>NC_080582.1:52359176-53002676 GCF_029962835.1 Magnolia sinica
TCTGACCCAATTTCACCCTCTGATCAGGATAGTTGGCCCAGGCATATCCTAGTGCTTGTGGACCTGATCGAGTTTCCGTGACCGTTGAATTGAGTGTGGTCTGCCACGGCTGATCTGAAGAGCCGGTCGGTACGAAAACTCTGCTTGACCTAGATCTATGGTCAATGAGCCTAAGTCCGAACTTTCGTGGTTATAGGCCCACCAGAAGTGCTTCATTGGATCGAGAAAGGCGTGCTTTGGTTATAACCTAAGTATACCTTGACCCTGGGGTTATTTCCATCATTTTAAGGCCTATATATAGACCTTAAACCCTAGCTCTCATTTCCATACGAATTTTCTCTAACCCTAGCTTGGAAAGAGAGTGGAAAAGAGAGAGTTAGTGAGAGAGATTGGTCGGTGAATCATCTTGATTCTTCCTTGTTCTTCTTCACCTTTGAACCTTTACTTTGAATCGTTCCTCTGACGATTCTGAGTTCTTTTGGGGTAAGTTAACCTAACCCTAACCTGTGTTAGAGCTTAGATTAGACTTGGTGTTGTTGTATCTCATTTCTATCCTTATTTTAGGGTATTCTAGCGCCGTTGACAAAGACAACTCGTCTAAATCAGCTCGGCGGTTCTTTCTTCGCTTAAGGTGCGGACTTTAAGTGTATAGGTTATGGTTTTCAAGGCTTTCAATCCCAGTTAGTGATTTATTCTTGTTATGGATGAGATTTCACATGTCAAATGTTGTGTTTACATTGCTTTCCTGACATGCATGTGCTATATTGAGATTTGTGTATTCTAAGTGTATTTATAAAGTACCGTATACGTATAAAATACGCACTTGTGTTTGCCATGATTATTTGTCATGTATGTGTGCTAGATGCATGTATGACAACTCCTTGGTAAAGGGAATTGTCTAAGTGCATGTATTCCAACATACGTCATGTATGTTGTTCCTTGTATGCTAAGTGTTTGTAGAAATGCATGAATGATCTAAGTGTAACTGATTACACTAATTGTGGGCGTTGAGAAGTGATTCTCAATACTCCTATTGATGCGCATGTTTTCCTTTATGCAGTTACCTTTCAAGTTATTTAAATTCAAGCATCTCCTATGCTTACATTTATGTTAAGTTGATATTCTTCAGATGTGTATGTAACATGAGTTGAGTTATTGTTCCATTACTGTTTTACATTCCATATGAATATCTATCGTAGTGTAGGATGTTTGGGACTATGCCTTAGTCCAGGAAATCGGTAATTGACCCTATGAATCGTGGTTGAGATTGCTTTCGCCACGCAGGACGTATTAGACGAACCCGAGCCGTATTAGAGTTGGCGGCAGTGGTTTGGCCACGCGGAGTGTTTGCGCACTCTATGTCGTTCAACTCAACATGCGCTCGTGCTAGTCGAGTTCGTCAAATAACCCGATTGTCCGATGTATGTTAACCATGTATGGACGCTACTGCTTGAATCTAGGGTACCGAACTTACCAGTGAAATCCTAATAACCATAGTACCTGATCCGCTAAGACTCATGAGCCGGACATGGTGGTATGGGACACCGTGGTCGAGCTGTCGGCCTACGCTGGGGTGACGAGCCTCCTCGTAGTGACCAGTGAGCAACTAAACTCGTGAGCCGATTATGGTGGTATGGGACACCATATTCGTGCTGTCGGCCTACATTGATTGGTGACGAGCCCTTTGTAGTGACCTCGAGCATACCTGGATGCCGCAAGGAGGTGACGAGCCGATCTGTGGTAGTAAAGGCATGAAAGGCGTGCATTGATTGGTGACGAGCCCTTTGCTACGACCTCAACTATATGATCGTATGAGATATCTAGGATTGACGACCCTAGTATGGATCACTGTTTGGATGGTGATATGAGGAAGGTATCTTAGCTTCCCAATCCTGTTGCGTGAAACGGACTAATAACAACTTGGTAATCATATCCATGCACCGCATTTGCATGTGCTTTGTAGATGTGGCGCACTTTGAGGCGATGTCATGTGTAACGTAAGATGAAGACGCTGAGGGTGTACGCGTGAGGGCATGCATCATATTGCATTCATACTTGCATTAACAAGAGTACTTAGGATTTAATTACTTATCTTGCTTTATCATTACTGTTTGATGAATTGATAACATGTTAACCGGTGCCTTATTGTTCCACCGAGTTGATCACTCACTCCCACGTTTCAGGCGGTGTTTCACACCCACCGGACTGCATCTTAGGCCACGATGTTGCGAGATGTGGATGCGACGTCGAGGCAGAGCGGGAGCTGATGATGATGAGGCCGCTTTCTCCTATATGCAGTTTTGAGACGGGTTCTAGCGAGCTTGTTCCTGTTGCGCGGGATCTCTGTGATTATATTTTGGGAACTGAAATGATGTATTTGATACTTAAATTTTGTTAAATAACACTTTCACATGATCCGGCTTGTATATGAAATTCAGGGTTTTACACTTGTACACATTTTACTATAAGTCTTCCGGTTGCTTTATTCACTTATCCCTGAATCATATCTGTGTTTTGGCCTAATCTATTCCATGTTTTATGCACTAATACAGTCAACATACATTCATCATTAAATATGTTGCATAAGTGATGTTTTGGAACTCGGGAGCTGAGTTATGCTCGACCCCCGAATTTCAGGGCGTTACAAGTTGGCATCAGAGTATGATCTGGATTAAACCAGACCTGGGTTATGGTCACACACCGCACGTTGTCGCCACTATAGTGTATTTGGGTGCGGGTCTATCATCGCTTTGTGTTTGTGCTCCGTAGTTTCTATCGGCGAAAGTTTCTTGAAAACCTTTGCCGAGATTGAGTCTGTACTCTTACTTGATCACACACAGCGACCCGAAACCTTTCCTAGACCCTCTATTAATGAGTGTAGACGGTCTATCTTCCCTTTTCTCCATCTTAAACCTTCCAGAAATCGCGATTAGATTTTTACCAGAATGACCCGATAGGCCTCAAACTATGCAAGGGGCCATTTGGGGCATTTCCAGGGGCCTAGGGGGGAACCACATGTTTTGGACCAAGGGGGACCGGGAGGGCCTCGCCAAATCGGTGAGGCATCGCCGATATGTCCAAGAGACCGGCGATGCCATCGCCGGTTCGGCGAGAGCTCGGCCGGTCGGCTGGGCCGACGCGGGCCGATTGTCCCTAGGCTTAATGTGGCCCACCCCTCCACGATTTTCATTTTAAAACCCTTCCTTTCATCTATTTCCTTCACAAAACCCACCCCCAAGCTTTCCTTTTCTTCCAAAACCTCTCCAAACTCTTTCAAATCTCTCCCAAATCTTCATCTTCCTTCCATTTTCGTGCAAACCCATCACCCCATTCTCAAATCTTCCATTCCATTGCTGATTTCTTCTTTTTCCCTTCTCATTTGAGCCCTTTCATTCCCTATTTGGCTAATAGTTGTGTGGAAGCTTCACCATCTTCCTATTTCTCTCTTTCTCTCATTTCTCATGGCCCTCTTTGAGATTGTGACGGCCATCTTTTCCATTTCTTCCCTTCTTTCCTTGATGGGGAAGAAGAGAGCGCCCGTGGATGAAGCCGGGCCGAGCCGCCCAACCCGTGCACGGAGGCCGAGAGGTGCCGCCGCTAGCACGTCCGCCACGCGCGAGTTCCAGACGAAGCGGGACCTCGATCCTCGAGCTCCTGTCAGTAGGACCTTGTTGGCGAAATTGTCGCATGGAGTCTATGAAGGGCGTAGAGTCCTTTTTGAGGCTCATGTTGATCCGCGGCTCTTTGGTGAGTTCTTCTTGTTGGAGTGTCTAGAAGGGGCTGGTCGGGGTCCCTTGTTCGAAGGCGAGTATCGCACGAATGCTAGCACTGTTCGAGCCTTCTATGCCAACATTCTGGAGCCTTCGCTGGATCCTCTGCAGTTCAAGATTCCCTGTCGTAGCAGTCGAGTTGGAATTGTCAATGTTGCTTTGATATCCCGACTCTTGAAGGTGCCACTTGGGGAAGTGCATGCCAGCGAGAAGAATGTGGACAGTGTGCGCGAGAGGGATCGTCGCACCCGATTCCTGTATGGTCGTCTGGTTGAATGGCAGCCGAATAGGAGTCTTCTGGCTTCTTTCATGACGGACGACTTCCGTTTGTTTCACCACATCTTTACGTTCAATGTATATCCAAGGTGGAGCAACCGCAGTGAGTGTACGTGCCTGATGGTAGATTTTCTATATCAAGTGGGGCAAGATGCGAAGTTGTGTGCGCCGACGTACATCCTGCGTCAGATTATTCTCATCGCTCGTTCGAGTAGACGGACCGAGTCTCTTCCCTTTGGCCGCCTCATTTGCAAGATCGCACATGAGTTTGGCTATAGGCTTGGAGCTGAGAAGCCGGTCCCTGTTCGCTATATCAACTTGAGGACCCTTAAGCTGATGGAGGTTGGTTCTGGTCGGCTTGCCTCAGAGGGTGAGGCCGGGTCTGAGAGTGGTGATGATGAGAGTTATGCTGAAGGCGGTGCGGAGTCTGAGGAAGAAGCAGAGCAAGGCGAGGAAGAGATTGAGGCACAGGATTCGAGTGATAGCTCTCCTCCTGTGGTGCCAGAGCAGGGCGCAGAGCAGATTGCCAGAGATGCCCGTCTTACACGGCTTGAAGAAGGGCAAGCTGCTTTACGCCAGGAGATGGTTGATCTTCGAGGCTTGGTTAAGCACAAGTTCAAGAAGATGTCTCGGACTTTGAAATCTATCCTGTGTTGCTTGCAGGATAAGGGTGCTCCGCCTCCATCTCCTGATTCCGACGAGTAGCATCGTCGTGGCCGTCTTGGCTTTGTTGTGTTTTTCTTTCTGTGTGTAGCCGTTGTTGGCTTGTAGTTGGAGTTGTTGTAGTGTGGTAGCTGTTAGTGGTTGTAGTTGTTGTGGTTGTTTGAAGTGTTAGATGTTGTTGTTTTCATGCTTTCCTAGTCGTGATTCATGTATTGCTGCACTACTTTTATTGCGACGATTTTGATTAATGGAATGCATGTTGTTTTTGGAGTTGTGCTGTGTTGTTGTTGTGTGGATGGATTATGTGACTTAGAATCTGACAGGTTGCATCCTTTGATTTAATGTAGGGATGCCTCCTAAGGGTTCGAAGACTTGGCCCGTCTTTCTCTGATTGAGTCGCTTCGGGGTTCCTCCCTTGAGCGATAGCGATCGAGATCCGCACGGGTCCATCTCGTGTCGGTGTTGGGTCGACACCGATGGCTCCTCCAATCACACCCTCGGTTTCTGAGCCGAGCCATGCACCTTCTTCTCCTTCACCTGTTGATAGGTTTGAGCAAGATGATGTTGTTGATGCGGCAGCACCGCAGCAGCAGCAGCAGCGGCAGGAGTTCCTCTCCTCCATGGCCGGCATCTTTGCTCAGTCAGTGAGGGCGACTCCACCTGTTTCACCTATGCCTCCATGCAGGAGTGCCGGTGCAGTGTTAGTGTCGGCGGCACATTCGAGCGATTCAGCGCTTGCGACCTCCTACTTTTGCGGGTTCTCATGGACGAGGAGGCCGAGTATTGGATTGACCGCATCTCTAAGATGCCGAGGCCGTTGCACTCTCTGAGGTCGAGTAGGTTGAGCTTGCCACCTTCATGTTTGAGAAGGAGGCCGGTTTGTGGTGGGACAGTGTGCTTCGCACTGTCAAGGAGGACTTCGTGTGGTCGTGGCGGGCGTTTGAGGCGCGCTTCCACGAGAAGTATTTCCGGTTACGTACAGACATGAGAAGGAGAGTGAGTTCCTTCGCCTCCGCCGGGGAGGGTTGTCGGTTATGGAGTATGAGAACCGGTTTATTGAGTTGGGGCGGTATGTTCCTTTGATCTGGGCGATCAACCGATGAGGATGCGGCGTTTTTCTGAGGGGCGGACATGAGATCCGATCGAAGATTTGCTGTGCCAGCATTTCTTCATATGCGGAGCTAGTGAGCATGTCCTTGCGAGCAGAGCAGGACGGAGATAGAGCGTCCCGCATGCGAGCACCGATGCCTCCTAGGCCGAGACCGGATTTCCAGGGTGCACCTTTCCTTGGCAAGAGGCCGCGTGTTGATTCTCCTCCTAGGCGTTCAGCGCCGCCCGCTCAGCAGATGAGAGCTGATCTGAGATGTTCTTATTGTGGGAAGGTGGGGCACTTGGACCGTTTCTGCTTCTCCCGTATGCGAGCAGGTGGTTTTACTCCACCGCAGAGGGTTAGCCGTCCGATGCCTCAGGTTATTTCTCCTCCTCCTCTTCGATCAGTGCCAGCTCATCCACCTTTAGACCTGCAGTTCCTGGTTTCAGGCCACCTCAGCGGCCCATGGTTCCTCCGCCGAATCGTCAGCAGCAGGCTCGTGTTCATGCGCTTTCAGCTGAAGCGCCTATGTCTGACTTGGTGCCGAGGTCCTTTGAGGTGACAGCGCATATAGAAGGTATTCCCGTTTCTGTGCTAGTGGATACAGGGTCCACTACTTCTCTTATTTCTTATGCGGCAGTTAGGCGTTTGGGTTTGAGATCTGTTCCTATGCATGGAGTGACGCTTACTACCGCTACGGGGATGTCCTCTGCCTTGGGCAAGCGTTGTATGGATTGTTTGGTCGATCTGGGAAGTGGATCGATCCGTGTTGATTTGCTAGTCGCACCGCTTTATCACTACGATGTTATTATGGGTATGGATTGGCTCACGAGGATGCGAGCTGAGATTGATTGTGAAGCGAGATCAGTGACGATCCATGGACCTGAGGGCGAGACTGTTACTTTCCCGGTTCAGGTCAGTTACCCTATTCGTATTGATTTTTATTCTTCTCTGTTGGAGAGTTCGGCCGAGTCGGCGTTGGTTAGTACGCCGGTAGTTCAGGAGTTTGAAGATGTGTTTGAGTCGATTCCTGGATTACCTCCTCAGCGTGAGATTGATTTTGCTATCGATCTTATGCCTGGTGCGGCGCCCATTTCTTTACCCACCTATCGGATGCCTCCGAGTGAAATGGAGGAGTTGAGGAAGCAGATAGATGGTTTGCTAGAATTGGGTTTTATTCGGCCCAGTGTGTCTCCTTGGGGAGCACCTGTTTTGTTTGTGAAGAAGAAGGATGGTTCCTTGCGATTGTGTATTGATTATCGCAGGTTGAATTTGGTAACTGTGAAGAATAAGTACCCCTTGCCCAGGATTGATGATCTGTTTGATCAGTTGAAGGGGGCACGGTACTTTTCGAAGGTTGATCTGCAGTCAGGGTATCATCAGTTGCGCGTCAAGGATGGGGACGTGCAGAAGACCGCTTTCAGGACCAGCTTCGGTCATTATGAGTTCCTTGTGATGTCGTTCGGTCTGACGAACGCACCGGCCGTGTTCATGGATCTGATGAACAGGGTGTTTCGGCCTTTCCTGTTTCGATTCGTCATTGTCTTCATTGATGACATTTTGATTTATTCGGCGAGCCGGGCAGAGCACGAGGAGCACTTAAGAGCGGTTTTGGGTACTCTTAGGGAGCATCAGCTTTTCGCACAGTTCAAGAAGTGTGATTTCTGGAAAGAGGAAGTCAAGTTCCTGGGACATGTGGTGTCCAAGGACGGGATAGCCGTCGACCTTGCCAAGGTAGCTGCAGTGCAGGACTGGAAGCAGCCTGGTTCAGTTACTGAGGTGAGGAGTTTTCTTGGCCTTGCAGGCTATTATCGACGCTTTATTCAGGACTTCTCGAAGATTGCCAGACCGTTGTCGCAGCTGACACGGAAGGATTTGAAGTTTGCTTGGAGTGAGCAGGCGGAGTTAGCTTTTCAGGAGCTGAAGGACAAGTTGACGTCCGCCCCTGTGCTAGTATTGCCAGAGCAAGGGGTTAAGTATATTATATATACTGACGCCTCTCGCGTTGGTCTGGGTTGTGTCCTTATGCAGAAGGACAGGGTGATTGCTTATGCTTCGCG
Organism: Magnolia sinica; assembly: GCF_029962835.1. Classification (NCBI taxonomy): domain Eukaryota; kingdom Viridiplantae; phylum Streptophyta; class Magnoliopsida; order Magnoliales; family Magnoliaceae; genus Magnolia; species Magnolia sinica. Next base: position 52,367,036 of record NC_080582.1, read on the forward strand.
TCAGTTAAGGAAACACGAAGAGAATTACCCTACGCACGACCTGGAATTGGCAGCTGTCATCTTCGCATTAAAGCTTTGGAGACATTACCTCTATGGTGAGGAGTTCGAGCTCTTTTGCGACCACAAGAGCCTTAAGTATATTTTCACGCAGCGTGATTTGAATATGAGGCAGCGCAGATGGATGGAAACATTGAAGGACTTCAAGTTCGATGTTTCTTACCATCCTGGTAAGGCGAACCTTGTGGCAGATGCGTTGAGTCGCAAGAAGGCTTTGGAGTTTGCGGCTCCGCTGATGATAGCAGAGTGGGAGATGTTGGAGTTCGTGCGCGATTTTGAGCAGAAGCTTACGGTGGTTGAGCCGTATGAGGTTATCGCACACATTCGTGTACAGCCCGTTATCGACGAGAGGATCGTTGCAGCTCAGGCAGATGATGAGCTTTTGGTGAAGATGAGGCAGCGGGTTGGTACAGATGAGAGCTCCGACTGGAGTGTTAGTTCTGATGGGGGCCTACGTTTTCGTGGCCGGTTATGTGTTCCTGACATCCCTGACTTGAGACGTGAGGTTCTCGAGTTAGCCCATAGTTCTAAGCTTGTGATGCATCCAGGTAGCACGAAGATGTATCGGGATATGAAGAGGTCTTATTGGTGGGACAATATGAAGGTCCAGATTGCTGAATTTGTTTCTCGTTGTCTCACGTGCCAGCAGGTCAAGGCAGAGCATCGCCGACCTCCTGGGTTGTTGCAGCCCATGCCCATAGCTGAATGGAAGTGGGATTTCATCTCTATGGATTTTATTTCTGGGTTGCCGAGGACGAGAAAGGGATTTGACTCTATTTGGGTGATCGTCGATCGATTAACGAAGTCGGCGCATTTCTTACCGATCAGAGTCACTTACTCTGCAGACGAGTTGGCTAGGTTGTATATCAAGGAGATAGTGCGTCTGCATGGAGTTCCCCTGGAGATTGTGTCTGATAGAGACACGCGTTTTACATCTATCTTCTGGACTCGTATCCAGGAAGCAATGGGTGTGAAACTGAAGTTCAGCACCGCGTTTCATCCGCAAACAGATGGGCAGACGGAGCGCGTGAATCAAGTCCTGGAGGATATGTTGCGAGCTTGTGTTTTGGATTTCAAAGACAGTTGGGATGATTGTCTTCAGTATGCAGAGTTCGCGTATAATAATAGTTTCCAGGCGAGTATCGGTATGGCTCCCTACGAGGCGTTGTATGGTCGCCCGTGCAGAGCACCACATTGTTGGGCAGAAATTGGTGAGCGTAGTTTGCTTGGCCCAGAGTTGGTGCAGGTGACTTCAGAGAAGGTTGACATCATTCGACGTCGACTTCTAGCAGCGCAGAGCAGGCAGAAGAGTTATGCTGATACGAGGCGTCGACCGCTTGAGTTTGTAGTGGGAGACCATGTGTTTCTGAAGGTCTCTCCTATGAAGGGAGTTCTGCGGTTCGGTAAGAAGGGGAAGCTGACGCCGAGATTTATTGGTCCATTTCAAGTTCTGGATCGAGTGGGAGCGGTAGCATACCGCCTTGCTTTGCCCACACCTCTTGCGGGCGTGCATAACGTATTTCATGTTTCTATGCTGAAGAAGTACGTTCCTGATCCTTCGCATATTATCAGTTGGGAGCAAGTGCAGTTGAGTGAGGATGCCACTTATGTACTGCGACCGACGCGTATTCTGGATAGGAAGGAGCAGGTATTGCGTAGCAAGGTTATCCCTCTCGTGAAGGTGCTATGGACGCATCATGGTGTAGAAGAGGCTACTTGGGAATCTGAAGCTGAGGTCAGGAAGACCTACCCTCTGATCCTCGAGGATTATATGAAGGTATGAATTTCGAGGACGAAATTTTCTTTAAGGGGGGTAGATTGTAACGACCTTGGAATTTTCTGTGCTAATCTTTCCTTAAGTAGTTGTTTTGGGGTAATTAGCGCTTTACTCGATTGCTTGTGAAATTCGCATCAATCACTTTAAATTGTATCTGCATGGCTCTAAACGTGTAGATTAGTGAGCGCTACGTTACTCTGAAATCTGGGATCCATCGCTAAATCCGGTTGTTCTGGGGAATTTTTGGAAGATCTGGATCGGACCTGGACCGCGCGTCGAAAGTCCGATGGCGATGATCTTAGGCTGTTGCGGTCACCAAGTTGGGCTTGATCTTCACCTCGAAAATCAAGTCGATCTGATGTTCTGGGTCGATTTGGTTGAGCTCGGAGTGAAGAGTGTGAGAACGGTTGGAATTTATTAAGCTTTTATTGAAATCTGAGTCGTGTCGCTTGCGCGACGATTTTAAGCATTCTGACCGTTGGATTCTGACCCAATTTCACCCTCTGATCAGGATGGTTGGCCCAGGCATATCCTAGTGCTTGTGGACCTGATCGAGTTTCCGTGACCGTTGAATTGAGTGTGGTCCGCCACGGCTGATCTGAAGAGCCGGTCGGTATGAAAACTCTGCTTGACCTAGATCCATGGTCAATGAGCTTAAGTCCGACCTTTCGTGGTTATAGGCCCACCAGAAGTGCTTCGTTGGATCGAGAAAGGCGTGCTTTGGTTATAACCTAAGTATACCTTGACCCTGGGGTTATTTCCATCATTTTAAGGCCTATATATAGACCTTAAACCCTAGCTCTCATTTCCATACGAATTTTCTCTAACCCTAGCTTGGAAAGAGAGTGGAAAAGAGAGAGTTAGTGAGAGAGATTGGTTGGTGAATCATCTTGATTCTTCCTTGTTCTTCTTCACCTTTGAACCTTTACTTTGAATCGTTCCTCTGACGATTCTGAGTTCTTTTGGGGTAAGTTAACCTAACCCTAACCTGTGTTAGAGCTTAGATTAGACTTGGTGTTGTTGTATCTCATTTCTATCCTTATTTTAGGGTATTCTAGCGCCGTTGACAAAGACAACTCGTCTAAATCAGCTCGGCGGTTCTTTCTTCGCTTAAGGTGCGGACTTTAAGTGTATAGGTTATGGTTTTCAAGGCTTTCAATCCCAGTTAGTGATTTATTCTTGTTATGGATGAGATTTCACATGTCAAATGTTGTGTTTACATTGCTTTCCTGACATGCATGTGCTATATTGAGATTTGTGTATTCTAAGTGTATTTATAAAGTACCGTATACGTATAAAATACGCACTTGTGTTTGCCATGATTATTTGTCATGTATGTGTGCTAGATGCATGTATGACAACTCCTTGGTAAAAGGGAATTGCCTAAGTGCATGTATTCCAACATACGTCATGTATGTTGTTCCTTGTATGCTAAGTGTTTGTAGAAATGCATGAATGATCTAAGTGTAACTGATTACACTAATTGTGGGCGTTGAGAAGTGATTCTCAATACTCCTATTGATGCGCATGTTTTCCTTTATGCAGTTACCTTTCAAGTTATTTAAATTCAAGCATCTCCTATGCTTACATTTATGTTAAGTTGATATTCTTCAGATGTGTATGTAACATGAGTTGAGTTATTGTTCCATTACTGTTTTACATTCCATATGAATATCTGTCGTAGTGTAGGATGTTTGGGACTATGCCTTAGTCCAGGAAATCGGTAATTGACCCTATGAATCGTGGTTGAGATTGCTTTCGCCACGTAGGACGTATTAGACGAACCCGAGCCGTATTAGAGTTGGCGGCAGTGGTTTGGCCACGCGGAGTGTTTGCGCACTCTATGTCGTTCAACTCAACATGCGCTCGTGCTAGTCGAGTTCGTCAAATAACCCGATTGTCCGATGTATGTTAACCATGTATGGACGCTACTGCTTGAATCTAGGGTACCGAACTTACCAGTGAAATCCTAATAACCATGGTACCTGATCCGCTAAGACTCATGAGCCGGACATGGTGGTATGGGACACCGTGGTCGAGCTGTCGGCCTACGCTGGGGTGACGAGCCTCCCCGTAGTGACCAGTGAGCAACTAAACTCGTGAGCCGATTATGGTGGTATGGGACACCATATTCGTGCTGTCGGCCTACATTGATTGGTGACGAGCCCTTTGTAGTGACCTCGAGCATACCTGGATGCCGCAAGGAGGTGACGAGCCGATCTGTGGTAGTAAAGGCATGAAAGGCGTGCATTGATTGGTGACGAGCCCTTTGCTACGACCTCAACTATATGATCGTATGAGATATCTAGGATTGACGACCCTAGTATGGATCACTGTTTGGATGGTGATATGAGGAAGGTATCTTAGCTTCCCAATCCTGTTGCGTGAAACGGACTAATAACAACTTGGTAATCATATCCATGCACCGCATTTGCATGTGCTTTGTAGATGTGGCGCACTTTGAGGCGATGTCATGTGTAACGTAAGATGAAGACGCTGAGGGTGTACGCGTGAGGGCATGCATCATATTGCATTCATACTTGCATTAACAAGAGTACTTAGGATTTAATTACTTATCCTGCTTTATCATTACTGTTTGATTGAACTGATAACATGTTAACCAGTGCCTTATTGTTCCACTGAGTTGATCACTCACTCCCACGTTTCTGGGGCGGTGTTTCACACCCACCAGACTCTGTCTTAGGCCCTGATGTTGCAGATGTGGATGCGACGTCTGAGGCAGAGCGGGAGCTGGATGACGACGAGGCTGCTTTCTCCTATATGCAGTTTTCAGACGGGTTCTAGCGAGCTTCGGTCTGTTGCGCGGGATCTCTGTGATTATATTTTGGGAACTGAAATGATGTATTTGATACTTAAATTTTGTTAAATAACACTTTCACACGATCCGGCTTGTATATGAAATTCAGGGTTTTACACTTGTACACATTTTACTATAAGTCTTCCGGTTGCTTTATTCACTTATCCCTGAATCATATCTGTGTTTTGGCCTAATCTATTCCATGTTTTATGCACTAATACAGTCAACATACATTCATCATTAAATATGTTGCATAAGTGATGTTTTGGAACTCGGGAGCTGAGTTATGCTCGACCCCCGAATTTCAGGGCGTTACATCCGTGATGCCTCGAATTCGACACTCGACTTCCATACACCAAGACCCGAGTTTGGCACACCACAAGGAAGATTTTTGACTGATTTTTTTTAAAAAATTTATATACATAGTAATACCTGAGCATGAAGATCCATGATCAAACTACCAAGCAACACTCTCCATCATAAGTCCTGATGGTTACAAGTATAATGCTTTACAAAAGGTACGTAACGTCAACATTACCAAATCGAAGAATAGATGCAATGCATCGAGTAAGCTACAAGGAAAATAGGAAAATAGGAGGCTTAGGCAAAAAGCCTAGTGAGTACACATGTGTGTGCAATGTGTCCTACATGCATGCAAGATAAATATGCTACAAGGAAATCATACCACAACCATAACCATATTACATGCATCTGTAATGGCATCATCATCATCATATTGTCATGCCATAATTATACAATATCGAAAATACTAACAAGTCCATGAGTTATACAATATCAGAATACGCAATATAAACCAGTATGTAAATGAGGAGTTATAAAGAGCCAAATATTAAATGCCGAGGATGTAATGCAATATACAGTTCCTGATGAGTTCACGAATACCGTTAGTCATATCTAAATACTGAAACATAGTAACCCGAAATGCTAAATGTTACTAATGCAATGCAACATGTGATGCGAATGAAATGACTATGCTGGAGTGAAGTCGGGATGATAGTACCTAGTATTGCAGACTATGGGGTCTATCATAAAGGACTTCTATCCAAACTAGTCCCATACCTAATTTGGATAGTCAGACTCAATGTGGTAAACTCCTGATCTCAGGTTAGTCGCGCGCCCCAACAGAAATCCTGGCCATTGCGAAGGTACATGTAACAAATAGTTGCGCACCACCAGCCCGAGTGGATAGTGAATGAATGAATGAATGAGTATGCAACTCCTCAATAAGTCCATATATCAGTACAGTTCATCTCTGGGATCATCACTGGGGTTTAATACACTCCAAATGACACTGTCTCTCTCCTAGCAGCACAGTCCAAGTGAGCGTAAGAAACCTCACTATCCGCCTGGCCAATAGTCTGCCAATATCTATCCGGCACGTCGATAGCGGACCCATTCACGAGCTGGTCAAACTCAGCCTAGTAATGCCCCCTACCCTCGGGCGAGTAAGGCCACACCCTCTCCCAACCGACCACGGCACAGTGGGAGACGCGGCCTCCTGGTATTCGGCACTTGCGCTCTCATATATTCACTCGGTCTCGACGTTGGGGCGTCTCCTGGCCTCGGAGGTTTAAGGATTTTCACCCAGGGACATCTATGGTGCCCGTATGCTAGAACCAAATATTTTCGGTATCCCATCTAGCCATCCACGATATGCCTGTGGAGGCTACGACCCTGATGTTGCTAGGGCACACAATGCAAGATGCATGAGTCATACAATCCAGTCATGCATCAATCCTGCACATACTGTGCAGTCATGTGAGATAACCTCCGCCTATCAGGGAGTCTCATAGTAACATGCTCAATGGGATATGCAATGATCAACCACATCTCATAACGAACATGCAGATGATGCGTATGGGTATGTATCATGATGTTATGCTATCATGTACTCATAATCGACATCGTTAATTGGAATCGGTGAGAATGGGCCTAACAAGGCCTAAAGGAAGGTCACAATGTGGACATTCAACCATCATTGCCCGTCAATGTGGACATTCAACCAACATTACTCCCAAGGAGTGACCCACATAAACATTAATACATACATCATGGCGAAATCACACATCACATTGGTCTTCATATAGATCGTTTTGGTCTCTCGCAAGGGCCACACATTCATCGCATTGGGCCTCACTCGTGGGCCGCATATACATCACATTGGGCCGTATCATATGGGCCTTACACATCGCTATAGGCCTCGACACATGGGCCAAGAATACACCACATCAGGCTTCACAACCCATGGGCTTCAAATACACAATAAGTGGGCCTTACACATGGGCCTCAAATACATCACAATGAGCCTCATCATATGGGCCAGAAATATATCTCAAAGGGCCTTGCTCATAGGCCATGAATACATGGCTACACCAATTATGATAAGTCTTATACTACAACCACTTCACACGTCACATAGTTAATGGCTCATATTTGGTGCTGCATAGTTAAGGGCCAAGAACCACGTTTCATCGTACCATTTATGGTTTAGCGATCACAGCGTATAGAATCCAGGACCTTAATAGCATTAGCTGGGGTAATATAACTCTACATCATATTCAGTTAGTGTACAACTTAGTTATATGTGATTCAAGTGGCAGTATCTATATCGATAAGCACAAACCTAAGTCATTGAATGGCTATCAATGCCACTTGATTTCATACGGTTAGGTGGCCTTGTACGTATATCACATTCATACAATTAGATGATTACTTATACTACATATACTCCACCATTGCCTATGATTAGGCGGCTATATATACATCAAATACCTACATGATTAATGGACTAAACAGGTATATTACACCCTCACACCACTAGAGTCTACTTATTTATTATAACTAAACATGTTTAAGGGTTTAGACACAAGTCACATGATCCTATTACTTAGGGCCGTACTTTAACTAAAGTGCCAAGTGATCAAGAGCTGTCCACGATCAACCCATTTAAGGGATTAACCATCATTACTTCAAAAATTACAATACCAGTTCGTCATATGTTTAACACATGGAGATTACAAACTCTTGTCGAAGAGACCTAATGGTTGGCCCAAGGCTACCACTGATGGGCCCACATGACATTCACTTAAAATGGGCCTTAACATTCTTGGACCCACAAATAAATGAAATTTACAATGAGTTCTATATGGTGGAGCTCATGGGGCTTTCCCATGAGGTTAAGTCGTGTGTGACTCACTTAAGACTTAGGTCTACTTTGATTTTAGTACAGATCCTAAAATGATATGAGGAAGTGGATGGTCTGCATGGATTAAATAGATACACCATGGTGGCCTTAGGTTGGATTCAATAGTTAAGTCCTTATTCTCACAGCCTTGTATTGTGTGGTCCAATTCAGGTTGAATTGACTGATCTTTGGGACAATGCCCTAGAGGGGACCCGGTACATGGGCTAGATGGGTTGAATATCTAATACATCATCAGGATGACTCATAATAAATTTTTAGTGATGAGAGTTCAATTTACATTATTTCATAATGAACGGCTATCTAATCATTGGATGGGCCTGAGTCTTGGTAACATACCGTCAAAGGGGTTGATAAAATAAATAAACGATGAGGATCTTGAATATAAATCATGTCATAACCATGGTGGATTAAGTGGCATAACACCTACATTAAAGTGGGCCATACCACACACAAGTTGAGAGGGTTACCCTCCCTTAAATATTCATAATTATTTGTTGGGCCTGCAGAGGTGTAGTTCATAAATCCAGCCCATCCATTATGTGTGTCCCACTTGGTTGAGGGGTCAGACCAAGTTTCAGATACATCCAAATTTCAGGTGGACCTAACACATGATTTTACATGCTTGAGCTTCGAGCTGTACGAATGGTTCAAGGAGATCAAAGTTACATGAGTGCTAAAGTGATGTATTTATTATATCTACACCGTTCATCTATTTTTAGAGATCATTTTAGAAAATTATTCAAAAATGAATCATAACCAAAGATTATCTAGACCTTTCCTCAATTAGCAATTAGGATAATGATTTCACCGTTAAACCATTCATCGGGCCCACCATAACATTTATTTTCCATCCAATCTGTTCATAAGGTCATAAAGACCTAAATTAAGGGGAAAGACAAATTTTATATTAGTTCAAAACTTCTGACCCAAAAAGGGTTCCAATGGTAGATGTTCAATCCTTGCTCCTTTTGTCGTGTGGCCCACTTGATAGTTAGATCTATCTTACTTTTCTTTCAAGCCTTAGGTCAAGCTCACCAAATGGGTGGATGGTTTAGATATACATATACCACATGATTAGACCCATAAAATTGCTGATTTATTCAGCTTCATAAATTTATTTTATTTTTATTTTATTGTTTTGATGGTGTGGGCCACCTGAGTTCCATGTATGACTGATATTTGGAGGTGGTCCATTTTTAAATGGGACCCATCAAATGCATGGTACTGATGTTCGACATGCATCAACATGGGGCCTGTGATGGGGCCCACTTTCCTCCAGCGTCAGCAGCAGACGCTGTTGACGGCAGCAGCATATATATATTGTTTTCAAATATGGGGCCCACAACAGGACGATCCAGTCCGACTGTTGTGTGTGTCCCTCGTGGTTGATGGGTTAGTCCAAGTTTCAGATGCATCCAAATTTCAGGTGGGGCCTAGCAAGTGCTTTTATATGTTTTAGCCATAACTGCACATTATTTTAGATGGTGTGGGCCACTTAAGTTCTTTGTACGGTTGCTTTTTGGTGTGACCCATTTTTAAGAGGGGACCCATCAAATGCACGGTGCTGATGTTCGACATTCATCAAGGTAGGGCCTGTGGTGGGGCCCACCTCTTTCCAGCGTCAACAGAGACGCTGCTTGCTGTAGCGTAAGTTTTGCATTTTTTTTATTTTTCATATTTGGGGCCCACAACGGGACGATCTAGTCCGTCTATTGCGTGTGTCCCACTAAGTTAAGGGGTCATTCCAAGTTTCAGATACATCAAAATTTCAGGTGGGCCCCCAGAAAGTACTTTTATATGTTTTAGCATGTTTTCACATGACTTTTGATGGTGTGACCTACCAGAGTACTAGATTGGCTTCATTTTTTGGCTCAACGCCTAAAATGAGCTGGGAAATTGGATGGACGGCGTGGATTGAATACATACATCATAGGTGGGGCCCGTTGGGGACCCAAACTTCTTTCCTTCTTTTTCTTTCAAGCGGCGGGGGTGTCTGGACGCTACTTGCTACAGCGTCCAGCCTTCCTCTCTCTTTTTTTTTGTTTTATTTATTTATTTATTTATTTATTTGGTGTGTGCACGTGTGTGCACATGTGTGTTTGGCCAGCACAATGGCCTCACTTTGGGATGGTTTGGATAGCCTACAAAATTACAGTGGGACCCACAATCAATGGGTCCCACATAAAGTCTATAAAAACATTGTTATTATTATTATTATTATTATTATTATTATTATTATTATTATTTTATATTCTCTCATGAATCCACACCATTAAACACACCATTATCACATCATTATGATCAACATCATCTCCACCATACAAAAACACAACAAAAACAAAATAAGAATGAATAGTGTGGGTGTACTCACCTTGATGAATTAGATGGATGGTTGAGATGGATGGAAGGGATGGAATTGATGGTTGAGATGGATGGAAGGTATGGGATTGATGGAGTTGATGTCCCACCAAGATCACTCCTCTCTCTCTCTCTCTCTCTCTCTCTTTCTTATGGAAAAAAATGGTGAAATGCTAAGGAATGGAGGGGTATTTATAAAGAAATGGATAAATTTTTGGTTAAGTTAAGCTAATGTGATTAATATTAGCTTAGGCTAGGATTATGGTACTTAATTCATGCTTTGTAATTAATGGTGGATTAAAGGAGCATGGGATGGCATGGTGTGGTGATGTCATGCATAGTGTATGACATGGAGAAAGGTTGACTTTTCATGCACATGAGAGAGAAGAGGTATGGGTATGTGACATCACACACATGGGTAGAGATTCTCTCACCCATGTGTGGCATGTGCATGTGTGTATGACATGTGTTGTGCACATGTGTGTGATGAAATACATGGTGCCATGCGCACATGATATACTTATTATTCTTCATGGCATATCTCACTAACAGATTATCATACCGACGAACGGGTGGTACCTCCATGATCGCGGCGATGGGGCGGTTGATATGAGATAGGTTTCAAGGTCTTGAGGTCCCGGTCAGTTGGGTGTGTACTATGAATAGCTAATCTAGGTCTAGCTAAGGGTGTCAATCATCATGCATATATGCATAGAAACTGGTACGGAATGGACTGGGTATTACAAATGAGCACCCAACATCTTGGGTTAACCTAATGTTAAATAGATGGATCATGCAAATGGGGCTTAATGATTAGGATCAACCCACTTGGAGAAGGATGAGAATGAGCCTAACAAAGGCTTAGGGAAGGTCACAATGTGAACATTTAACCATCATTGCCCATCAATGTAGACATTTAACCAACATTGCTTCCAAGGAGTGGCCCATATAGAGCTAAACATACAGTGGGGCCCATGACCTCACATAAGGGCCTCACATACAGCACAATGGGCCTCACACAAGAGCCCAATGTACTTCTCACTAGTCCTCATCATACGGGCCAATATACATCACATCGGGCCTCATCATATAGGCCTCATATACATCACAATGGGCCTCACTCATGGGCCACATATACATCATATTGGGCCTCAAACACGGGCCGCATATACATCACAATGGACCTCAAATACGAGCCACATGTACATCACAATGGGCCTCATACACGGGCCGCAAATACGTCACAATGGGCCACATCCATGGGCCTCAAATACATTGCAATGGGCCACATCTCATAGGCCTCGAATACATCACAATTGGCTACATCACCTGGGCCTCAAATACATCACAATGAGTCTAATGGGGCAGCCCATGATTTTGGTAGAAATAAATGATCTACATGTGTAGGAAATACATCAAGGTGGGCCTCATGGGTCAGCCATATGGTCCAGAAAAATAGATGGACAGTGGGCTTATAATACACACATCAAGGTGGGCCTTATACATCATAGAATGGGCCCCACCAGCTAGATATACAACACATACATTATGGTGGGTCCCATGAATGGACTGTGTGTATATAACACATACATCATAGTTGGCCCCACGGCCTAGATGGACGGCGAGGACAGACATATACATCTGGTGGGTCCTATCATCCCAATCGGCTAGATGATGCGGACACCACATGCATCAGGGTAGAATTCACCGTCCAGCAGATGGTCGGTGGAGATATAACATCTACATCATGGTGGGTCCACACGTGTGCCACGCGCCATTAAGGTAGGCCTCACTGCTAATGACCAGTGTGGATAAAACACATACATCATGCAGCACCACGGTGGGTTTCCACCATCCAGACAGTGGTCGGTATGGATATAAAATATATACATCACGTGGGGGCCACGTGTATGGATGATGTGGATTTCACACACCATCAAGGCATGCCACATGTCCAGGGATTGGGGATATAAAACATTCATCAAGGTGGTCCCACATGTGGGGGAGTTCCACATCCAGATGGACGGTATGGAGGATACAACACATACGTCCGGTGGGGTCCACATAGATGGACTGTTTGGGTATAACACATACCTCATGATCATACCCATAGAACTTTGCTGATGTCAATACAACAACTGTATAGGTGGTGGTCCCCACAGATGGATGGCTAGGATAAAACACATGAATCACGGTGGTTTCCACTTGCACGGACGATTGGATGAAACACAAGCATCATGGGGGGTCCACACCCCACTGGACGGATGGTGCAGATAAAGCACATGCCATAGGTGGGTTCCCACCATCTAGACATCTGGATAGTGTGGATGAAGCACATACCTTATGAGGGCTCCACCGTCCATTATTAGACGGTGGACAGTGTGGATATGAAACTCATGTGGGGTCCACGTTAGCGTGGCCCACCAGTGTTTGGGATCAAGTTGATATTTGTGTTTTCTACCGTCCAGCCCTGCTAGACATCCGTTTGACGGACGGTCAAGATAAAATCCCTCATGGTGGGCTTGCTAGCCCTAGATGGCTAGAACGGTCGAAATCGCATAAATCACGGTGGTCCACAACAGGGGGAAAGGAGAGAGGGAGAGAGAGAGAGAGAGAGAGAGAGAGAGAGAGAGAGACGAGCGGTGATGGAGGGAGCTCCACCACTATGAGCTCCCTTTTATGATACAATGCATACATCAAGATGGGTCCTAAATCATGTGGGCCCTAAATCAAAAATTGAGATCTAATGCTATGAACACCCACCGATTTCACTTCTTCTTGGCTCCTTAATCTTCCAAGCTCCTAAGCTCCCTCTTTGATGGAGGATGATGAAGGTAAAAGGGTTGGATGATGAGATCTTGGGGTAGGAAGTGGGCCACACACTTGGCTCTCCTTCTCCCTTGGAATGCTAGGACGATTCCTCCGTTAGGGTTGCTTGGGATAGGTAGAGAAGATGAGAGAGAGGATGAGTTGTTGTAAGGGAGATGGGATGGAGTGATGGGTGGTATGGGTTGTGTAAGAGAGTGACATGAGAGGCATGAGTTCTGTTGACTTTTGGGTGAGAGAGGGATGGGTGTGATGGGATGTATACTTGACTTGTACTTGATTGATTGATGTGATGTTTGGGTAGAGATTCTCTTGAGATTCGTAACACCCGACCTTTTCTTTGAAATATGCGAGGTCCCACAACTCTTGGCCTGGGTATCACATCGGCGCGCAAGTCCCGACATTGGAACTGTGGGGATGGCGCGGTCGCAAGGGTATAAGTCTTGGGTTGAGTTGAATCGGGTTGACATGGTGCGACTTAGGGTCAGGCAAATGCCGACTACAGGTCGTGGGTTTACTGGAATTCGATAGGGAGGATCGCAAAAGTCTAAGGAATGGTACGGACTAGGATATGGGCCTTACAGCAATTTTGTAACTTTCCTTGTATAAGGCATTGTAGGTGTCTTGAAGATCATCTTCATTCTCATTTTCAGGGTCACTCTTAAGTTTATCATAATCAGATAAATATAGCTATCTGAGGAGGTGACTTTGGCCATGGTCATCAGGGCTTTTACTTCATTTGAATTTTCCTGTTCTGATTCTTCTAACTCAGAAGAACTTTTAGAGTCAGATGATTCATCCTAAGTAGCTATCACGCCCTTTCTTTTTGATCTATCCCTTTTAGGACATTTATTTGCCAAATGCCCATATTCATGGTAGTCGAAACATTGACTGTCTTTTACAGATTTTCAAGATTTAGATTTTCCTTTTCTTTTGTTAGATGATTTTTGAAAATCAGATCTTTTCTTATTTTTAAAAATTCTGTAAAATTTCTTAGCAAGTAAAGCCATATCATTTTCTGTATCTTCAACATCAGAATTAACACAGTTATCTTTTAAAACAAATTTAGATGATTTAAGAGAAATGGACTTACCTTTAGGAGCTTTAAAATTTAACTCATACATTTGGAGAGAACCAACTAACTCCTTAACCTTCATTAGATCAGTGTCTCTTAATTCCTGAATGACAGTTACTTTGGAATTGAATCTCTCAGGAAGAGATCACAGTATTTTAGCACAGATCTTGCTTTCTGGGATTCCATCTCCTAGACCCCATATGGAATTTACTATATCATTTAATTTTGTATAGAAGTCCATGAAAGTTTCATTTTCTTCCATACGAATTTCCTCAAATTTTGTAGTGAGGATTTGAACTTTAGATTTTTTAACTATAATAGTTCCTTCATGTGTCATTTCAAGAATATCCTAAGCTTGTTTAGTTGTATCACATGAAATGATTCTTTTGAATTCATCAGGTGATAAAGCACCAGTAATGGCATTTAAAGCCTTAGCATTTGCACTACTTTTACTTTTCTGAGGTGTAGTCCATAAATAGAATGGAGTTTCTTTCATAGATTTAGTTCCATCACTGCCTAGAACTTCAGACATGGATAGTTTCCATTTGGTTACAGTGGCTTGCCACATGCTTTCATCTAAGGATTTTAGAAAAATCCTCATTCTGGCTTTCTGGTATCCATAGTTAGAGCCATCAAAAGGTGGTGGCTTGATAATAGACATGCTACCAAAATTTGACATAATGAAAGCCCTAGATCTTTTAACTCAAGGAGCTTAATCCAAAAATATGAGCAACTTAGCTTTGATACCACTTGAAAAAGGTGAACTTAATAGTCCTAAAATAATAAATAAATCAGAATAAATCACAAATCTCAATAGCACTAGTATTGAAAAATTGATTCAAACTTAGTTCGTAGGACAACCTTACACCAAAAATAAAGTTTTAGGTAGGAAAACCTGTTTTCAAGAACATTTGTAAGGATCAAGAATTTAAACCAAGCAAGAGATAATAAACCTATCTATTACAATCATTCACCAGTGCAGAAATAAAGTTACAACCATTCACCATAGGTACAAAAATTAAACATTCTCCACAACACTAGGAGTGATAGTGGTTCGGTGTGTACACTAACTATTCTCAAACAACCACACTTACACTACTCCCAATAATCACAACCCACGTGATATTAGCATTCACTAAAAACAAGGGTTTCATAGGTTCACCTTAAAACCTTATACAGTTGTGATTTTAGAAGGGCTATCACAAACAAAAACCCCACATTAAGATTTTCTGGCTATCTCAGTCAAAACCAACACATGAGATTTTCTGGCTATCTCAAAGAAACCAAAATACAAAGAATAGAATTGTACTTATCTTCTCTTTGAAGAAATTTTTGATGTAGCTTGTAGAACTGCTTCGATTGAAGTAGAAAAGTATATAAACCCATATAAGTTTATCTTTTAAAAACAACTAAGTTTAAGGTCTTTCTAGGGTCTATTATACTTGAGAAGACTGGACATTGAAGTGCAAAGCTTGAATTATCTTCTTGAATCTTCAATAAAGTATAGTTGATCATATATTTGAAGTGTAGTCGAAGGTGGAGCTTGATCTTCTACTATAAGTGTAGTAGAACTTGAACTCATTTCAGCTTGAACTTTCCAACTTCATGACTTGTACTTGAAGGTGAACTTTCCATCTTCTTGATGTACTTGATGGTAAACTTTCCATCTTGATTCACTTGAAGGTAAACTTTTCATCGGGATTCACTTGATGGTGAACTATATAATAAGTTATTTTGTCTCATCGAAATTCGACAAACAAGAGTGTGCTTTATACATTATAGCACTTATAGTATCCAATGGTTTACTCAGTTAAAAAAATTCTAAATTTTTTAAAAATTTATTCTAAATCTTATTATAATACTCAACACATATTCAGTTAGATAGAATATTAGCCCTTAAAAAGAGTTTTGAAAATTTTTAAAGATTTTTGCTCAACAACTAGAAAAACATTGATTAGTAATAATCTCACCCCTAACCTAAAATCTACATTGTCCTCAATGTAAAATATATGAGCAATCAAATCGACATAAGACGGTAAAAAAGAGTGAGAAGAAGGATATTACTTAAAGGAGGAAAATTGAAACGGTTTTGGAGACCTCAACATTCAAAGGGATTAGCATGAAACTAAACAAAAACAAACTATCCTAGTCTTAAATCCTAAGAAAGCAATAAACCCAATCTTAATCTAACTAGACCTTCATCAAACTATAAGGTCAATCCTGATACACAAGATCAATAAGAGGGATGAACATATCCTCTGAATCAAATTTCTCAATGAATGGTTTAAGATGATGACCGTTCACTTCAAAGATGTTCACATTCATTGGATTCTCAATTTCGATAGCCCCCTGAGGATAAAAAATTTTAATTAAGAAAGGGTTGGTCCATCGAGATCTCAACTTACCCGGAAAAAGGTGAAGTCAGGAATTGTACAAGAGGACTTTCTAATTTGGCATGAATGATTTTTGAAGAATGTTCCAATCATGGAACACCTTTATTCCGTCATTATAAATACTCGAATTCTCATATGCATCATTCCGGATTTCCTCTAGTTCATTTATTTAAAGTTTACATAGAGACCCCGTGTTGTCTAAAATGAAGTTTAAATTATTAATTTCCCAGTAAGCTTTATGTTCCAACTCTATAAGCAAGTGGCAAGCCTTTCAATAGACGATTATAAAGGGAGACATTCCAATAAGGGTCTTGCAGGTCGTACGGTAAGCCCATAAAGCATCGGTCAATCAAATTGACCAATCTTTACAATCGGGGTTAACTATTTTCTCCAAAATATATTTAATTTCCCTATTAAAAATCTCTACTTGGCCGCCTGTCTGAGGGTGATAGGGGGGACTCACTTTATGGGAAATACCACAGTTTTTCATTAAGGCTTCGAATGGCCTATTACAAAAGTGTGACCCTTCATCACTTATTGTGACTCGAGGAGTTCTAAACCAGGATAAAATGTTTTCTTTCAAGAATCTAATGACCGTGTGATGGTCATTGTTCCGGCATGGGATCACCTCAACCCTCTTGGTAACATAGTCTACTTCTTGCAAAATGTAATTGTTTTCGAACAATTGGGGGAATGGTCTCATGAAATCAATGGCCCAGTAATCAAATGCTTCGATAATTAGAATGGGGTTCGCATCATATATCGACGGAAAAATCCTCTTAATTTTTGACAATGCTCACAAGCTTTAGAAAACTCATGAGTGTCCTTGAACATAGCAGGCCAATAAAAGCCATACTATAGAATTTTGGCTGTGGTCTTTTTAATCAAAAAATGACCACCTATAAGTGCTATGTTTTCTAGCTCCTATTATTGTCAAATTTTGTAGTGCCAAAATCTCTTGGAATCTGTGTCTTGTATAACGCTTCTACAAATTCAAGACATTGCATCTCATGTACAAGATCAAAGGTCTTTACTTCAAGAACTTCAAATGCAAGATTACAAGTTCATGTTCAAGTACAACACCAAGTGTGAATTCATTCTTTCAAGCTTCAAAAGTTCAAGTTTTTAAATCTTCGTCCAAGTTAAGACAAAGTTCTTTACTTTGAACCTCAAGCTCAAGCTTCAAATGTTAGTCATATTCAAGCTTCAAAAGTCTCAAATTCAAGCTTCATCATTTTAAGACTCATGAACTTCAAAGATTGACTATCAACTAGCACAAGAAGTTTCAATGTTCATACATCATGTATAAGGTATGAATGACCCTAGATTAACCATAGGATAGGTCATTTTAAATATATAATTTAAATTGGGTCATTTTATAAGTGCATAGTTTGTTTCTCGACTAGTCTTTGACTATGTTCGACTAGTCTTAGCACTGGCTCGACCAGTCCTAAGGTTGTTACTTATTTTTAGGATTTCTTGTTATTTCCTTGACCAGTCCTGGAGACTGCTCGACAAGTCATGTGAACAGTGCTCGACTAGTCATATAGGCTCGACTCAAAGTCCAGCAACTAAATTGAGTCCCACACGACTAGTCGTGGACAGGACTCGACCGGTCGAGCAAGCCCTATGACCAGTTCTGGAATGACCTTATCTTATCGCGCTTAAATTTTTAAAAGTTTGTTCGTCCTTTGACCAGTCGTGCCGACCTCAGGACCAGTCGAGAGTGTGATTTCTGCACTTATAAATAGAGCACGAAATTTAGAATTTGGTATTCAATTCAAATAAAATCAATACGCCACTCTGAGAGATAAGTTAGTGATATTATTAAGCTATTTAGTGTTCATTCATATTCTCTTTAATTAGCTTTCTTTGTATTTGATTTTAAGTTTCTACATTCCAATCATATTTGAAGAAGGGATTGAAAGTTTCCCATTTCTTGGAATCAAAATCAAATCGAGCTAGCCCAACTTGATCAACACTATTTCCTGCCGTGTGGACCACCTGAGTTCCGCCCATGGCTGATTTTAGGAGGGGGCCCACTGCCTAAAGGGGCCCACCAAATGCATGGCGTGGATGTTCAACACACATCACGGTGGGGCCAGCATGTGCATCACGGTAGGGCCGGTCCAGCAGCGCACAGTACAGCAGCGCCTGCTACTTTGGATGTCAGCGGCAGTAGGTGTTGCTGCTTATATATTTTTTTGGGTTTTTCTGAGGTTTTTCCTAGGTGGGACCCATATCAGTAAAATCCACCCCACGCATTAGTTTTTATTGCTCAAGACAGATCAAACGAGCCCCATATGCGACATGTTTCGGTGTATAAAACCATCAAGGTGGGTTTCATCGGTAGAAAATATTGTTTGTTATGCTATGGCCCACCAGATACTCAGATTGGCATCATTTTTTTGCTCAATGCCTAAAATGAGCTGAGGAATGGAATAGACGACGTGGATTGGATCAATGCATCAGGGTAGGGTTAGCATGAGAAGCCCACCCACAAATCTTAAACAAGCCAATATTTATATTATATTTTTTTGTCTGGCCACCAATACACCACACCGTCGGTTCATTCTTCACTGCCTAGCCACGTCTAGCGTCCTTAGATGTTGGATGGTTTGGGTAATAGATATTTAAGTTGGGCCCCATCCATTGACGTACAACCAGAGTGGGACACCAAATGGTTGGATGGTTTAGATAAGACGTACATCAAGGTGGGGTCCATCCGAGTGGGCCACACATCACACAAAATGAAAAGGGAGAGAGAGAGAGAGAGAGAGAGAGAGAGACGTGTGATGGAGGAATCCGCCACTATGAGCCCTCCCTTGCATTCAATCATACATTAAGTGGGTCCCAATACATGTGGGCCCACCAAATCAAAGATCAGCGATGGAGATTCCTTCTCCACCAAAATGGAAGGTCTAGATGACCTCTATTTATGCAAGGAAAATAAACATCATGATGGGGTCCATGGAGAATGAGCTCATCATGGAATGATCATGAGAATCAAGGTGGGCCATCGGCCACATCTAGGGTCCAATGTGAGATCCATACCATCAATCGGTAGGCCTCACTTGGCTCATCATCAAAACATAAAAATCTAGTCTATAAAGCACCCACCGTTCGATCTTCTTGGTCTGATGGAATGCTGATCTCCTTGTGTCTCACTTTGATGGAAGGTGATGAGAGATGAATGGCTAGGATGAATGATCTTGGGGTGGAAAGTGGGCCTCACAACACTCACTTTTCTCTCTTAGAAAGGCTTGGACGTCCACCACTTGCTTGGAATTTTTGCGAAAAGAAAGAGAGAGAGAGGGTTGTAAGGAGAGAGAGTGATGGGTGATAGATGTGAGGTGATGGTGTACTTGACTTGAGAGTTGACTTGGTGGTTGCTTGACTTGTGGAGAAAGAAAGCATGGGTGTGTGTACTTGACATGAGGTGATTGATTGATTAATGAGACATGTTGTAGAGATTCTCTTGGGATTACAAACGCGCAGTGTTTTTCTCATACTAAACGTGGGCCCACATTTCTCGGTCAGGGTATCAGATTGGTATGCAAGACGCGGCGACGGTGCGGTTGCAATGGTATAAGTTTCGGATTAAGCTGACTCAAATCTATAACATACGACTTAGAGTCGTGCGCAAACGTCGATTATATGTCGCAGGTTGCTGGAATTCGACAAGAAGGATCGCAAGAGTCGACGAAATAGTACGGACTAGGATACGGGTCTTACAATGCACCAACTAGCTCCTCCTCTTTTTCCTTTCACTAGCACATTTGGTAGACCTAGAGCAAGTCCAACTCAGTTGACTCGGCTCGGACTTGACCCACATCTCATTCTCGACCTGGCAACGAGTTGGAACCTCACCCCGACTCGACAGGTGTGGAGCTACAAGAGGTGATCAACAGCTCTCTCTCTCTCTTAGATTCCTTTCTTCTTCTTCTTCTATCTGCTTCCACTTCTTTTTCCTCTTCCGGTATTTCTTTGTTATAGAGTCTAGCCATCTTTGGACTTGGACAACTTGACAAGTCGCACCAAAACGTGCTAGCAGTAATGGGAAAGAAGACCACTATTAATGGCGGATTGCAAAACCATGGGTTTTTCTCCATTTCGACATTGCTAGCTAATGTGGAGGGGCACAGTGGAGCTTTTCGAAACAAGATTTTGAAGCTTGGCCATAGATTTTTCAGTGGGTTTGAGCTTTGAAGCGACCAACCATATTTCTTTCTCTTCGTGTTCCTGTGAGGAAGGAAAAGCCCTAGCTCGAGGATGCCTCTCTTATGTGGATTTCTAGGCCGTTGGATTAAGAGAGGATGGTTGTATAAGACCTAGGGCTTCCAGCCTCTCTCCCTCTCTCTCTTCATTGGAGATATCCGATCGTTCGGCTGAATAGCTGGCAACAGTGCATGGTCCTTTCAACGGTTAGGATTAACCCTCCATGGATGACTAAGATGTAGAGAGGGATACCTCACGCGGATCGCGACAACTGGCGGTGCAACAGTTTTCATTTTTGAAAACATTGTGTTTGTGGGCTCTTCTTGCACTAAGAATCGTGTGCACGTACACGTGATTCCAGGTGTGGGATTAGGTGGGGTTTGGTCAGTGGGATCGTCCACACCAGATGGATGGTTCAGATCATGGACATGGGCCCTGGTTTGTGGGCCATGACTGAAAACATGGACGTCTATCTGTTTGAAGTGAAACCAAGCGGGAGAGAGAAATCCTTCATTTTGAGATGGTATCGAGTCAGCGTGCTTTGACTGGCCTATCTGGATCCATGCACAGTGAATGCATGTGTATCCCATGCACATGCAAAATGACTGTGGGGCCCACGAAGATGTTTGGATGAAATTCACTCCATCCATTTGGTTTCTAGGATTTTATTATGACCGTAGGTCGAGGATGGGTCCAATCTACAACTCAGATGGGCCATAATATCGGTTTTATGCACCTAAATGATGATACCCGACGATCTTTAAAGGTTTAACAGTCAGATCCTTTCCCAATATAGTTTTACTTAACTATTTGGGGCTTTGAGGGCTGATTACGTAGAATCTGATAGTGAATTTTGAATTGGACAACCAATCTATTACATTGAATTAGGGATTGTGTGTTTGGACATCATAGATTAATGGGCGGCCGATTTCATCCGATAGGGTGTCACACTCCATGAGTTTTAATTCTTCTTATTGACCCTCATGAATCTGATAATTGGATTGCATCTGAATGTGGTCACCGGCGTTACAAAGGTTTATAGTTCAGTTTAGAGAGAATTTGTCAATTAACATGATTCGTTGATCTTATATTTCAATTGATCGCACGATAATGAATTTGAATGGCTGGATTGCTTCAACAAAGATAGTTAGTGGTCCATCAAGATGTCTACCTAAATTCTAGCCCATCCATCAGGTCCAATAACTTGAGATGGGCCACCAATTTGACTATGAGGCAGATCCATAGCCCGAGTGGGACTCATGTGATGACTTGGCATTCCATATATTGATACCTGACGGTTCAATAGTTAGGCCATGTCCATACTTGATTTCCAATGTCCTAAAATGTTCCCAGGCTAATCTAGATACACTTACACAGATAGCTCTAAGGTATGATGACTATATCGTTTACTAAGTATCTAAGCTTTCTTAGATAAGGTGGTCAGATAACTTAATCATTGTAAACAATGATGGATTGTCTATTAGCAGTTGTAAATTAGCTTAATTGTGGATTTGAGGTACAACAATTAACCCGTGGTTTCCTAAGGAGCCCTATTAGTGTGATCAAACGACATGTTAAGTACAAGAGGTCATTGCCCTGATTATTCGGGCTTCACAACTTAAGACATATGGTTAGGTTTATGCTAAAATAAAGGTGAACGTACAATGAACTAGGTTTATATTACTAAGTTAGATCTTCACGATAACACCCGAGTATAAAAAGGTACGGGGTGATACAGCAACCTTACCATAAACAATCAAGGGTCAATCCAAAGTGGACTTTAGACCCTACAAAAGCGTTGTGGATTGTCCTAGCTCAACTTCAGATGGTTAAAAGCCATCAGGGTCCAGGGCAGATTAAACTAAACTCTTAAAGGTCTTGTTGTCATAATTAAAATTAAATGGTTAAGATGGATAGATTGAGGGCGACTGCTCAAGAAAGCTAGGTTAACGTTCATACCAAGTTAGGTTATATAGTAATACCCAAGTATTGAAAGGTACGGGGTGTTACGGTATGTTACTTTCACAAATACCACAAACAATTTCAATGGTCTCCTCGGGTTTGTCCACTTGTACTTTCTTCAATTCCATGGCTTCGAGCTTTCTGGTAAGGTTAACCACCCTAGAATTAGCATCATCGGCTTCCCTTAAGGCATAAATTTCTCCCTTCTCTTTGGATTGATTCGGCTTGGGATTGGTTGGCTTGGTTGAAGTATCCTATGACTACGCATTTTTAGCTACCATATTAAAAAAGTCCCATGCATTATCGGGATGTTTGTTCATGAATTCACCATTGCACATCATTTCTATGAATTGGCGCATGGGCTAAGTCAATCAATCATATAAAAAGCTTATGACCCACTAAACTTAGTAGCCATGATGTATGCATGCACTTGAAAGATCGTTAAACCTCTCCCAGCATTAGTAGAACGTTTCTTCCTTTTTCTGTGAGAAGTTCATAATGGCCCTCCTAAGGGTATTGGTCTTATGAACCAGGAAGAATCTTTTAAAGAACTTCGTGTCACCTCAGCTGTCATGCCCCAAACTCAGAAACCAGGCTCACAGAATTCCCGATTGCCAAATTCGGTCCCGACAGCCTCCGGTATATCCCATTCTCCGCTCCTGGCACCCATATGCCAGATTCTGATCCTGGGATCATGTAAGGAGGATTTTCAATATGAATTTTTTTTTGTAAAGGAGAATAACCACAAGCATAAACAAGTGATAAAACAACATCACCATATATCCACTATAATAAATCATTTGAGTACAATGCAAAAGGGAAAATACAATAGCGATATCAAAAGCTCCAAAAGATAGTTGCATGCTCCAATCTCAATGCTGCTGCGGCATCCTACCGTCACCCACACGTAACGATCGTGCAAAAGCTTATAGAAAGCTTAGAGGGTGGTGTAAGTGTGTGCGCAAGGTATATGCCAAGAATGCAATATTAGAGTAATGCGAAAACATACTAATACATCCATGAATGCTATTACCCGTACCAAGGCTATGCGAGCAAGGCACAAATACTATCGGCCATACCAAGGTTATGCGATGCCAGGCATAAATGCTATCGGCCATACCAACACTATGAGATGCAAGGCCTACGTAGCCAAATGTCAGATGCAACGCAAGCACACTAGTCCTCAGCTGGAATCCACATATCAGTATAGCTCATCTTCGGAATATCACCGGGGTCTAGTACACTCCAAACTAGATTATTGCCCCATCGCATGCAACAAAGTGAGTGGAAGAGACCTCACTATCTGCCTCACCAGTAGTCTACCAAGATTTACCCGACACATCGATAGCGGATCCATTCTGGTCAAATTCATCCTAACTTTGCCCCCTCTTCTCGGGCAGGTAAGGCTGCACCCCTTTCCAACCGACCCCAACACAGTGGGAAGCGCGACCTCTTG
This sequence comes from Magnolia sinica, assembly GCF_029962835.1. NCBI lineage: Eukaryota > Viridiplantae > Streptophyta > Magnoliopsida > Magnoliales > Magnoliaceae > Magnolia > Magnolia sinica. The sequence continues at coordinate 52,391,202 of NC_080582.1, forward strand.
GTATTCGGCACTTGGTGCTCATGCATCCACTCAGTCTAGATGTTGGAGTAACCTCCTGGTACCATAAGGGTTTAGGAAATTTCACCTAGGGACATCTATCGCGCCCCATGTAGAACCAAAATATTTCCAGTGTCCAATCCTGCCAACCATGATATGCCTGTGGAGGCTATGACCCTGATGTTGCTAGGGCGTACAGTAATCATGTCACACAAATGTGAGATGCATGAGTCACAATATCCAGTCATGCAGCAATCCTGCGCGTACCACCCGCTCATGTAGGGCAACTCTATCTCTCAAGGAGCCCCATAACAATCTGCCTAATGGCATATGATATAATCAATCACTCCTCATATCAAACAGACATATGATGTGCATGGGTATGAATTATGAAGTTATATTAGCACGTACTCAGTGAGTCCTACCAGATGAAGTATACTAGCATGACTATAAGCAAATAATTGGCCTATATACATGGCGGTGTCCACAGAAGGACGGTGGATCTAATCCATAATATTAAGATCAGTCCTTAATAGTGGATATACCAAATCTGATATCACAGATCCTTGCATCTACAACAAGCGGTGATGTTGTACTTTCCTCATAACCAGGATGAGCCTATATGGCCTAATCATATAAAAATGGGCTTAAGGACGAGGAGTGGATGCTCCATCATATAATAAACTAGGCTTCTCAAGGGGCCCAATAAACATAAGGTGGACCTAATAACTTGGGCAGTCTACATGGCATGATGGAAGCATCAACAATAGTGGGGGCCCAATGGTTTGGGGTAAGCCCAATGAGGTGAGATAGATCATACCAATAATAGTGGGAGCCCATCAATTTGGGTTAGCCCACTAAGGGGAGATGAGAATGGGCCCAACAATGGGCCCTAAGGAGGATTACAATGTGGAAATTTAACCACCATTGCCCCTACAATGTGAACATTTAAGCACCATTGCTCCCAAGGCATGGCCCATTTAGAATCTATCCTATGATGGGGGCCCAAGGCCTTATTCTAGCTAGGAGATGGATGGGCATCATAAACGTTACCATATATATATCATGGTGGAATCACACATCACAATGGGCCTCTCACACGGGCCTAATATACATCATAATGGGCCTCATCTCATGGGCCTGCACTTCACAATGGGCCTCGTGGTGGGCCTACACATCAGTGGGCCTCAGGGTGGACCTACACATACCGCTAGTGGGCCTTACATGCAGCAGGTGGGCCCTGCACATCCAGCAGGCGGGCCACATAGATGGACGATGTAAATATAATACATACATCACTGAGGGTCCACCATCCACGTTTGGACGGTGTGGATATGAAACACATACGTCACGGTGAATCCCACCATCCAGATGTTTGGACAGTGAGGATAAAACTCATATATCACGGTGGGGTCCAGTCCTAGTCCAGGGACTGGACGGTAGGGATGAAACACTTACATCTGGTGGGTCTACATGGTGGCCCACCAAGGTTAGGATCTAGATGATATTTGTATTTTCCTTCCGTCCAGGCCTAACAACAAGCTGGATGATGCAGATCCAACACATCCATTAGGTGGGTCCCATCGTCCAGTGTTCTGGACGGTGTAAATACAATAAATACATCAGGGTGCATCCCACTATCCAGTGTTCTGGACGGTGTAGATACAACAAATACATTAGGGTGGGGTCTACGGATGTGGCCCACCAGCTGGACCAATCTGATATTTGCTTTTTCCTCCCAATCGTCCAGCCCTGCTGGACATCCGTTTGACGAACGGTCTGGATGAAACACCATGGTGTGTCCCATGCTGTTGGATGATGGATACAACACATATAACAAGGTGGGGTCCACGTGAGTGGGGCCACCCCACTTAGGATCAAGATGATATTGGTGTTTTCCCTTCAGTCAAGGCTAGTCCAAAACGGATAGTAAGGGTGGCAGCAAGGTGGACAGCGGTTTGGTCCACTTGGGTGGACGACGTGGATAAAGTTCTTGCATCATCAAGGCAGACCATTAATAGGGAGAGAGAGAGAGAGAGAGAGAGAGAGAGAGAGAGAGAGAGAGAGGCAGGGGAGCTCCGCCACTATGAGCTCCCCTAAGGCTTATACAACAGATACATCAAGATGGTCCCCAAGCACATGAACCCTCAATCATCAAATCAAGGGTGGAAATCCCTTTCCCACCCACAAGATTAAGGTCTAGATGACCTTCTTACAATAAGAAAATAAACATCATGATGCGGTCCATGGAGAATGGCCCCATCATGGGATGAACATATGAATTATGGTGGGCCATCGGCTACACCTAGGGTCCAAAATGAGATCCATACCATCAATCGGTAAGCCCCACTTGGCCAATCATCAAAATCACAAATCTAGTCCTATAAACACCCATCGATTCCACTTCTTCTTAGTTCCTTGAAATGCTAAGCTCCTTGGCTCTCCCTTTGATGGTGTATGATGAAGTTTAAACGGTTAAGATGAGAGATTAGGGGTAGGAAGTGGGCCACACACTTGGCTATTTTCTCTCCATAGATCTTGGATGGTCACTCTCTCCTTGGGTTACTTGGGGAATGGGTAGAGAAAGAAAGAGAGAATGATTGTAAGGGAGATGGGATGGAGTGATGGGTGTGAGTGACATGAGAGTTGACTTAAGGGAGGGTTGCTTATCTTAGGAAGAAAGAAAGTATGGGTTGTGATGGGATATATACTTGACTTGTACTTGATTGATTAATGTTTGGGTAGAGATTCTCTTGAGATTCGCAGTACGTGGCATTTTCCTCAAAATATACGTGGGCCCACTACTCCTAGCCTAGGTATCGCATCGTTGTGTAAGACGCAACGTTGGAACCGCAGTGATAGTGTGGTCGCTAGGGTATAGGTTTTGAGTCGAATTGACTCAATGGGATTCGACTTATGGTCGCGTGCAAATGCTGTCTACAGGTCGTGGGTCGCTGGAATTCGACGGAAAGGATCGCGAGAGTCTAAGGAACGGTACGTACTAGGATACGGGCCTTACATCAGACCATGTCCCAATCGATCTTAATCTTAAGGAGTGAAGCCATGACTTGACCTTCTCATTCAATGAGAAATGAAACATTTTTAATTTAGGGTGTCATCCGACGCATTGTTGAAGTGGAAGGTTGCTACAATCTCGTCAAACTCTTTGAGATATAGGTATGGACTCTTAAAATCTAGTCCATGAAATTTTAAAATTAATTGGATTACTCCCAGCTTAAAATCCACATTTTCTGCATTATGTGGAAAGATCATGTAGGAAGGTGTGCTCATCCTAGTTGGTTACAAATAGTCACGCAGAGTTATAACAGTGGGATGTTTTGCACTTTGTTTTCATCTTGTTGCTCATTAGCATGATATTGAGGTTAATTCTCAGCCATATTCTCCCAATTTAGAGGATCTTGGTTATTGTCTAATTCTGCAGTGGATAGGAAAATCTTCAATTAATTCTCCTTCACTTAAGTGACGAAGATTGTTGTCACAGACCCACTTGGGCATGAACCACTCACAACCCTAATTCTAAACCTGCATAATTCGAACATAAAAACTATAATAAAATAATGAATATAAAATAACTAAAGCAAGAGGGTTGAAAGTATAGTACACGATTGGTGATTCTAAGTTAGATTCTATAAAACAAAAGAAATAAAAGTAATGTTAATATCTAAAAATCTCAGAAAGACCTAATCTAGAAACACAACGAAAACTAATCTTAATCCTACTCTAATTCTAATACCAAGGTATTTAAGAAAGATGCAAACCAAGTCTCTGGCAACGGTGCTAAAAACTTGATCGGAACAAACTCTAAGTGTAGGGTTACGATATAGTAATAACTCGGTGAGACCAAGGTCATACCTACAGGGACTTATAATTGTGCATTTTCTGAAACACTTTAGAACTAGAACTAAAACTATCTTTTGGAATTTGATTAAAGAAGGAAATTAATAGAGATAAAGAACTAGAGTGTTAGGATTTCACTTATAGATATTTTTAATGTTTAATTCACTTGATTCAATTGATTACTCGACTGGAATTGAAGTCCTATCCTATCTAGTTACATGGTAGAGCGGTTAAATCATCATTCATAAACTAAAACATATTTGAACTTTAATTGATTTGGTTCCCACATAAAGCATCAAAGTATTGATCATAGGAAATTCAAAGCATCTATCGTGCCCTTAGTTTACGATAGATCAATGGATTTTATAGATTAATCCCTTACAAAATAGAGAAGCAATCACTTTTAGTTTTCCTAAGGGCCTATTTGGGAGCATAGATTTGGAACCTGCTAGATTCGTAATCCCTTGGATTTGAAACCCCTTGGATTTGAAATCCTCTTATTGTGTTTGGACCATTGATTTAGAATCAACTTTAATCCAAAAGTAATTATGCACAGCATATTTATAGGGGTTTGAATTAAATTACTAAATCAACTTTAATATCTCTAATGAGTGAACGTATGTAATGTTTGATGCAATGGTTGTAATAAGCCCGCTGAAATATATACTTTGCCCAAAAATGATGAATTTCCAAGTCTTGGAAGAGCCACAAGCACAAGATCATGTAACCAACAATTTTTAACCATTGATTTACATGAACAATGTTTAGACGACGCTGATCATCATATTAAAGTAATTATAGTAATGCAATTGATAATCTGATTATTTTGGGGTATCATTAGTGGGCCATGTGTCCAATAGATTAATAGTCCAGTGACACACATGTTACATTTGCAATTCTTGGAAGGATTTTAGATGTAATCAAAGCTTTCACCGTGGATTTAAAACCCCCTCTTTGAGGGGATTTCAAACCCATGGATTTGGAACCCCCGGTTACTTTATGGTGCCAAACAACCTGGGGATTTGAAATTGTAACATCCCGAACTTTTTAATACCCGAGTATTGAAAGTTCTCGAGTGTTACCATAGAATTTAACCTATTCTATACATGTGTATGGTACCAATCTAGCTAACATAACCTTATATCTATTCCCCAACACGAATTTGACCATTGGGAATAGTCTTCATTTATAGATCAAGCGATCTAACCAATGATTTTATGACAAGACTATCCATTATGTGATTTGACATATGTACATTTTCTTAAATAAATGGGTGAATAACTCTTCATACATAATGATTTAGATGTAAGTTCTTTTGTAAGAATTATTTTGAAAGGTGATATAACCATGTAGAACCATTAGTTTCACAAAACTCTTAGATAATTAATAATTATGAAAATGCCATTAACTTATACCCTTGAATTCCAAATCACACGGTTCTGATAATCCGTTTCATGTGAAATTATATACCAGGCCTAATTATCATAAATTAACTGTACACCTCAAATTTCAGCCCTTTGATCATTGTAAAAGTGGCTAAATTAACAAATTAGCCCTTAATCGTTGATTTTAGTGTCCATCGAGTGAGGAAAGCTCATAGGTAGTTATAGTAGGATATTTTCTTCCATATGAATGACTTGGATTGGCCATCAAATGGACCAAGTGTAAAATATGAAGACTCCCCACTTTGGTAGGCTTCTACTTAGCTACCAAGTTATCCTTTTTGGGCTTACTAATTCTATATAAACCTAGATCTTCAGATTTAATCACTTCCTACTGTCCATCGTAACTTAAACTTGGACCCTGATCTATGATCCCACACCGTCGAACATTAAAGCCAACTCCTTCCTATTGGCACAAAGGGTGAAATTTCAGATGTAGGCTTCTCCCACCATCTATTAACCACCAAAATTTGTCCAACCATTCACCTATCTTGACTACACATTTTCCTCAAAATTGGGCCCCGATCATTGAAGATGGACCGTTAATTAAGATCAAGTCTATATGGGCGTCCGCTAGGAGTATTTCCAAGATAAGCTTACTAAAGCCTCATATCAACTCCATATTTGGTCTCATAGCCCAACACGACTTGCTTAGAATGATGAATGGAGTGGATTCCTTATAAATTTCATGATGGACCCCACATTATACCTACAAACAACCCATGTACGCATCCAAGCTACCCTCACGTACAGGTACGTATTTCAATGAAACTTCTTTCATCAAATTTCTAATTTTGGAAGAATCACTTCAAAAGTGAATGTCTCCAACTATTTCAAATCGTGTGGTCTACCTGATTAATGGATCTGCCTCATTTTTAACCCTATGTCCTAACATGATATGGAGAAACAAATGGACGAAGTGGATCTTTTAAAACCCACCACAAGTGGACCTCACCTAAACCAGTAACCGAACTAAGTTTGGTATTCCCACTCCACACGCCATAATAACATTTGAGAAGCACATTCGGGAGATAATCTGTCACGCCTCAAACTCAGGAACCAGGCTCACAGAATTCCTGATCGCCAAATTCAGCACCGACAGCCTTCGTAGTGCCCCATTCTCGGATCCTGGCCCCCATATGCCAGATTCAGATCCTGGGATCCTACAAGGAGGATTTTCAATATGATTTTCTTTTGTAATGGAGCATAACCACAAGCATAACCAAGTCACAAAACAACATCACCACATATCCACTATATCAAAATCTTTAAATACAATGCAGAAAGGGAAATACAAGATGATCAAAAGAACTTTAAAATAATCTACCACGCGCTCTTGCCTTAGTGCTGTTGCGATCCAACATCACTTAGATGCAACGGTCGTGCATAAGTTTATGAAAAGCTTAGAGGGTGGTGTAAGTGTGTGAGCAAGACAAGTGCCAAGTATGCAAAGTCAGAGTAATGCGAAAATATGCTAGTAAGTCCATGAATACTATCAACCATACCAAGGCTATGCAATGTAAGGCATGAATGATATCGGCCATACTAAGGCCATGCCATGCAAGGCATGAATGCTGTCGGCCGTACTGAGGCCATGCGTTGCGAGGCCTATATAGCCAAATACACAAGTATGCTAATCCTCATCTAAATCCACATAATAATATAACTCATCTCTAGAATATCACCGGGGTCTAGTACACTCCACATTGACTGCCGCCTCCCTATCTACACAGCCCAACAAGTAGAAGAGACCACACTATCCACCTGACCAGTAGTTTGCTAATACCTACCTGGCTCATTGATAGTGGACCCATTTACGAGCTGGTCAAACTCAGCCTAGCTTACAGCCCCCTCACTCGGGCGGATAAGGCCACACCCCTTTCCAATCAACCACGACACAGTGAGAGACGTGGCCTATTGGTATTCGATACTCGTGCGCTCATGTATCCACTCAGTCTAGACATTAGAGCATCTTGTGGTACCAAAAAGGTCTGAGACTTTCACCCAAAGACATCTTATGTGCCCACAATGCTAGAGATAATATTTTCGGTATCTAATTCGGCCATCCATGATGTGCCTGTAGAGGCCACGACCCTGATGTCATTAACGTGTACAGTGATCATGTCATACAAATGCGAGATGCATGAATCACACTATCTAGTCATGCAGCAATCCTGGACGTACCGCGTGCTCATGTGGGCAACTCCTATCAGTGAGTCCCATAAATAGTTTGCCCAATGACATATGCTATGATTAGTCACTCCTCATATCAAGCATACATATGAAGCATATAGGCATGAATCATGGAGTTATATTAAGCATGTTATATGGTGATGAACTATCTTCATAGTGAAGAAGGGCCTAGACGGCCTACACACAACAAGTATGGGCTTAACAATGGGCCCTGGGGAGAGTTACAATGCGGACATTCAACCATCATTGTTGTTACAATGTGGATGTCAAACCATCATTACTCCCAAGGCATGGCCCGCCATAAACATCATTATATACATCACGGTGGAATCACACATCGCAATGAACCTCATATACATCACATTCGGCTTCACACGAAGGCCTCACATATGCCTCGTTAGGCCTAACTCATTGTAACGCCTTGATTTTTCAGAACCCGAGTATATGACCCGTGTCCCAAAAACCCGAGTGTTAGCTTTAAAGGATGGTCAAATTCAAGTGTACCTTTTTTTAAAAACTATCATCAGAGTAAGCGAATGAGCGTAGTGTGGACAAATCGACATAAAGGAAAATTTCATTATCATCCAAATTTACAAGAAGCTGCCCATAATGACTTATACAAACCAATGTCTCTGAATTTAACAAGTACAAGATATACAAGAATTTAATACATGAATAATAGCGGAAAGCATATAAATATAAGCCGCAAGATCACGCAGCTCCTCCAGGTAAATACAGCCATGCATCCCTGGCAATCGTACCCTGCTCCTCATCAAGTCTGAACATATATATCACTAAAGCCACCTGTACTACCTGTACGGTTGTATATTTGATGGATGAGTGGCCAACTCAGTGTGAATTCCCCTCAAGATTACACACCGCCGCATTAGGTAAGAGATAGTATAAAACATCCAAACAGAGTAAATGCAGTCTTATTAGGTGCATGATGCATGAATGCAATCATCGACCTGGGTAAATCATCCGGACGGTCGGTGCCCCAGGAAAAACATCCAGACAGGCAATGGGGTCGTCACCCAAAGATGTGAGTGGTCATCAGCGCAACACGCAGTGTAATCGTATGGGCATGAGTGATCCAAGTCATCATCATAAATCGATCGGCTGGTCATTAGCGCAACTCGCAGCGTAATCGTATGGGCATAATGATCCAAGCCGCGTAGTATGCTATGCATGCATGATTTGCCAGCCATTATTAGTCCAATTGTAATCAACCATTTTAGAATAAGCTCACGATCACTACGGGGAGCACAGGGCCTAGCGTAGGCCGACAGCTCGGGCATAGTGTCCCATTACCACCATCCCCGCTCATGAGGCTACCATCTTAGGATGTTTAATGGAAACCCATCGACTAGTGGCCAATCATATTATAGTATATGGGGCTTACCATCGCATAGTTACACAGTATAAAACATCCAACCCATATAGAAAAAATATCAGAACAAAGCCACATAGGGCGATATCAAACAAGCCACATATGGCAATTATCAAAATAGGCTTCATAGGGCGAGTGTTAAAACCATGCGATAAAAGACCATCCTTGAAAACCATTTGGACACAATAACCCTGGATGGTAGGCCCACATCAATGATTCATTTAGACCACTACTTAATAACCACTAAGTCGAAGGTCCATTTTAATCACAACCAGTTGGGTTACATCCCAAGTATGGGTGTACATTTATAGGTGGGGGTTTCCCACTAATGTACCAGTTTAAAGTCCATAAGCAATACACAAATAATCCACAAGCATGAACAAATATACATGATGAACATTAAGCAGGCAATATAGCAATTCAATTTCCACTAGCTAATACATGTGATTATAAGAGAGAGATATCAATTATAATTTTTAATAAAAACTATAACTTATGCTAATGAGAAGATGGAAAGCTCAAGGGGAAGAATCATCACCTTATACTTGGAATCGCCTACTAGTGTCGCAAGGTGCTTGCACCTATAGAATTGAATCCTAACACAATTCATAAATTTGTACCATTAGATCCAAGTTCCACGCACTACCTAGGTTTAAGATCATATCCTAGGGTTTGAGTTATCTATCTTAGGATTTTAATGTGGAATTAGGGTTCCATCCTAGGGTTTAGTTAAATGCTTAGATCCTAGGATTTGAATCCAAGATTATTATTAATATGATTGTACCGTGGGCCAAATACTATTCATGATAGGAGTTTTAATTCATCCATATTTTCATAAGTTCATATTTGCACGTACCGACATTATCTAATATTTTTATAATGACCAATAATCTCTAGGATAATATAGGTAATATTAGTAGAATATACAATAAAGACTAATTACATTGACAAGTATTATACTAATCCCATGATAAGTATTTTCAAATGCTAATATATAGTCAATAATAGTGAATCTAGCCATGATACCAGACACTGTGATCTACCATGAGTTATGAAGTTCTATAATTAGCTCAAACCTAACACACTATCTATGTCCAGGGTATTGACCTAGAGTTTAGATTACTTAACTTTAGGATTTTATCCTAAAGTTTAGGTCTAGGCTAGGTTTCTTAGGAATTGAACCCTACTTGGTGTATTATTAATTTTAGAGTTAATCTAACAATTATGAAATATTTATCAATGTTAATATTATAATTAGTATTTGTTAATAATCATTATGATGACATCATTTAGTGCAATCCGCTATCATTTACAAAGGTTTAAGAATGATAAATGAAACACTATGATTTAATAATTGAAATTTGTTTATCATAACTAGTTTTATCCTAAATATCTTACTAGCGGTTAATCGTTGGTAATATTAACAACACTAATAATAACATTGTTAGCAATGATAATGATGCATTGAAACAAATTTGGATTGGGGAAACAGATGGACTCACCTAGTTGACTCGGTTCGAGTCGAGTTGACTCGACTCAACACAACCACCATCTACACACACTCTCTCTCTCATTCCTTCTCCCTTCTCTTTCTCTTTTCTTCCTTCTTTTCTGCTAGAGAACTCCGGCAAGAATCTGGACTACACTAGATCTACCCAACTCGCACGGCAAGCTCCAGCGAGTTCCAGCCGAGTTCAGGTGAGTCGAGTTGGCTCTCTCTTTCTCTCCTTCGTTCACTCCCCTTTCTTCTTCTATTTCCTTCTCCTTTCCTCAAACTCATCCAGCAGGGGCCTGGATCGAGTTGACTCAGACGCAACTCGTCAGCAGCCTAAACAAGGCCCAACAACTCGGTCAGTTGGATATGGTGCCATCAGCCGCACCTCACCATCACCTTCTTTCTCCTTTCTTTCTCTACTCCCTATCCCATTCTTCTTCCTGTCTCCCTTTCTCTCCTCTTCACTTGTCAGTGTTGACGAGAACTCGGCCAGTAGTGCGACTCGGGTAGCGGCTCGGTTTGGGTCGGGTCGGGCTGCACAGCAGCCGCACTCTCTCCCTTCTTCCTCTCCTATTTTTGCTTCTCTCTTCTTCTTCCTTTTCTTCTTCCATCTCTGTTGCAGGTCCAGCGGAGTCACTGGACTGCCGGATTCGACCCGAATCAACTGGGTTTGGGGGCCACTTGAACGAGGAAGAAGCTCCGCCGCTAATGGCAAATTCTCTCCCTCAGCTTCTTCCTTCAATCCGATAGCATGGGGTGGTTCGCATGGACCCTAGGGAGCTTATGGGAGAGTTTTTTTGAAGCTTTAGGGTCGTTTGGGCGGTGGGTTCGTTGGTGAAAGGGAAACGGCCAGTTTTTGGGTTGTGGCTGTGAAAATGGAGGATGAGTTACTGTTCCTCGATCCGCACGCCTTATACGCTCGCCCTAACCTTTTCTAGACCATCGGATCAACAACAAGTGGCCCGGATCTTCTCTGGCCGAAACCGCCTCCAAATACGGTGGGCAAAACCGAAACCGAACATGGTTTTGCTTGGAAAACCATAAGAAAATGGACGGCTGAGATAGCCCTCCAAGGGACGGTTGAGATGGAAAGATGCACGAGCACACGGATCGTCAAGCTGGCCTGCTAAAACAGTTTTCATTTTCGAAAACTAGTGTTTGTAGGGCCTGCTTACACCAATGTTTGTGTACGTACGATTTCACGTCTACGTGAGAGGACGACTATGTTGTGGTCAGGCCCCAGCTGCACTCAAGATGGACGGTTTGGATCAACCGTGGGAGCTGTGATGATGGGCCACCGTGCGAAGGAAACGGACGGTGTCCGTCGTTGGCAAAAACAGGGAGAGAGAAAAACTCTCCATTTTTAGAGAAGCACGGGTCAGCCCGTGCTGACCGGTCTAACCCGCCTGGTGCACAGCGAGCGTGCACCATCTGTGTACACGCAGCCTGTTAAGTGGGGTCCTACGTGATGTTTTCGATAAATCCACGCCGTCCATTTCACTTGATGGGCCCAAGTATGGGTTTTTAATCTAAACTCAGGGGGGGTACAATGCCCAGGTGGGCCATCCATGCAGATTTTTCCTCTAAATTGGTGTTTTCATTGATTTGACGGTCAGATCATCCCGAAGTTGGACATCAACGGTTAAAAGGTCTTAATGGGTCATTTGTAAGGCTTTTGTCATATATTACTAACTGATACTAATATTAATATAATTTTTTATTATTTTTGTATCTTACCTATAATTACAATATTTAAAATCTTATACATATATATAAATATAATTTTAATATTAACATACCACTGATTACATGCTGCTGTTCACACATTCATTAATATACATAATTCTTAATATACAATATTATATTTAATTAAAACTATATTTGTATTTAATAATATTGTTAAATATAAAATTTTATTAAAATATCTAATGATTTTTGGATATAAAAATATTCACTGCTACATTATTATTTAAAATTTGATTTTATGTTGTGAAATTATTTTTCATTGTGTTTATTTAATATAATATTATTTTCATAATGTCTTATATACATTAAATACATATGTATCAGTTTAGCATGAAATTTTAAATCTTTACAAAGTATATACACATCATAGTGTATATATATTTAGGTTGTATTATTCTTTGTATTTATATTAAATTAAATTACATGGTAACACTCGAGTACTGGAAAGTACGGGGTGTTACACTCATGGTCCTTATATACATCACATTGGGCCTCAACCCATGGGCCATCGAATACATCACAATGGGCCTCATATACATTAAGTGAGCCACATCACATGGGTTGCACCAATGGGCCTCATATACATCAAGTGAGCCACATCACATGGGTTGCACCAATGGGCCTCATATACATCAAGTGGGCCGATCCACCGGCCGCACTAACGGGCCTCATATACATTAAGTGGGCCTCACTAATGGGCCTCATTTACATCAAGTGGGCACATCAATGGGCCTTATACATTCCAAAAAAAATGAATCATATCGAAAGATCATCTGAACCACACCCTAAATAGCAGCAGAGATGATGATTGGAAAATCATCTGGACCATACCACAAATAGCAGTGGAGATAATGATTTTTACTGTTAAATAATTCACCGGGCCCACTACAACGTTTATTTCCATCTAATTTGTTCATAAGGTCACAAAGACCTGGTTGAGAGGAAGAACAAATATCATTTTGAACTAAAACTGCTGTGGTCCTAAAAGGATTTCAATGGTAGGCGTTCATCTCTCCACTGTTTTCTGCAGTGTGGTCCACCTGATAGATCTACCTCATTTTTAGTCTTAGGCCTAAGACGAGTTTGCCAATTGGATGGATAGTTTGGATGTAACACATACATCATGTTGGACCCGCAGAACTTGCTGACGTACGTACAGCAGGTGGTCCCCACCATCCACATAAATCATGGTGGTCCTCACAGACATGGAGGGTTTGGATTGAAATCAGTCCCACGGTCTTACTGCTGCACGTATAGCAGCTGTACATCTGGGTCCTAGCGTCCTGTGGTGTGGACGGTGTGGATAAAACACATATCATGGTGGCCATAGATGGACGACAAGATATAACACATAACACATGACCAGGGCCCACCGTCTTGATGGATGGTCTGGATGAGACATATACCATGGTGGGACCCTCAGAACATTGGTGACGTCCAGTATAGATGGACAACATTGATAAAACACACACGTCATGTGAGGCCTTATCTAGATGGGTGGACGGTGTGAATGTACCCCACATTACAGCAGCGATATAGCTGGTGTGCGGTGGGCCAGCCAGTTAGTGCCCATCGTCTAGATGTTACAAACACGTCAGGGGTGGGTCCCACCCATCAAGAATGTTGGACGGTGTGGATAGGACCCTTACATCACGGTGGGGTCCACCATCCAGACATCTGGACGGTGTGGATCATCACATACACCATAGTTGTGGCCCACGGAACTTGCTGACAATTTAGCAGATGGAGGAATTCCAGCCAATCCGCTTCCAAAGCAGGTGGGTCTCACGTGGGGCCCACCAGATAAATACGTTATATACATACCATATGTATATAATATAATATCAATTTTGGGGTAGGAAGTGGGACACACACAAAGCTCTCTCACTCCATAGGAATGCTTGGACGACCAACCTTTTTGGTTGCTTGGAAAAGTGAGTAGAGAATGAGAGAGTGAGAGAGGGTGGTTGTAAGAGAGAAGTGATGGGTGTGAGTGATGTATGGAGTGATGTAAGAGTTAACTCTGGGGTAGCTTGTGTAAGAGGGGTATGGGTTGTGTAAGAGAGGTGACATGTGAGGTATGGGTGTAATGGATTGAGTGATGGGTTATGTACTTGATTGATTTGATTGATTGATGGGATGGGTTGTAGAGATTCTCTCAGAATTCACAACGTGCAGTGTTTCTTCGAAATATTTGCGTGCCCACAACTCCTGGCCTGGGTATCGCATTAGTGTGCAACATGTGGCGTTAGGACCGCGGCGATGGTGCCATCGCGATGGTACAAGTTTTGAGTCGAGCCGACTCATAATCACAGGATGTGACTTAGGGTTATGCGTAAATGCTGATTACAGGTTGAGGACTGCTGAAATTCGACAAGGAGGATTACAGGAGTCTACGGAACTGTATGGACTAGGATACGGGACTCACAGCTCTTCCCTCATAATAAAAATTTCGTCCTCGAAATTTACACTATCATCGCAATTAAACATAACTCATAAAAGGAGAGAAATCATGACATCATATATAATCAGAGACAAAACAAAATACAATCAATCATCAAAGAGATGGGGATAACGCTCCTAAATCTTAGTCTTGCGCTCCCAAGATGCCTCATCCACACTATGATGACCACATTGCACCTTCACCAAGGGAACGACCTTGGTCCGGAGGACCTGTTCCTTTCGATCAAGGATACCAATTGGCTGCTCAATATAAGAAGCGTCCTCACAAACCTCCAACGGTTACCAATCAATAACAAGAACGATGTCTGACCCACACTTCGTCAACATAGAGACATGGAAAACATTGTGGATGCTAGACAACTGAGATGGTCAGGCAAGCCGATAGGCCATGGCGCCAATACACCCAGTGATCTTGAAAGGTCTAATGAATCTCGGGGCAAGCTTGCCCTTCGCTCTAAAATGTACCACACCCTTCATGGGTGAGACCTTGAGATAGACATGGTCCCCAACGGCAAACTCCAAGGGATGACGCCGACGATCAGCAAAACTCGTTTGTCGGCTTTGATTTGTCCACATGTTCTGCCTGATGATGTCAATGACCTCTGATGTCTGCTGCACAAGCTCGAGACCTAGGAAATGCCGCTCTCTAACCTCGGTCCAACAACTTGGAGATCTGCACACACAGTCTGCCATATAATGCCTCAAAAGGAGCAATGTTAATGGTCGCCTGATAGCTGTTGTTGTACGCGAACTCAGCCAATCGCGAGTGCTCATTCTAGCTACTAGCGAAGTTAATCACGCAAGCTTTGAGCATATCCTTAATGATCTGGTTGACCCTCTCGATCTGCCCATTGGTCTGCAGATGATACGCGGTGCTGAGCTGCAAATCAGACCCCATCACCGTCTAGAAGATCCTCCAAAACTGAGATGTGAACCTCGGGTCTCGATCAGAAATGATCAAAACTGGAATGCCGTGTAGTCTCACAATCTCATCAATAAATAACCTCACAAGCCGGTCCAAAGTTAAGGTCGCACGAATCATAAGGAAATGTGCCGACCTCGTTAGACGATCGATGACAACCCAAATGGCTCGTGACCGTGCTTAGTCCTTGGCAAACTCATGATAAAATCGGTAGATACGTGCTCCCACTTCTACAATGGGATGCTCAACGGCTGCAAGAGACCAGGGGGTCTCTGATGATCGGCCTTGACACGCTGGCACATATCACACTTGGCCACAAAACTAGCTATCTAGTTCTTCATCCCTGCCCAAAAATACTGATGCCTCATATCACGATACAACTTCGTCGAGCCAGGGTGGATAGAAAACCACGATCGATGTGCCTCGGTCATAAGTCTCTGCGCAACTTAGGAATATTTGGGACACATAATCAGCCTTTGAAGCAAAGTCCACTATCAAAATCAATTTGCCAATCTGACTGACTCGTAGATGCTGCCTCTGTCCAATAACTCTACAACAACTCATCTGCCTGCTGAGCCTCGATCATCCTTACGACCAGAGAGGGTTGAATCGACAGGCTCGATAACTGCACATTAGAAGACTACAAGCCAATCTTGAAGTCAAATGCAGACACATCCACAAGCATCTTACACTCCTCAATCATCATGTGTGTTACTAGGCCTCATGGCTGACGGCTGAGGGCATCCCCCACCATGTTTTTCTTGCCCGGGTGGTACTGAAGATCAAAATCATAGTCCTTTAGGAGTTCCATCCAATGCCTCTACCTCATGTTCAGCTCGGACTGAGAGAATAGATACTTCAAGCTCTTGTAGTCGGAGAAGAACTCGAACCTAACCCCATAGAGATAGTGATTCAACACCTTCAGTGTGAAGACAACTGCCGCCAGCTCCAAATCATGTGTGGGGTAGTTCAACTCATGGACCTTGAGCTAGCGAGACCCATAGGCCACTGGCTTGTCGTGCTACATCAGGATAGCACCCAATCTAACTCGTGAGGTATTGCTAAATATAAAAAATCCATCATTCCCAGAGGAAAGAGTGAGGATAGGAGTGGACGTGAGGCGGTACTTTAGCTCCATAAATGCTTAGTCACATGCGTCGCTCCAAACGAACTCGGTGTCCTTTCGGGTCAACCTGGTCAACGGGGCTGCAATACGGGAGAATCCCTCATGAAACATAGGTAGTAGCCCGCCAAACTAAGGAAACTGTGAATTTCAGACACGTTCATGGGTTGGCCCCACTGACGCATGACATCAATCTTTGAGGGGTCCATAGCAATGCCCTGCCTCATCACCACAGGACCGAGGAACTGCACCTCCTGCTGTCAGAACTCGCACTTCTCTAGCTTCGTGTAAAGCTGGTGTGCACGGAGGGTTTGTAAAGTAATCTCCAAGTGCTGCTCATGCTCCTCATGGGTCCTCGAATATATCAGGATGTCATCAATGAACATCATAATAAACTGATTGAGATATGGATGAAATACCTCGTTCATCAACTTCATAAATATGGCGGGCATATTGGTTAGTCCGAAGGACATGACTTGGAACTCAAAATGACTGTAGCGCGTCCTGAATGCTATTTTCGAGATATCCTCCTTACAAACCCGAATCTTATGATAACCGGAACATAGATCAATCTTTAAAAAGAACTGTGCACCCTATAGATGATCAAACAAATCATAGATCCTCAGAAGTAGGTACTTGTTCTTAATCGTGACCTTGTTGAGCTCGCGGTAATCTACGCAAAACCTCAATGAGCCATCCTTCTTCTTCACGAAGAGTACCAGTGCTCTCCACAGCGAACTGCTCGGACGAATAAAGCCTAACTCATGCAACTTGTCTAACTACTTCTGCAGTTTTCACAACTCCAACGTTGTCATATGATATGGGGCCTTCGAAATAGGTGCGGTACCAGACACGAGATCAATTTAAAACTTGGTGTGCTGGCGAGGTGGTGATCCCGGAATCTCTAGGAACAATCGAGCAAAACCACAAACAACTGACACCTGGTTGATACTCAAAGCAGCTGACTCCTCAACGGCACATGACAACATGCAGGAAAGCTACTCTCCTCTGGCTTGGCAACAAACTGGAACTACGGCATGCCGAGTATACAAAACGTGATTGTCCTCCTAGAGCAGTCCAATATGGCGTGGTACTCAGTAAGATAATCCATGCCCAGGATGCCATCAAACTTAGACATCGACAATGCAAATAGATCGGCAGTCAAAAAGATATCCCCAATCAGAACGGGGCAAGACGAGCAAAATCGGCCCAACACTGCAGCCTTCCCCAAAGGTGTCGATACCGATAAGCCCTCATGAGCAGAGTCCAATGGTAAACCAGTCGATCAACAGAAATTCTCGGCCACAAAGGAATGCGATGCACCAGAGTGAAACAACACACATGCAATGTATGCAGAAACAGGGAGAGTATCCTCGACGACCCCTCCTGATGACTGAGGGTCATGCTGGGCAGCATAAAATCTACCCTAGGCCGACAGGGAGGTGCCTGTCCCCTCTGAGGTCAGGGTTGTAGCTGGTGCCACTGCGGTGGCCAGATCTGCTGCCTCTGCTGATGCAGGGGAGGTCTCAGAGGTTAGTGCTGCGATCGCTGCTGTTGCTATAAGGGTTGCTGTAGAGGCTGATGTGGTGCCCGGCTGCTGATGCTACGGATGGGGACACTCGTGCTTATGATGTCCTGTCCTACCACATCTAAAGAAAGCACCTAAGAACTATCCTGAAGGTGGTGCTGGAGGTGCCATTGGTGCTCGAAATGCTGGGCGGGTCGTGCGTCGCTGCTGTGTGAAAAGGCCTAGCTAAGAGTCCTAAGGTGGGATGAATAGGACTATGTCAAATTAAAAATTAAATATGGAATTTAAACAAATATAAATAAAGATAGCAATTAAACAATCCCATAATGCAGAAATGAATAACAACCTCAAGTGTACAAGTATTGAGAGGTTGATATAGATGCTGTTCTAAGGACAACCTTACACTAAAAACCAATGGCTTATGGTAGGACAACCTAATTCCTAGAACGGTCTGTGTATCAAAATCTCAAATCGATACAGAGGAATAAAGAATAAAATAGCAACGAAAGAAACAAGCTATTACAACATTCCCACACTTGCATAAAAAGAATTACAACATTCTCCACAAATGCATAAAGGGAAATTACAGCATCCACATAATGCCACAATCAAATAATCACCACAAGACCTAAAGATATAGTGGTCTGCTTGTGTGTACACCAATTGTTTAGAAAAATAGCCACACAACTACTCCACTCCCAATATCCACACACAGTGGATATCAGCATTCATTATGAAATAGGTTTTTCAAGGTTCACCTAAAACCCTCACAATTGTGTCTTTCAAGTGGGCTTACGCAATTCAAAAACCTCACACTCTGAGTTTTTTGGATCACCTCAGACAAACCAAAAGAAAGAGATTTTTCTAGCACAATCTCAAAGAAACCAAAAGAATAATTGATTTATAAAACTGTAAAATACTTATCTGGATATTCTCCTTTGTTGCAGCCCGGTAGAACTAATTCGGAGTAGAAGTTCAACGTAGATGTTCAATGTTCAAACTCACTTATGAAATGGTTCTAAGTTCTAAATTAATTCTAGATTAAATCACCTTGGGCTAGCTTGATTTGATTTTGATTCCAAGAAATGGGAAAACTTCAATCCCTTTTTTCAAATAAGATTGGAATGTAGAATACAAAATCAAATGCACAAAGCTAATTAAAGAAAATATAAAATGAGCACTAAATTACTTAAGAATATCTAACTTATCTCTCAAAACAGTGTCTTGATTTTGCTTGAATTAGATATCAAACTTTGAAAATCGTGCTTTATTTATAAGTGTAGAAATCGTTCATTCGATTGGCCCAGAGGACAGCTCGACTGGTTAAAGGACCAACAAACTTTTAAAAATTTGGGCATGATAAAATCAGGCCGTTCCACGATTGGTCGAAGGGCCTTCTCGACTAATTGAGTGACCTCCACGACTGGTCGAGTCTTGTCCATGGCTGGTCATGTGGGACTCATTTTAGTTACTAGACTTTGAGTCGAGCCTATTGGACTGGTCGAGCATTGTTCACTCGACCGGTCGAGCAGTCTCTATGACTGGTCGAGGCAATAACAAAAAATTCTAAAAATTAGTAATAAACTTAGGACTGGTCGATGAATTTCTTGGACTAGTCGAGCCAGTACTAGGACTAGTCGAACATAGTTTAAGACTATTTGAACATAGTCTAAGACTAGTCAAAAAACAGACTATGCACTTATAAAGTGACCCAATTAAATTATGTATTCAAAATGACCTATCCTATGGTCAATCTAGGGTCATTCATACCTTATAAGCGATATATGAACATTGAATCTTCTTTTGCTTCAGTTGATAGTTGTTCTTTGAAGTTCACAAAGCTTGAGATCTTAACATATGATGAAGCTCGAACTTGAGACATTTTGAAGCTTGAATTTGAAATACATTGAAGCTTAAGCTTGAGGTACTTGAGTTGTACTTCACCTTGAGCTTTGAGTACCAAAGTAAAGACTATTGTCTTGCCTTAGATGAAGCTTTGAAACCTTGAACTTTGAAGCTTGAAGGAGTGAACTATCTCATGGTATTATACTTGAGCATTATATCTCTTGATCTTGTATTTGAAGTTCTTGAGGTAAAGATCTTTGTTCTTGTAAATGAGATGCACAGTCTTGAATATTAGATGAGCTACACAAGCCACAGATTCCAAGAGGTTTTGGCACTACAAAATTTGACAATCATAGGAGCTAGAAAACATAACACTTACAATCTCCCCCTTTGTCAAATTTGTGACAAAACACACTTTATTAAAATAAGATAAGCATAACACACACAATAAAGAATCATGCACCACATATGCAAAATAAAGAATTATGCACCGGTTACAACAACCAAATTAAACCAATAACGATCAACATCAATACTCTCCCCCTTACTTACTCCCCCTTACAATAAAAAAATGGAAATAAATGGTTACCTATCCACATTCCAATTCCACATTTCACAAGCATGATAAAATTCTCCCCCTTTTTGTCACAATAGATAAAAGAAGGAACCAATAAATGAGAATGGAGGTAGATAAATAAGGAAGTAAATAGAAGAGTAATGAAAAAAAGTGCATATAAGATCAAGATTACCAAGTAACTAAAACCATAAGAAAGCATGTTCAAGCATGTCCAACCCATAAAACAAAAGAAATTCAAGTATCTTAAAAGTTATTACAAACCACATATTCAAATACTAATCTGAACTCGATGAAGGAGCAAATATGGTAGGATCAATTTGATGAAGTCCCTTGTTAATGCGCTTTAGATACTTGCGCATATATTTAAATTGCAAGTCATGGGACACATTCATACTGTCAACCTTCTCCTTAGGTGAGCGCAAACGTGCATCAAAGTCAGATGGCTGATAATCAAAATCATCTGCAGAATCAGATTCAATTTCGTCAAAAATATCATCTATATTGATGTCATCTGGAGGCAAATAACCTTTTTCTTCATTTGCGGCATCAGCTTCACCAGTACCCACATTAACTTGGCCTGGGGCCAACTTCAAATTCATCTTGTTAATATTTGAGTTGTTGAAGGTTAAGTGGTGAATGGGATCTTCCCCAACAGACATAGCCACTAAACTATGTGTGACCAACACAGTCATAAGATAAGCGAAGGGAATGTCGCTGTGTCCTGGATGGAGACTAAACTGAATGATGCTATGACAAATCAAGGAAGGAAGACATACAGAGGGCATCTTCCTCTTTTGGTCTCATCTCTGGTCACGGGCCATCTGAAAACTGACCCAATCTTCCTCATAGACCTGTGCCCTCTACACAATCTGCTCAAACATTGGAAGCATGTGTCCGACCACATGGCTCCTAAGGGTAGGACGCAAGCCGTTCTCAAAACGGTGGGCCTTCTGCCCCTCATCATCGACAAGATACGTCGCGAACCTCGTTAGCTCGACGAAATGTGCCTCACACTGGGACACTATCATGTCTCCCTAGACCAGAGTCTCAAACTCTAAAGCATGCTGCTGTCAAACATGCTCGAGAAAGAACGTTCAGTCGAACTGGTCAACAAAATCCTCCCACGTCCACTCGAAATCGGCCAGTGTTGCTCAGGCAACTGATGCCCACTAGTGCTGAGCCTCACCCTGGAGAAGAAATATAGCTAATGGGACCCACTGCTGGGTCGTACATCTTATAGTATCGAATATCTTCTCCACCTCGAAGCGCCATATCTCTGCTGCAGTAGGGTCTGGCTAGCCCCGAAAGCGCGGGGGATTGTGCTATTAGAAGTCTCTGAGAAAGGCGCTCGCGCGCTTCTGCTCTGCTTGGGATGGTGTAACAACGGGACGCCTGCCCTGCCCCTGAAGGATAGTAGTCATCGCCAGCAGCATCTACTAAATCTAATTTGCAGTCACGGGTGCTGTCGGGGCTGCACTGGTCTTAGACGAGGGAGTGGGAGTCACTCGAGTCACTCTCCTAGGCGGCATGTCCTAAAGGAAGGAACAAGAGGCCTATTAGCCTTGAGAACTCTCGAAGGCACACACGTTAAGGTCTTTGTCCGAAAATTGGTAGGTTACTCAGACTCGGCACCTATCATTCTAAGTTCATAGTAGATATGTGATGTGATCCTCAAGTATTCCCAAGTTATACTTTGATACCAACTTTTGTCACGCCCCAAACTCAAAAATCGGGCTCTCAGAATTTTTGATCACCTAATCCGGCACCGACAGCCTCCGTAGTGCCCGATTCTCGGTTCCTGGCCCCCATATGCCAAATTCTAATCCTAAGATCTTACAAGGAAGATTTTCAATATGAATTTTTTTTGTAATGGACATAACCACATGCATAACCAAGTCACAAAACAACATCATCACATATCCACTATATCAAAATCTTTAAGTACAATGCAAAAAGGGAAATACAAAATGATCAAAAGAACTCTAAAATAATCTGCCACATGCTCCTATCTCAGCACTGTTGCGATCTAACATCACCTGCACGCAACGGTCGTGCATAAGCTTACAAAAGCTTAGAGGGTGGTGTAAGTGTGTGCGTAAGACAAGTGTCAAGTATGCAATATCAGAATAATGAGGAAATATGTTGGTAAGTCCATGAATACTATCAGCCGTACTAAGGCTACGTGATCCAAGGCATGAATGGTATCAGCCATACTAAGGCCATATGATGCAAGGGATGAATGCTGTCAGACATATCAAGGCCATGAGATGTTAGGCCTACGTAGCCAAATTTCATATGCGAGATGCAACGCAAGCATGTCAGTCCTCATCTGAATCCACATAATAATACAACTCATCTCTAAAATATCATCGGGGTCTAGTACACTCCACACTGATTGCCGCCACCCTTGTTGCACAGCCCAATGAGTGAAAGAGACCACACTATCCGCCTGACCAGTAGTCTATCAATACCTACCTGGCTTGTCAATGTGGACTCATTTACGAGTTGGTCAAACTCAGCCTAGCTTAAAGCCCCCTCACTCAGACGGATAAGGCCACACCCCCTTCCAATTGACCACAACATAGTGGGAGATGCGGCCTACTGGTATTTAGCACTCGTGCGCTCATGTATCTACTCGATCTAGACGTTGGAGCATCTCCTGGTACTAAAAAGGTTCTGAGACTTTTATCCAAGGACATCTTATGTGCCTACAGTGCTAGAGCCAATATTTTTGGTATCCAATCTGGCCATCCACGATGTGCCTGTGGAGGCCACAACCCTGATGTCACTAAGGTGTACAGTGACCATATCATACAAATGCGAGATGTATGAATCACACTGGCTAGTCATGTAGCAATCCTGCGCGTACCACACGCTCATGTGGGTAACTCCTATTAGTGAGTCCCATAAACAGTCTGCCCAATGACATACGCTATTATCAGTCACTCCTCATGTCAAGCATACATATGATGCATATGGGCATGAATCATGGAGTTATACTAAGCATATTATATAGTGATGAACTATCTTCATAGCGAAGATGGGCTTAGACGGCCTACACACAATAACTATGGGCCTAACAATGGGCCCTATGGAGAGTTACAATACAGATATTCAACCATCATTGCTCTTACAATGTGGACACAAACCATCATGCTCTCAAGGCATGGCCCGCTATAAACATCATTACATACATCATGGTGGAATAACACATTGCAATGGACCTCATATACATCACATTCGGCCTCACACAAAGGCCTCACATATGTCTCATTGGGCCTCACTCATGGTCCTCATATACATCACATTGGGCCTCAACCCATGGGCCATCAAATACATCACAATGGGCCTCATATATATTAAGTGGACCACATGACATGGGCCCCGCCAATGGGCCTCATATACATCAAGTGGGCCACATCACATGGGTCGCACCAATGGGCATCATATACATCAAGTGGGTTGCATCCATGGGCCGTACCAATGGGCCTCATATACATCAAGTGGGTCGCATCCACGGGCCATACCAATGGGCCTCATATACATCAAGTGGGCCACATCAATGGGCCGCACTAATGGGCCTCATATACATCAAGCGGCCGCATCAATGGGCCTTATACATTCCAAAAAAATGAATCGTATCGAAAGATCATCTGAACCACACCCTAAATAGCGGTGGAGATGATGATTGGAAAATCATCTAGACCATATGACAAATAGCAGTGGAGATAATGACTTTTACTATTAAACAATTCTTCGGGCCCACTATAACGTTTATTTCCATCTAATCTGTTCATAAGGTCATAAAGACCTGGTTGAGAGGAAGAACAAATATCATTTTGAACCAAAATTGCTTTAGTCCTAAAAGGATTTCAATAGTAGGTGTTCATCTCTCCACAATTTTCTACAGTGTGGTCCACTTGATAGATCTGCGTCATTTTTAGTCTCAAGCCTAAGACGAGTTTGCCAATTGGATGGACAGTTTGGATGTAACACATACATCATGCTGGACCCACAGAACTTGCTGACGTATGTATAGCAGGTGGTCCCCACCGTCCACAAAATCATGGTGGTCCTCGCAGACACGGATGGTTTGGATTGAAATCAGTCTCACAATCTTGCTGCTGCACATATAGCAGCTGTACGTCTGGGTCCCAGCGTCCTGTGGTGTGGACGGTGTGGATAAAACACATATCATGGTGGGCCACTGATGGATGGCAGGATATAACGCATAACACATGACCAGGGCCCACCGTCCACATGGACGGTTTGGATGAGACACATACCACGATGGGACCCATAGAACGTTGGTGACGTCCAGTATAGATCGATGACGTTGATAAAACACACGCATCATGTGGGGCCTCGTCTAGATGGACGAATGGTGTGGATGCACCCCACATTACACCAGCGATATAGCTGGTGTGCGGTGGGCCAGCTAGTTAGTGCTCACTATCTACATGGATGGTTTGGATTACAAACACATCAGGGGTGGGTCCCACCCATCTAGAATGTTGGACGGTGTGGATAGGACCCTTACATCACGGTGGGGTCCACCGTCTAGACATCTGGATGGTGTGGATCATCACATACACCATTGTTGTGGCCCACGGAACTTGTTGATGTTTCGGCAGCTGGAGGTATTCCAGCCAATTTGCTTCTAAAGCAGGTGAGTCCCACATGGGGCCCACCAGATATATACATTATATATATACCATGTGTATATAATATAATATATTATATAATATCATATATATATATATATAAACAACATCCAGCGTCCATGGAGCTGGACAGCCTGGACAGGACACCATCAAGGTGGGGTCCACACATTGGACGACCCATATGAGAGGCACACATCAGGTGGGTCCACACGTGTGTGGACCACCAGCTTTGGATTTAAGCTAAGATTTGTATTTTTCCTTCTTCTAGGGCCCGAAAATGAGCAGCAAGTGGGTTTCATTACTAGACGGTCCAGATTTGATCACATTGGGTGGGCCACACACATATATATCATCATCATCATCAAAAGAAAGGGAGAGAGAGAAAGAGAGAAATTGCGGTGAGATGGAGGGACCCTGGCACTATAGGCCCTCCCTTCCATGCATTACAACATACATCAAGTGGATCCCATTACATGTGGGCCCACCAATCAAAATCAACAGTGGAGATCCCTTCTCCACCAAGATGTAAGGTCTAGATGACCCTTTTCATACAAGGAAATTAAACATTATGATGAGGTCCATGGAGAATGGCTCCATCATGGGATGGATATATGAATCATGGTGGGCCATCGGCCACACCTATGGTCCAAAGTGAGATCCATACCATCAATCGGTAGGCCCCACTTGGCCCATCATCAAAACATGAAATATAAACCTATAAACACCCACTGTTGGATCTCCTTGGTTTGATGAAATGCCAAACTCCTTGGCTCACTCTTTGATAGAGGTTGATGATGATTGAAGGGCTAGGATAGGAGATCTTAGGGTAGGAAGTGGGCGACACACAAAGCTCTCTCACTCCATAGGAATGCTTGGACGACCAACCTCTTTAGTTGCTTGGAAAAGTGAGTAGAGAGAGAGAGAGGGTGGTTGTAAGAGAGAAGTGATGGGTGTGAGTGATGGAAGGAGTGATGTAAGAGTTGACTTTGGGGTAGCTTGTGTAATAGGGGTATGGGTTGTGTAAGAGAGGTGACATGTGAGGTATGAGTGTGATAGATTGAGTGATGGGTTGTGTACTTGATTGTTTGATTAATTGATGGGATGGGTTGTAAAGATTCTCTCAGAATTTGCAACACGCGGCGTTTCTTTGAAATATTTACAAGCCCGCAACTCCTGGCCTAGGTATCGCATCGGTGAACAAGATGCGGTGTTGGGATTGCAGCAACGGTGCGGTCGTGATGGTACAAGTTTCAAGTCGAGCCGACTTAGAATCACATGATGTAACTTAGAGTCACACGCAAATGCCGATTACAGGTCGAGGGTTGTCTAAATTCGACAGGGAGGATCGCGGGAGTCTACGGAACGATACGGACTAGGATACGGGCCTCACATAATCGTCCCCTGAAAAAAACTCCCTAGCTTATCTAGCAGATTTGAACCATCCAAATACCATCAGGGAGAATTCTAATGCCAACCTGGAACTTGAAGGATATTAGGAAAGCCCCATGATGCTGGAATCACAGAGTTTTGTGAATTTGGGCTGCAACACCATGTAGAAAACACATTCGAATGTTTAGTGGAACCCTCTCCATTTTGTCCATCCGATCCATCTGGAAGAGGTAGCATGGAGGAGCATGACTGGAGAGTGATCCGCCATTAAAACATGTATCATCTTCCTCATTTCACGTTGATCCTTTAAGAATCCAATCTGTTTATCTAATGGCCCACTTAAATGGAAAATCTCCTCCTAAACATTAAAAGAAATAAGATAGCTGAAAAGGGCAAGCTTAACAGTCCTAGAGAGGGAGGGGGGGGGGGTGAATAGGAGTATGCCAAATAAAAATTAACTTGTTGAAATAATAAATAAATCAGGAAATATACTCTCACTAGTATTGAAAAATTGATTCAAACTTAGTTCGTAGGACAACCTATACCCAAAACAAAGTTTAGACAGGACAATCTTATTTCACGAACAATCATAAGGATCAAGATTTCAAACCAAAGAAAGATCCAATAGAGCCATCTATTACAAGCATTCACCCCATTTGCATAAATAAAATTACAACCATTCACCACTAATGTAAAAAGTAAACATTCACCATAAACACCAAGAATTATAGTGGTTCGGTGTGTACAACAACTGTTCTCAAACAGCCATACCTACTCCACTCCCAATAATCGCAATCCACGTGATATTGGCTTTTACTATAAACAAGGTTTTCACAGGGTCACTTTAAAACCTGATACAGTTGTGATTTGAGAGGGATTATCACAAACAAAAATCCCACACTGAAATTTTCTGGCTATCTCAAAGAAACCAAAATACAAAAGATAGAAATATACTTATCTTCATCTTAAAGACGGATCTCTTGATGTAGCCTATAGAGTCGCTTCTCTTAAAGTAGAATGTTCAATGTTTAGTCACATAAACAAGGGTTCTAGGTTTTAGATTGATTTTAAATTGATTCAAACCAAAGGCTACTTGTTTGAATTCCCCAAGATCTCGAAGAAGAGTAACTACTCTCTTTAAAGAATAAGATTCATAAAAAAGGAGATCAAGGAATTAAAACAAAAACCTATTTAAAAAAATATTAAAAATACCATGCAATAGCTTGAAGATAGTGAGGACTTCTCTTTCTCTTGATGAAGGCTTTTACTGGCTTGAATTGGTAATTTCGGATTGAGATAAGGCCTCTATTTATAGGATGAAAAGTTGTTGCTTCGACTCGTCTAAGGTATCCTTCAACTCGTCTAAGGTCTCCTTCAACTCGTCTAAGATTTAATAAATTTTTAAATTTTGAGCGCGATCGGATAAAACCATTCTTCGACTAGTCGAAGGCCCTGCTCGACTAGTTGAGGGTCCTATTTGACTGGTCGAGCATGGGCTTCGACTGGTCGAGGGTGCCAGATTTTAGTTGCTGGACTTCGAGTCAAGCAACCCTCGACCGGTCAAAGGTCCCTCTTCGACTGGTTGAGTAGTCTACTCGACTGGTTGAGAAAGTAACAGAAAAATCCATTTTTTGGAATTTGAACTTGGATTGGTCAAAGATTTTCTTAGACTGGTCGAGCCACAACTTAGACTAGTCAAACCTAAGCCTAACAAAAGTATAAAAGCCCATATAAGTTTTTTTTTGAAAGCACCTAAGTCTAAGGCCTTTCTAGTGTCCGTTATACCTGAAAAAACTGTACATTGAAGTTTGAAACTTGTTCTTGTACTTGATTGTTTAAAAGAACATGTAGTTGAAGATGGAGCTTGATCTTTTACTTGAAGTGTAGTAGAACTTGAACTCATTTAAGCTTGAACTTTCCATCTTGATCTACTTCATGACTTGCATTGTAGTAAGGTCTTGAATCATAGTAGATGTTGCACTTACTTGACTTGAAGTAAGGACTTGAACTTTCCATCTTGATCCACATTAGATGGACCACTTCATAAGCTATTTTGTCTAAACGAAATTTGACAAACAAAGGTGTGATTTATACAATATAACACTTACAATCTCCCCCTTTGTCAAATTCCATGACAAAACACTTAATATAACAACTACAATAGTATCTTGAATTCCATGTTGTAGTAGAAAGTGCAGCTTCAATGAATGTGCAATGAATTTGCTGCTACTCCCCCTCAATGTGAGCTTCTCTCTACTTTATACTTCCCCTATATTATAACATATACCATTCCCATGCCCAACTCCAACAACCATATAGCCATATAGCAACATTTTTCCATTCATTCATCATATTCTAATCAGATATCGTCATTCATTCACATTCACATTCATATTCTACTTGTAAATTTGTAAATTCTCTCCCTCTTTTTATCACAAATTGACAAAGGAAAGAGAATGCATGTGAACATAATTAAACCATAACTGAATCATTACAATAAGAACTAGAAAATATATGGAAATATGTCCAGGAAAGGAGTTAACAGAGTCATCAAGGTGCATAAAGAGAGTATACTTAAAGAGTTGGCAAACCAAGCACACACATATTTATAGTTTATACAACCCAAAACTACTAGAAAATGCATAGAAAATCAAGTTAATCGGATCTAAAGGAAGATGGTGGAGCTATGAAAGGATCAATCTAGTGAAGTCCTTTTGTAATGCAATGAAAATATTTTCACATATATTTCATAGAAGCTTTGTGACTTTCAAGGTTTCCTGTGATACCTTTAACTCAACAACTTTATCTTCCAATGACTTAAGCCAATCATCAACCTGGGAGTGCTGATAGTTAGGATCAGCTGCATCATCCGATTCAAGTTCAGCAAAGATGTCATTCGTGGATGTGTCTTCAGGTAAAGGTGCATCTTCTTCTTCTACTTCTTCATCCTCATCTCTCTGGCCTGGTAGGTATTACAGGTTCATCTTATGAATATTCGTAATATCAAATGGGAGGGCTGCCTCTAGTGCCTCAATAGGAGGAATGACAACATTAAATAGCAAGGCTTGTCATGAGATAAGCAAAAGGAACTGACCCATGGCCAGGATGGATACGAAATTGGATAAATAAGTAACATATCAATGAGGGCAGACAGATAGGAATGCCAGACACAACAGCATGTAGCACACGTGACATAAAGGGAGTAAGTTCAGATTTATTCCCAAACCATGGATAAACATTAGATGTGAAAATGTAATGAAGGACTCCTCTATGTGTAGGTAACATCTTTTTGGCATGGAGGGCAATTTCAGAACTCCATTCGACATTAAACCGACATAATTTACGAGTAATATCCTATCACTTAGATTTAGTCATTCTAGTAGCAAGGGTAGCAATGGGTATGCCTTCAGCATTAACATTAATATCCATCAACCCTAAAATTAGGTGCCGATCAATTGGGATTGTCCATTCTCTAAAATTAATAGAGAATGTTAGATCATTAAGGGACAATGCACCTATTGAAGCATACATCCCTTGCGCTATTGAGCGGTATGTCACTCCGCCCCAACTAAGAATGTTTTTCCAACCAACTGTAGTAAGGATTGGTAAGAGCTGGAATGGAGCAATGTGATCTACGTTCACCGTCCTTTCTATGATAATTTTTCTAAAGTGAAAATCCCTAACATGCTCCGAATCTTCTTTGGGAGATCTTAAGGTTCTCACCCTAGCTGGAGTTGACCTAGAGGAGGAGCCGCTATGGCCCTTGTGTGTAGCCTTTTTAGTGCGATGCTCTATTTAGATATTACAATAGAAACTATTATAAATGATAGATGAGTTTGGCTTAAATTAGATTTTTGCACAAAATCCACTATAGAAAGGATGTAAATCTCAAAATAAATCACAAATGAAAGATTAACTAGAAAATAGGAACACAAATCTAGAAGGAAATGTGAAATAAACCACTTATAATAAAGAAATGGAGATGGGTTCGACGAGTGGAGCCACGGCTAGTCGAGGAAGAAAGGAAAAATGGAGTGAAAAAAATTGTTTTTCCCTCTTTTAATGAGCAAACCCGCGCACCTTGACCAGTCGAGTATGGTCCTCGACCCGTCGAGGGTCGACTAGTCGAGGACGTGCTCGACCCGTCAAGCAACTGACAAAAAATATCAGTTTTTAAAATTTGAAATTTAAATGTTTTGCATTTTTAAAAATTATAAACATACATAATAAAATGCATAAACAACATCATTTAATTAATTATAAGTACACATACTAATATCATGTTTTAATTTGGAATATCTATTCCTGTCAAACAGTTTGGTCATAATGTCTGCAAGCTGCTTTTCAGTCTAAATATATTCTAATGAAATGCTCCTGTCCTTAACTAATTCTCAAATATAATGATATCGAATGTTGATATGTTTCGTACAAGAATGTTGAATAGGATTCTTTGAAATATTGATTGCGCTTAAGTTATCATAATATAATATCATTCTATTGTGTGTAATCCCGTAATCAGCTAACATCCTTTTCATCCAGATCAGCTGGATGTTAGCATTACCAGCTGTAATGTATTTAACTTCAACTGTTGAGAGTGATACAAAATTTTGTTTCTTACTGAGCCGGAAAACTAAACAATTTCCTACATAGAAACATCCACCACTGGTAGATTTTCTATCATCGATGTTTCCTGCCCAATCTAAATCGGGATATCCAGCAAGTTGTACAGTTGTATCATGTGGATACCATAGACTGAAATTAGCAGTACTTGCGACATATCTGATTATGTATTTAACAATGATTAGATATGATTCCTTAAGATCAGATTGGTATCTAGCACAGATTCCAACGCTAAAGGCAATATCAAGTTTACTAGCAGTTATGTATAGAAGATTGCCAATCATGCTTCGATATAAACGTGAGTCTATACTTTTGCCTGTTTCATCCTTAGAGAGTTTGAGAGTTGTACTCATAGGAGTATCAAAATTTTTACCGTTCTCGAATCTAAATTTCTTTACCAAATTTAAAGCATATTTGGTTTGAGAAATGAAAATACCATCTTCCTGTTATTTTACTTGTAATCTAAGAAAGTAATTCAATTCTCCAACCATACTCATTTCAAACTTAGGTTTCATCAGATTTGCAAACTCGTTGGACAAGTTAGTGCTTATAGATCCGTAAATAATATCATCAATGTAGATCTATACAATCAATATATGTTCATTATATTTTTTTAACAAATAATGTTTTATCAACGCTTCCCATGATAAAGTTGTGACTAAGTAAGAATTTAGTCAACTTTTGATACCATGCTCTGGGAACTTGTTTTAAATCATAAAGTGCCTGTTTAAGATGATATACATAATTTGAAAGTTTAGGGTCTTCAAAACCCATAGGTTGTTGAACATATACTTCATGTAAATCACCGTTTAAAAATGCACTTTTAACATCCATTTGATATATTTTGAATTATTTATAACAAGTAATTGAAATAAATAATTTAATGGATTCAAGGGGCGCAACTGGTACAAAGATTTCATCATAGTCAATTCCTTCTATCTGAGTATAGCCTTATACAACCAGTCATGCCTTGCTTCTAATGATATTTCTCATTTCATCAGATTTGTTCTTAAAAATCCATTTGATACCAATTATATGTTTATCAGAAGGTCTAGGAATATATCAAACATCATTTCTAACGAATTGATTTAATTCTTCTTACATGGCTAATATCTAATTTTCAGTAGCAAGTGCTTCTTTTACATTAGCTGGTTTAATTTGAGAAGTGAAGCAGATGTAGTTACAGATATTCTCTAATTGTTTTCTTATTTAAACACCAATACGAGGGTTACCTAATATCTGATCAGTTGGATGGTCTTTGACTGATCTTAATTCAACATTATCTGAATTAGATGAAGAGTCAGGTTTATCAATAATGTTGACTTCATCATCATCTTAACTTGGTAAGGATGTGATCAGGTGATCGTTAATTACAACATTAATAGATTCTTGAATCACTCCTGTTCTTTTGTTAAAAACACGATATGCTCGACTATTCAGAGCATAACCCAATAATATCCCTCATCACTCTTGGCTTCAAACTTTTTCAAATTTTTCTGGTCATGTAAAATGAAACATTTACTTCTAAAAATTTGAAAGTATTTGACTGTTGGCTTCTTATTGAACCATAACTCATAGGCTATTTTATCTTTTGATTTTCTAACATACACATGATTTATAATGTAGCACGCAGTATTAACAACTTCAGTTCATAAGTTTTTTGGTAAGTTCACGCTATTTATCATAACATTGGCCATTTCCTATAGCACTATGTTCTTTCTTTCAACAAACTCATTCTGTTGTGGTGTTTTAGGAGCAGAGAACTCATGTGATATATCATGGTCTATACAATACTTCTCAAAATTACTATTTTCAAACTCAGTACCATGATCACTTCTGATTTTGATCACATGTACTTCTTTTTCAGTCTGAATTCATTTTAGAATTTTTCAGACTTCATTGAGAGTCTCTCATTTTTCTCTTAAGAAAGTTACCCATGCATATCTGGTAAAATCATCAACGATAACCAGAAAATACTTCTTTCTACCTCTACTCTCTGTTCTCGTTAGTCCAACCAAATCCCTATGGAGTAGTTTACGAGTTTTGGTTGTGGCTAAGGAGTTCACTTTCTTGTGACTACTCCTAGTTTACTTGCTAATCTGACATGCGCCATAGATCTTTTTTATCTTTTTTAATTTGGGTCAGCCATGAATATGATCTCTTTTGCTCAATCTATAAAGATTTCTAAAGTTAACATATCTAAGACATTTATGCCATAGTTCTATTTGGTCTGGTTAGACCTTATAACATGAAAAATTAGAAGAGCATGAGTCATTAATAATGTAGCAATTCTTAGAAGTCATATGACCATTTAATATCACACATCCCTTCTCATTTGAAATCTTACATCGATGATTTGTAAATTTTATACTGTGTTTGTTATCGTAGATTTGAGAAATACTTAGGAGGTTATGTTTAAGGCCATCAACATACAAAACATTCTCAAATGAAGGAAGATTAGAGAGTTGAACAATACCTTAGCCTATGATTCTGTAATTGCTTCCATCACTGAAAATAACTAATTCATCATTTACTTCCTTGAAGTTGGTGAATATTTCTTTGTCACCTATCATGTGTCTTAAACATCCACTATTCAGGTACCATTTTGAATGGCTAGTGATTTTAAAGGCTGTGTGGGCAACATGACATGTAACCTTTGGAACCCATTTCATTATGGTTCTGGGTTTAGGTGTTCCACTAGTTTTTCTCTGTTTCAGGGAGTTGGAATTTCTCCCCTTTCCATTAACTCTAATTCCATTTAAGTTAGATTTTAGAAGTTCTTTAAGTCCACTATTTTTTTTATAGCTAAAGGAGGTTTGTTATATCTTTGATTTTTATATCTGATGGCATTAGAATTAATCTTGAAAACTTGAAATGATTTTGGATTTTTGAAATCATTTTGACCATAGTTTCTCAAATTCTTACCTTTTGAGTTTGAAGTTTCTTCTTTTACAAATATAGGAAATGCAATTTTATTTTTCATAGAACTATCTTTGATATAGCCCAGACCTGATTTGTCACTACATTTTTTGCATGAGGTTAATAATTTCTTCTAGCTTTGGGTCACTGTGGGCATATCTCCAACTATCCTTATAGCTCAAAAGAGTAGAAACTTCGAGTTTTAGGTTCTCATTTTCAATTACGAGCTTTTCTAACTTAGAGGTTTTGAAATTTCAAAAAAAATCTGAAGGATGAGATTTTTCCAAAATATTGTTTTCAAGTTCTTCTTTTAATTTAAGATATTTTTCTCTTTGAATTTTTAGTTTGACAATAATTTTACAACTTTCCCTATATAAGGCATTGTAGGCGTCTTGAAGATCATCTTCATTTTCATTTTCAAGGTCACTCTTGAGATTTTCATAATCAGATAAGTTACAACTATCTGAGTAGGTGACTCTGGCTATAATTATTAGGGCTTTTACATTATTAGAATTTTCTTGTTCTGATTCATCAAACTCAGAAGAACTTTCAGAGCTGGATGATTCATCCTAAGTAGCCAACATGCCCTTTCTTTTTTACTTATCCCTCTGAAGACATTTATTCGTCAAGTGCCCATATTCATGGCAGTTGAAACATCGACTGTCCTTTACAGATTTCTAAGATTTTTTCCTATTCTTTTGTCAGATAGTTTTTGAAAATTAGATCTTTTCTTGTTTTTAAAAATTCTGTAAAATTTCTTAGCAAGTAAAGCCATATCATCTTCTGTATCTTCAACATCAGAATTAACACAATTTTCCTTTGAAACAGATTTAGATGATTTAAGAGCTATGGACTTACCCTTAAGAGCTTTAAAATTTAACTCATACGTTTAGAGAGAGCCAACTAACTCCTTAACCTTTATATAATTAGTGTTTCTTAATTCCTGAATGGCAATAACTTTAGAATTGAATCTCTCAGGAAGAGATCATAGATTTAAGCACATACCTTACTTTCTGGGATTCCATCTCCTAGACCCCACATGGAATTTACTATATCATTTAGTTTCATATAAAATTCCATGAAAGTTTCACTTTCTTCCATATGAATTTCCTCAAATTTTGTAGTGAGGATTTGAATTTTGGATTTCTTGACTATAGAAGTTCCTTCATGTGTTATTTCAAGAATATACCAGGCTTGTTTGGCTATATCACATGAAATGATTCTCTTGAATTCATCGAGTTATAGAGCACAAGTTATGACATTTAAGGCCTTAGCATTAGCATTACTTTCACTTTTCTGAGCTGCAGTCCATAAAAAGAATATAATTTCTCTCATAGATTTAGTTTCATCACTGCCTAATACTTCAGACATAGGTGTTTTCCATTTAATTACAATTGCTTGCTATTGAGGGTCAAATATTGCATATTATCCCCCAATTATATCTTGGTTTTACGAACATGATACTACTTAATGTCCTATTTTACTCATGTTTCTGTTGCAAGTTGAATTTAAGAGCTTGGATTGGAAAAGGTGTTAAAAACATGAATTTAATGCTCAAGAATCACCAAAGCCAAGGATGGATCTTAGGAGGCAAAGATTGAAGAATTCACATACCAAAGATCCAAGGAAACCATGTGATAAAGAAAGAGAATTGTATATTTGAAGTGAAGAAAAGGAATCCTGAAATTGTCCTGAAAACAAACATATTCTTGAAATTGTCCTGAAAAAGAATATTCTGAAACTCTGGGTCTTTTTGAAAAATTGCACAAAGTGAAGTATATTTTGAAAAACTACGTAGAGTGAAGTCTATTTTAGCAAACTACGTAAATTTGATGCGGTTTATAGAGTTTTCCAACTAGGTGCAAAAGTTGGACTTCCAAAACTATAAATAGGACTCCTTAGGATGTTCCAAAGCATCTTCTAGGGTTTGAGGAGTGGAGCAAAATGGTGGAGAAGCCGTCACCAGGAGCTTTTCCCCTTCTTCCTTTGTTGTTTCTTGTTTTATTTAAGAGATTTTGGTTCAATCATGTCTATGGTTGGCTAAACCTCTTAGCTAGGGCTAAGGGGTGAAGCTTATAACATGATGGGATGTTTCTATTGCTTTAATTCATATTTATGTTGAACTTATTTTGATTCTAGTTTGATTTTTAAGGAATATTTCAAGTTTTTAATGGTTTGTTGTGACTCAAATTACAATAGATCTGCAACAGCTTTAAGTATCTTCTTTTCATGCTTTGGGATTATGAAGTTACGAAATCCTGTTGTTCACCATCGTCTCTTGGGGATGGTTGGATGATGAAATCTCTTCTAATCTTCATGATTCTCCTATGTTTGTGGAATTAGTATATCCTATTGTTTGCCATTGTCTCCAGGGCATGGCTAAGTGATGGAATCACTTCCAATCCTCACAACTCTCATCTATTGAGAATTAGGAAGTTCAGTTTTGGTTTTATTGTTATATCTTCCAACTGAATAAGATAGTGAAAAGGCCGAGCTATTAAGTCTTAGAGGGCAAATTAAAAATTAACAACAGAATTTAAACAAATATAAATACTGATAGCAATAACCAATCTCACAATGTTGAAATTAAATAAAACCTCAAGAGTACAAGTATTGAGAGGTTGATACGGATGTTGTTCTAAGGACAACCTTACACCAAAAACCAAAGGTTTATGGTAGGACAACCTGATTCCTAGAACGGTCTGTGTATCAAAAACTCAAACTGATACAGAGGAATAAAGAAATAAATAGCAAAGGAAATAACTAAGCTATTACAACATTCCCACACTTGCATAAAAGAAATTACAACATTCTCCACAAATGCAAAAACAAAATTACAAACATCCACAAAAAGAAATAATCAATCAACCACAAGATAAGAAGTTATAGTGGTTCGCTTGTGTGTACACCAACTATTTAGAAAAATAGTCACACAATTACTCCACTCCTAATATCCTCACATAGTGGATATTAGTGTTCACTATGAAAATAGGTTTTTCAAGGTTCACCTAAAACCCTCACAATTGTGTCTTTCAAGTGGGCTTACACAATTAAAAAACCCCACACTCTAAGTTTTCTGGATCACCTCAGACAAACCAAAACAAAGAGATTTTTCTAGCACAATCTCAATGAAACCAAAATAATGAATTTACAAAACTGTAAAATACTTATCTAGATATTCTCCTTTTGATGTAGCCCCGTAGAACCAAATCGGAGTAGAAGTTCAATGTTCACACTCTCTTATGAAATGGTTCTAGGTTTTAAATAGATTTTATATTAAAACACCTTGGGCTAGCTTGATTTGATTTTGATTCCAAGAAATGAGAATACTTCAATCCCTCTTTCAAATAAAATTGGAATACAAAATACAAAATCAAATACAAAGAAAGCTAATTAAAGAGAATATAAAATGAGCACTAAATAGCTTAAGAATATTACTAACTTATCTCTCAGAGTGGCGTATTGATTTAGCTTGAATTGGATATCAAACTCTGAAATTTGTGCTTTATTTATAATTGAAGAAATCGCACTCTCGACTGGTCTTAAGGTCGGCACGACTGGTCGTAGGACCAACAAACTTTTGAAAGTTTGGGCGTGATAAGATAAGGCCGTTCCACGACTGGTCATAGGGTCTGCTCGAGCGGTCGAGTGGCCTCCACAATCGATCGAGTGTTATCCATGACTAGTCGTATGGAACCCAATTTAGTTGCTAGACTTTGAGTGGAGCCTGCAGGACTGGTCGAGCACAGGTCAAGCACTGTTCACACGACCAGTAGATCAGTCTCCAGGACTGGTCGAGGCTTTAACAAAAATTCTCGAAAATCAGTAACAAACTTAGGACTGGTCGAGGAATTCTTAGATTGGTCGAACCAGTGTTAGGAATAGTTGAGAAATAGTCAATGCACTTATAAAGTGACCCAATTTAAATTATGGATTCAAAATGACCTACCCTATGGTCAATCTAAGGTCATTCATACCTTGTAAGTAATGTATAAACATTGAATCTTCTTTTGGTTCAATTGATAGTCGTTCTTTGAAGTTCATGAAGCTTGATTTCTTGTCATATGATGAATCTTGAGCTTAAGACTTCTGAAGCTTGAATTTCTAATACATTGAAGCTTGAGTTGGTGTTGTACTTGAACTCGAACATGTAACCTTGCATTTGAAGTTCTTGAAGTAAAGACATTTGTCCTTGTACATGAGATGCATTGTCTTGAATATGTAGATGCGCTACACAAGACAGATTCCAAGAGGTTTTGGCACTATAAAATTTGACAATGATAGGAGCTAGAATCCATAACACTTACAGATAGGACTCTGATTCCAGTTGTGTCCTTTAATCAAGCATAGTATCACCCTGATTGCTACAAGTGGATCCTTGGAAACCCTAGTTCCCACCTTTGAATTCTTAAGTTTCTAATTAAATCTCTCACAATTATTTCATGTTATTTCAGATTTAGATTTACATCCTTTTCTAGTTTTACTTCTAGTTGCTTTCAGAATAATCACGAGAT
This sequence comes from Magnolia sinica, assembly GCF_029962835.1. NCBI lineage: Eukaryota > Viridiplantae > Streptophyta > Magnoliopsida > Magnoliales > Magnoliaceae > Magnolia > Magnolia sinica. The sequence continues at coordinate 52,429,887 of NC_080582.1, forward strand.
TAGTCCCTGTTGATTTGACCTTGGTCTCACTGAGATTATTACTACATCGTGACCCTACACTTAGGGTTGTGAACAAGTTTTTGGCATCGTTGCCGGGGATTAACGGTTGCATTTTTTTGAGATTAACTAATTTTGGAATTAGTTTAAGATTAGGGTTTTTCTACTTTCTATTTTTAGGTTAGGTTTTTTTTTTCTTCAGAATTATTTTAGAAGCTAACTTAACTTTCTATTTTTAGGACCGAAACTTTCTTAATTTGTTTTTAAAAACTATTTTTTTAATTTTTTTTAAAAATTTTCCTAATCCGTTTTTAGAAACTAGGTTGCTTTCTTAGTTCTTTTTTAGAAACTAATTCACTTTCCTTTTTCTTTTGCAGGATCCCAATATAGAAACTTCTAATTTGGTAACTTCTTTCTAATTCTCTCTCTTTCTACTTCTAGATTTCTATTTCCCTCTTTCTTTTTAGATTTAGGTTAGATTTTGAAATTGAAGGCTGAGAGTGTTTCATGCCCAAGTGGGTCCGTGATAACACTTGACGTCTCTTGAGTGAAGGAGGATTGGTTGAGGGGTTATTTATCCATCATAAGATTAGACACCACTTGAAGTCCATAAAGTTAATAGAGGTTATGGCTGTTAATCAACTAGCTAATCAACCTCCAAATCCTTAACTTAGGGTTGAAGAAATCTAAGATGAGAATGAGGTGTATTAAGCACCTCCACCTCGTACTTTATGAGATTATTTACAACGGTGGGGGTGAGCACGCCCTTATGCATGGTTTTTCTAGAAAATACGGGATATATGTATATCAAGCCAGGGGTGATCTAACTCCTTCCAAAATTCCATGGACTTGAATATGAAAATCCATATTTACACTTAAAAGAGTTTGATTAGATCATGCCACTTTATATTTTCCTAATGTGTCTGATGACACGGTTAGGTTGAAACTCTTTCCCTTTTCTTTGAAAGAGAAAGCTAAGACGTGGTTGCATTTACTATGTTCTCGATCTATTGGTAGATGGAATGACATGATAAGGGAGTTCATAAAGAAAATTTTTCCACACCATAAAACGAACACCCTCAGAAAGTTAATCATGAACTTCACCCAAAAGGAAGACGAAACATTCTTCTAATGTTACGAGCGGTTCAAGGATCTTGTCAGTTCATGCCCATAACATGGTTTTGAAATGTGGTGCATTACACACTTTTTCTATGATAGACTGACATCTTCTATGCGCCAATTGGTCGAGACAATGTGCAAGGGAGAATTCATGAACAAAAACGTCGATGATGTGTGGGATTATTTAGACAGCTTGCTAAAAACGCATAATCATGGGATGTCTCCCCAAAATCAAGCACCACCTCTAGGCCCACTCAATCAAAGGAGAGGGGCAGAATATACTTTCTGATAGAGGATGATGATATCAATGCTAAATTGACTAATATCATAAGGAAATTCGAGGTCATGGAACTAAAAAAGGATAAGGCTAAGGAAACTATTCGGGGTATTTGTGCTTGCAACATTCACACAACCGAAAATTGCTCAACAATACTTGCTTTTCCAGAGGTACCAAATGAGCAATCTAATGCCATGAATAATTACCAGAGGCCTTTCAAAGGACCCATATCTAATACATACAATCCTAGTTAGAGAAATCATCCAAATTTTAGTTGGAGGAATGGACAAACTGCTACTTTTCAAGGATTCCCTAATTAAATTCCAAATCAAGGAAACCTCAAGAGGAACCGATTCAAAATTCCACACAAACTCAAGAGCTTACCCAAGCATTACGAGAACTTACAAAATTTATGCAAAAGATAGATTCACGTGTTATGGTTATAGAGAAGGGGATGCTTCCTGCTCAACCTTTCCCCAATCCTAAACCGCAATATGAAATAATTGATCCAAGCTCTTCAAATCAAATGGAGCAAGCTAAGTTTATCACCACCCTTAGGAGTGGAAAAATAATTGACAAATTTATTCCGATAAGGGATGAAAAGTTTAAGGACTCGAAAATAGATGAAATTAATAGACCTAGCACTGCTCCACAGGAATTAGAACCGAAACTTCATAGCAAGCCGATTGCACCATTCCGCCAATGGTTGATTGCACCAAAACCTCTCTCTAACTCTCAGGACATTCTAGAGGTGTTAAAACAAGTGAAGGTCAATATTCCTCTACTAAATGTCATTAAACAAATATCTTCATATGCCAAATTTCTGAAAGACTTTTGTATGACCAAAAGACAACAAAATATTCAAAAGAAAATCTTTTTAACAGAAAAAGTGAGTGTCATTCTAAAGCAAGATGTGCCACAGAAATATAAAGATCTCAATAGCTCAACCATTGCTTGTGTAATTGGGAATTACCGGGTTGAGCACGCACTTCTCGATTTAGGAGCGAGCGTAAATCTGATCCCTTATTCAATCTATGAACAACTGGGTCTAGGTGTATTAAAACTCACACGGACCATATTACAACTTGTCAATCACTCGGTTTATGTACTGAGGGGATAATTGAGGATGTGTTGGTCCAGGTTGACAAATTCTACTACCCGGTGAATTTTATTGTCCTGGATACTCAACCCATCATGGATATGAGCACTCAAATTCTCATCATCCTTGGTCACCCATTCCTTGCTACATCAAATGTGATCATCAATTGTAGGAATGGAGTCATGAATTTGTCTTTGGGGAATATGACATCGGAGCTAAATATCTTTTTCAATATGTGCAAACAGGCAGAGGAAGACGACGATGCCCATGATATTAACTTGATTGATTCTTTCGTGGAAGAGAGAACGGAAGAGAGAACACTTCTGACCTTATCCTCTGACCCTTGAGAGATGTGCCTGGCCCACTCTCATGTTGTAGGTGATGATATGATTAGGGAGACAGGTGCCATGCTTGATACCATGCCGGTACTTGAAGTTAATCGATGAAGGCCACAATTTGAAGAATTGTCCCAAACAAATATAGTGCCTCTACTGTCTAACCTCAAGGCACCGAAGCTTGACCCAAAACCTTTACCATTGATTTGAAATATGTTTATTTAGGTCAAGATAAGACATATCCGGTGGTGATTTCTTCCCACCTTGAGCAAGAACAGGAGAGTATGCTTATCTCTACTCTCATTTAGCACAGAAGAGCCCTTGGATGGTTGATTGCTATCATGCCCCAGACTCGGTGAACAGACTCACAAGGAACCCGATAGTTGGTTTCGGCCGCAACAACCTCCGCAGTACCCCATTCTCAGCTCTTGACATAGGTTCCGATCTTGGGATCTTACAAAGAGGATTTCTATATCATAAATCTGATCCAATCGAGCATACCCAAGATCATACCAAGTAAATCTTAAAAACATAGCCACAAGAAACACATTGCAAAATCCACTAAGAATTTAAACTTTTACAAAACACAAGGCTCAGAAGGGGAATACATAAATAGGATAAGGAAATCTCCAAAAGGTCTTCGGTACCCTCCTCACTCCTACCCTGCTACTACTGCTACCTAGCCTTACTTGCATGCATCAATCGTGCATAAGCTTATAGAAAGCTTAGAGGGGGTGAAGGTGTGAGTTAATGGTGCTCAAAAGAAGATAGGGGAGAATACAAAGGAAACATGAATAATACTAGTTGTACCGTGGCTAAGCTATGAATGTGAAAAGCTATACCAAGGCTATGCAATGTAATACATGAGTACTGGACGCCATGCCAAGGCAATACAAAATGAGGCTTATAGAGCTAATGCCAATGCAATGCGAAGTAATGTCAGTCCTCATATCCAAACCATATATCAAGTACATTTCCATATAAGGAAACCACTAGGGTCAAGTACACTATAGAATGACTGTTGTTCTCCAAGACCCACATAGTCAAATGAGCGTAAGAGACCTCATTACCTGCCTGTGGACAACAAATCACTAGGACCCATTTCACAAGTTGGTTAGACTCAGCCTCACTATACCCCCTCACTCAGGCGGGTAAGGCCAAAGCCCATCTCAACCGACCTCGCAACATTGGGCGTAGCATCCTAACAGTATAAGGCCCTCTTGCACTCATGTTTTCCACTCAGTCTTGTCGTTGAGGCGTCTCCTCGGTACCGTAAAGGTTTAGGGGCTTTCACCCAGGGATATCCTATGCACCCCAAATGCTCAAGTGTCACTTTCGATGTCCACATACAGCCATCCACAATATACCTGTGGAGGCTATGGCCTCGATATCACAAGGGCGAATATCCACATGCTATGCAATGACAGATGCATGAGTCACACAATCAACCATGCATCAATCCCAAGCATCTACCGTGGTCAAAAGGGTAAAACCCATCTCTCGGGGAGATACCAACATTCCTACACAATGCCACAGCTAATCATACCTCAACCAAGTATGCATATGATGCGCATGGGAGTGGGCCATGAAGATGAATAAGGGTGGCAATGAGATGAATGAGAAGATGTACTCTCTACCTAACCATGAAGGGTCTAGGAACTTAACCAATTCCTCATAAGGAATATAACCTTTAGTGGGAGCCCATTTACTTGGGGTAACCCACAAGACTAAGTATACAAAGCTAGGGCCTAGATAATATGGAAATAGGCCTAGCAAGGGACTAAGGTGGGCATTCAACTACACTTAGCAACTAATGGACCTAGAGGGGTCCAAATGTAGACTTTCAACCATATGCACATAGGTCCCATAAAAGGCATAAGTAGGCCCAATACTACCTTTAACAATCATGGCCTAATGAGGGGAACTAAGGCCCCAAACCTAAGTCCCATTGACCACAAGACCTATATATTTAGTTGAACTTAAGGGGCAACCCATGGGCACAAATACATGGCCCAAAAACATGTCTAAGTTGGGTGGAATGGGCCCCTTTACATCAGCCCAAAAACTAGCACATTTAAGTGAGCAACTAAGGGCCCAAAATCACCTTTATCAAGCCCACAAGTCCATCTAAATGGTGGAAATCAACCCAACATATGGTGGGCCAAGGTGAGATGTTCCAGCCCACTTTAGGCCCACTGGGAAGTCCTAAAAATCTGGTCATTCTTGGGTCCACAAGGACCATAAAAGGGGTAGCCAAACTATGCACTAATCAAGCCCAAACAGGCACTCATTAAGCCCAAAATATTACCAAAATAGGTGTGCATCATGCACCCCGGCTCTCTCAATAAGGTGGGCCCCACATCTCATACAATTGAGTCCAAAACAATATTCATTTGGGCCCTTACTGAATTTTCAGTCCATCAACAATTTGGGCCTACTGAAGCCTAGATACTTGTTAAAACATGTGGAAAATATTTCCATAAGGGCCAAAAATATTTACAGGGGGGCCCCACAGATGGGGAAGGAGGTTGGTACATGCAAAATAGGTGGGCCTGCTACTGGGCTGCCGGCCCAAGAGCAGCCCATGGCCTGGGCATCCCAAGGCATGGGCGTCCTGGCCCATACACACATCAAAGTAGGCTCCACACATCCCTAAGGTGGCCTCACATGGCACATCCACCTGGGGTCATCCCGCACTCCACGTGAACCACCACAGAGCGGGGGAACAACGTGGACACAAAACATACATCATGGTGGGCCAGCCCATGGACGGTTCACCATGCTGGACATCTAGTAGGGGACGCTGGTCTAGCTAGTTGGCCCCACATACATGGTCCACATGGACCTCAGATACATCAGAGGTGGGCCCCAGTTAACATACACAAGTCCAGCTGGGCTGAGGCCCAAAATCAACTACAACTCAAGAGGACATCAAGGTAACAGAAAATTCTAGCAATGTATGTTGTTGTACCAACTTTGGGCACTCCAATGGAGTGGGTCCAGGGCCTCTAAAAATCTGAAAATTTAGGGCCAAGGTCCCTCATCATGTATACAACAAGGGAAAGTCCATAAAGATGGCCCACCATCAAAGAAAATATTTTTAAATTATGGTTTTGTGTGAGACAATGCTACTGGAATTTATAGCAAAAAAGTCAGCAACATACCAATATTGGCCCACTCTTTTGGAGACCCAAATGAGATCAGTTGAGGCTGAAATTTGGCATGCTTATAGTTGAGACATACACCTTCAAAAGTTATATATTACTTAGTACAAAACTCCCCACCAAAAGCCCCAAAATCTAGCATCAAGTTGACCCAAAAATCTGTCTAGATAGTTCTGGACAACAATATATAACTGAAAGGAATTAAATATAAACATCATTTAAAATGGGATTTAATCCCAGAAAATCATGGGATGGACCACCCCAGTGGGCCCCACAAACATTCAGACCTTCCCCAATAACAAAAACCCTTTATATGTGCCCCATTTAGGTGGATTTTTGGGGCCACATGTCCAAGGTGGATTGTCATGAACGTCCAACCTCCATGGACGGTCTGGATTTTATTGGTCCACAAGGTGGGCACACACACATGATCAGAGGTTATATACAAGGGAAAAACAAAGATCTGGCCACAAGAGAAGGGTCTCCACCACATTGAGGCTCTTCCCTTCATCATACATGCATATACATTCCATTATAAAATATACACAAGATATACATGGATCATATGATTCCTACTTGGGATCTATGGTGGAGATCCAATCTCCATCAAGGATCAAGGGTCTAGATGACCCAAAAATCCCTGATCAACTGAAGAAAAGGCCATGAAGGGGTCCATGGAGAATGCTCCTTGCATTTAACATGCATGCAATGCAGGATGGGCTTCAAGCCACATCCATGGAGTCTTGGGGCCACCACCATCTCTTGATGGGCCCCACATACTCCAATCATGAAAAGAAAATATGGAGAACATCCAAAATACAAAAAATCTAAAACAGAAAATATATGCACCCACCTCTAAGGATCCAATCAACAAATCTACATCAACATTATCTCCATGCTCCAAGGAAGGGGTTCTTAAGGTTGATATGAGTTGTTGAAGGCTAGATTAGAGGGGATTTGAGGGAGAGAGGGCTGGAGAAATGGAGAGGGTGGGAACATCCATGGGTTTGCTAGGGGTAGAGGAGAGAGTGAAAGTGAAAATGAGAGGGAAAGAAGGAGGGCTTGCTAAAAAAGAGAGAGAAATGATTACTTCTCTCTCCTTGGATAGACAAAACCATGATGAGGCTATGGTGATACAAACAATGTTGTAAGATCATAGGTTTTCTAGGTGTAGGGTGTAGGCTTGCTAAAGAGCCTAAGCCTAGGGATGACATCATCACATGGGGAAGTGTGTGGTGCTAGGGTGGGGTCCACCATCACACACAATCATTGATCTAAATCGAGCATGGCCCATAACTTGCGATGTACACGTTGGTTTTACACATGAGACGCGACATTAGAACTGCGGCACCGATGCGGATATAATGGCACAGGTTTCTAGTCAATATGAGTCGATTTAGGAAGACCGGACTTAAGGATGACCGCAAACACTATCCATATGTCGCGGGTCACCAGGATTCAACCAGTAGGACCGCGTGCCCTAAACAAACGGCGTGCACACTTGGGTTAGGGTCTTACAATTGCAAACCTCAAGGGAATCGACCCTTTGATTTGTACTCACTGCATTTATGTAGAGGACAATGCGAAGACCTCCTGGCAACCATACGTAGATTAAATCCAAACATGAAGGAAGTGGTTAAGGCCGAGGTTCTTAAGTTATTGGATGTGGGTATCATATACCATATATCTGATAGTCCATGGGTAAGTCCAACTCAGGTGGTTCCTAAGAAGTCCGGAATCACCATCATAGTCAATGCTGACAATGAACTCCTGCCAACTAGAGTCACTACTAGTTGGAGAATGTGCATTGACTATAGAAAATTGAATACCGTCACGAGGAAGGACCACTTTTCATTGCCCTTTATTGATCAAATCTTGGAAAGGCTACCTGGTCATTCCTATTACTTTTTTCTTAATGGGCATTCAGGCTATAACCAAATAGAGATAGCCCTTGAAGATAAAGAAAAGACCGCGTTCACATGTCCCTTTAGCACCTTTGCGTACCGAATGATGCCATTCGGACTATGTAATGCCCCTGTCACTTTTCAGCGATGCATGATCATTATTTTTTTTGATATGGTGGGGGCAATATTTAGAAATCTTCATGGATGACTTCTATGTCTTTGGTCCATCCTTCAGCGATTACTTAGAGAATTTGAAAAATGTGTTGAAGCAATGTGAAGAAAAGAACTTGGAACTGAATTGGGAGAAGTGTCACTTTATGGTTCATAAAGGAATTGTCTTGGACATATCATCTCATATAAAGGAATTGAGGTAGATAAAGCTAAGATTGACCTTATCTCTAACATACCTCCACCTAAGAACATTAGAGACGTGTAATCCTTCTTAGGAATTGCCAGATTTTATTGAAGATTCATAAAGGACTTTAGTTACCTCTCTTATCCTTTATGCAATCTACTTCAAAAGGATGTATCATACGAGTGGACTGAGTAATGTCAGGAAGCATTTTCTAAGCTCAAGGGCATGCTAACCACCGCACCTATCATGTAGCTACCCGATTGGAGCATTCCTTTTGAACTTATGTGTGATGCATCTGACGATGCACTTGGGGCAGTGCTAGGCCAAAGAAAAGATAAAAAGCCTGATGTTATACACTATGCAAGTAAAATCTTAAATCCTACCCAAGTGAATTACTCTATTACAGAGAAGGAACTCTTAGCCGTAGTATTCACTTTGGACAAATTTAGGTCCTACTTAATCAGATTTAAGATCATCATCTACACTGATCATGTGACTCTCAAGTATCTTCTTCCTAAGAATGATGCTAAGCCCCACTTGATAAGATGAATTCTTCTACTCCAAGAATTTGATTTGGAAATAAAAGATAAAAAGGGAGTAGAAAATGTAGTGGCTGACCATCTTTCCCCCCTTAATCTCCTTGATTCCCTTGAGATGACACGAATAAATGACATATTCCCTGACCAACAATTATTTAAAGTCTCCCACTCACCTTAGTTTGCTGATATTGTTAATTATCTTACCACATGTTTCAAGCCGACACATTGGACTGCACAAGATAAGAAGAAAATTTTCACTAAGGTATGCAAGTTTTTCTGGGATGATCCGTATTTATTCAAATATTATCCAGACCAAATTCTGAGGAGATGTGTGGAAGACAATGAACACAGAAGTGTTATCTCCTTCTATCATTCCCAGGCCTGTGGTGGATACTTTTCTACTAAAAAGACCATGGCTAACATTTTGCAGTGCAGCTTTTACTAGCCCACTATGTTCAAGGATACTCATGAGTTCTGTAAAGCTTGTGAGCGTGGTCAGAAATTAGGAGCGTTGTCTCGTCGAAATATGATGCCTTTGAATCCTATTCTCATCATTGAAGCATTTGACTGCTGGGGCATCGATTTCATGGGACAATTCCCCCAATCCTTTAGGAATTTATATATTCTACTAGCAGTAGACTATGTCACTAAATGGGTCGAAGTGATTCCATGTCGGAACAATGACCATTAAACGGTCATTAAATTCTTAAAAGAAAACATCCTTTTTTGGTTTGGAATGCCTTGAGCCATCATTAGTGATGGGGGCTCATATTTTTATATTAGGCCATTTGTGAACTTAATAAAGAAATATGACGTCTCTTATAAGGTGAGCACTCTATACCACCCACAGATGTCATGCCCCAAACTCAGGAACTGGGCTCACAAAATTCCCAATCACCAAATCTGATGCTGATAGCCTCCGTAGTACCCCATTCTTGGCTCCCACCGCCTATATGCCAGATTTCAATCCTGGGATCCTACAAGGAGGATTTTTTAGTGTGATTTTTTTTGTAAAGGAGCACAACGACAAGTGTACTCAAATCACAAGAGCAACATCATCATCACATATCCACTAATATAAACAGTTGATTACAATGTTAAAATGATATATATATATATATATATATATATATATATATATATATATATATATATAAAATAAAATCTCCACAAAGCTCGGCCATAAGGTCTTGCCTAAACGCTACTGCGACCTAACGTCACCTGCACACAACAGTCGTGCATAAGCTTACTAAGAAGCTCAGAGGGTGGTGCGTGTGTGTGCAATGCATATGCCAAGCAAATAAATATCAAACTAAGAGGAAATATTGGTAAGTCCATGAATGATGTCAGCCATACCAAAGCTATAAATGTAATTCATAGTAAGCTAAATGTCATATGCTGAGGATGCAATGCAATATGCAAATCCTGAAAAGTCTATAAATACAATTAGTCATATTCAGGCTATGTGATGTGAAAGAAATGACAAAGTGTGTGTGTGTAGTCGGGATGATAGTACGTGGTATCGCAAGTTGTGGGGTTCATCACAAGGGGCTTCTATCTAAACTAGTCACATACCTGAATTTGGATAGCTAGACTCAACGTGGTAAACTCCTGATCTCGGGTTAGTTGCGCACTTAACCGAAATCATGGCCATTGTGAAGGTACACATAATGATTTAGTTGCATGCCACCAGCCCGAGTGGATAGTGAATGAATGAATGAATGAGTTAAATGTTGAAAATGCAACCCTATACTCAATACGTCCACATTTAGTACAACTCATCTTTAGGATATCACCGGGGTGTAGTACACTCCACACTAGCTACCACCTCACTAGATGTTCACAACCCTACGTGTAGGGCTGCGATGTAGTAATAATCTCAGTAAGATCGAGATCGAATTCGCAGGGACTGAACCTTGCACGTATTCTGAAAGTAACCAGAATTAGAACTAGACGAAGATGTAATCTAAATCAGGAAATTTTAAAAGAATAAATGTGAATTATTGAACTAAAACTTGTAAAATTCAAAGGTGGGAAACTAGGGTTTCCAAGGATCGACTTGTAGAGACCAGGAAGATCTATGCTTAATTCATAAATAAAACTAGATTTAGAGTCCTATCTTCATCTAGTTGGAAGATAATTCATTAAAGTTCACATCTGAACTTCCTTTGATTTAGTTTTCAAGAGATAAGAGAATTGTGAGAATTAGGGAGGATTCCATCATCCAACCATGCGAAGGGGACGATGGTTAATAACAAGATTTCCTAAATTCACAAATATAAATACAAATGACATACTCAAAGCTATCGCAAATTCATTGTAATTTAAGTCATAACAAATCATAAAATACTAAAGTATGTCTTTTAATCAAACTAAGATCAAAGAGAGTTCATCAATCATGAATCAAAGTAATCGAAAACACCCCATCACGCTACGAGCTTCACCTCTTAGCCCTAGGTAAGAGGTTTAGCCAATCATAATCATGATTAAACTAAAATCTCAATAAAAACATATGAGAAAGGAAAGAAAAGACTCTTTGAAGGCTGCCACACTCCACACTCCCTAACTCTGCATTGCTCATGTTCCTGCTCTCACGTCCGTTCTCCCTGATGATTTTTCTCTCCCTTTCTTCTCTCTTTTATAACAGTAGGGAGTCGACTGGGGTCAGTCATCAACCCTGTTTACTCACTCCAGTTTGTACCAGAACCCAAACTGTACACACAATGGAAACGTATAGATAGTTATGTTTGAAGTGCATCTGGGATGAAGGATCGTGCGGTCTAGGAAATCTGAATTCTTGGATGGGGTCAAGACCACCACTGCAAGAGTTTGGACGGTCTGGATCATGTTCTTGACTCTAGATTGGAACGTCCAATGCATAGCAGTGATCGGTGCTTTCCAGATTTCTTATGCCTGTGAACCTCTACGAACAAGCCGTTTCGATGGTGTCAGTGGGGTCCACATACTCTAGCATTTGAGAAATCCACCCCATCCATTAGTTCTGTTAAGAGATCTTAGTGGAGGAAGTGTTTTGATTTTCTTTGAGCATGGCCCACCGCAAAGATCACCGAGTGATGGTCCAAACATTTAGCACGACGCGGGCAGATTCTGCTTTCCTTCTTGGCGTGGTTTTTATGGTTTGGGTCAGACCGTTCGTCCGATTCCAGTGGACGGTCCAGATCGATCATGTAGATTAAGATCGTGGCTTAGGGAAACCATCTGCAATGCTCTGTTTGTGCAGTGAGAAGAAGAAGGATTTCCAAATCCTTTTAAAATTCATCGGTTAGTGGTCTTTTGATCAAGCTCTCTAGTTTGGTGTACAATGGGTACACTCCTGTTGTGCATGTGCACAATGTAGGGTGTGGTCCACTATGAAGTTATTGGCAAATCCCCACCGTCAACCAAAATTGAAACCTATCTAAACATCAGGTGGGCCCTAAATTAGTGATTTAGTGGCTGATCTGTCCGTTGGGCTACTTTCACAAAGATCTAATGGCTGAAATTTTACATTATGGTCCTCAGGCCAGATATAAAGTTTCGAGCCAAACGGATGGTGGGAACCTTTTGATCTTACATTTAAGACGATTTTCAGGCCTCTTTATCGTTAATCACTTGGTTTTCTCGGATCTCTGGTATATGAATTTATCAATCTCGGTCTCCTAAGATCCATCCCTTGCCTTGGTGATTCTTGAGCATCAAATTCACACTTTTAGTATCATTTTTCAATCCAAGCTCTTAAATTCACCTTGCAACAAAAACATGATTAGAATGGAATGTTAAACATTATCATGTACATAAAACTAAGTAATAAATAGGGTCTAATATGCAATATTTCACCCTCAACACAATCCCCAACCAGCATTTTGCTAGTCCCGAGCAAAGTATGCGAAAAATATTTTGAGAATTACGGGACAATTTCTATAAACTCAAGTGATTTGTGAAAAGCAATCTGGATAATAGAATTCTAAAATACCTCAATGTTGGGCATTACTTTCTCCTAGACTCAAGCGCACGGTAAACTTCATAGTCAAGTTCATAGTATTAGTCCATCAATTAGAACAATTCTAAACATTGAGTTCCATGGGTGTATAGTGCAACCTCAACCTATCACAATTAAAGGTCCAATTCTCAATCTTCATTATATCATTGGTAACCAAAAAGAGCATTCTGGATAACCAAACCTAAACCGAAACTTGCCTTACAGTTCAGCCTTTTTATTCTTCTAGCTTTTGATTTTTCATCGATGGCTTCATGCTATATCAACCTTTTTAAAGATCTTTAACAGGTAGCCATTTTCGATGACAACTGTTTTTTAGCTAGATAATCTTCTCTTTTTTTTTCAAAGAAAATGATGGACAAATTCCCCAGGCTAGTTCCTTCTAAGCTTAATGATTACCAAGTTAACAATTCAATATCGGACTGAAGCTTTAATGTGTAAGCTAGGTGTGACATGTGAAATCATGACTTAATCAATGTTTAAAATTTCTAACTATGGATTAATAATTTAAACTTAGATGTGAAGTCTAACAGATTACTGAATCCAAGAGTCATAAATTACCAACATTACATATCTTATACTTCTTAAATCAAGAATAGCCTTTAGAATCACTTGAATTCACAAGAATTTCCAGAAAAAAATTTAAAATTTTTCACAATTTTCATTTTTGCTCAATTTTTGCTTAAGACTAAGAAAATACTGATTAGGTAACCTAATCTCCCATCCCCAACCTAAAATCTATATTGTCCTTAATGTAAAAGATATAAACATGTAATACACATGATACAACGAAAGGAAAGGAGAAGTGATGGAAAGGTAGTACCTGATGGAGGAATTTTAAAGCTTTTTCCAAAGGATCTTAGCGTGAAAGTAGTTAACACGAGTTCAAAATAAACTATCCTAAAAAAATAGAAAGTAAACAATCCTAATAGCATAAAGCCGACTATCCTAGAACGACATAAAGCAAACTACCCTAGTCCTATGAAAGCAGTAAACCTACCTAAACCTCCATCAGATTAGGAGATCAATCCTCATAAGCAGGATCATTCAGAGGCATGGACATGTCCTCTGAATCAAATTTCTCAACAAATGGCTTTAATTGATGTCCATTTACTTTAAACTCAGTGCCATTGTTTGGATTCCGAATCTTGACAGCCCCATGAGGATAAACATTGATACAGTGAAAAGGCCGGTCCAACGAGATCGGAGCTTACCTGGAAAGAGATGTAATCAAGAATTATACAAAAGGATTTTCTGACCTGTTGTAAATGATTTTTGCAGAATATGTTGGTCATGAAATGCTTTCATCTCATCCTTATAAATTCTCAAGTTCTCGTACACATCGTTTTGGATTTTTTCAAGTTTATATAATTGAAGTTTGCGCAGCGAGCCAACGTTGTGTAGATTGAAATTCAGATTTTTAATTGCCCAGTAGGCTCTATGTTCCAACTCCATGGGTAGGTGGCAAGCTTTCCCATAGACAAGTCTAAAGGGAGACATCCCAATAGGGGTTTTAAATGCAGTACGGTAGGCCCATAAGGCATCGATCAATCGAATTGACCAATCCTTATGGTCATGGTTAACCATCTTTTCCAAAATATGTTTAATTTCTCTATTGAAAATCTTAGCTTGGCCACTTGTTTGCAGGTGGTTTGGAGTGCTCACCTTATGAGAGATACTACTTGTTTGCAGGTAGTCGAAATTAAGATTACATGAAGGAAACTGTACATATAGATAAGGTAATTGAGAATCTTATCTCATCACCCTTATTAAATACAATTCATCAACATTTCTCCTTCGAGCATTTTATCAAACACTTAGACTACACATAACTAGTTACATAATTAGTTATGACATGAACCATAACAATTCATTACACAAAAAGATCGTGATACACACGACAAACATGATTCCTAGATCTATAGTCATGGCAAGCACAAATCACAATTCCATATTCATTCAAACATTTCAACAAACACATGGAATGCATCATATATTCAACATAGTTCACACATGTATAATTTGTCGAAAATGTCATAACTAAGATCATATGGCAGCAATCAAGTCAGACATAAATCATTGCTGACATTGAAAGCCTTGAAAAACCATGACCTAAACATTTATAGTCCACACCTTTCGTCGGAATACTTGATTCAGACGCGGTTCGAATCCTACGTTCCCGAAAATGGAATAACGGGTATTTAAATCATGAAATTTGTTAGCTAGGTTGACAAATGACTACTCTAAACTTAACTACGACATTAGGGTTCGGATTTTCGTAGTTGGAACGGTTCGTGTTACGATGGTGGGGAGGTGAATCAGTGCGTGGAGCTGTGGGAAAGAATCTCACCAAAGATCTCCAGGAATCTCTCTTTCTTCCTCCCACCTTCTCTCCTTTTCTTTCTCTCTCTCTTAGGGTTTGGAGCAAATTCGTATGAGAGAAGGGTGGAGTGGTTTAAGGCCTTTAAATAGCCCTAGAACTGATTTCAATGGCCTCAGGGCCATGATATAATTAGGTTATAACCAAAGGGTGCCTGTTTTGGGCAGATGGGGCTCATCTAAAGGTCCATTACTCACCTACTGCATGGAGCAAGTTCCCCGACCATTGATCTAAGCCAGGTTATGATTTCGGTATGATCGGATTAGCGGATCGACTAAGGAGGACCAGTGTCAGATCAACGGTCATTGTCGCTCGGTCAGGACCACAAGTATACAGATATGTGCCAAAAAATGTTCCTGATCCGTGGGTGCAATTTAGTCAAAAACTAATGGTCTGAAATCTTTAATTTCGCTCGCAAGCCAATGGCCCAAATCACTTAAGTTTCAATGCATTTTTCAAAGGTATTCGCATTCCTCACACACTTTGCTCAGGGCTCAAGTTGTGTGCTTTAGGATACACCCAATAAGATGGTCATAACCCTATAGTTTTACGGTCATCAAACTTTCGACGTGCGGTCCAGGTCCGATACGGAGTTTCAATGTGCTCCCAAGAGCAACCGACTTTTAGGATTCCTCCTAGGTTTTTAAGTAGTGTTGAGTTAGTGATTCTAACGATTTTGGGTCTTGCCATTTTTATAGATAGTGGTTCGAGACAAATACATCGATTATTTAGTTTAGTACTTAACTAAATTTTTGTCTAATTTCTATAAGGTACAATCCTTAGGGATTTCTACCTGAGGTGGTACTCGGGTCTTTGTACAAATTTTTCCGAGACGTTACAATCTACCCCCCTTAAAGAAAAATTTCATCCCCGAAATTAGTACCTTCTACTCCTCGAGGATCTGAGGGTAGTTCTTACGTACTTCGGCTTCCGTTTCCCAAGTAGCCTCTTCCTCAGTGTGATGTCCACAGTACCTTCATAAGTGGGATTACTTTGCTACGTAACACTTGTTCCTTTGTTTCGAGAACACGTGTTGGTCGCAGTACATAGGTAGCATCTTCACTTAGCTGCACCTGCTCCCATTTGAGAATATGAGTAGGGTCAGGAACATATTTCTTCAACATCAATAAGTGAAATACATTGTGTGCGCCTACGCGTAGTGTGGGCAAAGCAAGGAAGTATGCTATCACACCCACTCAGTCTAAAATCTGGAATGGACCAATAAATCACGGCGTAAGCTTCCCTTTCTTGCCAAACTGAAGGACTCCCTTCATGGGAGAAACCTTAGAAATACATGGTCCCCAATTTTGAATTTCAGCTGCCGCCGTCGTGTATTGATGTAACTCTTCTATCTACTCTGGGCTACAAGGAGTCGACGCCTGATAATGTCGATCTACTCTGAGTTTGCATGTACCGAATCTAGGTCAACCTAGCTCTTCTCGCCAACTTCTGCCCAACAATGTGGAGCTCGACGTGGGCGCCCATACAAGGCTTCATAAGGAGCCATGCTAATGCTTGCTTGGAAGCTGTTGTTATAAGCGAACTTAACATAGGGGAGACAGTCATCCCAACTGTCCTTGAAATTAAGCACACAAGCTCGTAACATATCTTATAATATCTGATTTACCTGTTCCGTCTGCCCATCAGTCTGTGGGTGGAACACGATACTGAACTTCAATTTCACTCTCATTGCTTCCTGGATTTGAGTCTAGAAAATGGACGTGAATTGCATGTCTCGATCCGACACAATCTCCATAGGCACTCCATGTAGCCGAATAATCTCCTTGATGTACAGCTTGGCTAAATCGTCTATAGAGTTAAAAATTCTGATAGGGAGGAAATGGGCTGATTTCGTCAGTCAGACCACAATCACCAGATGGAGTTATGCTCCTTTCTCATCTTCGGTAATTCGGAAATGAAATCAATAGATATGAAATCCCATTTCCACTCAGCTATGGGCATGGGCTGAAGCAAACTAGGAGGTTGGCATTGCTCGGCCTTGGCCTGCTGGCATGTGAGACAATGGGATACATAATCTGCTATGTGGGCCTTCATGTTGTCCCACTAGTATGAACGCTTCATGTCTCAATACATTTTTGTACTGCCAAGATGCATCACCATCCTTGAATTGTGAGCGGCTTCTAGGACTTTCCTTCT
Source organism: Magnolia sinica (assembly GCF_029962835.1). Classification (NCBI taxonomy): domain Eukaryota; kingdom Viridiplantae; phylum Streptophyta; class Magnoliopsida; order Magnoliales; family Magnoliaceae; genus Magnolia; species Magnolia sinica. Next base: position 52,447,210 of record NC_080582.1, read on the forward strand.
CAAGTCATGGAGATTTGGGACACACAGGCGGCCACGATATCGTAATCCTCTGTCCAAGCCAACTCTCCATTCAGATTCTTCGTTGTCACTTGCTTGCTCTCTTATTTTCACCAACAGTTCATCCTCTTTCTGAGCCACAATGATCCGATCATCGATAAATGGTTGTACGTAGATGTGTGCGACGCTCTCGAAAGGCTCCTCAACTGTAAGCTTCTGTTCGAAGTTTTACACAAACACTACCATATTTCACTCTTCTATCATCAGCAAAGCTGCAAATTCTATTATCTTCTTATGGCTCAACGCATCGGCCATATGGTTGGCCTTACCAGGATAGTCGGAGACCTCAAAATTGAAGTCTTTCAAGGTCTCCATCCATCGCCATTGCCTCATGTTCAGGTCCCTTTCCATAAAAATGTATTTGAGGCCCTTGTGGTCATAAAAGAGCTCAAACTCCTCTCCATAGAGGTAATGTCTCCAGAACTTTAATGCGAAGATGACTATCACTAATTTTAGGTCATGCATGGGGTAGTTTTCTTCATGTTTCCTCAACTGTCACGATGTATAGGCAATCACTTTGTCCTTTTGCATAAGAACACAACCCAAACCAACACGAGACGCGTTGGTGTATATAGTATATCTGACCCATTGCTTTGACAATACTAGCATGGGTACAGACATCAACTTGTCCTTTAATTCCTAAAAGGCTACTTCTGCCTTCTCATTCTAAGCAAACTTAAGATCCTTCTGAGTGAGTTGAGACAATGGCCTGACTATCTTAGAAAAATCTTTAATGAATCAGCGATAGTAGCCAGCAAGTCCAAGGAAACTCCTCACTTTTGTAACCGAACCGGGCTGCTCCCAGTCCTGAATCATGGCTACCTTGGCAAGGTCCATGGCTATTCCTTCCCTGAAAACCACGTGTCTCAGAAACTTGACTCCTTTTCAAAAGTCACATTTCCAGTATTGTGCAAACAATTGATTTTTTCTGAGAGTATCTAAGATAGCTCACAGGTGTTCTTTGTGATCCTTTTGACTCACAGAGTATATCAAGATGTAATTTATAAATATGATGATGAATCGGTACAGATATGGCCGAAACACCCAGTTTATGAGGTCCATGAATAGGGTCGATGCATTTGTAAGTCTGAACAGCATCACGAGGAACTCGTAGTGCCCAAAACTAGTTCTGAACGCTGTTTTCTACACGTCTTCATTTTTGATGCGCAACTGATGATACCCGGACTGTAGGTCAATTTTAGAGAAATACTTTGCCCCCTTCAACTAGTCAAATAGGTCATTTATCCTGGGTAGAGGATACTTGTTCTTGACAGTGATGTGATTCAGTTTGTGATAATCAATACACAATCACATCGATCTGTCCTTCTTCTTAACAAACAACACAGGTGCTCCCGAAAGAGATACGCTTGGTAATATAAAACCTGAATTTAACAGATAATCAATCTATGTCCTCAACTCCTCCATTTCACATGGAGGCATGCGGTACATCAGTAAAGAGATAGATGTCGCACCCGACACTAGGTCGATGGTAAAATTGATCTCATGCTGAGAGGTAGTCCGGGGATTTTTCTGAACATGTCTGTGAAGTCTTGGACTACTAGCGTGTTCCCAAGTGTTGGATCCCCAACATTTTTCAATAAGGAAGCGTAACAATGGACGTAGAAAGGGCAACTGACCTGAATTGGGAAAGTGAAGGTTGTGCCCTCAGGCCCATGAGCTATCACTAATCTAGTTTCATAATCGATCTCTGCCTTCATTTCAGTGAGCCAATCCATGCTGATGATGATGTCGTAATGGTATATCGTGGTGACAATTAGGTCAATGCACACTACCCTGCTTCATAAGTCTATTAAGCAATTCTTACACAGCTTAGTGGCGTCAGTAAAAGTTCCTGCTGCTGCGATAACCCTCACACCAACCATAGGGGTAGTATTTAACCCTAAATGCTTGACTGTAGAGTATGATATCATCGAAATAGTGGACCCGATGTCCACTAACAAAAATATAGTTGTGCCTTGAATGTGGGCAGTGACTTCAAAGGCTAAAGGCACCACAGTTGCTGACTTAAATACTTTAGCTGTAAGTGCATGTACACGTGCTTGTTGAGAATGATTGGGTTGTGCTGCCATAGGACATTAAGGTGGCCTATTTTGGGATACGGGAGGTCAGTTTTATGGCATACCGGTGGCATAGATTGTAGAGGTGGAGTCGAAATGACTTGTGGCAACTGGTGGTTGATCTTCTGAGGTGACATAAAGTTGTTGTCCCTCATCTTAGTAAAGCAAAAGGGCTCATTATGGCCCATCTTCTTACAGTAGGTGCACCAAAGGTCTGATCACCTCTAGTGGGCCATTGGAGCCATAAGCCTGGGAAGTGAATCTGCATGTGGCCTCTTACCGAGGAATGGTCGGTTCGGTAATTTAGGTCGAGGCCTTGGGCCCATAGGCATACGTGTCCAGGACAATCTGTCTCCATCCTGCTCAGCTCGCAGGGACATGTTTACTAGCTTAGCATAGTTGGGAATGATAGCACAACACATCTTCGTGTGGATATCGGGCTACAGACCCTCAAAAAATCACCGCATTCTTATCGGATCGTTTACTAGGATTAGTGGAGCATATCTGGCCAGCTCCGTAAAGTGGTCCTCGTATTCAGCCACTGTCATCCCCCCTTGTCGGAGGTAAAGAAATTCACCCTCCTTTTCATTATGGTAAGTGAGGGGGAAGTACTTTCCATGTAAATGAGTTTCAAACGCGTCTCATGTCCACACGTATCCTAAGAGAACAGTTCGGAGGATGCTGTCCCATCAAAGATTGGCTTCCTTCTCAACATATAAGTAACCAGCTTCACTTGCTCTGCCTCAGTACAGTGCAATGGTTTCAACATCTTGGATATACGATCCAACCAATACTATGCCTCCTCGAGTCGGTGAGTACCTGCAAAAGTAGGAGGGCAGAAATGTTGAAAGCGTTCAAACAAGCCACTAGTGTTCATGGCTCCAATAGGCTGCACAGGTGGCATAGGCGGGACCACGTTCATGTTTTGGGCAATGACCCCCGCAATAGTGGCCTAAATTTGCTGTTGTGCTGCATTAAGAGCATCATCTACTCCAACCTATCAAGGGGAGGAGCCACCTGAGTCATGTGTGGCAACGATGTAGACGCACGGTTCTGTTTCGGAACCGGTGGTGCACAAGGTATTGGCCCATTGGTGGGGCCTGTGACCGACTGTGAATCCGGCATTGTGTCACTATTCGAGCCCAAATTGGGGTCCGTATGGCTATCACTTAGGGGAGGTGCCCCGCCGGTAAGATCTTTCGAGCAGGATTAGGGGATCGAGATCCCGTTAGGTTCTTCGCTCCCACTCGGCACTTGTGCCAGCCTCGGCACCCGCCTTCTTCCTCGAGCTGCTTGGACGGCTTGGCACGACCTCATCCAGGGCCGCTCTTCTCTTTCCCATAAGGGAAAGAAGCATTGAGATGGAAAAGATGGCAGTGACAAGCTCGAAGAGAGCCATAGAGGATGAAAAGCTTAGAGATTGAAGTGGGTGGGAGAGTTTACGAATTATGAGACATAAAGATGGGTTTGTGTGCTCAAATGAGAGGAAATAAGGGATATAGAGAGTTGTAAGGAGTGGGTTTTAGGTAATGGTGGTAGATGGATGCAAGATGTGGAAGGAGATGAAAGATTGAGTGTTTGGGGGAGTGTATTTGAGAGAGAAAGAGGTTTTAAGAGGGAAAAAGGGGTTTTGGAGGGTTGAATAGCATGAAATGGGGGGTGAAATGGGGCTAAGGGAGTGAAATAGAGGGCCCCACACAGTTAGTGGTGGACGGCGTGCCGTCGGCCGCGCAGTGCGATCGCGGTCCGCTGGAGGGCTGGACGCGCCTCCCTGGACTGGCCGGTGGTGGCTCCACCCTGGGGCGGTGGCAGGTGCGGGGGACCCCCTAGGTCTCACGGTATTTTGTGATTCGGACCTCCATGCTTGTGTGATGTGTTTTCTCGATCTAATAAGTGTGTATTCATGCTTTTTGGATTATTTCAAGTGTGGGATTCGATGAATTATTGTTCAAACCCATCGATTGGCTGTCTAAAAAGGGCTGAGATCATTTCACATGATCTCGGATGAGTAGGGCTACACTACAACGGTCAATCTCGCCCGCTGGTGAAAATTTGGGATCCTAAGATCATTTCTACATTTCATTACCCCCTTCCTAAGTCAAAGCGCGTTGGAATGCATCATGTTACCTATAACCCAGGTCTAGCTTAATCCAAATCATGCTCTGATACCAACTTGTAACGCCCTGGATTTCGAGGGCCGAGCAAAGTTCAACTCCCGAGATCCAGCGCATCACTTATGCAACATGGATAATGATGTTTAAATGTTATCCATATTAACATCTTAAACATGAGTGAGATTATACTAAAACAACATATCATACTCCAGATGTAATTAAATTAAGCAGCGGAAGATTGAATTATAGGTATCTCAAAACGGTAAATGTTATACAACCTCTAGAGTATGATGGTGTAATAAGGTTTAATATATACAAAGGTTGTTTCAAAATATACAAAATGCCAAAATGTAGAGTGTTCGACTAATTCATATATCCCTGCAATCCCGTCGAATCAGTACGAGGTCTACATAGACCCGCCAGATAGTGGAACATAGGAGAATTTCTCCTCCTCATCTATGAAGTCCAGATCAGCCGCATAAACTCCGGTATCACTTGCATCTAAACTAGAGTCTGGTTGGTGTTTTAAAACACTGTCCCATAGTGAGAGTGAGTGATCAACTCAGTGGTACTATAAGGCAAAGATAACATGTTATCAATTCAGTCAAGCAGAAATGATAAAGAAGTACAACAATCATATCCAAATACTCTTATTAATGCAGGGATGGTATGCTGAAATGATGCATGCCCTCGCACAAAGCTCCCTCATAAGCGACTCCATCAATCGTTCGCGCATGATAAACTCCCTAAACGTACACTTCCTCACTAAAGCACATGCAATACGGTGCATGGTCGTGTTAGCCAAGTACTTAATTAGGCTTATTCATATAACAGATTCAGGAAGCTAAGGTACCTCCCTTTATATCATTAACCCAAATGAAGATCCATCTAGGGTCGTCAATCCTAGTTAACCACATACGATAGGTAAGTTGTAGGGCATCACTCCTAATGAAAAGCAGTAGATAGGCAAATTTAAGAGTTTATACTCGAGGTCACTACAAGGAGGCTCGTCACCTCAGCGCAGGCCGATAGCTCGAATAGAGTATCCCATGCCACCATATTCGGCTCATGATTTTGGGTTACTCATTGGTCACTATAGGGAGGCTCGTCAACCTAGCATAGGCCGACAGCTTGACCACAGTGTCCCATACCACCATGGTCGTCTCATGAGTCTTAGCAGATCGTGGTACCATGGTTGAAGTGGGTCTGTACATTGGTAAGTGGTACCTTAAATTTAAGCAGTAATATCCATACATTGTAAACACACAATAGGCCCATCGGTTTATTAGACAAGTTTAATTTGTACGGGCGCACGCCGAATTAATCGACATGGAGCGCGTAAGCACTCCCTGTGGCCTAACCACTGTCAACAATCATCGTACGACCTAGATTCACCGAACATATCAAATGTGGCGAGATTAAATCTGTCACTCAACGAGAATCATTACCGATTGCCTAGACTACATTGCAGTCTCAATCTTACTAAGATGTAGCATGTAAATACATGTGAAAATCATATCAGCATTTGACAAATAATTCAACTCAATATCTCATTTGAGCATTTTATCAAGCGTATTGAACATGTTACCAAACATTGCATTTTATTTATAAATTGCATAGTCGAAATCAAGATTACATGAAGGAAACTATATATATAGATAAGGTAATTGAGAATCCTATCTCAACACCCTTATTAAATACAATTCATCAACAATTTCTCGTTCGGGCATTTTATCAAACACTTAGACTACACATAACTAGTTACATAGACTAGATTAGTTACGACAAGAACCATAACAATTCATTATATAAAAAGATCGTGATACACACGACAAACATGATTCCTAGATCTATAGTCATGGCAAGCACAAATCACAGTTTCATATTCATTTAAACATTTCAACAAACACATGGAATGCATCATATATTCAACATAGTTCACACATGTATAATTTGTCAAAAACGTCATAACTAAGATCATATGGCAGCAATCAATTCAGACATAAATCATTAGTGACATTGAAATCCTTGAAAACCATAACCTAAATGTTCATAGTCCGCACCTTTCGATGGAATACTCGATTCGAACGCGGTTCGAATCCTACGTTCCTGAAAATGGAATAACGGGTACCTAAATCATGAAATTTGTTAGCTAGGTTGACAAACAATTACTCTAAACTTAACTACGACGTTAAGGTTCAGATTTCTTACCCAAATCATAGTTGGAACGGTTTGTGTTGCGATGGTGGGGAGGTGAATCAGTGCGTGGAGCTATGGGAAAGAATCTCAGCAAAGATCTCCAGGAATCTCTCTTCCTTCCTCCCACCTTCTCTCCTTCTCTCTCTCTCTCTCTCTCTCTCTCTCTCCCTAGGGTTTGGAGTAAATTCGCATGAGAGAGGGGTGGAGTGGTTTAAGGCCTTTAAATAGGCCCATAATTGATGTTAATGGCCCCAAGGCCATGATATACTTAGGTTATAACCAAAGGGTGCCTGTTTCGGGTAGATGGGGCTCATCTGGAGGTCCATTACTCACCTACTACATGGAGCAAGTTCCCTGACCATGGATCTAAGTTAGGTTTTGATTTCGGTACAATCGCATTAGCAGATCGACCGAGGAGGAGCATTGTCAGATTAATAGTCTTTGTTACTCGATTAGGTCCACAAGCATATAGATATGTGTAAGGAAATTTATCTAATCCATAGGCGCAGTTCAGTTAGAAACTGATGGTCTAAAGTCTTCAATTTTGCCCGCAAGCCAATGGCCCAAATCACTTACGTTTCAATGCATTTTCCAAAGGTATTCGCGTTTCTCACACACTCTGCTCAGGGCTTATAACGCCCTGGAATTCGGAGGTCGAGCATAACTCAACTCCCGAGTTCCAAAACATTAGTTATGCAACATATTTAATGATGGATGTATGTTGTCTGTATTAGTGCATAAAACAAGGAATAGATTAAGCCAAATAGCAAATATAATTCAGGGATAAGTGAAGAAAGCAAGCGGAAGACTTATAAAAATATAGGTGTACAAGTGCAAATTCCTGAAGTACATATACATACCAGGTTGTAATGACAAGTGTTACTATCAAAATTACAAGTATTAGATTACATCATTTAATTTCCCAAAAGCAATCCCAGCATCCCGCACATCAGAACAGGGCTCACTAAAACCCGTCTGAAAACTGTATAAAAGAGAAAGAAGCCTCATCATCATCCATCTCCCGCTTTGCCTCAAAGGTTGCATCCACATCTGCAATATCATCAGCTAAGACAGAGTCTGGTGGGTGTCTAACACCACCCCAGAATGTGGGAGTGAGTGATCAAATCAGTGGAACAATAAAGCATAGGTTAACATGTTATCAGTACAATCAAGCAGTAATGATAAAGCAGAACAATTAAACAAGTCCTAAGTACTCTTGTTAATGCAAGGATGCATGCAGAATGATGCGTGCCCTCACGCGTACACCCTCAGCGTCTTCATCTTACATTACGCATGACACCACCTCAAAGTGTGCCACGTCTACAAAGCACATGCAAATGCCGTGCATGAACATGATTACCAAGTTATTATTAGTCCTTTTCATATAGCAGGATTGGGAAGCTAAGATACCTTCCTCATATCACCATCTAAACAGTGATCCATTCTAGGGTCGTCAGTCCTAGATATCTCATACGATCATATGTTTGTAGGTTGTTGCAAAGGGCTTGTCACCAATCAATGCATACCTATCATACCTTCGTCACCACAATAAGGCTCGTCTCCTCAATGCGGTATCCAGGTATGCTCGAGGTCACTACAAAGGGCTCATCACTAATCAATGTAGGCCGACAGCACGAATATAGTGTCCCATACCACCATAATCGGCTCACGAGTTTTGTTGCTCACTGGTCACTACGGAGAGGCTCGTCACCCCAGCGTAGGCCAATAGCTCGACCACGGTGTCCCAACCACCATGTCCAGCTCATGAGTCTTAGCGGATCAAGGTACCATGGTTAATAGAATTTCATTGACAAGTTCAGTACCCTAGATTCAAGCAGTAGCGTCCATACATAGTGAACATACATCGGACAATCGGGTTACTTGACGCACTCGACTAGCACGAGCGCACGTTGGGTTTAACGACATAGAGTGCGCAAACACTCCGCATGGCCAAACCACTGCCGACAACTCTAATACGATTCGGGTTCATCTAACATGTCCTACGTGGCGAAAGCAACCTCAGCTACGAACTTAAGGCCGATTACCGATTTCTTGGACTAATGCATAGTCCCAAACACATTACACTACAACAGATGTTCGTATTGAATGTAGAACAGTAATGGAGCAACAACTCAAATCATGAGGTACTTAAGCATTTAAAGAATATCAACTTAAAATAAATGTAAGCATAAGTAATGCTTGAATTTAAACAACAGGGAATGTAACTTACATGAAGGAAATCATACACACTAGTGGGAGAGTTGAGAATCGCTTCTCAACGCCCATACTAGGTTGAAATATCACACTTTAAATCATTCAGACATTTCTACAAACACTTATAATACATAAAACAACACACATGACGTATGTTGAAATACAAGCATTTGGACAATTCCTTTTACCAAGGAGTTGTCGAACATACATCTAGCATAGGTACACGACAAATAATCATGGCAATCACAAGTTCATAATTTATACGCATACGGTACTTTATACATACACATAGAATGCACAAATCTTAATATAACACATGCATATCAGGAACACAAAGTAAACACAATATTTGGCATGTGAAATCTCATCCATAACAAGAATAAATCATTAACTAGCATTGAAAGCCTTGAAAACCATAACCTATACACTTAAAGTCCGCACCTTAAGCCAGAAAAGAACACCGAAATGATTTCAGACGATATGTCTTCATCAACGGCGACAAGATAACCTAAGACAAGAATAGAAATGAGATACAACAACACCAAGACTATTCTAAGCTCTAACACAGATTAGGGTTAGGTTAACTTACCCAAAGATGAACTCAGAATCGTCAGAATAACGATTCAAAGTGGAGGTTCAAGGATGAAGAAGAACCGGAAAGAATCCAAGATGATTCACCAACTTCTCTCTCACTTTCTCTCTCTTTTCCTTTCTCTTTCCAAGCTAGGGTTAGGAAATTCGTATGGAAAAGAGAGCTAGGGTTTTAAGGACTATAAATAGGCCTAATATTGATGAAAATAACCCCAGGGCCAAGGTATACTTAGGGTATAACCAAAACCAGCCTCTCACGATCCAACGAAGCACTTCTGGTGGGCCTATTACCACGAAAGGTCAGACTTAAGCTCACTGACCATGGATCTAGGTCAAGCTGAGTTTTCGTACCAACCAGATCTTCAGATCAGCCGTGGCAGACCACACTCAATTCAATGGTCACAGAATCTCGATCAGGTCCACAAGCACAAGGACATGCCTGGGCCACCTTCCCTGATCAGAGGGTGAAATTGGGTCAGAATCCAATGGTCAGATTGCTTAAAATCATCACGCAAGCGACACGACTCAGATTTCATAAAAGCTTAATAAATTTCCAACCGTTCTCACACTCTTCACTCCGAACTCAATCAAACTGACCCAGAACATCATCTGGACTTGATTTTTGAGGTGATGGTCAAGCCCAACATGGTGACCGCAACAGCCTAAGATCATCGCTATCGGACTTTCGACGCGTGGTCCAGGTCCGATCCAGAACTTCCAAAAATTCCCAAGAACAACTAGATTTAGCGATGAATCCCAGATTTCAGAGTAACATAGCGCTAACTAATCTACAGGTTTTGAGTCATGCAGATACAATTTAAAGTGATTGATGCAGATTTCACAAGCAATCGAGTATAGCGCTAATTACTCCAAAAACAACTACTAAGGAAAGATTAGCACAAAATTTTCAAGGTCATTACAGGGCTCAAGTTGTGCGCTTCAAGATACTATCTAGGCTCGATTCCCACAATGGTTGTCAAGGTCAATAAGACGGTCATAACCCTATAGTTTTGCGGTCATCAGACTTTCGACGTGCGGTCAAGGTCCGATACGGAGTTTCAATGTGCTCCCGTGAGCAACTGGCTTTTAGGATTCCTCCTAGGTTTTTAAGTAGTGTTGAGTTAGTGATTCCGACAGTTTTGTGTCTCGCCATTTATATAGATAGTGGTTCGAGCTAAATCCATCGATTATTTAGTTTAGTACTTAACTAAATTTTTTTCTAATTTCTACAAGGTATGGTCCTTAGGGATTTCTGCTTGAGGTGGTACTCGGGTCTTTGTACGGATTTTTTGAAGATGTTATAAAGCAAAATATATAGATTTCTAAAGGATTGGGGGAATGGTCCTATGAAATCGATGCCCTAACAATCAAATGCCTTTATGATAAGAATGGGGTTTAAGGGCATTAAATTTCAACAGGACAATGCTCCCAACTTCTAACAATGCTCACAAGCCTTGTAAAATTCATGAGTGTCCCTGAACATAGTGGGCCAGTAAAAGTCACACTATAGAATTTTGACCGTGGTCTTTTTAGCAGAAAAGTGACCACCACAGACCTGTGAGTGACAGAAGGAGATGACACTCTGATGCTCATTGTCTAACCCACATCTCCTTAAGATTTGGTCTGGGTAATATTTTAAAAAATACAGATCATCCTAGAATAATTTGCACACCTTGGTGAAAAATTTCTTCTTATCTTGCGCAGTCCAATGTGCCGGTGTGAAACTTGTGGCAAGATAATTAGCAATATCAACAAACCAAGGTAAATGGGAGACTTTAAACAATTATTCATCAGGGAACATATCATTAATATGTGTCGTCTCAAGGGAATTAGGGAGATCAAGGTGAGAAAGTTGGTCAACCACTACATTCTCTACTCTCTTTTATCTTTTATTTTAAAATCAAATTCTTAGAGTAGGAGGATCCATCTTATCAGGCGGGGCTTAACATCAGTCTTAGAAAGAAGATACTTGCGCACCACATGATCTGTATAAATGACGACCTTTGATCCGATCAAGTAGGAGCTAAATTTGTCCAAAGCGAACACTACAACTAAGAGTTCCTTTTCCATAGTCGAGTAGTTTGCTTAGGTAAGATTTAGAGTTCTACTTGCGTAATGAATTCTCTAGCCTAAAACCGCCCTAAGAGCATAGTCAAACACGTTGCACATAAGTTCAAAAGGAAGGCTCCAGTCGGGTGGCTGCATGATAGGTGCAGTGGTTAACATGCCTTTAAACTTAGTGAAAGCTACCTGGCATTGCTTAGTCCCCTCGTATAGTGTATCCTTTTAAAGTAGAGTACATAAAGGATGTGAGAGGAGACTAAAATCCTTTATGAATATTCTGTAAAACCCAGTGTGTCCTAAGAAGGATTGCATGTCTCGTATGTTCTTGGGTGGAGGTAGGTTAGAGATAAGATCAATTTTTACCTTATCTACCTCGATTCCTTTGGATGAGATGATATGTCCAAGGACAATTCCCTATGAACCATGAAATGACACTTCTCCCAATTGAGTACCAAATTCTTTTCTTCACATCTTTTCAACACACATTTAAGATTCTTTAAGCAATCGTTAAAAGATGGACCATAGATAGAGAAATTGTCCATGAAGACCTCTAGATATTACCCCACCATATCAGAAAAAATACTCATCATCCATCACTGAAAAGTGGCAGGGGCATTACATAGTTCGAATGGTATCCTTCGATAAGCAAATGTGCCGTAAGGACATGTAAATGTGGTCTTTTCCTGATTTTTAGGGGCTATCTCTATCTGATTGTAGCCCGAATACCCGTCAAGGAAACAGTAATACGAATGACTAACTAGTATTTTCAAGATTTGATCAATAAAGGGCAAAGGGAAGCGGTCCTTCCTCGTGATGGTATTCAATTTCCTATAGTCAATGCACATTCTCCAACCAGTAGTAACTCTAGTTAGAAGGAGTTCATTGTTGGCATTGGCTACGATGGTAATTCCGGACTTCTTGGGAACCACCTGAGTTGGACTCACCCATTGACTATTGGATATAGGGTATATGATACCCACATCCAATTATTTAAGAACTTCGGCTTTAACCACTTCCTTCATGTTTGGATTTAGTTTACGTTGTGATTTTCGAGAGGTCTTCACATTATCCTCAAGAGAAATGCAGTGAGTACAAATCGAAGGGTCAATTCCCTTGAGGCCTGCAATTGTCCATCAAGGGCTCCCTTGTGCTTAATGAGAGTAGAAATAAGTATACTCTCATGTTCTTGCTCAAGGTGGGAGGAAATCACCACTGAGTATGTCTCATCTTGACCTAAGTAGACATATTTCAAATCAGAGGGCAAAGGTTTTAGGTCAAGATTCGCTGTCTTAAGGCTAGATGGTAGAGGCATTACATCGGTTTGGGGTAATTCTTCAAATTATGACCTCCACCGGTTAACTTCAAGTACTGGCACAGTATTAAGCATGGCACCCATCTCCCTAATCATATCATCATCAATATCATGGGAGTGGGTCAGGCACGTCTCTAGAGGATCAAAGGATAAGGTCAAAGTATATTATCTTCCATAAAAAAGTCAATCATGTTAATGTCGTGGAAATCGTCATCATCCTCTAACTGTCTACCTGCATTGAAAAAGATACTCAACTCCAATATCATATTCCCAAAAGACATACTCATTGCTCCATTCCTGCAATTAATGATTGCGTTTAAAGTGGCAAGAATGGGCGACCTAGAATGACAAAAATTGGAGTGCTCATGTTACTGATGGGTTCCATATCTAGGATGATAAAACCTACTGGGTAGTAGAATCTGAAAAGGCCAAGCTATATGTCCTAGAGGGGGGTGAATAGGACAATGCCAAATAAAACTTATAACAGCGGAATTAAATAGAATATGATAGCCAAAGTAAATTACAATGCAGGAAAGTAAAACAACCTCAAAATTTAGATCTTGAGAGGTTGATACAAATGTTGTTCTAAGGACAACCTTACACCAAAAACCAGAGTTTATGGTAGGACAACCTTATTTCTAGAAAGATCTTTGTATCAAATCTCAAACCGAAGAGGAAAACAGAAACAAATACAAACTGAATTGAAATAAATTGAAATCATAATGTATTGTTCTAGGGACAGCCATACACCATAAAAATGGCAAGGCAACCTTGCTGGAACAACTTTCAAAAGAAATTAAAATATCAAGCGATAAAGGAATAGCAGAAAATAAATTCTAAACTATTACAACATTCTCACAATGCTTGAATTAAATGATTACAACATTCACCACCATACATACATCCCACAAAAGAATAATTAAAAATCAGAAGTATAAATCATTCAACCATAACTCAAGGGATTATAGTGGTTCGCCTGTGTGTTCACCAACTGTTAAACAACAGCCACACAAAATGCTACTCCACTCCTAATATCCTCACACAGGGGATATTAGCGTTCACTAAAAATAGGTTTTCCCAGGTTCACCCAAAACCTTTACAATTGTGTTTTTATCTGTGGGCTTACACAATTAAAAAAAAACCCCACTTCTGAGTTTTCCTGGCTCTCCTCAGATAACCAATACAACAAGATTTTTCTAGCAAATCTTGAAAGAAACCAAAACAAAAAGGAATTTACAATTAAATGTAAAATACCTGATTATCTCCTTCGTTGTAGCAGCCCGGTAGAACCAAGTCAGAGTAGATGATTGAATGTCCAAGTTCAATGTCCAGTACTCAATTACAATGGTTCTAATTCTAATAGATTTTAAATTAAACCGAATAGGGCTTGCCTTAATTGATTTTGATTCCAAAGAAAGGGAATAATAATTCCTCTTATCAAATCAGATTGGAATAGCAAAAACAAAATCAATTAAATAAAGCTAAGGAAAGAGAATATTAAATAAGCACACTTAGCTTAGATGGAGCACAAAATTATCTCTCAGAAGTTCGATGAAGATTGGCTTGAATAGATTAATTAATTCGATGATTTCTTCTGAGATTCGTGCACTATTTATAGGTGAGCAGATCGTGTCTTCGACTGGTCTAGAGAGATCTTCGACTAGTCGAAGTAATAACAGATATTTGAAAGATCCGGCGGGATAAGCTCTGACCGTTTTACGACTGGTTGAAGGTCACCTTCGACTGGTCGTAGGTCACTTACGACTAGTCGTAGGTTTCCTTCGACTGGTCGAAGAACCTATAACACCGCTGTATTTTGAGTCGAAGATTTACGACTGGTCGAAGAAGCAGTTGACACTGTTCCTACGACTGGTCGAACAGATTCCTGGACTAGTCGAAGGCTAACAGATTTTATCCGAAATTTGTAACAGACTCACGACTGATCGAGGTATTTCTTAGACTGGTCGAAGCAAGTCTGAGACTAGTCGAAGAAGGCCTAGGACTAGTCAAAGAACTGACCAAACTCATGTAAAATAACATTCGACTTATGTATCCAGAATGACCTACTTCTAAGGTCAACCTATGGTCAGTCAAACCTCAACTATGAAGTATGGACATTGAAACATTAGGAACAAGTGACCTTGAAGTATGAGCCTTGAAGTCTTGAGTTCTTTACAAACTGCCTTGTACTCTTCTTGAAGTCTTGATGCTTTGAGTCTTGTCTTGTGAGCAGTTCTTGCATTAAAGATTGATCCTTGTACTTGTGAGCTTTGCTTGATGTGAGCTTAACTTGTTCATGAATGTTGATCCTTGAGAGAGCTTCACTTAGGCAAGTTTATATATAACAGTGATTTTGGCACCACAAATTTGACAACAGACAGGGATATAAACTATAGCACTTACAATCTCCCCCTTTGTCAAATTAGTGACAAAACACATAACTAAGATAAACAAAAAGTAAAACAACTGGTTTTATGAACCAGGTCATATCAACTGGCTTACCTGCAAATCAATATTCAACATGCAACCAGTAAACATACTCCCAGTTTCATTCAACTAGTTCAAACATACTCCCCCTGAGTAACATAACCAATGCTACTCCTCTCACAATCACATCGGTAAGAACAAACCATTCTCCCCCTTTTTGTCACAATATGACAAAGGAGAACTAAATAAAGGAATATAGGAGAGTAAACATGAGGAGTTATGAGAGTATAGCAAAATAGTGATAGAGATACTCAGCATTGCTTTACATAGAATAAAATCCAGCATAAAACATAGATAGTATCAAACTCAAAGTCAATCAAGTGCTAAGTTATAAAGTTATTACAGACCAGAAGACTCATAAAAACTAGTCAGAACCAGAACTAGATGATGGAGCAGGAATAGAGGGATCAAGTTGGTGCATGCCTTTGTTCAATCGCCTAAGATATTTGCGCATGTACTTGAATTGTAAATCATGAGCAACATACATGTTTTCCAACTTTACATTTATATTCTCAACTTTACCCTCTAATGCACTCAGACGTGCATCAACATCAGATGGTACAAAATCTGGATCATTTGCTGAGTCAGAATCCAGTTCCTCAAAAATGTCATCCATATTAATGTCATCACCAGCTTCTTCATGACCACCACCACCACCACCACCTTGTTCAGGAAGTAGATCCAACTTCATCTTATTGATATTCGTATTGTTGAAGATCAGATGATGGATAGGTGCCTCATCAACCGGCATATCGACTAACATATGTGTAGCCAATACAGTCATAAAATAGGTAAAAGGAATGTCACTATGACCAGGATGGAGTCGAAACTGAAGAATGAAATGACAAATTAAGGATGGTAAACAAATTTGAGTACCATTGGAAATAGCATGGATAACACGAACCATAAACGAAGTCAAGTCAGATTTATTACCCGAACGAGGATACAGATTAGACACAAAGATTCTGTGGAGAATTCTGTATTTGGGTAACAAATACCTTGCGAGAAACGCATTCCCTTTTTGAGTCCATTGAACATCCATGTTGCATAAGTCTCTAGTGAGCATGCATTTTTCAGACATTGAGGGTTTATCAGTTAAATTATGAATAGGAATACCCTCATCATTCACAGGAATGTCCATAAGGGATGAAATTAAATGACGATCAACGTCAAAAGGCCCTTCTCTAGTAGAAATTTTAAAAGTTAAATCACCCTGTGAGAAAGCACTAATACATGTAAACATGGATTGGGCAATGGACCGGTATGCAGGCCTACCCCAATGTAATAAGTTAACCCAACCTACAGCTTCAAGCATAGGAAGGATGTCAAAAGGTGCAATATGATTAACATCAACAGGATGTTCAACAATAACATTACGTGATCTAATGTCCCTAACATATGATGGATCATCATTGGGAATAAGAAGATGACATTTGGAGATAGCGGTCGATCTGGAGGAAGAAGGACCACGGGAAGTAGTTTTTCTACCTTTAGAAGCCATTTGCAACAAGGATTTCAAGGAATAAAGAAGTTGCAAAAGATTGAGAAGTGGGTTTACACAAAACAGATTTTTCAAAATCCAAACCCCAAATCTCAATGAAATTCAAAATAGAAAGCTTAATGCTTGAAAAGGAAGCAAACTAGACACAAATCTGCAAGAAAAAATGATTTGGAACACTAACCTTGAAGAACAAGAAAGATGGGTTCGACAAGTCGAAGCTCGGCTCCAAGGAGAAGAAAGATGAATTGAGGAAGAAAGCAAAAATCTCCAATTTTAAGTGAAACCTATGTTTTACGACTGGTCGTGGGTATCTACGGCCGGTCGTAGGACGACTGGTCGTGTATACTCACGACTGGTCGAAGAAACCCAAAAAATTCAAATTTCTTGCAAATTCTATAAAAATTGAAATTCAATCTAGCAAATATATACACTATAATACAAGTATGCATAAATAATCAATTTAAAATGCACATGCCAAGATCAAATTTCATCTTTTTGAACCTGCTTTTATCGAGAGGTTTTGTGAAAATGTCAGCTTGTTGATCTTCAGTAAGAATATATTCTAGAGATATAACTTTTTCTTCTACTAATTCCCTTATATAATGAAATCTAATGTCAATGTGCTTAGTACGAGAATGCTGAATAGGATTTTTTGAAATATTTATCGCACTGGAATTATCACAATGTAATAACATAGAATCCTGTTTAATTTCATAATCACTTAGCATTCGTTGCATCCAAACAAGCTGTGTACATGCATTACCAGCTGCGATATACTCAGCTTCAGCTGTTGAAAGTGATATAGAATTTTATTTCTTACTAAACCAGGAAACTAGACAATTTCTAATGTAAAAACAACCACCACTGGTTGATTTTCTATCATCTAGATTAGCAGCCCAGTCAGCATCCGAGTACCCAGCTAATTGGACATTACTCTCATGAGGATATCAGAGACCGAGATTTACAGTACTTGCGACATATCTAATAATCCGCTTGATAGCAATCAAGTGAGATTCTTTTGGATCAGATTGATATCTTGCGCAAATACCAACACTTAGAGAAATATCAGGTCTACTAGCAGTTAAATATAACAAACTACTAATCATACTCTGATAAAGTTTTGAGTCAACATTTTTACCATTAGAGTCTTTTGAGAGTTTCAGGGTAGTACTCATAGGAGTATCGAAATTCTTGCCATTCTCAAATCCAAATCTCTTGATTAGATTCAAAGCATACTTAGATTGAGAAATGAATATTCCTTCAGGTTGTTGCTTTACTTGCAATCCAAGGAAATAAGTCAATTCCCCAACCATGCTCATTTCGAACTGTGATTTTATCAAATCTGCAAACTCAGTAGTCAAATCAGTACAAGTTAATCCATAAATGATGTCATCAAGATAAATCTGTACCATTAAGATATGATCATTATGTTTTTTAACAAACAAAGTTTTATCAACAGATCCCATTTAAAAATTATGACTTAAAAGAAATTTCGTTAGTTTCTCATACCATGCCCTAGGTGCTTGTTTTAATCCATAAAGTGCCTTTTTAAGCCGATATACATGATCAGTATTTTTGGAATCTTCAAAACCCATTGGCTGTTCAACATAGACTTCTTCATGTAAATCGCCATTTAGAAAGGCACTTTTCACATCCATCTGATAGATCTTTATCTTTTTAAAACATGCAATGGATATAAATAGTCTGATAGATTCAAGACGTGCTACTGGTGCAAAGGTTTCATCAAAATCAATCCCTTCAATTTGAGTATAACCTTGTACCACCAGTCTAGCCTTTCTTCTAATTATATTTCCACACTCGTCAGACTTATTTTTGAAAATCCATTTTGTTCCAATGATGTGTTTATCTTTAGGTCTTGGTACGAGATACCAAACATCATTTCTTACGAATTGGTTGAGTTCATCTTCCATCGCAACAATCCGGTTCTCATCAGCAAGAGCTTCTTTTACGTTAGATGGTTCAATTTGGGATGTAAAACATACATAATTACATATATCCTCAAGTTGTTTACGGGTGCGAACACCAGTGAGAGGGTTTCCAAGAATTTGTGAGGTTGGATGATCTTTAACAGTCCTCAACTCAGAATCAGTCTGATTCGATGAAGTATCGGGTTTATCAATGATTAGTACTTCATCATTATCTGAATTAGAAATTGGCGTGTTTAAGTGATCATCAATGACAACATTAATGGATTCTTGAATCACACCAGTCCTTTTGTTCAGAACCCTATAAGCTCGACTGTTTAAGGAATATCCTAGAAAAATACCTTCATCACTCTTCGTATCAAATTTTCCCAAATTTTCACGATCACGTAAAATATAGCACTTGCTGCCAAAAACTCGAAAGTATTTAACAGTAGGCTTTTTATTGAACCACAATTCGTAAGCCGTTTTATTATTATCTTTGCTAGTGTAGACTCGGTTAATAATATAGCAAGTTGTGTTGACTGCTTCAGCCCAAAGATTTTTAGAGAGCTTCATGCTATTCAACATGACATTAGCCATTTCTTGAAGCACTCTATTCTTTCTTTCTACAATTCCATTTTGTTGTGGAGTTTTGGGAGCAGAGAATTCATGTAATATTCCTTGGTCGGTACAGAACTTCTCAAAATTGCTATTCTCAAATTCAGATCCATGATCACTACGAATTTTACTGATTTGAGAAGATTTTTCAGTTTGAATCCTTTTGAGAACTTTTCTTACTTCTTCAAGGGTTTTAGATTTATCCCTTAAGAAGACTACCCAAGTGAATCTGGTAAAGTCATCAACTATTACCAGGATATACTTTTTCCCACCACGACTTTCTGTTCTGGTAGGTCCTATCAGATCCATGTGGAGAAGTTCGAGTGGTCTTGATGTGGTATTTGAATTCACCTTTTTGTGTGAGTTCTTTGTTTGTTTGCCTATCTGGCACTCACCACATATTTTATCTAATTTCTGAAGTTTGGGTAAACCTCTTACAAGTTCTCGTTTGCTCAATCTATATAAATTTCGATAATGTACATGTCCAAGACGTTTGTGCCATAAATCAGTCTCGTCTGTATGGACCATGTAACATGTTTGATTAGATAAGATGGATTCGCTAATAATATAGCAATTTTCAGACGTTCTACGTCCAGTTAATATTACAGAACCCTTATTGTTTAGAATCTCACAGCTTTGATTAGAAAACCAAACATTATGGTTATTATCACATATTTGAGATATACTAAGCAAGTTATGTTTTAAGCTTTCAATGTATAAAACATTTTTAAACACAGGAAGATTAAAAAGTTGAACCGTACCTTGGCCTATAATCTTGCAGTTGCTATCATCACCAAATGTGACTGAACCATCAGTCATATCTTTCAGATCTGTAAATACAGCTTTGTCACCTGTCATATGCCTGGAGCATCCACTGTCTAGGTACCACTTTGAATGACTTGTTGCTTTGAAAGCAGTGTGAGCAACCAAGTAGGTAACTTTAAGAACCCATTTCATAACTGTTTTGGGTTTAGGAACATAGTTGGTCTTCTTTTGTGTATATTTGTAGGAATGACCTATAGAGTTAGATTTTAAAAGCTCCTTGAGTAAATCAACTATCATTTCAGCTAGTGGATTTCGTTTCTAATTAAAGTTGACATGGCTGCTTCCAGGTTTTTGAAAAGTTTTTGAATTTTTAGAAAAATCTTGATAAGTACTTTTCCCTTTTGAGTTTGAGGACTCTCCTTTAACAAACATAGGAGGAGTATACTTTTGTTTAGGAGGTAGATTTTTATCATAGCCCAACCCGGATCGATCGCCACTTTTTCTAGATCCGGATAATAGTTTTTCTAACTTTGGATCACCTTGGGCATATTTCCATGTGTCCTTTAAACTCAGAAGAGAAGATACTTCAGTTTCAAGTTTCTCAATTTCAGATTTTAAATCAATAATTAGGGAGTTTTTGAATTCCAAATCGCATTTTGATTTTTCAAAACAATCTGAAATTTGTGATTTTTCTAAGATAAGTGATTCAAAACAATTTTTGAGTTTAGAAAACTTTTCTTTTTGAAGTTTAAGTTTGACAGCAATTTTACAACTTTCCTTATATAGAGCATTGTAAGCGTCTTGAAGATCATCTTCATTTTCACATTCACTACTCAGATTTTCTTCACTTGTTGAGTCATTATCTGAAAATGTGAATTTGGCTAGAGTCATAAGAGCTTTAACCTCATTGCCCGACTTAGTTTCAGAATCTTCTGATTTAGAAGAACCTTCAAAATCAGATGATTCATCCCATGTAGCCAACATACCCTTCTTCTTAGGTTTGTCCCTGTTAGGACATCTATTTGCTAAGTGCCCATATTCTTGACAGTTGTAACATTGACTATCTTTGAAAGATTTTCGAGATTTGGGTCTAAACTTCTTTTTATCATTTGATTTTTGAAAATCAACCCTTTTCTTGCTTTTGAAAATCTTGTAAAATTTCTTAGCTAAAAGAGCCATATCATCTTCTGAATCAGAATTTTTTTCTGAATAACATTTAGAAGATTTTAGTGCAATAGATTTACCTTTAGGAGCTTTAAAGTTTAACTCGTAGGTTTGTAGTGAACCAACTAGTTCTTATACCCTCATATTATCCGTATCACGAAGTTCCTGGATCGCTGTTACTTTAGAATTAAACCGTTCAGGAAGTGAGCGTAGTATTTTTTCACACACTTTAGTTTCTGGGATTTTATCGCCAAGACCCCACATTGAGTTTACAATGTCATTCAATCTAGTGTAAAAGTCCATAAACATTTCATTTTCCTCCATATGAATTTCTTCAAATCTGGTTGTGAGGAGTTGGACTTTAGATTTTTTGACAATTGTAGTACCCTCGTGTGTCATTTTTAATATATCCCAAGCTTGCTTTGCAGTATCACAGGAAATGATTCTTTTGAACTCATCTGGTGATAGTGCACAAGTAATTGCATTTAGTGCTTTAGCATTTGCACTACTCTCACCTTTCTGAAGAGTGGTCCATTGGTAATATGGTGTGACTTTTATTGATTTTGAACCATCAACCCCAGTAACTTCCATGATAGGAGGATTCCATTCAGTCACTGTGGCTTGCCACACATTTTCATCCATTGATTTGAGGAAGATCCTCATTCTGGCTTTCCAATAGGTATAGTTGGAGCCATCAAAGGGTGGAGGCCTAGTGACTGAAAGGCTATCAAAATTTGACATCTTAAATAGCTTAAATCGTTAGCTCAGGAATTAAATCCAAGAATAAAAAAGAGCTATTAGGCTCTGATACCACTTGAAAAGGCCAAGCTATATGTCCTAGAGGGGGGGTGAATAGGACAATGCCAAATAAAACTTATAACAGCGGAATTAAATAGAATATGATAGCCAAAGTAAATTACAATGCAGGAAAGTAAAACAGCCTCAAAATTCAGATCTTGAGAGGTTGATACAAATGTTGTTCCAAGGACAACCTTACACCAAAAACCAGAGTTTATGGTAGGACAACCTTATTTCTAGAAAGATCTTTGTATCAAATCTCAAACCGAAGAGGAAAACAGAAACAAATACAAACTGAATTGAAATAAATTGAAATTACAAATATATTGTTCTAGGGACAGCCATACACCATAAAAATGGCAGGGCAACCTTGCTGGAACAACTTTCAAAAGAAATTAAAATATCAAGCGATAAAGGAATAGCAGAAAATAAATTCTAAACTATTACAACATTCTCACAATGCTTGAATTAAATGATTACAACATTCACCACCATACATACATCCCACAAAAGAATAATTAAAAATCGGAAGTATAAATCATTCAACCACAACTCAAGGGATTATAGTGGTTCGCCTGTGTGTTCACCAACTGTTAAACAACAGCCACACAAAATGCTACTCCACTTCTAATATCCTCACACAGGGGATATTAGCGTTCATTAAAAATAAGTTTTCCCAGGTTCACCCAAAACCTTTACAATTGTGTTTTTATCTGTGGGCTTACACAATTAAAAAAAAACCCCACTTCTGAGTTTTCCTGGCTCTCCTCAGATAACCAATACAACAAGATTTTTCTGGAAAATCTTGAAAGAAACCAAAACAAAAAGGAATTTACAATTAAATGTAAAATACCTGATTATCTCCTTCGTTGTAGTAGCCCGGTAGAACCAAGTCAGAGTAGATGATTGAATGTCCAAGTTCAATGTCCAGTACTCAATTACAATGGTTCTTATTCTAATAGATTTTAAATTAAACCGAATAGGGCTTGCCTTAATTGATTTTGATTCCAAAGAAAGGGAATAATAATTCCTCTTATCAAATCAGATTAGAATAGTAGAAACAAAATCAATTAAATAAAGCTAAGGAAAGAGAATATTAAATAAGCACACGTAGCTTAGATGGAGCACAAAATTATCTCTCAGAAGTTCGACGAAGATTGGCTTGAATAGATTAATTAATTCGATGATTTCTTCTGAGATTTGTGCACTATTTATAGGTGAGCAGATCGTGTCTTCGACTGATCTAGAGAGATCTTAGACTAGTCGAAGCAATAACAGATATTTAAAAGATTCGCCAGGATAAGCTTTGACCGTTCTACGACTGGTCGAAGGTCACCTACGACTGGTCGTAGGTCACTTACCACTGGTCGTAGGTTTCCTTCGACTGGTCAAAGAACCTATAACACATCGCTGTATTTTGAGTCGAAGATTTACGACTGGTCGAAGATGCAGTCGACACTGTTCCTACGACTGGTCGAACAGATTCCTGGACTAGTCGAAGCCTAACAGATTTCATCCGAAATTTGTAACAAACTCACGACTGATCGAGGAATTTCTTAGACTGGTCGAAGCAAGTCTAGGACTAGTCGAAGAAGGCCTAGGACTAGTTGAAGAACAGACCAAACTCATGTAAAATAACATTCGACTTATGTATCTAGAATGACCTACTTCTAAGGTCAACCTATGGTCAGTCAAACCTCAACTATGAAGTATGGACATTGAAACATTAGGAACAAGTGACCTTGAAGTATGAGCCTTGAAGTCTTGAGTTCTTTACAAACTTCCTTGTACTCTTTTTGAAGTCTTGATGCTTTGAGTCTTGTCTTGTGAGCAGTTCTTGCATTAAAGATTGATCCTTGTACTTGTGAGCTTTGCTTGATGTGAGCTTAGCTTGTTCATGAATGTTGATCCTTGAGAGAGCTTCACTTATGCAAGTTTATATATAACAGTGATTTTGGCACCACAAATTTGACAACAGACAGGGATATAAACTATAGCACTTACAGAATCTATCAACCTAGACCAACACATCCTCAATTATCCCTCTTGGTACACAAACTAAGTGATTAGCAAGTTGTAATGTAGTTAAGATGGGTTTTAATTCACCCAAACCTAATTGTTTGTACACTGAGTAGGGAATTAGATTTATACTCGCTCCTAAGTCAAGAAGTGCATGCTCAATTTGATAGTTCTCGATTACACAAGGTATGGTTGGGGTACGAAGATCTTTGAATTTCTGTGGCACATCTTATTTTAGGATGGCACTCACTTTCTCAGTTAAGAAGATTTTCTTTTGAATATTTTACTGTCTTTTGGTCGTACACAAATCGTTCAGGAATTTGGCATATGAAGGTATTTATTTTATGACATCAAGTAGGGGAACATTGACATTTACTTGTTTTAACACCTCTAGAATATCCTGAGAGTTAGAGAGAGGTTTTAGTGCAACCAACTGTTGGGGGAATGAGGTAATCGGCTTGCCTTGAAGTTTCGGTTCTAATCTTGTGGAGCAGTGCTAGGTCTATCATTGTTGTCTTCTTCCGGGTCCTTAGGCTTTTTAGCCCTTATCAGAATAGATTTGTCAATTGTCTTCCCACTCCTAAGAGTGGTGATAGACTTAGTTTACTCCATTTGATTTGAAGAGCTTTGATCACTTATCTCATATTTGGAGTTTAGGATTGGGGAAGGGTTGGGCTGGAAGAATCCATTTTTCCCCAATTAAAATTTTTATCTCATGCCCTTGTATGGCCTTTGAAATGTCTTGAAGGGTTTGCAATATAACCTGGGTGATAAGCTCTTGGTTTTGATATGTTTAAAAATCGGATCCTCTTAAGGTTTCGTTTGATTTGGAATTTGATTAAAGAAACCTTGAGGAGTAGCAGTTTGTTCATTCCTCCAACTGAGATTTAAATAATTTCTCCAACTAGGATTGTATGTATTGGAGGTAGGTCCATTGAAAGGTCTTTGGTAATTATTCACGGCATTAGATTTCTCATTGAACACCCCTTGAAAGGTAGGTATTGTTGGACAATTTTCAATTGTGTGAATGTTGCAATCACAAATACCATAAACAGTTTCCTTAACCTTATCCTTCTTTAGTTCCATGGCCTTGAATTTCCTTATGAGATTAGTTACTTTAGAATTGATATTATCATCCTCTTTCAGAAGGCATAATCCTCCCCTTTCCTCTGATTGAGTGGGCCTAGAAGTGGTGCTTAATTTTGGGTAAGTGTTCCATGATTGTGCGTTTTCAGCAAGTTTGTCCAAGTAATCCCACACATCATCGACATTTTTATTCATGAATTCCCCATTGCACATTATCTCGACCAATTGGCACATGGAAGATATCAGACCATCATAGAAAAAGTGTGTAATGCACCACGTTTCAAAACTATGTTGTAGGCATGAACTGACAAGATCCTTGAACCTTTACCAACATTAGAATAATGTTTCATCTTCCTTTTGGGTGAAGTTCAAGATTGACTTTTTAAGGGTGTTCATTTTATGATGTGAAAAAATTTTCTTTATGAACTCCCTTATCATGTCATTCCATGTGCCAATAAATCTGGAACGTAGTGAATGCAAAGTCGTCTTAGTTTTCTCTTTCAAAGAAAAGGGAAAGAGTTTCAGCCTAACTGTGTCCTCAAACACGTTTGGAAAATATAAAGTGGCTATGATCTCATCAAACTCTTTCAAGTGTAAAAATGGATTTTTCTGACTCAAGCCTATGAAATTTAGGAAGGAGTTGGATCACCCCTAGCTTGATATCTATGTGTCCCATATTCTCTGGAAAAACTATGCATGAGGGCGTACTCACCCCCGCTGGTTCTATATAATCTCGTAAGGTATGAAGCGGGGGTGTTTGATGCACCTCATTCTCATCCTGGACTTCCTCAACCTAGGTTGAGGTTGTCTTCCCGGTTGATTTGCAGCCATCACTTCAATTAACTCTGAGGATGTCGAGTGTTGTCTAATCCTGTGATGGATAGATAACCCCTCAACTAATCCTCCTTCACTCAAAAGACGTCAAGTGTTGTCACGGACCCACTTGGGCATGAAACACTCTCAGCCCTCAATCTCAGATTTTAACCTAAAAAAGAAGAAATAGAAAGAAATAAAGAGAAAAGAGTTGGAAAGAAGTTACCAAATTAGAAGTTCCAAAGTTAAAAACTTGCAAAACAAAACAAAACAAGTCAGTTTCTAAAAATATAAATCCTAGAATTAGAAAGTTTCTAAAAAAAGAAAATAAACCCTAATCCTAAAAATAGAAAAATAGAAAAATTAGAAAGAGATTAGCAATTTAGAAAGTCTATATCAGAATCCGACAAAATAGGAATGTTAGGTTAGTTTCTAAAAATCAAACAGAAAACCTAATCCTAAAGTTAGAAAACACTAATCTTAACCTAATTCTAAAACTAGTTAATCTCAGAAAAACACAGCTGTCAGTCCCCGACAACAGTGCCAAAAACTTGTTCACAAATATAGGGGAGGATTAAGCCCTATCACAAAAACTTAGGATTAAGTCCTTATGGATTCAACCTCGGTCAACCGCATAAAACATGGAATAGATTAAGCCAAAGTGCAGATATAATTCAGGGATAAGTGAAGAAAGCAAGCGGAAGACTTAAAGAAATATATATGTGTACATGTGTGAATCTCCGAAACATATACACATACCAGGTCGTAATGTAAGTGTTGCTATCAAAATTACAAGTATCAAATTACATCATTTAATTCCCAAAAGAAATCCCAGCATCCCGTGCATCAGAACAAGGCTCACTAGAACCCGTATGAAAATTGCATAAAAGAGAAAGCAGCCTCATCATCATCAATCTCCCGCTCTGCCTAAGAAGTCGCATCAACATCTCCAACATCAGCAACTAAGACAGAGTCTGGTGGGTGTTTAACACCGCCCCAGAACGTGGGAGTGAGTGATCAACTCAGTGGAACAATAAAGCATAGGTTAACACGTTATCAGTTCAATCAAGCAGTAATGATAAAGCAAAACAATTAAACATGTCCTAAGTACTCTTGTTAATGCAAGGATGTATGAAGAATGATGCGTGCCCTCACGCGTACACCCTCAGCGTCTTCATCTTACGTTACGCATGACATTACCTCAAAGTGCGCCACGTCTACAAAGCACATGCAAATGCAGTGCATGAACATGATTACCTAGTTGTTATTAGTCCTATTCATACAGCAAGATTGGGAAGTTAAGGTACCTTCCTCACATCACCATCCAAATAGTGATCCATTCTAGGGTCGTCAGTCCTAGATATCTCATACGATCATATGTTTTCAGGTCGTTGCAAAGGGCTCGTCACCAATCAATACACGCCCATCATACCATCGTTACTACAATAAGGCTCGTCACCTCAATGCGGTATCCAAGTATGCTCGAGGTCACTACAAAGGGCTCGTCACCAATCAATGTAGGCCGACAGCGCGAATATAGTGTCCCATACCACCATAATCGGCTCACGAGTTTGGTTGCTCGCTGGTCACTACGGGGAGGCTCGTCACCATAGCGTAGGCCGACAGCTCGACCACGATGTCCCATACCACCATGTCCGGCTCATGAGTCTTAGCGGATCAAGGTACCATAGTTAACAGGATTTCATTGGTAAGTTCGGTACCCTGGATTCAAGCAGTAGCGTCCAAACATGGTGAACATACATCGAACAATCGGGTTACTTGACGAACTCGACTAGCACCAGCGCACGTTGGGTTGAATGACATAGAGTGCGCAAACACTCCGCGTGGCCAAACCACTGCCGACAACTCTAATACGAGTCGGGTTCGTCCTATGTGGTGAAAGCAACCTCAGCCACGATCTCAAGGTCGATTACCAATTTCCTGGACTAATGCATAGTCCCACACACATTCCACTGCAACAGATATTCATATCTACAATTTAAAATAGTAATGGAACAACAACTCAAATCATGGGGTACGTAGGCATTTGAAGAAAATCAACTTAACATGGAATTTCACATAAGCAAGACTTGAAATTAAACAACAAGGAATGTAACTAGCATGAAGGAAATCATACACATCAATAGGAGTGTTGAGAATCACTTCTCAACGCCCGCAAATAGTATAATATATTACACTTTAGATCATTCAGGCATTTCTACAAACACTTAGAGTACATAGTTCAACATACATGACGTATGTTGAAATACACACATTTGGACAATTCCTTTTACCAAGGAGTTGCGTACATACATCTAGCATAAGTACACGACAATTAATCATGGCAATCACATGTTCATATTTTATACGCATACGGTACTTTATACATACACATAGAATACACAAATCTCAATGTATCACATGCATATCAGGAACACAGAATAAACATAACATTTGGCATGTGAAATCTCATCCATAGCAAGAATAAACCATTAACTGGCATTGAAAGCCTTGAAAACCATAACCTATACACTTAAAGTCCGCACCTTAAGCCAGAAAAGAACATCGAACTGATTTCAGACGATATGTCTTCGTTAACGGCGACAAGATAACCTAAAGCAAGAATAGAAATGAGCTACAACACACAAAGACTATTCTAAGCTCTAACACAGATTAGGATTAGGTTAACTTACCCAAAGATGAACTCAAAATCGATGGAATAACGATTCAAAAGTGAAGGTTCAAGGAAGAAGAAGAATAGGAAAGAATCTAAGATGATTCACCAACTTCTTTCTCACTTACTCTCTCTTTTCCTTTCTCTTTCTTAGCTAGGGTTAGGAAATTCGTATGGAAAAGAGATTTAGGGTTTTAAGGTCTATAAATAGGCCTAATATTGATGAAAATAACCCCAGCGCCAAGGTATACTTAGGGTATAACCAAACCGGCCTCTCACGATCTAACGAAGCCCTTTCGGTGAGCCTATTATCACGAAAGGTCGGACTTAAGCTCACTGACCATGGATCTAGGTCATGCTAAGTTTTCGTACCGATCGGATCTTCAGATCAGCCGTGACGGACCACACTCAATTCAAAGGTCACCGAATTTCGATCAGGTCCACAAGCACAAGGACATGCCTGGGCCATCTTCACTGATCAGAGGGTGAAATTGGGTCAGAATCCAACAGTCAGATTACTTAAAATCATCGTGCAAGCGACACGACTCAGATTTCATAAAATCTTATTTAAGTTTCCAACCGTTCTCACACTCTTCACTCTGAACTCAATCAAATCAACCCAGGACATCATCTGGACTTGATTTTTAAGGTGATGGTCAAGCCCAACATGGTGACCGCAATAGCCTAAGATCATCGCTATCGGACTTTCGACGCGCGGTCCAGGTCCGATCCAGAACTTCCAAAAAATTCCAAGAGCAACTGGCTTTAGCGATGGATCCCAGATTTCAGAGTAACATAGCACTAACTAATCTACAGGTTTTGAGTCATGCAGATACAATTTAAAGTGATTGATGCAAATTTCACAAGCAATCGAGTTAAGCGCTAATTACCCCAAAAAGCTTCTAAGGAAAAATAACCACAAAATTTTCAGGGTCATTACAATCTACCCCCCTTAAAGAAAATTTCATCCTTGAAATTCATACCTTCTCATATTCCTCAAGGATTTGAGGGTAGCTCTTCCTGACCTCAGCTTCAGATTCCCAAGTAGCCTCTTCTTCACTATGAGGCATCCATAACACCTTCACAAGAGGGATAACCTTGTTACGCAATACCTGCTCCTTCCTGTCGAGAATACGCGTCGGTCGCAGTACATAAGTGGCATCCTCACTCAACTGCACTTGCTCCCAACTGATAATATGCGAAGGATCAGGAACGTACTTCTTCAGCATAGAAACATGAAATACATTATGCACGCCCGCAAGGGGTGTGAGCAAAGCAAGGCTGTATGCTACCGCTCCCACTCGATCCAGAACTTGAAATGGACCAATAAATCTTGGCGTCAACTTTCCCTTCTTACCGAACTCTCTTCATAGGAGAGACCTTCAGAAATACATGGTCTCTAACCTCAAACTCAAGCGGTCGACGCCTCGTATCAGCATAACTCTTCTGCCTACTCTGGGCTGTCAGGAGTCGACGTCGAATGATGTCAACTTTCTCTAAAGTCACCTGCACTAACTCTGGGCCAAGCAAACTACGCTCGCCAATTTCTGCCCAGCAATGCGGTGCTCTGCATGGGTGACCATACAACACCTCATAGGGAGCCATGCCAATATTCGCCTGGAAACTGATATTATACGCGAACTCTACATACTGAAGACAATCAACCCAACTGTCCTTGAAATCCAAAACACAAGCTCACAACATGTCTTCCAGGACCTGATTCACGCGGTGCTGAACTTCAGTTTCACACCCATCGCTTCCTGAATACGAGTCCAGAAGATAGATGTGAAACGCGTGTCTCTATCAGACACAATCTCTAGGGGAATTCCATGCAGACGTACTATCTCCTTGATATACAGCCTAGCCAACTCATTTGCAGAGTTTATGACTCTGATCGGTAAGAAATGTGCCGACTTCGTTAATTGGTCGACGATCACCCAAATAGAGTCATATCCCTTCCTCGTTCTTGGCAACCCAGAAATAAAATCCATAGAGATGAAGTCCCACTTCCATTCTGCTATGGGCATGGGCTGCAGCAACCTAGGAGGTCGGCGATGCACTGCCTTGACCTGCTGGCACGTGAGACAACGAGAAACAAACTCAGCAATATGGACCTTCATGTTGTCCCACCAATATGATCTCCTCATATCCTGATATATCTTTGTGCTACCTGGATGCATTGCAAGCTTAGAATTATGGGCTAACTCGAGAACCTCCCGTCTCAAGTCAGGGATGTCAGGAACACATAACCAGCCACGAAATCGTAGGCCCCCATCAGAACTAACACTCCAATCGGAGTTCTCATCTGTACCAACCCGCTTCCTCACCTTCACCAAAAGCTCATCATCTGCCTGAGCTGCAACGATCTTCTTGTCGATAAGGGGCTGTACACGAATGTGCGCGATAACCTCATACGGCTCAACCACCGTAAGCTTTTGCTCAAAATCTCCCACGAACTCCAACATATCCCACTCTGCTATCATTAGCGGAACTGTAAACTTAATAGCCTTCTTGCGACTCAACGCATCTGCCACAAGGTTCGCCTTGCCCAGATGGTAAGAAACATCGAACTTAAAGTCCTTCAATGTTTCCATCCATCGGCGCTGCCTCATATTTAAATCACGCTGCGTGAAAATATACTTAAGGCTCTTGTGGTCACCAAAGAGCTCGAACTCCTCACCATAGAGGTAATGTCTCCAGAGCTTTAATGCGAAAATGACAGCTGTTAACTCCAAGTCATGCGTAGGGTAATTCTCTTCATGTTTCCTCAACTGACGCGAAGCATAAGCAATCACCCTGTCCTTCTACATAAGGACACAATCCAGGCCAACGCGAGAGGTGTCAGTATATATAATATACTTAACCCCTTGCTCTAGCAATACTAGCACAGGGGCGGACGTCAACTTGTCCTTCAGCTCCTGAAAAGCTAACTCCGCCTTCTCATTCCAAGCAAACTTCAAATCCTTCCGTGTCAGCTGCAACAACGGTCTGGAAATCTTCGAGAAGTCTTGAATGAAGCGTCGATAATAGCCTGCAAGACCCAGAAAACTCCTTACCTCAGTAACTGAACCAGGCTGCTTCCAGTCCTGCATAGTAGCTACCTTGGCAAGATCGACAGATATTCCTTCCTTGGACACCACATGCCCCAGGAACTTGACTTCCTCTTTCCAGAAATCACACTTCTTGAACTGCACAAAAAGCTGATTCTTCCTGAGAGTATCCAAAACTGCTCTTAAGTGCTCCTCGTGTTCTTCTCGACTCGTAGAATATATCAAGATGTCATCGATAAAGACAATGACGAATCGGAACAGGAATGGCCGAAACACCCTGTTCATCAGATCCATGAACACGGCCGGTGCGCTCGTAAGACCGAACGACATCACAAGGAACTCATAGTGACCGAAGCTAGTCCTGAAAGCGGTCTTCTGCACGTCCTCATCCTTGACGTGCAACTGATGATACCCTAACTGCAGATCAACCTTCGAAAAGTACCGTGTCCCCTTCAACTGATCAAACAGATCATCAATCCTGGGCAAAGGGTACTTATTCTTCACAGTTACCAGATTCAACCTGCGATAATCAATACATAATCGCAAGGAACCATCTTTCTTCTTTACAAACAAACAGGTGCTCCCCAAGGAGACACACTAGGTCGAATAAAACCCAAATTCAGCAAACCATCTATCTGCTTCCTCAACTCCTCCATTTCACTCGGAGGCATACGATAAGTGGGCAAAGAAATGGGTGCCGCACCAGGCATGAGGTCGATAGTAAAATCAATCTCACGTTGAGGAGGTAATCCAGGAATTGACTCAAACACATCTTCAAACTCCCGAACTACCGGCGTGCTAACTAATGCCGATTCAGCCATACTCTCCAACAGAGAAGTATAATAATCAATACGAAAAGGGTAACTGACCTGAACTGGAAAAGTAACTGTCTCGCCCTCAGGTCCATGGATGGTCACCGACCTTGCTTCACAATCAATCTCAGCTTGCATCCTCGTGAGCCAATCCATACCCATAATAACATCGTAATGATAAAGGGGTGCGACAAAGAAATCAACCCGGATCGATCCACTTCCAAGATCGACCAAACAATCCATACAACGCTTGTTCATAGCAGAGGAAATCCCCGTAGCGGTAATAAGCATCACTCCTTGCATAGAAACAGTGCTCAAACCCAAATGCCTAACTACCGCATAAGATATAAGAGAAGTAGTGGACCCTGTATCCACCAACATAGAAACAGGAATACCTTCAATGTGCACTGTCACCTCGAAGGATCTCGGCACTAAGTCAGACATAGGCGCTTCAGCTGAGAGCGCATGAACTTGAGCCTACTGCTGACGATTCGACGGAGGAACCATGGGCCGCTGAGGTAGCCTGAAGCTAGGTACTGCAGGTCTGAAGGATAGATGAGCTGGCGCTGAACGAAGATGTGGAGGAGAAATAACCTGAGGCATCGGACGACTAATCCTCTGCGGTGGAGTAAAACCACTGGCCCGCATACGCGAAAACCAAAAATGGTCCAAATGCCCCGTCTTCCCACAATACGAACAACGAAGATCAGCTCTCATCTGCTGAGCGAGCGGTGCTGAACGCCTAGGAGGAGAATCTGCTTGCGGCTTCTTGCTGAGAAAAGGTGCACCCTGAAAGTCCGGTCGCGGCCTAGAAACCATCGGTGCTCGCATATGAGACGACTTATCCCCGTCCTGCTCTGCTCGCAAGGACATGCTCACCAACTCCGCATAAGAAGAAATGCTAGAACAGCAAATCTTTGATCCGATCTTAGGCCTCAATCCATCAGAGAAATGCCGCATTCTCATCGGCTGATCGCCCAGAATCAAAGGCACATACCGACCCAGCTCAGTGAATCGGTTCTCATACTCCGTCACCGACAGCCCTCCCTAGCGGAGGCGAAGGAACTCACTCTCCTTCTCATGTCGGTACGTAACCGGGAAATACTTCTTGTGGAAGCGTGCCTCAAACGCCTGCCACGACCACTCAAAATTTTCCTCGACAGTGCGAAGAACACTGTCCCACCATAGACTGGCCTCCTTCTCAAACATGAAGGAGCAAGCTCAACCTGCTCAACCTTTGAACAATGCAGTGGTCTCAGCATCTTAGAGATGCGATCGATCCAATACTCGGCCACCTCGGGTCTATGAGAACCCACAAATGTAGGAGGTCGTAAGCGGTGGAATCGCTCAAAAATGCCGCTCACACTGGCGCTCCCAGATGGAGGCATAGGTGAAGCAGGTGGAGTCGCCCTCACTGACTGAGCAAAGATGCCAACCATGGAAGATAGGAACTCCTGCTACTGCTGCTGCTGTTGCTGGTGGTGGTGGTGGTGCTACTGCATCAATAGCATCATCTGCTCAAACCTATCAGTAGGCGGAGCAGACGAAGATGCACGGCTCGGCTCAGGAACCGAAGGTGTGACTGGAGGAGCCATAGGTGTCGGCCCAACACCGGCATGAGACGGGCCCGCTTGTGGATCCATTTGGCTATCGCTCAAGGGAGGAACCCCAGCAAGCGACTTAACCAAGGAGAGACGGGCCGAAGTCTTCAAACCCTTAGGAGGCATCCCTACATTCAATAGAAGATGCAACTTGTCAGATTCTACGTCCACATAATCCATCACAGCATTCACAGCACAACTTCAAAGACAAACAACATACATTCCATTAAACAAAATTGTCGCAATACAAGTAGTGCAACATTACATGAATCACGATTAGGAAAGCATGTGAACTACAACATCTAACACTTCAAACAACCACAAACAACTACAAAAAACTCCAATCACAAAGCCAACAATGGCTACACACAGAAAGAAAATAACAAACAAAGCAAAGGATGACTACAACGACAACTACTCGTTGGAATCAGGAGATGGAGGCGGGGCACCCTTATCCTTCAAGCAACACAGAATAGACTTCAGAGTTCGAGTCACCTTCTTAAACTTATGCTTCATAAGGCCTTGAAGATCCATAATATCCTAGCGTAGAACAGCCTTCCCTTCTTCAAGCCGAACAATACGGGCATCTTTGGCAGCCTGATCTGCGCTCTGCTCTGGTGCCACAGGAGGAGAGATCTCACTCATATCCTGTGCCTCAACCTCTTCCTCGTCTTGCTCTGTTTCTTCCTCAATCTCAGCACCACCTTCAGCATAACTCTCTTCATCATCGCTCTCTGACTCATCCTCACTCTCTGAGGCTTGTCGACCAGAACCAGTCTCCATCTGCTTAAGGGTCGTCAGGCTAATATGACGAACATGAACAGGCTTCTCTGCTCCAAGCCTATAGCCAAACTTATGAGCAAGCTTACAAATGAGGCGGCCAAAAGGAAGCGATTCGGTCCTCCTAGTCGAATGAGCGATGAGAATAATCTGGCGTAGGATGTACGTCGGCACAAACAACTTCACTTTTTGCCCCACCTGATACAGGAAATCTACCATCAGGCACATACACTCATTGCGGTTGCTCCACCTTAGGTATACATTGAGTGTACACATGTGGTGAAGAAAACGAAAGTCGTCTGTCATGTTGGTAGCCAAAAGACTCCTATTAGGCTGCCATTCGACCAGATGACCACACAAGGATCGGGTGCGACGATCCCTCTCGCGCATACTGTTCAAATTCTTCTCACTGGCATGCACCTCACCAAGTGGCACATTCAGGAGTCGGGATATCAAAGCGACATTGACCGTAGCTTCCCGACCACTACCACAAGGAATCTTGAACTGCAGAGGCTCCAGCGAAGGATCACGAATATTGGCATAAAAAGCTCGAACAGTACTTGCATTCGCGCGATACTTGCCCTCAAACAAGGGACACCAACTAGCCCCTTCCAGGCGCTCCAACAACAGAAACTCGCCATACGGCCTCGGATCAACATGAGCCTCAAAAAGGACTCTACGGCCTTCATAGACTCCATGCGATAACTTCGCCAACAAGGTTCTACCAATGGGAGCTCGAGGATCGAGGTCCTGCTTGGTCTGGAATTCACGAGTGGCGGACGTGCTCGCGACGACACCTCTCGGCCTCTGTGCACGGGTTGGGCGGCTAGGCCCGGCTTCATCCACGGGTGCTCTCTTCTTCCCCATCAAAGAAAGAAGGGCAGAAATGGAAAAGATGGTCGTGCTAAACTCAAAGAGGGCCATGAGAAATGAGAGAAAGAGAGAAATAGGAAGGATGGTGAAACTTTCACACACTTGAGATCCCAAAGATGGATTTAGGAGCCCAAATGAGAAGAAAAGGAGAGGTAATCAGCAAAGGGAGGTGAGGTTTTGAGATGGGTGGGTAGGGTTTGCACGAAAATGGAGGAAGAAGAAGATTTGAAAGAGATTTGAAAGAGTTTGGAGAAGAACTTGAAAGAAAAGAGAGCTAGGGAGGGTGAGTTGTGAAGGAAGTAGGGTATAGAAGAGGCTTTAATCATCGAACCATGGAAGGGTGGGCCATACTAGGCCAAACATACGTCGGCCCGAGCCGGCCCACCCGGCCTGGCCCGCTGATCGGCGAGGCCTCGCCGAGTTGGCGATGGCATCGCCGGTCTCTGGACCATCCGGCGATGCCGCGCCATTTAGGCAAGGTCCTCCTAGTCCCCCATGCTCAAAATGATGTAGGACCCCCCCTGGGCCCCACTGGAAATGCCTCGATCGACCCCTTTGCATGATTCGACGCCTATTGGGCCACTCAGGCAGAAATCTGATACAAACAGAGATTTCTTGAAGATTGAAGGGTTGAAATGGGATGATAGACCATCTAGACTCATTAATAGATGGTCTAGGAAAGGTTTCGAGTCACTGTGTGTGATCAGGAGGGAGCACAGACTCGACCTCGGCGATCATTTTCAGTAAACTTTCGCCGATAGAAGCAATGGAACAAAAACACACAATCTACAATAGACCCGCACCCAAATATACTAAAGTGGCGACAGCGTGCGGTGTGTGACCATAACCCAGGTCTAGTTTAATCCAAAACATGCTTTGATACCAACTTATAACGCCCTGAAATTCGGGGGTCGAGCATAACTCAGCTCCCGAGTTCCAAAATATCACTTATGCAACATATTTAATGATGGATGTATGTTGACTGCATTAGTACATAAAACATGAAATAGATTAAGCCAAAGTACAGATATAATTCAGGGATAAGTGAAGAAAGCAAGCGGAAGACTTAAAGAAATATATGTGTGTACATGTGCGAATCCACGAAACATATACACATACCAGGTCGTAATGTAAGTGTTGCTATCAAAATTACAAGTATCAAATTACATCATTTAATTCCCAAAAGAAATCCCAGCATCTCACGCATCAGAACAAGGCTCACTAGAACCCGTCTGAAAACTGCATAAAAGAGAAAGCAGCCTCATCATCATCAATCTCCCGCTCTGCCTAAGAAGTCGCATCAACATCTGCAACATCAGCAACTAAGACAGAGTCTGGTGGGTGTTTAACACTGCCCCAGAATGTAGGAGTGACTGATCAACTTAGTGGAACAATAAAGCATAGGTTAACATGTTATCAGTTCAATCAAGTTGTAATGATAAAGCAGAACAATTAAACATGTCCTAAGTACTCTTGTTAATGCAAGGATGTATGAAGAATGATGCGTGCCCTCACGCGTACACCCTCAGCGTCTTCATCTTACGTTACGCATGACATTGCCTCAAAGTACGC
This sequence comes from Magnolia sinica, assembly GCF_029962835.1. Classification (NCBI taxonomy): domain Eukaryota; kingdom Viridiplantae; phylum Streptophyta; class Magnoliopsida; order Magnoliales; family Magnoliaceae; genus Magnolia; species Magnolia sinica. The sequence continues at coordinate 52,484,377 of NC_080582.1, forward strand.
CTATCTACAAAGCATATACAAATGCGGTGCATGAACATGATTACCTAATTGTTATTAGTCCTATTCATACAGCAGGATTGGGAAGCTAAGGTACTTTCCTCATATCACCATCCAAACAGTGATCCATTCTAGGGTCGTCAGTCCTCGATATCTGCAGGTCGTTGCAAAGGGCTCGTCACCAATCAATGCACGCCCATCATACCATCGTTACTACAGTAAGGCTCGTCACCTCAATGCGGTATCCAGGTATGCTTGAGGTCACTACAAAGGGCTCGTTACCAATCAATGTAGGCCGACAGCGCGAATATAATGTCCCATACCACCATAATCAGCTCACAAGTTTGGTTGCTCACTGGTCACTACGGGGAGGCTCGTCACCCCAGCGTAGGCCGACAGCTCAACCTCAGTGTCCCATACCACCATGTCCAGCTTATGAGTCTTAGTGGATCAAGGTACCATAGTTAACAGGATTTCATTGGTAAGTTCGGTACCCTAAATTCAAGCAGTAGCATCCAAACATGGTGAACATACATCGGACAATCAGGTTACTTGACGAACTCGACTAGTACGAGCGCACGTTGGGTTGAACGGCATAGAGTGCGCAAACACTCTACGTGGCCAAACCACTACCGACAACTCTAATATGACTCGGGTTCATCTAATACGTCCTACGTGGCGAAAGCAACCTCAGCCACGATCTCAAGATCGATTACCGATTTTCTGGACTAATGCATAGTCCCACACACATTCCACTATAATATATATTCATATCTACAATTTAGAATAGTAATGGAACAACAACTCAAATCATGTGGCATGTAAGCATTTGAAGAAAATCAACTTAACATGGAATTTCACATAAGCAAGACTTGAAATTAAACAACAAGGAATGTAACTAGCATGAAGGAAATCATACACATCAATAGGAGTGTTGAGAATCACTTCTCAACGCCCGCAAATAGTATAATATATTACACTTTAGATCATTCAAGCATTTCTACAAACACTTAGATTACATTGTTCAACATACATGACGTTTATTGAAATACACACATTTGGACAATTCCTTTTACCAAGGAGTTGTCGTACATACATCTAGCATAAGTACACGACAATTAATCATGGCAATCACATGTTCATATTTTATACGCATACGGTACTTTATACATACACATAGAATACACAAATCTCAATGTATCACATGCATATCAGGAACACAGAATAAACATAACATTTGGCATGTGAAATCTCATCCATAGCAAGAATAAACCATTAACTGGCATTGAAAGCCTTGAAAACCATAACCTATACACTTAAAGTCCGTACCTTAAGCCAGAAAAGAACACCGAACTGATTTCAGACGATATGTCTTCGTCAACAGCGACAAGATAACCTAAAGCAAGAATAGAAATGAGCTACAACACACGAAGACTATTCTAAGCTCTAACACAGATTAGGGTTAGGTTAACTTACCTAAAGATGAACTCAGAATCGCTGGAATAACGATTCAAAAGTGAAGGTTCAAGGAAGAAGAAGAACATGAAAGAATCTAAGATGATTCACCAACTTCTCTCTCACTTACTCTCTCTTTTCCTTTCTCTTTCTTAGCTAGGGTTAGGAAATTCGTATGGAAAAGAGAGCTAGGGTTTTAAGGTCTATAAATAGGCCTAATATTGATGAAAATAACCCCAGCGCCAAGGTATACTTAGGGTATAACCAAACCGGCCTCTCACGATCCAACGAAGCACTTTCGGTGGGCCTATTACCACGAAAGGTCAGACTTAAGCTCACTGACCATGGATCTAGGTCATGCTGAGTTTTCGTACTGACCGGATCTTCAGATCAACCGTGGCGGACCACACTCAATTCAACGGTCACCGAATCTCGATCAGGTCCACAAGCACAAAGACATGCCTGGGCCATCTTCCCTGATCAGAGGGTGAAATTTGGTCAGAATCCAATGGTCAGATTACTTAAAATCATCGCACAAGCGACACGACTCAGATTTCATAAAATCTTATTTAAGTTTCCGACCGTTCTCACACTCTTCACTCCGAACTCAATCAAATCGACCCAGGACATCCTCTGGACTTCATTTTTGAGGTGATGGTCAAGCCCAACATGGTGACCACAATAGCCTAAGATCATCCCTATTGGACTTCCGACGCGCGGTCCAGGTCCGATCTAGAACTTTCAAAAAATCCCAAGAGCAACTGGCTTTAGCGATGGATCCCAGATTTCATAGTAACATAGCGCTAACTAATCTACAGGTTTTGAGTCATGCAGATACAATTTAAAGTGATTGATGTAAATTTCACAAGCAATCGAGTTAAGCGCTAATTACCCCAAAAAGCTTCTATGGAAAAATTAACACAAAATTTTCAGGGTCATTACAATCTACCCCCCTTAAGTTCAGTGTTCTTTTGACTGGATGAAGAGTCTGGTTTATCAAACAAAGAGACTGCATCATCTTATGAACTTAAGACAAGTGTATTCAGGTGATCATCTATAACCACATTAATGGACTCCTGAATTACAACAGTCCTCTTGTTGAGAACTTAATACGCTTGACTGTTTAGAGCATACCCTAGAAAAATTCCTTTGTCACTTTTAGTGTGGAATTTTTCCAGATTTTCCTGGTCTTGTAGAATATAACACTTGCTGCCGAAAACTCGAAAGTATTTGACAGTAGGCTTCTCATTGAATCATAGTTCATATGCAGTCTTATTATTTAATTTTCTAGTATAAACACAGTTAATAATATAAGATGCTGTGTTCATTGCTTTAGCCTAAAGATTTTTAGGAAGTTTCATGCTATTTAACATCACATTAGCCATCTCTTGAAGCATACGACTTTTTCTTTCAACAACCTTGTTCTTTTGAGGTGTCTTAAGAGTAGAAAATTCATGCGATATACCATGATCGCTGCAGAACTTCTCAAAAACTGTTATTGTCAAATTCGGAATGATGATCACTATGGATTTTAGAGACGTGATTCCTTCTCAGTTTGGATATGCTTGAGTATCCTTTTCACTTTATCGAAAGTTTCAAATTTCTCTCTCATAAAAACTACCCATGTATACTTGATAAAGTCATCTGCTATTACTAAAATATATTTCTTACCACCTCAACTCTCCATTCTAGTAGGTCCAACGAGATCCATGTGGAGGAGTTCAAGGGGCTTGGATGTGGCACTGGAGTTCACTTTCTTGTTAGCACTCCAGGTTTGTTTCCCAATCTGACATTCACCACAAAATTTATCTATTTTCTTAATCTTGGGTAGACCTCTTATTACATCACCTTTGCTTAGTCTATAAAGATTACGGTAGTGTACATGTCCTAGGCGTTTATGCCATAAATCGGTCTCATCGGTTTGGATCATGTAACATGATAATGTAGATGAGCTTGAATTACTGACTATATAGCAGTTCTCAGATGTTCTGCAACCAGTTAATATCACAGAACCATTCTCATTAGAAATCTCACACCCTTGGTTGGTAAATTTGATGCTATGTTTATTATCACAAATTTGAGAAATACTTAGGAGATTATGCTTAAGGCCCTTTACATACAAAATATTCTCAAATGGAGGAAGATTAAAGAGTTGAACTGTACCTTAGCCAACAATTTTACAGTTGCTACCATCATCGAATGTGACTGAGCCATCGGTCATATCTTTAAGATTGGTGAACAAATCTTTGTCACCTATCATGTGTCTAGAGAAACCACTGTCTAGGTACGACTTTGATTGACTCGAAGCCTTGAAAGCAGTGTGGGCAACCAGACAAGCAACCTTAGGGACCAATTTCATTACTATTTTGGGTTTTGGAGCATAGTTGGTTTTTCTATGCTTATAGTTGTTATACTTTCTACCATTTGGGTTAGATTTTAGAAGCTCCTTGAGTAAATCTACAATTTTCTCAGCTAAGGGGTTATGATTCTGATTTCTATAATTGATATGGTTGCTTCTAAGTTTTATAGCCTGAAAAGTTTTAGGATTTTTGAAACTATTTTGATTCAGACTTTTCCCTTTTGAGTTAGAGGATTCCCCTTTAACAAACTTAGGAGGAGTGGACTTACATTTAGGAGGTGTATTCTTATCGTAGCCCAGACCAGATCTATCGTCACATTTCCTTAATCTGGTTAGCAATCTTTCTAGTTTAGGATCACCCTTGGCATACCTCCAAGTATCCTTCAAACTCAAGAGAGAAGAGACTTCTAGTTTTAGTTTTTCATTTTCTGATTTAAGGTTTTTAACTTGGGATATTTTGAAATCTAAATCACACTTAGCTTTTTCAAAACAATCAGAAAAATGTGATTTTTCTAAAACTAAGTTATCAAAATCTTCTTTTAACTTTAAAAACTTTTTCTTTTGAAGTTTTAGTTTTACAGCTATCTTGCAACATTCCCTGTATAAGGCATTATAGGCATCTTGTAAATCATCATCATTTTCAAGGTCGTTTCTCAAATTTTCATCATAAGTTGAATTACAACTGTCTGAAGAAGTGACTTTGGCTACAGTCATTAAGACCTTGACCTCATTAGTAGACTCGGGTTCAGAAAGATCTGACTCAGAAGAAGCTTCAGAGCAAGATGACTCATCCCATGTGGCCAACATACCTTTCTTCTTAGGTTTGTCCCTCTTTGAACATTTGTTTGCTAGATGCCCGTATTCACGGCAGTTGAAGCATTGGTTGTCTTTAATAGATTTCTAATTTTTAGATCTAGTCCTTTTCTTTTCAGAAGGTTTTTGAAAATCTATTCTCTTTTTTGCTTTTGAAAAATTTATAAAACTTCTTGGCTAATAGTGTCATATCATCTTCAAAATATTCACAATAAAAAATACTAGCATTATCTTAAGAAATATTTTTAGAAGACTTAAGGGCGATGAACTTACCTTTAGGAGGAACCGACAAGCTCTTCAACCCGCATATTATCTGTATCACGAAGTTCTTGAATGGCAGTCACCTTAGAATTAAACCTATCAGGCAATGAGCGCAATATCTTTGCACAGACTTTACTTTTTGGGATGCTATCACCAAGACCCCACATACAGTTGACTATGTCATTTAACTTAGTATAGAAGTCCATGAAAGTTTCACTTTCTTCGATACGTATCTCCTTAAACCGAGTGGTGAGGATTTGAAGTTAAGATTTCTTGACTATAGTTGTACCCTCATGTGTCATTTATAGAATGTCCCAGGTTTACTTTGCAGTATCACAAGATATAATTCTTTTGAATTCATCCGGTGATAGTACGCAAGTGATTGCATTTAAAACCTTTGCATTGACACTACTCTCATTTTTCTGAAGAGTGGTCCATGAAAAATAGGGTGCTAATTTTATAGTCTTAGTTCCATCAGTGCTAGTTACTTCATGAGTAAGAGGAGTCTATTTGGTCACTGTGGCGTGCCACACGCTCTCATCTATGGACCTTAAAAAGATCTTTATTCTGGCTTTCCAATAGGCTATCAAAAGGTGGACGCCTAGTAATTGAGAGGCTATTAAAATTTGACATCTTATAAGCTCAGATCGGTTAGCTTAGGAAATGAATCCAAATGATAAAAAGGAGCTATTAGGCTCTGATATCACTTGAAAAGGCCGAGCTTAAAGTCCTAGAGGGGGGGGGAGGTGAATAGGACTATGCCAAATTAAAAAATAAATGCAGAATACAAAGATAGATAGCACAAATAAAAGCAACCTCAAATGCATAAGTCGTGAGAGGTTGATACAAACTGAGTTCTAAGGACAACCTTATAGAAAAAACCAAAGGATTATGGTAGGACAACCTTACTAGAATGTTTGTAAGTATCAAAAACTCAAACTTAGAAAAAGGAAAAGGAAATAAACTAAGTTATTACAACATTCACCACAAGTGTATAAAGTAAATTACAACATTCACATACATAAACAAATACTATCATCCACCACAACTTCAGGAATTATAGTGGTTCGATTGTGTGTACACCAACTGTTAGCAAACAGCCACATAACTACTCCACTCCCAATATCCACACCCACGGGATATTGGCTTTCACTATGAAATAAGGTTTTCCAATGTTCACCTTAAAAACTTCACAATTGTGACTTTTAAATGGGCTTACACAATTACAAAAACCCCACGATGAGTTTTTCCTGGCTAAATCTCAGAAACATTCTTGGGCTTACACTATCACCCGTTGGTCTCCCTAACTTGGACCTAGAGAGCCCTGAAACCCGGTCCATGGTTACCAAATTTCTCTATCATTGTCATGATATCCTTTGGTATCAAGGAAATGCACTAAAATCAAAGTTCATGGAACCTCGGTATCATATTTTGCATGGTATCTTTGCCTCCAATGTATATCCTAGAAGTACCAATCGTTCGGATCTCACTGGGTTCATGACCATGATAGTTTACTCCATAGCCACATAAATCAAAATCTGCCTTCCTACCCTAATTATTCATCAGCTGGTATATGTCATCCATACCTCTCGGGATGTGCATTTGCCCTATCCCTAGATCATTAACTTTATATGCAATGCGATCAGCTTTTCAACATCAAATGATCTGGAACTTCCCCTTCAACACTTCAACAAGATCAATCTTAGAAGGATGGATTTAAAGTTCCACAAATTTCTCGAAGAACTATCCGAGGAAGGGATTCAAGAAGAAGGTGAACGTGGTGAAGGGGATGCTCCAACAGAAGGTGCTGGAATGGCTGAGGATGACCCTCTTGCATCTCAATAGGCTCCGCCCCCGTCTGACCCTAGACATGCAAAAAGGTTCAAGCTTCATTAGGATATGATTGGAGCAGTAGAGCGAGATGTCACCTAGCTCAAGGAGTCCGTGAATGCACAGTTCACTGTCTTGGAATGACTGGTGAATGGAGTGCAACAGACGGTGTAACAATTGGTGGATCTGCTCACCTGCCAACACAACAATACAACACCGTCCTCCTCTGCTCCTCCACCTTAGTACTATCATCCGGGATCTGTCACATACACTCATCTCTTATATCAGCGTATAGGCATTGGTATCTTTTTTAATGCCCTACGATCCCATGAGTGTCTGTGATAGCATACTAACCTGCACAATCTGACAGGTTCTTTTATTCTTCTGTTTGATATGTATTTTTATTTTAAAGGGAATTGTGTGTATCGTGCGATATATCGCAAGATATCTCAAAATATCATGCGATATCACCGATATATCACAAGATATATATATATATATATATATATATATATATATATATATATATATATATATATATATATATATATATATATATATTTGGATCTGTTGGCCTCTGGCTACATTTCTCATATATCATTACTGCCATATTTTGCAATCCCCTGCTTTCTCTGATTCATATAGGAAATGGAATATGAAGCGTGTGATGCTTGCTACCTGCTATTCAGTGCTCTTCTTGTCCTGATAAGCATATATGTTTTCTGAAATAAGATAATCTTGTACATCTATCTACTGTGCTTATGCTCCCTGAATTTTAGTTCTCCCATATTATCTGAACTTCAATCAATATCAACTGTTACGTTATCCTTTGCCAATGACTAACAAAAAGTGGGAGAACAAATCCACACCCGAAGGGAAATTGTGTGTATCTATTTGTTGATAGTAGTTTAGGTGTAAGGGGGAGCAGCTGCAAGGAGACGGGGGGAGATTGCTGTTAGGGGGAGCAGCTACTGATGTGTATATGTGCAAACTAGATAAATTTACAAAATTGTGTAAAGTTTATGTACACACAATTTAGGGTGTTAGTCTAGACATTGTTCTAGGGTGTTTTGGTGTTTTGTCACGTAATTGACAAAAGGGGAGATTGAAAGTGCCCTGGTTTGTCAATTATCGTGAGCGTTGAGTTAGCTAGATAGAAGAGCCCCATAGAAAGATTGATCAAGCAACTGCCTCAACTGGATGTGTGCCCGAACTCGTCACAGGTAAATCTTGAGCCTCACATCCCATGTCCCAAAACACCAGATAATTAAAACCTTAAAATTGGTTAGAACACCCTAAGAGATTATGGTTAGAAAACTTTTTTCAAAATCAGAAAAATCTCTAAGTTTTTTGCCTTTGTCGATTTATTGACAAGTTGTTTAATTTTTTTACCTTTGTCGATTTATCGACAAGTGGTTCGATGAATTCAAATCTTGTTGTCGATGTCCATGAAGATTACTCTATATTATTGAAATGAGGACATAAGATGTCCAGCAACCGCAAAGATATCTGGATGGAATTATCGATGTATTGATAGAAGGTTTGATATCATCAAATTTTGAATCTCGAGCCCATCGAGTAGACTCGATAAAATCATATCAGGTCTGTTGTGTCCAAAGTTCTGCTAAGGCAAATAATGTAATCTTCGATATATTGAAGAACTTCTCGATATCCTTGGAATTCAAATTTCAATGATATCCGAAGCCCTTCGATTATATCGGATTGGGACACATTTACATCCAGCAAGTTTTGTAGGATATTTTTTCTCAGATCGAGGGTCACTCGATAAAATCAATATTCAAATATCGATCATATCGAGGCATGGTTGATGTCATCGAAAGTGGACAGACACTGTCCAGCAAGCTTATAGGAAAATTCCTTGGAATTATCAATGAATCGACATTGCCCCCAATATCATCGATATTCAAATTCCGATGATATCGAGTGATGCTCGATCATATCTGTTTCCTAAAAAACCTTTAAAGACAAATCTCTCACATTTTCAAATGTCAAGGAATTGAACATCGTGTCGATGAAATTGGAGTTCAAAATCTGATGACATCGATGCATGTTTAATTTCCTCGACCAGCTGGCAAAAGATTTCAAAAGCGTTTGACATTTGAGTTCGTGTCATCGAGTGGCCTGTCGATGCTATCGAGAGTATACACTCAATGATATTGACCCTGCTCAATGATATCGAACTCTGTAAAAAATGTGACCGCTTTATATCCGTTGGAACCTTTTACCTATTTGATGAGAGTTTGCCCTTGGTTGTTAGATAGAGAAAAGAGAGAGTGCTTTTGTGTGCTTAACCCTAGATCATATACCCTAAGCTTTTTTCTCTCATGGGAGTTCATTCTCCAATCTACCCTCATCATTGACATTCAATAGAGTGGACTGGGGAATGAACTTCTGCATTCAAGGATCCTGTGGCTACCACCTTAATGACAAATCATTAAGCTGGGATGCCTTGAATGCATAAATGATTGGAATCACTCTATCTCCCTTATATGAAAACATTTAATAGAGTAGGATTCCATTATAACCTTGACCCAACCCATCGCCATGTATTGGTACATCTTTTGAGTTGTAGTTCAAGGAAGCTGAAGATTCTTCATCATCAAAGGAGGAGATCTTCATCAACGCGTTAAACAGGGCTCATCTACTTATCTATAAGTCATTAAAGTCCAGTGGACCCTTGTGATCATTCCTTCTTAGGATTGGGTCTAAGGTGGTTCTCACCCCTTGTAAGTCCTCGTAGGAGGCCTCCGGTGGGAGTGTATGTGGGGGGGTGCTTTGTGTTGACCCTTGCTCTGTGGAGAGCATAAACCTTTAGGTCCTTATGAAAGTCCTTGGCCAGTGTGGCCTAAAAGTTAGTTTCTTTGTGTTGACCCTTGCTATGTGGAGTGCATAAACCTTTACGTCCTTGTGAAGGTCCTTGGCCAGTGTGCCCTAAAAGTTGGGTGCTATTTGCTGACCCTTGCTCATGGGAGCATAAACAGTGTCGTATAGACACATTGTGTCAGCCTAAGTGTAGGTTGTACTGGTTAGAGGTGAACCTGATTTAAAACCTCCAGTTTGAGGTGAACCTGTTGCAAAACCTCCTTAGTGAGATCCGATACACTCAAGGGTTGAGTGCATTTGCTGGAAGTGGAGTAGACAAGTAGTCGAACCACTATAAAAATGATTGTGTTTGAAATTGCTATTGTCTTCCATTACTTATGTGATTTACTTAAATACTTTTATACTTGATTATCTAAGATCACGCCTCACACACACAGTCATATCCATTAGTTTGCATATTGTTTATCTCTCAAATAGTTTTATGATTGGATCCTCTACCGGGCTTTGAAGCCAGTAGAGTTACTCTGTAGTAATCCTAATGTATGCTTGTTTTTAGGATTAGAGTGATAGGATTTTAAGTTGTCATAAAATATTAAAAAGTCCTATTCACCCCCCTCTAGGACATATTGGCATATTCCTACTTCAACTAAAGCGGCCATTACCGCAATTTCACATTCATACACCCATACATTCATTTGTAATTTTATGATTAGTCTCCTTGTAATTTGAATATGTTGATTTAAACTGTTTTGGAATGATATGATATGCATGAATCCTTGCGGGAAGTTCCCACTGAGTTTTCACTCACCCAATCATGTGGTTGCACTAAATATACACAGCTATGACGAACAGGTGGAGACCCCTATGATGGGATTCCAGGGACGACTGAGGTGGAGTTTGGCGAGGAAGAACTGTATGTGAATGTTGTTGAACCGTTGGAGCTTAATTGATACTTTAGGATTTACTTGCTTTCATATTTCAGACTATCTGTTTTGTTGGAGTTGTAAAAATATTTCCTCTGTTATGGGATTTCATTTTGTTCCCATTTACATTTATTAAACTTCCTTTCATTACTCTTAATATCCCTAGCTTATGTAGTGATTGCTTTACTTCATGCTTTGAAATTTACTATGAAATGGATGTATGATGGTCCATTTTATAACATAATACTCGGGTTCTCAATGAGAAGAAACTATCCTCAGGTTATAAGAACCATGGTGTTACACAGTTAAAAGGGGGTCATCCTCCACATTTAAATCAGACATGTCAGATGGGTGGAGTAGATCATTATGGTCGAAAACTTCCTATACCTCTTGATCATTGACCTGGACCAAACTTGAGATCGCTTCCAGGGGAATTTGGGCTGTAGACTCATGATTGTCATCCCACTCCTCCTCATCTCCTATTTCAGTGCAGTTCACAAGTGGGATGGGATCGCTTTCCTTACATTCTGTTTCTAGGTTGGGTTGAGGCGAATAAACTAGCCCATTCCTCATCATTGAAGCCAAGTGTGTTATGTGAGTGAAGTGTGTTAGTATCATTATATTTGAAAGATACCCATGTCTCTTGATCTTTAATTTGGACATTCATTGAGATCAACTCTTTGGAAAATTGAATTATTGTAAGTGCAATGGGTTCTTGCTCCTTTGTTTGTCAAATTTTGTTGTGCCAAAACCACAATCTGTGTCTTGTGTAGAACGTTGATGTTCAAGGTATTGCATCACAATGCTTCAAGTCAAGAATGAAGATCTACTTCAAGAAATGCAATATTGAGTACATTGTCCACTCCTGTAAGCTTCAAAGTTAAGAGTTTTTAAAGATGTACATCAAAAGACAAGCTCTTGTTCAAGATAAGATAAAGTAAAACTCAAGACATACTACAACTTAAGATGAAGTATAACTCAAATCCAAGCTTTAGAAGATCTCAAGTTCAAGTTACATCATGTGTAGAGATCTCAAGCTTCATAATCTTCAAAGGTCAACCATTATCTGAAGAAATGAAGACTCAATGTTCATATATCACTTTCAAGGTATGATTGACCTTAGACTGACCTTAGGGTAGGTCATTTTGTATACATAATTCGAATTGAATCACTTTGTAAGTGTTTGGATTGTTCTAAGACTAGTCCTGAACCCTATTCGACTAGTCCTAATATTGGCTCGACAGTCCAAGGAATTCCAGGACCAGTCCTAAGTTTGTTACAATTTTTTAGACTATTTTGTTCATCCTCGACCAGTCCCGGACTCTGTTCGATCGGTCGTGTGAACAATGCACAACTCATCCTACGACCAGTCCAGGATCTACGACTCAAACTACAGTGACTAAATCAGGCTCCTTACGACCAGTCATGGGAAGGTAGTCGTGGAGGACTCACGACCGGTCATGGACAGCCTTCGACCAGTCGTGGAACAATTTTATCCAATCGTGCTAAAAAATTTAAAATTTTATTCGACCTTCGACCAGTCGTACTATCCTCAGGATTAGTTGAAGATGCGATTTCTCCAACTATAAATAGAGCACGAATTTCAGAGTTTGATAATCCAATTCAAGTAAATTCAAGGCATCACTTTGAGAGATAAGTTTATGTTCTTTTTAAGCTACATTGTACATATTTAATATTCTCTTTTGTTAGCTTTTCATATTTGATTTTGTTTCTGCATTCCAATCTAATTTGAAAGAGGAATTGTGATATTCCACTTCTTGGAATCAAAATCAAATAGAGCTAGCCCAAATTAGTTTAATTTAAAATCAATTAGACCTAGAACCATTTTAAAGTGGGTATTGGACATTGAACTTCTATTCAAACTTCTACTCTGACTTGGTTCTTCCGGGCTGCAACAAAAGGATAAATCCAGGTATTTTACATTTGTGTAAATCTTTTATTTTTGGTTTCTTTTGAGATTGAGCCAGAAAAATCTCATTGTGTTGGTTATCTGAGGAGAGCCATAAAACTCAGAGTGGGTTTTTTTAAAATTGTGTAAGCCTATTAGAAAGACACAATTGTGAGGGTTTTAGGTGAACCTGAGAAAAACCTATTTCATAGTGAACGTTAATATCCCCTACGCGAGGATATTAGGAGTGGAGTAGCAAGCTGTGTAGTTATTGCTTAACAATTGGTGAACACACAGGCAAACAACTATAATTCTTTGTGTCTTGTGATTTGAATGTTTGTTTAATTTCTATATCTTTTATCATTCAAGTTTGTGGGATGTATGTGTGGACGTGAATGTTGTAATCTTTCATTTCAAGCATTATGGGGAATGTTGTAATAGTTTAGAATTTCTTTCTTGCTATTTCCTTTATTTTCTTTCCAATTTAAGATTTTGTTTCTCTAATTGTTCTAGTAAGGTTGTCCTACCATAAACCCTTGGTTTTTATGGTGAAAGGTTGTCCTTAGAACAACTAAAATTTGAGGTTGCTTTACATTCTGTATTGTTGATTGTTATCTTTCCTTTACTTGGCTATCTTATTATTTTATTCTGCTGTTATCATTTTAAATTTGGCATAGTCCTATTCACCCCTCCCCCCCCCCCCGGACATATAGCTTGGCCTTTTCAAGTGGTATCAGAGCCTAATAGCTTATATTAATTATTATATTTTTGGATTTATTTCCTAAGCTAACCGATCTAAGCTATTTATAAGATGTCAAATTTTGATAGCCTTTCAGTCACTAGGCCTCCACCATTTAATGGCACCATTTATGCCTATTGGAAAGCCGGGATGAGGATTTTCCTTAAATCCATGGATGAAAGTGTGTGGCTAGCCACAGTGAATGAATGGACCCCTCCTACCACTAAAGTAACTAGAATCGATGGATCCAAATCGATGAGAATTACACCTTATTTCTCTTGGACCACACTTCAAAAAAGTGAGAGTAGTGTAAATGCAAAAGCACTAAATGCAATCACTTGCGCACTATCACCGGATGAATTCAAAAGAATTATATCCTGTGATTCTGTAAAGCAAGCCTGAGATATTTTAGAAATGACACACGAGGGAACATCAATTGTCAAGAAATCTAAGATTCAAATCCTCACAACCAAATTTGAGGAAATACGTATGGAAGAAAATGAAATGTTCATGGACTTTTATATAAGATAAAATGACATTGTGAACACTATGTGGCGTCTTGGTGATAAAATCCCAGAGAGTAAAATTTGTGCAAAAATACTATGCTCACTTCCTGAACGGTTCAATTCTAAGGTAACCGTAATCCAAAAACTTCGTGATACGAACAACATGAGGGTAGAAGAATTAGTTGGCTCTTTATAAACCTATGAGTTAAACTTTAAAGCTCCTAAAGGTAAAACTATCACTCTAAAATCTTCTAAATGTATTTCTCAAGAAAATTCTGATTTAGAAAATTCTGAAGATGATATGGTCCTTTTAGTAAAAAAGTTTTACAAAATTTTCAAAAGTAAAAAGAGGGTTGATTTTTAAAAATTAAATGATAAGAAAAGATCTAAATCTAAAACTTGGAAATCTTTAAAAGATAGTCAATGTTATAACTGCCAAGAATATGGGCATTTAGCAAATAAGTGTCCTAAAAAGGACAAACCTAAAAAGAAAGGAATGTTGGCTCTTTTAAATCAGAATCTTCTAGCTCTGAAGCCTCTTCTAAATCAGAAGGTTCTGAAACCGAGTCGGGCAATGAAGTTAAAGCTCTTATGACTCTAGCCAAGTTCACTTTTTCAGATCATGATGATTTAACTAGTGAAGAAAATCTGAATAGTGATCATGAAAATGAAAAAGATCTTCAAGATGCTTAAAATCTATATAAGGAAAGTTGTAAAATTGCCATAAAACTAAAACTTCAAAAAGAGAAGTTTTTAAAACTTAAAGAAAATTTTGATTATCTTATTTTAGAAAAATCCCATATTTCAAATTGTTTTGAAAAATTGAAATGCGATTTAGATTTCAAAACCTCCTTGATTGAAAATCTTAAATTTGAAAATGAAAAACTTAAACATGAAGTCTCTTCACTTTTGAGTTTGAAGGATACATGGAGGTATTCCCAAGGTGATCCAAAGTTAGAAAAACTGTTATCTGGATCAAGAAAATGTGGCGACCGATCCGGTTTGGGCTACAATAAAAATGTTCCTCCTAAACAGAAGAATACTCCTCCTAAGTTTATAAAAGGAGAGTCCTCAAACTCAAAAGAGAAAAGTTCTAATCAAAAGTTTTCTAAAAATATCAAAACTTTTCAATCTTTTAACCCTAAAAGTAACCATATCAACTATAAAAATCAGAATAAAAAACCTTTAGCTAAGAAAATAGTTGATTTGCTTAAGGAGCTCTTAAAATCTAACTTAGTAAGTCATTCTTACAACAACTACAAATACAAGAAGACCAACTATACTCCTAAACCTAAACCAGTTATGAAATGGGTTCCTAAGGTTACTTGTTTGGTTGCCCACACGGCTTTCAAAGCTTCAAGTCATTCAAAGTGGTACCTAGACAATGGATGCTCAAGGCATATGACTAGTGATAAAGGTCTATTTACGACTCTTAAATATATGATTGATGGATCAGTCACATTTGGTGATGGTAGTAACTACAGTATTATTGGCCAAGGTATGGTTAAACTTTCTAATCTCCATTTATTTAAGAATGTTTTATACGTTGAAGGGTTAAAACACAATCTGTTAAGCATATCTCAAATATGCAATAAAAATCATAAGGTTAAATTTTCTAACCTACAGTGTAAAATTTTAAACAAAAATGATTCAGTAATATTAATTGGTCGTAGAACTTCTGAAAATTGCTATATTGTTAGTGATTCTAGCTCATCTAGTCAATCGTGTTACATGGTCCATACCGATGAGACTGAATTATGGCATAAACACCTTGGACATGTACACTACTATAATCTGTACAGATTGAGCAAAAGAGAACTGATAAGAGGTCTACCTAAATTACAAAAAGTAGACAAAGTATATGACGAATGCTAGATTGACAAACAAACTAAGAGTGCTCACAAAAAGGTGGACTCCAATGCTACATCTAAACCTCTCGAACTTCTCCACATGGATCTTATAGGACCAACCAGGATGGAGAGTCGATGTGGGAAGAAATACATACTGGTGATTGTGGATAATTATACCAAGTTCACTTTGGTAGCCTTTTTAAGGGATAAATCAGAAACCCTTGATGAAGTAGAAAAGAGTTCTCAAACGAATCCAAACAGAAAATGCTTCTCAAGTCTGTAAGATCCGTAGTGATCATGGATCATAATTTGAGAATAGTAGTTTTGAGAAATTCTGTTGTGATTTGGGAATATCACATGAATTCGCTACACCCAAAACACCATAACAAAATGGAATTGTTGAAAGAAAAAATAAAGTGCTTCAAGAAATGACAAATGTAATGTTGAATAGTATGAAGCTCCCTAAAATCTATGGGCTAAATTCGTAAATACTGCATGCTATATAATCAACTAGGTCTATATAAGAAAATCAAATAGTAAGACGACTTATGAAATATAGTTTGATAAGAAGCCTACTGTCAAATACTTTCAAGTTTTTGGCAGCAAGTGCTATATTTTACGTGACCGTGAAAATCTGGGAAAGTTTGACACTAAAAGTGATGAAGGTATCTTTTTAGGGTATTCTTTAAATAGTCGAGCGTATTGAGTACTGAATAAGAGGACCGGTGTAATTCAAGAGTCCATCAATGTGGTTATTGACGATCACTTGAATACACCTACCTCAAGTTCAGATATTGATGAAGTTCTTCTAATTGACAAATCAGATACTTCATCAAGTCAAAATAACTCTGAACTGAGGACTGTCAAAGATCACCCAACCACTTAGATTTTTGGAAACCCTCTCACTGGTGTGCGCACTCGTAGAAAACTAGAAGATATATGTAATTACGTGTGATTTGCATCCCAAATTGAACCAGCAAACGTAAAAGAAGCTCTTACTGATGAAAACTGGATAGTAGCGATGTATGAAGAGATAAACCAATTTGTGAGAAATGATGTTTAGTATCTTGTTCCTAGACCTAATGATAAACATATTATTAGTACTAAGTAGATCTTCAAAAATAAGTCTGATGAACTTGGTAATATAATCTGAAACAAGGCTAGACTGGTTGTACAAGGGTACACTCAAATTGAAGGAATTGATTATGATGAAACCTTTGACCCAGTAGCTCGTCTTGAATCAATCAGACTATTTATATCCATTGCGTGCTTTAGAAAATTTAAAATTTATCAAATAGATGTAAAGAGTGCTTTCTTAAATAGTGATCTATATGAAGAATTGTATGTTGAACAACCAATGTGTTTTGAAGACCCTAAGAGCACTGATCATGTTTATTGCCTTACAAAGGCTCTCTATGGTTTGAAACAAGCTCCCAGAGCATCGTATAAAAAATTGACTAAGTTTTTACTAAGTCATAATTTTCAAATGGGAAGTGTTGATTAGACTCTTTTTGTTAAGAAACATAATAATCATATCTTAATGGTGCAGATCTATGTTGATGATATTATTTATGGATCTACCTATACTAACATGACTGATGAGTTTGTAGATTTAATGAATCTAAGTTCAAAATGAGCATGGTTGGGGAGTTGAATTATTTCTCAGGGTTGCAAATAAAATAACAACTTGATGGTATTTTCATTTCTCAGACCAAATATGCTCTAAACTTGATTAAAAAGTTTGGATTTGAGAATGGTAAGAATTTTGATACTCCTATAGTACAACATTAAGACTCTCAAAAGACTCAGCAGATAAAAGTGTGGATCCAAAATTATATCGTAGTATGATTGGCAGTTTACTTTATTTAATTGTGAGTAGACCTAATATTACTTTTAGTGTTGGCATTTGCGCTAGATATCAATTTGACCCTAAAGAGTCACATCTAACTGCTGTTAAGTGGATTATTCGATATGTCGTAAGTACTGTAAATTTAGGTCTTTGGTATCCATATGATACTAGTGTTCAGTTGGCTGGGTACACTGATGCTGATTGGGCTGGAAATATCGATGATAGGAAATCAACCAGTGGTGGTTGTTTTTATATCGAAAATTATTGAATTAGTGGAAGAAAAAATAATTTCATTGGAATACATTCCGACCGAGGCTCAATTTGCTGATATTTTCACTAAATCGCTCGACAAAAGTAGGTTTAATAAATTAAAATTTGATCTTAGAATGTGTAATTTAAATTAATTCATACATTTCTGTATTATAACATATTTATTAATTAATTTATTTGTTTAAATTTCTAAATTATGTGAAAAATGCATGTTTTTGTGTTTGCACGGCCAGTCAAGGACGTACTCGACCAATCGTGGCATGACCGGTCGAGGATGTCCCACAACCAGTCGTGTAGCGCACTGGTCCGTTTTAATTTGGGGAAAACCTTTTCTTCTTCATTTCCTCTTTCTTCTCCAATGGGTCGTGACACGACTAGTCGTACCCATCTCTTTGATTCTTTAAGGTGAGTGCATTATTTCAGTTTTCCTTATAGATTCAAGCTCCAATCTCTTCATTTTCCTCCTTGGAGTGCTTGATTTCAAGTTTTTTTAAAAAAGTTTTTGGGGTTTTCTTCTCTAAAATCTGATTTTGAAGAAACCCACTACATCTTCTACAACCTTTTTTATTCCTTCATTTCTTAGTTGTAAATGGATGTTAGAGGTAAAAAGAAAACTTCTCGTGCTTCTTCCTCATATAGATCTACTCCTTTAACAAGGCGCCATCTTCGGTCACCCAAAGATGATCCCTCATATGTTCGGGATATAAGAATGCGCAATGTTATTGTTGAGCGATCTGTATGTATTGAACACATTGCTCCTTTTGGTCTTCTTCCACTTCTTCAAGCTGTAGGATGGGATAACATCTTACATTAGGGTGGGCCGGCATACCGATCTATTGCTCAATCCATGTTTGCATGTATTTCTGATTTTTTGATTGAGAATTTAACGTTTAAAATTTTTATTAGAGAAGGTCCATTTGAGATTGATCATCATCTGGTTTCAGCTCTAATGGACATACCTGTTAATGACGAGGGTATTCCTATTCATACTCTAGTTGAAAAACCCTCGAAATCAGAAAAATGCATGCTCACTAGAGCATTATGCTATATGGATGTGCAATGGAGTGAGAAGGGAAATGTGCTTGCTTCTAAGTACTTGTTACCCAGATACAGGGTTCTTCATCGAATATTTATTTCAAATCTTTATCTTCGGTCTGGTAACAAAATAGAACTGACTTCCTTTATGGTCCGTATTTTACATTCCATCATCATTGGTGCAAATGTTTGTCTGCCTTCTTTAATATGCCATTCCATCATTCAATTTCTTCTCCATCCAAGACAGTGATATTCCATTTCCCTATCTTATGACTATGTTAGCTACTCACTTGCTAGTTGCTGTGCCTATTGGAGAGGCTCCTATCTATCATCTTATTTTCAATAACTCTAATATAAATAATATGAAATTGGAATTGGCTCCTGGCCAAGTAGATGTTGGTGGTAGTGGAGCTGAAGGAGTGAATGAAGACGAAGCTGGTGATCTTCCTCCTGATGATATAAATATGGATGACATTTTTGATGAAATTGAATCAGACTTTGCAAATGATCCTGACTGTGAGCAATCAGATTTTGATGCGCGTCTACGTGCACTTGAGGAAAAGGTAGAGAACATGAATGTTGCCCATGATTTGTAATTTAAATATATGCGCAAGTATTTTAGGTGCTTAAATAAGGGCCTTCATCAAATTGATCCTACCATACCTGCTCCTTCTTCAGGATCTGATTAAGTGCTTTTTTACTTTGGTCTGTAATAACTCTAATACTATTTTGCTTCTATTGGTATGTGAACTTTGATTTTACTTTAGTTTGTGAGACTAACCTTTGTTTAAGCTGGTTATTGATATGTGAACTTTGAATTTACTTATATTTCTTTCATGTCTTGACTATTTAACTCCATTATTACTCTCTTGTTCTTTTTTTCTCTTCCATATCTTCCTTGCTTTTTTTTCATATTGTGACAAAAAGGGGGAGAATATATTATTATTTTTACTTATGAAAGAAAATGGATATGGATGGATTGTGGTTTAATAGTAGCATTTTTGTTATATGTGTGTTACTTGGGGGGAGTAAGTAAGGGTGACTAGTGACTGATTCATGATGCTGTGTGCTAGTAGATAATAACTGGTGCATGATTCTTTAACCAAGCTGTAATTGGTTTCTTTCTTTTTTTAACTGATGCATGATTCTTTGTGTGTATATTGGTTATATTATTATTGAGTGTGTTTTGTCACAAATTTGACAAAGGGGGAGATTGTAAGTGCAACGGGTTCTTGCTCCTTTGTTTGTCAAATTTTGTTATGCCAAAACCACAATCTGTCTTGTGTAGCACGTTGATGTTCAAGGCATTGCATCATAATGCTTCAAGTCAAGAATGAAGATCTACTTCAAGAAATGAAATGTTGAGTACATTGTCCACTCCTGTAAGCTTCAAAGTTCAGAGTTTTTAAAGAGGTACATCAAAAGACAAGTTCTTATTCAAGATAAGATAAAGTACAACTCAAGACATAGTACAACTCAAGATGAAGAATAACTCAAATCCAAGCTTTAGAAGATCTCAAGTTCAAGTTACATAATGTGTAGAGATCTTAAGCTTCATAATCTTTAAAGGTCAACCATCATCTGAAGAAATGAAGACACAATGTTCATACATCACTTTTAAGGTATGATTGGCCTTAGACTAACCTTACGGTAGGTCATTTTGTATACATAATTTGAATTGAATTACTTTGTAAGTGTTTGGACTGTTCAAAGACTAGTTCTAAACCCTGTTCGATTAGTCCTAGCACTGGCTGGACCAGTCAAAGGAATTCCAGGACCAGTCCTAAGTTTGTTATAATTTTTTAGATTCTTTTGTTCATCCTCGAGCAGTCCTAGACTCTACTCGACCGGTCGTGTGAACAGTGCACGACTCATCCTATGACTAGTCCAGGATCTACGACTCAAACTGCAGTTTCTAAATCAAGCTCCTTACGACCAGTCATGGGAAGGTCACGACTAGTCGTGGAGGACTCACGATCAGTCGTGGACAGCCTTCGACCAGTCGTGGAACGGTTTTATCCAATCGTGCTAAAAAATTTAAAATTCTGTTCGACCTTCGACCAGTCGTAGTGTCCTTAGGACCAGTCGAAGATGCGATTTCTACAATATAAATAGAACACGAATTTCATATTTGATAATGCAATTCAAGTAAATTCAAGGAATCACTCTGAGAGATAAGTTTGTGTTCTTTTTAAGCTACATTATGCATATTTAATATTCTCTTTTGTTAGCTTTTCATATTTGATTTTGTTTCTGCATTCCAATCTGATTTAATAGAGGAATTGTGATATTCCACTTCTCGAAATCAAAATCAAATAGAGGTACCTAAATTGGTTTAATTTAAAATCAATTTGACCTAGAACCATTTTAAAGTGAGTATTGGACATTGAACTTCTATTCGAACTTCTACTCCGACTTGGTTCTTCCGGGCTGCAAAAAAAGGAGAAATCTAGGTATTTTACATTTGTGTAAATCTTCTGTTTTTAATTTCTTTTGAGATTAAGCCAGAAAAATCTCATTACATTAGTTATCTGAGGAGAGCCATAAAACTCAGAGTGGGTTTTTTTAATTGTGTAAGCCTATTAAAAAGACACAATTGTGAGGGTTTTAGGTGAACTTGAGAAAAACCTATTTTCATAATGAACGCTAATATCCCCTGTGTGAGGATATTAGGAGTGGAGTAATAAGCTGTGTGGCTGTTGTTTAACAGTTGGTGAACACACAGGCGAACCACTATAATTCTTTGTGTCTTGTGATTTGAATATTTGTTTAATTTCTATATCTTTTATCATTCAAGTTTGTGGGATGTATGTGTGGATGTGAATGTTATAATCTTTCATTTCAAGCATTGTGGGGAATGTTGTAATAGTTTAGAATTTCTTTCTTGCTATTTCCTTTATTTTTTTTCCAATTTGAGATTTTGTTTCTCTAATTGTTCTAGTAAGGTTGTCCTACCATAAACCCTTGGTTTTTATGGTGAAAGGTTATCCTTAGAACAATTAGAATTTGAGGTTGCTTTACATTTTGTATTGTGGATTGGCATCTTTCCTTTACTTGTCTATCTTATTATTTTATTCTGTTGTTATCATTTTAAATTTGGCATAGTCCTATTCACCCCTCCCCCCTAGGACATATAGTTTGGCCTTTTCAATTATATACTCATCAGCACAATTCAACTCCTCATTCCCGATTTCAGTATCTTCCACAAGCAAGTTAGGATCACTTTCCTCACATTGTGTTCCTAGATTGGGTTGAGGCTGGGATACCCTAGCGTCTTCCTCCTCATTGAGGTGTGACTAACATTCTAGCCTGGTTGATTTAATCAATTGATAGATTTTTCAATGGCTACGAATGAATGCAAGAGATACTGATTAAATTGCTCTTGTACATCCATGGGTTTCTGAAGTGAATTCTCTTGGATCGTTTCTGGTTAGATTTCAAAGGTAGGGGATCCGAGAGAATAATCACTATAATCTCTTATTGGTTCATCTCTCCAATATTGATGTTTTCACTGATCATAATCATACGGGTTATAGGTGGGAAAGTTGGATGTTTGTTGGTACGCATTATCACCATAATACAATCACGCATTCTCCTCTTCTTGTCTGATGGGTGATAATAGTTCTCACACTAATAATCACGTATTATTCTCTTAATTGGTGGGGTGTAGTTATTTTCCCATATATGATTGCGTATAGACTTCTTAACCAGTAGAGCATTATATTCCGATCGGTTTTCAATGATGGTTTTAGAAAAATTTTGAGACATAGGTTGTATCGTGACATAATCATCTGACAGCCATTCATAATATCTCTAATTTTCTAAAAGTAGCATAGCATATTGACATTCCCACTCTTACATATACATGGTGAAACCCTATTTCTGAATCTAATCCTAAAATCAAATAAAAGAAAATCCTGCAATAATATGAAAAGTAGGTAGAGGGGAGAAGTTAGAAGGAATTTATCAGATTGGACAGTTCTATGTAGAATCCTACAAAACAGAAAATCAATTAGTTCCTAAAAATAAAATCCAGAAAAATCCTAACCTAAAAAAAAAAAAAGTTAGTCTTAATCTTAACATAATTCTAATATTAATTGAATTCAGAAAAAATATAACCGTTAGTCCCCAGCGATAGCGCTAAAAACTT
Organism: Magnolia sinica; assembly: GCF_029962835.1. Taxonomy (NCBI): domain Eukaryota; kingdom Viridiplantae; phylum Streptophyta; class Magnoliopsida; order Magnoliales; family Magnoliaceae; genus Magnolia; species Magnolia sinica. The sequence continues at coordinate 52,507,167 of NC_080582.1, forward strand.
ATTCACAACCCTAAGTGTAGGGTTGCAATGTAGTAATAATCTCGTTGAGATCATGGTTGAATCCATAGGGACTGTGTCTTCTGAATTTAACTGGAACTAGAACTAGATGAAGAACTAAAGCAAAATTCTGAATTTAAAGGAGTAAGGTTTAAACAATTAATTGAAAGTGGGAAAAAGGGTTCCATCCACTTACAGCTTCTTAGGATGCTACTATGCTTGATTCAAGGAGACAACTGGAATCAGAGTCCTATCTTATCCAGTTGGAAGAAGAGACGATCGGATCTCTGAACTTTTCATGAATCTTGTCATTAAAGAAGAATAATTGGTAAGACTATAAGGGATTCCGTCACCTATCCATGCCCATGGGACGATGGCAAACAATAGGGTTTACCATTCTAGCAATCTTAGATAAGAAAAGAAGATATCTAAAGCTATCGTAGATCTATTGTAATTTGTCACAACAAACCATTAAAAACTAAAAATATTCCTTACAATCAAACTAGAATCCAAAAGTGTTCAACCAAAACATGAATCAAATAAAGTAAACATCTCAATCACACTACAATCTTCAACTTTTAGCCCTAGCTAAGACATTTAACTAACCATAGACATGATTGAACTAAAGTCTTTCGAACAAAGCATAAAAACCAACTAAGGAAGAAGAAGAAATATCTTGGACGGCGACTCCACTCCTTGAACCCTAGAAGGTGCCTAGGAACATCCTAGGGACTCCTATTTATAGTTGAGAAGCTCCACCTTTCACATCGACTTGGAATTTCTGCAAACTACCTCAAGTTACGCAATCTGAGTCGACAATTCTGTGTGATTTCGGTGGGATTGAAGTTGGTTCTATGGCACCGATATCATATCTAAAATTTATCGCATCTGAAAATTTATGTGCAGTGTACTTAGGTGGCACCAAAATTGCCTTAAGTGGCATCGAAGCTGGCTTCGGTGGGACCAAATTAAGCTGTTTTCTTACTGGATTGTTTTGTGCACTTTCGATGGGACTGAAATTAGTGTAGGTGGGACTGAACTATCCTATTTTTCTGCTATTTATCTTATACTTTTGCCAGTCTTTTCTTTATCCTTTGTACTTGGTTTTCTTAGATCTTGACATGAAAATTCTTCATTCTTGGTCTCCTAAGATCCCTCTTTTGCTTTGGTGATTCTTGAGCACTAAATCCATGCTTTTAGCATTCTTTTCAATCTAAGCTCTCAGATTCACCTTGCAACACAAACATATATAAAATATAACATTAAGTAGTATCATGTTCATAACACTAAGATATAAATGGGGGAAAATATGTAATATTTGAGTCTCAACACCATACCTACTTCACTCCCAAAATTACTTCCTTTGTAATTTTGGCTTTTATTGTAAAAAAAGTTTTCTCAAGGTTACCTTACTAACCTAATACAATTCTTTGTAATTTTCATGGGCTATCACAATAAAAACTTAAACTGAGATTTTCATCGGTTGTCTCAGTCAAAACCTTAACTAATATTTTCACAGAAGACCTTAGAAAAACCTAAAAAGAGTTTTAGAATGTATAGTTATCTTCAATCGTAGTAGACGTAGCATAAACTTGTAGCAAAATGACGTTTTTCTTGAATGTAGATGGTGCTGTGTTCAATAAGATAGAATGGGTCTAGGGTTTTATAAATTTTAATTTTGTTAAACCTAAATGCTGCTTAATTCAATTCTCTTAGATCTCAGAGAGGAGTATAATTTACTCTCTTCGATTAAACTTAAAAGATTTGAGACTGAAGGGAACTGAATAAGCTATTAAAATAAATTATAAATACTAACCAATAGCTTGCTAATGACTTGAGCTTCTCTCTCTCTTGTAGAAGAATTTTGATAATTAAATTATGTAATTCAGAATAAGAGAAAACCTCAATTTATAAGCAAAGAAGTTAGAACTTTAGCTAGCCTGAGTTAGGCTTCGACTAGCCCGATTTCAGCAGATTCTATTCAACGGATTTTGGATTACACTCGATAAGTGTAAGTGCTATGTTTTCTAGCTCCTATTACTGTCAAATTTTGTAGTGCCAAAACTTCTTGGAATCTGTGTCTTATGTAGCTCATCTATAAATTCAAGACATTGCATCTCATGTACAAGATCAAAGGTCTTTACTTCAAGAACTTCAAATGCAAGATTACATGTTCATGTTCAAGTACAATACCAAGTGTAAATTCATTCTTTCAAGCTTCAAAAGTTCAAGTTTTCAAAGCTTCGTCCAAGTCAAGACAAAGTTCTTTACTTTGAACCTCAAGCTCAAGCTTCAAATGTCACTCATATTCAAGCTTCAAAAGTCTCAAGTTCAAGCTTCATCATTTCAAGCCTCGTGAATTTCAAAGATTGACTATCAACTAGCACAAGAAGTTTCAATGTTCATACATCATGTATAAGGTATGAATGACCCTAGATTGACCATAGGATAGGTCATTTTGAATACATAATTTAAATTGGGTCATTTTATAAGTGCATAGTGTGTTTCTCGACTAGTCCTAGCACTGGCTCGACCAGTCTAAGAAATCCTCGACCAATCCTAAGGTTATTACTTATTTTTAAGATTTTTGTTATTGCCTCGACCAGTCGTGTGAACAGTGCTCGACCAGTCCTGAAGGCTTGACTCAAAGTCCAACAACTAATTTGAGTTCCACACAACCAGTCGTAGACAGGACTCGACCAGTCATGGAGGCCACTTGACAGGTCAAGCAGGCCCTACGACCAATCATGGAATGGCCTTATCTTTTTGCGCCTAAATTTTTAAAAGTTTGTTGGTCCTTCGACCCATCGTGACGACCTTAGGACCAGTCGAGAGTGTGATTCCTACACTTATAAATAGTGCATGAAATTCAGAGTTTGGTATTCAATTCAAGCAAAATCAATATGCCACTTTGAGAGATAAGTTAGTGATATTCTTAAGCTATTTAGTGTTCATTTTACATTCTCTTTAATTAGCTTTCTTTGTATTTGATTTTGAGTATCTACATTCCAATCATATTTGAAGAAGGGATTAAAATTTTCCCATTTCTTGGAATCAAAATCAAATCGAGCTAGCCCAACTTGATTTAATTTAAAAATCATTTAGAACCTAGAACCATTTCATAAGTGAGTGTGGACATTGAACTTCTATGCTGAACTTCTACTCTGATTTGGTTCTACCGAGCTGCATCAAAGGAGAATATCTAGATAAGTCTATTTTACTGCTTTGTAAATTCATTGCTTTGGTTTTTGTGATTGTGCCAAGAAAATCTCTGTTTTGGTTTATCTGAGGTGATCCAGAAAACTCAGAGTGTGGGGTTTTTGAATTGTGTAAGCCCACTTGAAAGACGCAATTGTGAGGGTTTTAGGTGAACCTTGAAAAACCTATTTTCATAGTGAACGCTAATATCCACTGTGTGAGGATATTATGAGTGGAGTAGTTGTGTAATTATTTTTCTAGATAGTTGGTGTACAAACAAGCGAACTACTATAACTTCTGGTCTTGTGGTGATTAATTGATTATTTCATTTTGTGGATGTTGTAATTTCCCTTTATGCATTTGTGGAGAATATTGTAATTTCTTTTATGCAAGTGTGGGAATGTTGTAATAGCTTAGTTATTTCCTTTGCTATTTATTTCTTTATTCCTTTGTATCAGTTTGAGATTTTGATACATAGACCGTTCTAGGCATCAGGTTGTCCTACTATAAACCTTTGGTTTTTGGTGTAAGGTTGTCCTTAAAACAACATCTGTATCAACATGTCAATACTTGTACACTTGAGGTTGTTTTACATTTCTGTATTGTGGATTGTTTAATTGCTATCTTTTATATTTGTTTAAATTCCGCAGTTAAATTTTTAATTTGGCGGTAGTCCTATTTAACTCCTCCCCCCCCTCTCGAGGACTCATAGCTCGGCCTTTTCAAGTGGTATCAAAGCCTAATAGCTCGTTTTAATTATTATTTCTTTTGGATTAATTTCTTGAGCTAATCGGTGTGAGCTTTGTAAGATGTTAAATTTTGATAGCCTTTCAGTCACTAGGCCTCCACCATTTGATGGCTCCAATTATGCCTATTGGAAATCCAGAATGTGGATTTTCTTAAAATCCATGGATGAAAGCATGTGGCAAGCCATAGTGACTAATTGGACCCCTCTTACCACTGAAGTAACTAGTACTGACGGATCCAAAACTATGAAAGTCTCACATTATTTTTCTTGGACCACTCTTCAAAAAAGTGAGAGTAGTGTCAATGCAAAGGTTTTAAATGCAATCACTTGCGCAATATCACCGAATGAATTTAAGAGAATTATATCCTGAGATACTGTAAAGCAAGCTTGGGATATTTTGGAAATGACACATGAGGGAACAACAATTGTCCGGAAATCTAAAGTCTAAATCCTCACAACCAAATTTGAAGAAATACGTATGGAAGAATATGAAACTTTTATGGACTTCTATATAAGATTAAATGACATTGTCAACTCTATGTGGGGTTTCGATGATAGAATCCTAGAAAGTAAACTCTGTGCAAAGATACTACGCTCACTACCTAAACAGTTAAATTCAAAAGTGACTGCGATCTAGGAACTTCGTGATACGGATAATATGAGGGTAGAAGAATTAGTTGGTTCATTACAGACCTATGAGTTAAACTTTAAAGCTCCTAAAGGTAAATCCATCACTCTTAAATCTTCTAAAAGTATTTCTCAAGAAAATAGTAATAATTCTGATTTAGAAAATTCTGAAGATGATATGGCCCTTTTAGCTAAAAAGTTCTATAAGATTTTTAAAAGTAAAAAGAGGGTTGATTTACAAAAACCTAATGAAAAGAAAAGATCTAAATCTAAAACCTGAAAATCTTTAAAAGACAATCAGTGTTACAACTACCATGAATATGGGCATTTAGCGAACAAGTGTCCTAAAAAGGACAAACCTAAAAAGGAATGGTATGTTGGCTACTTGGGATGAATCTTCCAACTCTGAAGCCGCTTCTGAATCATAAGATTCTGAAACCAAGTTGGGTAATGAAGTCAAAGCCCTTATGACTCTAGCCAAGTTCACTTTTTCAGATCATGATGATTTAACTAGTGAAGAAAATCTGAATAGTGATCATGAAAATGAAGATCTTCAAGATGCTTATAATGCCCTATACAAGAAAAGTTGTAAAATTGCTGTAAAACTAAAACTTCAGAAAGAAAAGTTTTCAAAACTTAAAGAAAATTTTGATAATCTTATTTTAGAAAAATCTCACATTTCAGATGGTTTTGAAAAAACTAAGTGTGACTTAGATTTCAAAACCTCCTAAGTTGAAAGCTTAAAATCTGAAAATGAAAAACTAAAACTTGAAGTCTCTTCACTTTTGAGTTTAAAAGACACTTGGAGGTATGCCCAAGGTGATCCTAAGTTAGAAAAACTTTTATCCAGATTCAGAAAATGTGGCGATTGATCTGGATTGGGCTATAATAAAAGTATTCCTCCCAAACATAAAAATACTCCACCTAAATTTATGAAAGGGGAGTCTTCAAACTCAAAAGGAAAAAGTCTGAATCAAAACTATTCTAAAAATGCTATGTCTTTTCAAACCATAAAACTTAAAAGCAACCATATCAATTATAAAAATTAGAATTGTAATCCTTTAGCTGAGAAAATTGTTGATTTACTTAAGGAGCTCTTAAAATCTAACACAGTAGGTCGGTTTTATAATAAGTACAAACATAAGAAGACCAACTATACTCCTAAACCCAAGACTGTAATGAAATGGGTTCCTAAGGTTACTTGCTTGGTTGTCCATACTACTTTTAAAGCTACAAGCCAGTCAAAGTGGTACCTAGACAGTGGATGCTCCAGACACATGAGTGGTGACAAAGGTCTATTCACCAATCTTAAAGAAATGACTAATGATTCAGTCACATTCGGTGATGGTAGCAACTGTAGAATTGTTGGCCAAGGTATGGTTCAACTCTTTAACCTCCCTTTATTTAAGAATGTTTTATATGTAGAAGGGTTAGAACAAAACCTATTAAGCATCTCTCAAATATGCGATAATAATCATAGTGTAAAATTTACTAACCAAGGGTGAGAAATTCTAAATAAAAATGGTTCTATAATATTAACTGGTCGTAGAACGTCTGAAAACTGCTACATTGTGAGTGATTCAAACTCATCTAATCTATCTTGCTACATAGTCCATACTAATGAGACCAAATTATGGCATAAACACCTTAGACATGTACACTACCATAACTTGTATAGATTGAACAAAAGAGAGTTTGTAAGAGGTCTACCTATATTATAGAAAGTAGACATAATATGTGGCGAATGCCAGATTAGCAAACAAACCAGGAGTACTCATAAAAAGGTGAACTCCAATGCCACATCTATACCGCTTGAACTTCTCCACATGGATCTTATTGGACCAACCAGAATGGAGAGTCGAGGAGGTAATAAGTACATACTGATAATTATTGACGACTTTACTAGATATACGTGGGTAGTCTTCTTATGGGACAAATCAGAAACTCTCGATGAAGTAAAAAGGGTACTTAAACATATCCAAACGGAAAAAAGATCTTAAGTCTGTAAGATCCATAGTGATCATGGATCAGAATTTGAGAATAGTAATTTTGAGAAGTTTTGCAGTGATCAGGGAATATCATATGAATTCTCTGCACCCAAAACACTACAATAAATGGTATAGTAGAAAGAAAAAATAGAGTGCTTCAAGAAATGGTAAATGTAATGTTAAATAGTATGAATCTCCCTAAAAATCTTTAGGCCGAAGCCGTAAACACTGCTTATTATATAATTAATCACATTTATACTAGAAAATCAAATGGGAAAATGGCTTATGAAATGTGGTTTGATAAGAAACTTACTGTCAAATACTTTCGAGTTTTTGGTAGCAAGTGCTACATTTTATATGACTGAGAAAATCTGGATAAGTTTGACACAAAAAATGATGAAGGGATATTTTTAGGGTATGCTCTAAATAGTCGAGTGTAACGGGTTCTTAATAAAAGAACAGGTGTAATTCAAGTGTTCGTTAATGTGGTTATTGATGATCACTTGAATACACCTGTCTCAGATTCAGAAAATGATGAAGTACTTTTAATTGACAAACTAGATACTTCATTCTATCAAAATAATTTTGAATTGAGGATTGTTAAAGACCATCCAACTAATCAGATTCTTGGGAACCCTCTCACTGGTGTGCGCACTCGTAAACAACTAGAAGATATGTGTAGCTCTTTCTGATGAAAACTGAATTGTTGCGATGCAAGAAGAGCTTTATCAATTTGTCAGAAATGATGTTTGGTACTTAGTTCTTAGATCGAAAGATAAACATATTATTGGAACAAAATGGTTATATTATTAGAAACAAGGCTAGGCTGGTTATACAAGGGTATACTCAAATTGAAGGCATCGATTACGATGAGACCTTTGCCCCAGTAGCTCATCTTGAATCAATCAGACTATTTATATCCATTACTTACTTTAGAGAGTTCAAAATATACTAAATGGATGTAAAGAGTGCATTCGTAAATGGCGATTTGCATGAAGTGCATGTTGAACAACTAATGAATTTTGAAGACCCTAAGAATGCTAATCATGTCTACCGCCTAAAAAATGCACTATATGATTTGAAACAAGCTCCCAAGGTATGGTACGAAAAGTTGACTAAGTTTTTACTAAGTCATAACTTTATAATGGGAAGTGTTGATAAGACATTGTTTGTAACGAAACATAATGATCATATTTTAATAGTGCAAATTTATGTTGATGATATTATTTATGGATCTACCTGTGCTAACATGACTATTGAGTTTGCAGATCTTATGAAGACTAAGTTCGAAATGAGAATGGTTGGAGAAATAAATTATTTTTTAGGGTTGCAAGTTAAACAGCAACCTAATGATTTCTTTATATCTCAAACCAAATATGCTCTAAACTTAGTTAAAAAGTTCGGATTTGAAAGTGGGAAAAATTTTGATACTCCTATGAGTACTACCATAAAACTCTCAAAAGACTCTACAGGTAAAAATGTGGATCCTAAGCTATATTGCAGTATGATAGGAAGTTTACTTTATTTAATTGTGAGCCAACCTGATATTGCATTTATCGCAGGAATTTGCGCTAGATATCAATTTGACCCTGAAGTGTCAATGTAATTGTTGTTAAGCGCATTTTGCGATATGTCACTAGTTCAGCTAATCTTGGTCTTTGGTATCCACATGATACTAGTGTGCAATTAGCTGGTTACATTGATGCTGATTGGATTAGTAACATTGATGACTGAAAATCAACCGGTGGTGGTTGATTTTATGTAGGGAATTGTTTAGTTTCTTGGCAAAGTAAGAAACAAAGTTCCGTATCGCTCTCAACTACTGAGGCTGAATACATTGCAGCAGGTAATGCATGTACTCAGCTTGTATGGATGAAAAGAATGTTAAGCGATTACAGAATTGCATAAGATTATATGGTTTTATATTGTGATAATTTCAGTGTAATTAATATATCCAAAAATCCAATCCAGCATTCACGAACCAAGCACATTGACATTAGATATCACTACATTCGTGAATTAGTGAAAGAAATGACCATTTCTTTGGAATATATTCCAACTGAGAATCAAGTAGCTGACATATTCACAAAACTGCTCGACAAAAGCAGGTTTTCTAAATTGAAATTTAATCTTGGTATATGCAATTTGAATTGATTATTCATGCATTTCTATATCATAATGTACATATTTATTATTTTAAATGTTTAAAATTTTAAATTTTATAAAAATTGCATATTTTGGGCTATGCACGACTAGTCGAGTACATACTCGACCAGTCGTGGCACGACTGGTCGAGCATGTACTTGACCAGCCGTGTAGCGCGAGTTTAATGCTTTATTTGGGGGGAAATCTATTTTTTTCTCATTTTGGGTGTCTTCTCCAACGGCTCCTAGGTCGACCGGTCGAACCCATCTCCTATTTTTTTCAAGGTTAGTGCATGGTTTTCATTTTCTTTGTAAAATCAAGTTCCTTGAACTCCCTTTTTATCTTTGGTGTGATTTATTTCTTGATTCATAGTTGTTTTTGGAGTTTTCTACTTCAAAATCTGATTTAGTGAAAACTCTCTCTACCTCTTTTGTAATCTCTTTGTTTCTTGTTATCTTTGATACAAATGGATGGTAGAGGCAAGAAGAAAGGATCTCGTGGTCCTTTTACTTCTCGATCAACTCCTATAACAGTGCGCCACCTTTGGTCACCCGAAGATGATCTCTCTTTTGTATGGGATATTAGAATGCACAATGTTATAATTGAATGACCTGTTAATGTTCATAATCTAGCTTCGTTTGATATCCTTCCTCTCCTTCAGTCTGTAAGATGGGATAACATACTGCATTGGGGTGGGCCAGCATACCGCTCCATTGCGCAAGCTATGTATGCTTGTATTACTGATTTTTCTACTAAAAATCTGACATTCACTATCTCAACCAGAAAATGTCCAGTTGATGTGGATCAACATCTTATCTCTAGCTTAATGGATTTACCTGTCAATGATGACGGTATTCCCATTAGCACTCTAGTAGCAAAACCATCTGAAACTAAGAAGCGAATGCTTACTAGAGAGTTATGCAATATAGATACGGAATGGAATACTGCTAAAAATGTACTTACCTCAAAGTATTTGTTACCCAGATACAGAGTCCTTCACAGGATATTCATTTCGAATGTTTATCCTCGTTCTGGTAACAAAACCAAACTCACTACGTTCATGGTCCGTATTCTTCATTCCATCATCTCTGGTATATTTGTATGTCTTCCTTCTTTGATTTGTTATTACATCATTTAGTTTCATCTCCATCCAAGGCACAGTAACATTCTCTTTGCGTATCTTATGATTGTGTTGGCCACACATAGTTTAGTGGTTATGCCTGTAGGAGAAGTTCCCATTCATCACCTACCATTCAACAACTCCAATATTAAGAAGATGAATTTGAGGATGGCCCCTCGTTAAGTCAATGTGGGTGCTGGTGGAGTTGTTGCTACAAATGAAGAAGAAGGTGATTTACCTCCAGATGACATCAATATGGATCATGTGTTTAATGAGATCGAATCCGATTCAGCAGATGATCCTGATTATCAGCCATTTGACTTTGATGCACGGTTGCGCTCACTTGAGGAAAAGGTAGAAAACATGAATGCATCCCATGATTTGCAATTCAAATATATGCACAAGTATCTTAGGTGCCTTAACAAGGGACTTTATAAACTTAATCCTTACATACCTATTCCTTTATCGGATTTTGATTAGTATTTGCTTATCTAGTTTATAATAACGTTTATGATATTTGGACTTCTTTTGTTTAATATGGTTGAACATGGTTGATCATGCTTGAACAATGTTTATTTAAGGATTTACTATCTTAACTATCTTGTTCAGTTATTCCTTATTACTCTTCTATTCTTCCTTATTTATCTACTTCCACTATCATTTAATAATTCCTTCCTTTGTCATGTTGTGACACAAAGGGGGAGAATGTTATCATGCTTATGTTATGTGGCATGTGGATTGTGGATTGTGAATGGATTGTGGATAGGTAGCCATCTAATTTTTTGTATGGGGGAGTAAGTAAGGGGGAGTATTGTAGGGGGAGTAGATACGGATTGTTTTGACCAGTTAATAACTGGTGTAGGATTCTTTATTATGCATATTATGCTTATTTTAAATGAAGTGTGTTTTGTCACAAATTTAACAAAGGGGGAGATTGTACATGCTATGTTTTCTAGCTCCTATTATCGTCAAATTTTGTAGTGCCAAAACCTCTTAGAATTTGTGTCTTGTGTAGCTCATCTACAAATTCAAGACATTGCATCTCATGTACAAGATCAAAGGTCTTTACTTCAAGAACTTCAAATACAAGATTACATGTTTATGTTCAAGTACAACACCAAGTGTGAATTCATTCTTTCAAGCTTCAAAAGTTCAAGTTTTCAAAGCTTCGTCTAAGTCAAGACAAAGTTCTTTACTTTAAACCTCAAGCTCAAGCTTCAAATGTTACTCATATTCAAGCTTCAAAAGTCTCAAGTTCAAGCTTCATCATTTCAAGCCTCGTGAACATAGGATAGGTCATTTTGAATACATAATTTAAATTGGGTCATTTTATAAGTGCATAGTGTGTTTCTCGACTAGTCCTAGCACTGGCTCGACTAGGCCAAGAAATCCTCGACCAGTCCTGAGGTTGTTACTTATTTTCAAGATTTTTGTTATTACCTCGACCAGTCCTGAAGACTGCTCGACTAGTTGTGTGAACAGTGCTAGACTAGTCCTGCAGGCTCGACTCAAAGTCCAGCAACTAATTTGAGTCCCACACGACCAGTCGTGGAGGCCACTCGACTGGTCGAGCAGGCCCTACGACGAGTCATGGAACGACCTTATCTTATCGCGCCAAAATTTTTAAAAGTTTGTTAGTCCTTGAACCAGTCATGCCGACCTCAGGACCAGTCGAGAGTGTGATTTCTACACTTGTAAATAGAGCATGAAATTCAGAGTTTGGTATTCAGTTCAAGCAAAATCATATTTGAAGAAGGGATTGAAATTTTCCCATTTATTGGAATCAAAATCAAATCGCGCTAGCCCAACTTGATTTAATTTAAAAATCATTTAGAATCTAGAATCATTTAATATGTGAGTGTGGACATTGAATTTCTACGCTGAACTTCTACTTCGATTTGGTTCTATCGGGCTGCATTAAAGGAGAATATCCAGATAAGTCTATTTTATTGCTTTATAAATTCATTGCTTTGGTTTTTGAGATTGTGCCAGGAAAATCTCTGTTTTGGTTTGTTTGTGGTGATCCAAAAAACTCAGACTGTAGGGTTTTTGAATTGTGTAAGCCCACTTGAATGACACAATTGTGAGGGTTTTAGGTGAACCTTAAAAAGCCTATTTTCATAGTGAACGCTAATATCCACTGTGTGAGGATATAAGGAGTGGAGTAGTTGTGTGACTATTTTTCTAAACAGTTGGTGTATACACAAGCGAACCACTATAACTTCTAGTCTTGTGGTGATTGATTGATTATTTCATTTTGTGGATGTTGTAATTTTCCTTTATGCATTTGTGGAGAATGTTTTAATTTCTTTATGCAAGTGTGGGAATGTTGTAATAGCTTATTTATTTCCTTTGTTATCTATTTCTTTAATCCTCTGTATCGGTTTGAGATGTTGATACACAGACCGTTCTAAGAATTATGTTGTCCTACCATAAACCTTTGGTTTTTAGTGTAAGGTTGTCCTTAGAACAACATTTATATCAACCTGTGAATACTTGTACACTTGAGGTTATTTTACTTTTCTATATTGTGGATTGTTTAATTGTTATATTTTGTGTTTTTTTTTTTTAAATTTCACTGTTAAAATTTTAATTTGGCATAGTCCTATTCAACTCCCACCCCCTTCTAGGACTCATAGCTCATTCTTTTCAATAAGAATTATCCAAAATTCGGCTGACCCATGGACAAGTTCTGCTGGCCGAACAGCATAAGTTAGCTAGGAGAACTTTCCCTTTGCCTGGCCGAATTCCCGCAAATTTCAAAAGTTGATGTTGGTAGAATTTGACCTGAACTTTCTCGGGCTAGACGAATTTCAATCTCTAGCTAGCCGAACCAAAACTCCGGGTAGCCGAATTTGCAACAAAAGTTGTTATTTGCTTCGAGCTTGAAGTTGGGTTGGTCAAGGAAGCTTAAGCTAGCCGAACTAGAATTTAGGTTGTCACATCCCAAATTTTCATGGCCAGAGTTTATACTCGTACCTGAGAAAATTAGGTGTTAATAATGTATAAATTGGTTTCTTTAAAAATCGCACCTTACTATTATTATTTTTTTCATTTGGATCACATGCACATACATTTATGAAGGTAACATTCACGAGAATAAAATCGACTGTATTAGTTACTTCATCAGAGTAAAAGAATAATCAAATGCCCTCTTAATGGGAGCTTATTGCATTTATCGAGTTCGCAGTGGAAGTATGAAATTAAATAGTGAAACTATTTTCCTATGCTTTCAGTATGATCTTCCATAGGGAGTTGGTCCTCTAAGTCTTCAATATGTACATCACCTACATCATCTGTATGGTTGGGAGAGGGTCAATGCCCTACTCATAGTGATGGTTATCCTTTAAAATTAACAATATTTCAAGAGATTTGTACAAGTAATATGAGGGTTTTGATACGTCTCATACTCTACTAATACATGAGATATCAGTATGCGCAAACAACCTACATGAGATGGATGCCTAGCAAAGTGTGTACGACTCATCATACATAATGATCATCATAATGTGGAATATAATTCATTAAAAACCTAAGTCGACCAGCATCCTATAACTACAGATATTCGCCGACATGGCCAACATTAATGTGGATTTATGCGAACATCTCAAGGCAACACAACATTTGGTTGGGGCATTTACGTAACACAATGTGTTCATGGAGCAACTATTTGCAACATCCAATCCTAAAAAGATAATGTAGCACGCATGGCGATTTACCTACATCGATTGTGCAACACGCCAAACAACCCATGGAATTACGTGCCAACCAAGAGGGCCGCTGCCTGTAACGCATTACGTCCATGATAAGATTTTAAATCACTAGTTGTGATACCTTTTTACACATCACTTGCACTTATAGAGAATGTGATCTGAATTATGGAGGTTCTGAAATAGTAAGACACATGCCCGAGCCTTAAAGATAGATAGCACAAGGCCAATATAATAAAGAGAAGAGTGACAATGGTCACCTCAACATAGATAAAAGTGGCAATGACCAACAGAGCAAAGAGAAGAGTGACAATGGTCAACTCAATAACAGAAGAGTAGCAATGGTTAACTCAACTAATAGAAGAGCGGCAAGGGCCAACTTAATAACAAGAAGAGTGGCAAGGGCCAACTCAAATAAAAGACGAGTCGCATGGCCAACTCAAATAAAAAGACAAGTGGCAGGGCCAACTCAATGAATTTGATAAGGTAAGGTCAAGGCATGTATCCATGGCCCCATATAAATTCAGAAAGATCACTTGTAATCAACATTATACTGTAAGCCAAAGACAAATACTTGATGTTACGTAAAACATATAATTGCTGGTAAAATTCAAAGTAATATGAAGGCATGTAAAAGGCAAGATAAAATAACTTGAAGGCATGTAAAAGGTAGGATAAATATAACGACTTAAATTAACGTAAGCTTAAAGGATAAAGCCCTCACTTGAAGCTTGACTCAAATATGGCCCTGACTTAGTCCAAGGCACAGTGAGTCGACTCGAAACCCAACTCTCTCTTTCTCTCTCTCGTTCCTTTTTCTTTTCTTTTCTTTTCTTTTCTTTCTCTCTTTCTTTCTCTTTCTCTTTCTCTCTCTTTTCCTTTCTTCTCTTTTCTTTTCCTTTCATTTCCTTTCATTTCCTTTCCTTTCTTTTCTTTTCTTTTCTTTTCTTTCTTCTTCTCTTAGTCGAATGCTGCCGACCTCTCTCTTTCTCTGTGGAGTGTTGCTCATGACCAAGATCTTTCTCTCTCTCTCTCTCACGTTTATTTCTTGTTGTTTTCCTCCAAACGCCGGATGGAGTTACATTTATAGCGGTGTGGACCTTCCAGATCTTTCTGTGTATCTTACACAGACGCGTTTGTGTATCAGAGGAATGACGCAGCCTTGCTGCGTAACCTTGTTTCTGCGCAATGAAATAAGGGAGGATATGTTGCATAATTGTAATGACCAGAAAAATTTTGTGCCAAGACCCGAGTACTACCTCCATTCTCCTTAGAAGTTATTTGTGGGTTATTTAGTGCTAAACTCGATTGCTTGTGAAATTAGCATCAATCACTTTAAATTTGATCTGCATGACTCAAAACCTGTAGAATAGTTAGCACTATGATACTCTGAAATCTGGGATTCATCGCTAAATCCAGTTGCTCTTGGGAATTTTTAGAAGTTTTGGATTAGACCTGGACCGCGCATCGAAAGTCTGATAGCGATGATCTTAGACAGTTATGGTCACCATGTTGGACTTGGAAATCACCTTAAAAATCAAGTCCAGATGATATTCTGGGTCGATTTGTTTGAGTCCGGAGTAAAGAGTGTGAGAACGGTGAGAAATTAAGTATGCTTTATGAAATCTGAGTCGTGTCGCTTGCACGATGAATTTAAGCAATCTGACCTTTGGATTCTGACCCAATTTCACCCTTAGATCAGGGAAGGTGGCCCAGGCATGTCATAGTGCTTGTGGACCTGATCGAGTTTCGGTAACCGTTGATTGAGTGTGGTCCGCCACGGCTGATCTGTAAATTCGATCGGTACAAAAACTCAGCCTGACCTAGATCTATGGTTAGTGAGCTTAAGTCCGACCGCACGTGGAAAAAGGCCCACCGGAAGTGTTCCGTTGGATTGAGAGAGGCCTGTTTTGGTTATAACCTAAGTATACCTTGACCTTGGGGTTATTTTCATCAATGTTAGGCCTATATATAGACCTTAAAACCCTAACTCTCTTTTCCATACGAATTTCCTAACCCTAGCTAAGAAAGAGAGAGGAAAAGAGAGAGCTAGTGAGAGAGAAGTTGGTGAATTATCTTAGATTCTTTCCTGTTACTCTTCATCCTTAAACCATCACTTTTGAATCGTTATTCCGGCGATTCTAAGTTCTTCCTTGGGTAAGTTAACCTAACCCTAATCTGTTTTAGAGCTTAGAAGAGTTTATGTGTTGATGTACCTCATTTCTATCCTTGTCTTAGGTTATCTTTTCGCCGTTGACGAAGACATATCGTCTGAATCAGTTCGGTGTGTTTTTCTGGTTTAAGGTGCGGACTTTAATCGTATAGGTTATGGTTTTCAAGGCTTTCAATGCCAGTTAATGGTTTATTCTTGTTATGGATGAGATTTCACATGCCAAATGCTATGTTTATTTTGCATTCCTGATATGCATGTGTTATATTGAGATTTGTGTATTCTATGTATATGTAGGAAGTACCGTATATGTATAAAATATGAGCATGTGTTTGCCATGATTATTTGTCATGTAATTGTGCTAATCGTATGTGTGACAACTCCTTGGCAAAAGGAATTGTTCAAATGTGTGTATTACAACAGACGTCATGTATGTTGACCTATGTATTCTAAGTGTTTGAAGAAATGTCTAAATGGTCTAAAGGGTGATATATTAACCTAATTGCGGGCGTTGAGAAGCGATTCTCAACACTCCTATTAATGTGTATGATTTACCACATGCAAGTCATATTCCTTGTTGTTTAAGTTCAAGTATTACTTATGTGAGAATCCATGTTAAGTTGATACTCTTCAAATGCTTACATACCACATGATTTGAGTTGTTGTTCCGTTACTATTCTAAATTATTAATATGAATATCTGTTGTAGTGGAATGTGTTTGGGACTATGAAATAGTCTAGGAAGTCGGTTATCGGCCTTGAGTTCGTGGCTGAGGTTGCTTTCGCCACGAAGGACGCGATTTGACGAACCCGAGTCGTATTAGAGTTGTCGGCAGTGGTTTGGCTACACAGAGTGTTTGCGCATTCTATGTCGTTCAACCCAACGTGCGCTCATGCTAGTTGAGTTCGTCAAGTAACCTGATTGTCCGATGTATGTTCACCATGTATGGACGCTATTGGTTGAATCTATGGTATCAAACTTACCGATGAAATCCCGTTAACCATTGTACCTTGATCCGCTAAGACTCATGAGCCGGACATGGTGGTATGGGATACTGTGGTCGAGCTGTCGCCTACGCTGGGGTGACGAGCCTCCCCATAGTGACCAGTGAGCAACCAAACTCATGAGCCGATTATGGTGGTATGGGACACTATATTCGTGCTGTCGGCCTACATTGATTGGTGACAAGCCCTTTGTAGTGACCTCGAGCATACCTGGATACCGCATTGAGGTGACGAACCTTATTGTAGTAACCAAGGTATGATAAGCATGCACTGATTGGTGACGAGCCCTTTGCAACGACCTAAAACCATATGATCGTATGAGATTGTCTAGGACTGACGACCCTAGAATGGATCACTATTTAGAAATTAATATGAGGAAGGTACCTTAGCTTCCCAATCCTGCTGTATGAAAAGGGACTAATAACAACTTGGTAATCATGTTCATGCACCGCATTGCATGTGCCTGGAAGAGGTAGAGCACTTGAGGTGATGTCATGCGTAACGTAAGATGAAGATGCTGAGGGTGTACAAGTGAGGGCATACATCATTCTACATACATCCTTGCACTAACAAGAGTAATTAGGACATGTTTAATTGTTCTGCTTTATCATTACTGCTTGATTAAATTGATAACATGTTAACCTTTACTTTATTGTTCCATTGAGTTGATCACTCACTCCCACGTTCTGGGGCGGTGTTTAAACACCCACCAGACTCTGTCTTAGTTGCAGATATTGATGCGACCCCTGAGGCAGAGCAGGAGTTCCAAGATGATGAGGCTGCATTTTCTTTCATGCAGTTCTCAGGCGGGTTCTAATGAGCCACGTCCTGATGCGCGGGAGTTCTGAATTTTCTTTTGGGAATAGATAATGTCATTTAACGCTTGTTTTTTTATAGCAACACTTGTAATATGACTTAGTATGTATACATATTTCAGGGACTTACACATATACACTTATGTTTCTTTAAGTCTTCCGCTTGCGTCTATCACTTATCCTTGAATTATGTTTGCAGTTTGGCTTAATCTGTTTCATGTTTTATGTACTCATACAGACAACATACATTCATTATTAAATATATTGTATAAGTGATGTTTTGAAACTCGGGAGCTGAGTTATGCTCGACCTCCGAATTTCAGGGCGTTACAAGTTAGTATCAGAGCATGAATTGGATTAAACCAGACCTAGGTTATGGTCACACACTGCACACTGTCTCCACCTTAGTGTATTTGGGTGCAAGTTTAATGTAGATTTTTGTGTTTGTGTCCCGTTGCTTCTATCGGTGGAGGTTTACTGAAAACGATCGCCGAGATCGAGTCTGTCCGCACTCCTGATCACACACAGTGACCCAAAATCTCTTCTAGACCATCCCTTGATGAGTCTATATGGTTTATCTTCCCATCTCAACCCTTTAATTATCAAGAAATCTGTGTTTGCATCAGATTTCAACCCGAATGGCCCGATAGGCGTCGATTCGGACAAAGGGGCCGATCGGGGCATTTTCAAGGGGACCCAGGGGGACCCACATCATTTTAGAGCTAAGGGGCTAGGAGGACCTCGCCCAAATGGTGAGTTATCGTCGGACGGTCTAGAGGCCGGCGATGACCTCACTGGTTCGGCGAGCCCTTGCCGCCCAGGCCAGGCCGGCCGGCTCGGGCCGACGACTTTGAGGCCTAGTGTGGCCCACCCCTCCATCGTTGCTTGGTTTTAAACCTTCCTACCCTATCTCCTTCACAAAACACCCTCCCAAGCTCTCCTTTTCTTCAAGTTCCTCTCAAAACTCCACCAAAATCCTTCCCAAATCTCATTCTTCTTCCATTTTCGTGCACACCCAACCAACCCATCTCAAAACCTCACCCCCATTGTTGATTTCACTCTTTTTTCTTCTCATTTGAGCTCCGAAATCCTTCTTTGGGATCTCAAGTGTGTGGAAGCTTCACCATTCTTCCCATTTCTCCATTTTCTCTCATTTTCCATGGCCCTCTTTGAGTTTATCACGACCATATTTTCCATCTCTACCTTTATTTTCTTGATGGGGAAGAAGAGAGCGCCCGTGGATGAAGTCGGGCCTAGCCGCCCAACTCGTGCACAGAGGCCGAGAGGTGCCACCACGAGCACGACCGCCACCTGTGAATTTTAGACCAAGCAGGATCTTGATCCTCAAGCTCCCATTGGAAGAACTTTTTGGCAGAGTTATCTCACGGAGTCTATGAAGGCCGTAGGGTCCTTTTTTAGGCTCATGTAGATCCGCGACTATTTGGTGAGTTTTTGTTGTTGGAGCGCCTGGAAGGGGCTAATTGGTGTCCCTTGTTTGAGGGCAATATCGCGCCAATGCAAGCACTATTCGAGCTTTTTATGCCAATATTTGTGATCCTTCGCTGGAGCCTCTGCAGTTCAAGATTCCTTGTGAAAGCGGTCGGGAGGCCACAGTTAACGTCGCTTTGATATCCCGACTCCTAAATGTGCCACTTGGTGAGGTGCATGCCAGTGAGAAGAATTTGAACAGTATGGGCGAGAGGGAACATCGCACCCGGCTCTTGTGTGGTCATCTGGTTGAATGGCAGCCTAATAGAAGTCTTCTAGCTACCAACATGATGGACGACTTCTGCTTGCTTCACCACATGTGTACATTCAATGTATATCAAAGGTGGAGCAACCGCAGCGAGTGTACGCACCTGATGGTAGATTTTCTATATCAGGTGAGGCAATGAGCGAAGCTATATGTGCCAACGTACATCTTGCGTCAGATTATCCTTATCGCTGTTCGACTAGGAGGACCGAATCGCTCCTATTTGGCCGACTCATTTGTAAGCTTGCACATGAGTTTGGCTATAGGCTTGGGGTAGAAAAGCTGGTTCCTGTTCGCCACATTAATCTGATGACCCTTAAGCATATGGAAATTGGTCCTCGTCGACAAGCCTCAGGAAGTGAGGATGAGTCAGAGAGCGATGAGGAAGAGAGTTATACCGAGGGTGGAGCTCAGATTGAAGAAGAAATAGAGTAGGACAAGGAAGAGGTAGAGGCACAGGATTCGAGTGAGAGTTCTCCTCCTGTGGCACCAGAGCAGACCACAGATCAGGTTGCCAGGGATGCCCGTATCGCTCGGCTTGAGGAAGGGCAGGCTGTTCTACGCCAGGATATCATGGATCTTCGAGGCCTTGTGAAGCATAATTTCAAGAAGGTGACTTGAACTCTGAAGTCTATCATATGTTGCTTGTAGGATAAGGGTGCCCCGCCTCCATCTCCTGATTCTGACGAGTAGTTGTCGTTGTAGTTGTCCTTTGCTTTATTTTGTTGTTTCTTTCTGTGTGTAGCCATTGTTGGCTTTGTAGTTGGAAGTTGTTTGTTATTGTTTGAAGTTTTAGATGTTTAGTTCACATGTTTTCCCTGTCGTGATTCATGTAATGCTGCACTACTTGTATTGCGACAAATTTTGTTAAATGAAATGCATGTTGTTTATCGTTGAAGTTGTGCTGTGAATGCTGTGTGGGTGGATTATGTTGATGTTAAATCTTACAGGTTATATCCTCTGTTGAATGTAAGGTATGCCTCCTAAGGGTTCGAAGACTTCGGCCCGTCTCTCTTTGGTTGAGTCGCTTGTCGAGGTCTCTCCCCTGAGCGATAGCCAGACGGATCCACAGTCGGGCCCATCTCATTTTGGTGTTGGGCCGACACCTGTGATTCCACCTATGGCTCCTCCAGTCATGCCTTTGGTTCCTGAGCCGAACCGTGCATCTTCGTCTGCTCCACCTTCTGATTGGTTTGAGCAGATGATGCTGTTGATGCAGTAGCAGCAGATTCAACAGCAGTAGCAGCAGCACCAGTTTTTGTCTTCCATGGCTGACATCTTTGTTCAGTCAGTGGGGGTGACTCCATTTGCTTCACCTATGCCCCCATCTGGGAGCGCTAGTGCAAGCGACACATTTGAGCGATTCCAGTGCTTACGACCTCCCACATTTGCGGGTTCTCATAGACCCAAGGAGGCCGAGTACTGGATTGATCACATCTCTAAGATGCTAAGACCCTGCACTGTTAAGAGGTTGAGCAGGTCGAGCTTGCCTCCTTCATGTTTGAGAAGGAGGCCAGTTTATGGTGGGACAGTGTTCTTTGCACTGTTGAGGAAGGATATGAGTGGTCGTGGCAGGCGTTTGAGGCACGCTTTCACGAGAAGTATTTCTCAGTTACGTACCGACATGAGAAGGAGAGTGAGTTCCTCCACCTTCGCCAGGGAGGGATGTCGGTGACGGAATATGAGAACTGGTTTACTGAGCTAGGTCGGTATGCTCCCTTGATTCTGAGCGATCAGCCGATGAGGATGCAGCACTTTTCTGAGGGATTGAGGCCTGAGATCCGATCGAAGATGTGCTGTGCTAGCATATCTTCTCATGCGGAGTTGGTGAGCATGTCCTTGCGAGCTGAGCAGGACGGGGATAGGTCGTCCCGTATGCGAGCACCTATGGTTCCCAGACCTGCACCTTTTCTCGGCAAGAGGCCGCAGGCAAATTCTCCTCTGAGGCATTCAGCGCCGCTCGCTCAGCAGATGCGAGCTGATCTTCGTTGTTCGTACTGTGGGAAGATGGGGCATTTGGATCGTTCTTACTTTTCGCGTATGCGGGATCGTGGTTTTACTCCACCGCAGAGGATCAGTCGTCCGATGCCTCAGGTTATATCACCTCCACCTCTTCGTTCAGTGCCAGCTCATCCATCCTTTAGACCTTCTGTACCTAGCTTCAGGCCACCTCAGCGGCCCATGGTTCCTCCGCCGAATTGTCAGCAGCAGGCTCGAGTTCATGCGCTCTCAGCTGAAGCGCCTATGTCTGACTTGGTGCCGAGATCCTTTGAGGTTACAGCGCACATTGAAGGTATTCCCGTTTCTATGTTGGTGGATATAGGGTCCACTACTTCTCTTATATCGTATGCAGCAGTTAGGCATCTGAGTTTGAGCATTGTTTCTATAAAAGGAGTGACGCTCACTACCGCTACAGGGATCTCTTCAGCTATGAACAAGCATTGTTTGGATTGTTTGATTGATCTAGGGAGTGGATCGATTCTTGTTGATCTTTTTGTCACACCTCTTTTCCATTACGATATTATTATGGGTATAGATTGGCTTACGAGGATGCGAGCAGAGATTGATTGTGAAGCAAGGTCGGTGACAATCCATGGACCTGAGGGCGAGACAGTTACTTTCCCAGCTCAGGTCAGTTACCCTTTTCGTCTTGATTATTATACTTCTCTGTTGGAGAGATGGCTGGATCGGCATTTGAAAGCACGCCTGTAGTTCGGGAGTTTAAAGATGTGTTTGAGTCGATTCCTGGATTACCTCCTCAGCGCGAGATTAATTTTACTATCGATCTCATGCCTGGTGCAGTGCCCATTTCTTTGCCCACCTATCGTATGCTTCCGAGTGAAATGGAGGAATTGAGGAAGCGGATAGATGGTTTGTTGAATTTGGGCTTTATTCGGCCTAGTGTGTCTCCTTGGGGAGCACCTGTCCCATTTGTAAAGAAGAAAGATGGTTCCTTACGATTATGTATTGATTATCGTAGGTTGAATCTGGTAACTGTGAAGAATAAGTACCATTTGCCTAGGATTGATGATTTGTTTGATCAGTTGAAGGAGGCATGGTACTTTTCGAAGGTTGATCTGCAGTTAGGGTATCATCAGTTGCGTGTCAAGAATGAGGACGTACAGAAGACCGCTTTCAGGACTAGCTTCGGTCACTATGAGTTCCTTGTGATATCATTCGGTCTTACGAACGCACCAGCCGTGTTCATGGATTTGATGAATAAGGTGTTTCAGCCATTCTTGTTCCGATTCGTCATTGTCTTTATCGATGACATTTTGATTTATTCTGCGAGTCGAGAAGAGCACGAGGAGCACTTAAGAGCGTCTTAGATACTCTTAGGAAGAATCAGCTTTTTGCGCAGTTCAAGAAATGCAATTTCTGGAAAAAGGAAGTCAAGTTCCT
The DNA here is from genome assembly GCF_029962835.1 of Magnolia sinica. Lineage (NCBI taxonomy): Eukaryota > Viridiplantae > Streptophyta > Magnoliopsida > Magnoliales > Magnoliaceae > Magnolia > Magnolia sinica. Next base: position 52,529,844 of record NC_080582.1, read on the forward strand.
GGGACATGTAGTGTCTAAGGAAGGGATAGCTATCGATCTTGCTAAGGTAGCTGCAGTTCAGGATTGGAAGCAACCTGGTTCAGTTACTGAGGTAAGAAGCTTTCTGGGTCTAGCAGGCTATTATCGACACTTCATACGAGACTTCTCGAAGATAGCCAGACCGTTGTCTCAGTTGACACGGAAAGATTTGAAGTTTGCTTGGAATGGGAAGATAGAGATAGCTTTTCAAGAGCTGAAGGACAAGTTGACGTCCGCCCCTGTGCTAGTATTGCCAGAGCAAGGGGTTAAGTATATTATATATACTGACACCTCTTGCGTTGGCCTGGGTTGTGTCCTTATGCAGAAGGACAGGGTGATTTCTTATGCTTCGAGGCAGTTGAGGAAGCACGAAGAAAATTACCCTACACACGACCTGGAGTTAACAGCTGTCATTTTCACATTAAAGCTCAGGAGACATTACCTCTATGGAGAGGAGTTCGAGCTCTTTTGCGACCACAACAGCCTTAAGTATATTTTCATGCAGCGTGATTTGAATATGAGGCAGCGCCGATGGATGGAAAGATTAAAAGACTTTAAGTTCGATGTTTCTTACCACCCGGGCAAGGTGAACCTTGTGGCAGACGCGTTGAATCGCAAGAAGGCTATAGAGTTTACGGCTCCGCTAATGATAGCAGAATGGGACATGTTGGAGTTTGTGCGAGACTTTGAGCAGAAGCTTACTGTGGAAGAGACGAATGAGGTTATTGCACACATTCGTGCACAGCCCCTCATTGACGAGAGGATCATTGCAGTTCAGGCAGATGATGAGCTTTTGGAGAGGTGAGAAAGTGGGTTGGTACAGATGAGAACTTCGAGTGGAGTGTTGGTTCAGATGGGGGCCTACGATTTCGTGGCCGATTATGTGTCCCAGACATTCCTGACTTGAGAAGGGAGGTTCTCGAGTCAGCCCATACTTCTAAGCTTGCGATGCATCCAGGTAGCACGAAGATGTATCAGGATATGAGAAGATCATATTAGTGGGATAACATGAAGGTTCATATTGCTGAGTTTATATCTCGTTGTCTCACGTACCAGCAGGTCAAGGCAGAGCATCGCCGACCTCCTGGGCTACTTTAGCCCATGCCCATAGCAGAATGGAAGTGGGACTTCATCTCTATGGACTTTATTTCAGGATTGCCGAGAACGAGGAAGGGACATGACTCTATTTGGGTGATCGTCGACTGATTGACGAAGTCGGCTCATTTCTTAATGATCAGAGTCACAAACTCTGCAGACGAGTTGGCTAGGTTGTATATCAAGGAGATTGTGCATCTGCATGGAGTTCCCTTGGAGATTGTGTCTGATAGAGACACGCGTTTCACATCTATCTTCTGGACTCGTATCCAGGAAGCGATGGGTGTGAAATTGAAGTTCAGCACCGCGTTTCATCCGTAGACAGATGGGCAGACGGTTCTGGAAGACATGTTGGGGGCTTGTGTTTTGGATTTCAAGGACAGTTGGGATGATTATCTCCCTTATGCAGAGTTCGCATATAACAATAGCTTCTAGGCGAGTATCGGCATGGCTCCGTATGAGGCATTGTATGGTTGCCCGTGCAGAGCACCGCATTGCTGGGCAGAAGTTGGCGAGCGTAGTTTGATTGGCCCGAAATTAGTGCAGGCGACTTCAGAGAAAGTTGACATTATTCGACATCGACTTCTGACAGCCTAGAGTAGGTAGAAGAGTTACGCTGATACGAGGCGGTGACCGCTTGAGTTTGAGGTTGGAGACCATGTATTTCTTAAGGTCTCCCCTATGAAGGGAGTTATGTGGTTCGGTAAAAAGGAAAAGCTCACATTGAGATTTATTGGTCCATTTCAAATTCTAGATCGAGTGGGAGCAGTAGCATACCGCCTTGCTTTGCCCACACCTCTTGCGGGTGTGCATAACGTATTTCATGTTTCTATGCTGAAGAATTACGTTCTTGAGCCTTCGCATATTATCAGTTGGGAGCAGGTGAAGTTGAGCAAGGATGCCACATATGTACTGCGACCGATGCGTATTCTAGACAGGAAGGAGCAGGTATTGCGTAGCAAGGTTATCCCTCTTGTGAAAGTTCTATGGACGCATCATAGTGAAGAGGAGGCTACTTGGGAGACTGAAGCTGAGGTCAGAAAGAGCTACCCTCAGATCGTTAAGGAATATGAGAAGGTACGAATTTCGAGGATGACATTTCTTTAAGGGAGGTAGATTGTAATGACCCAAAAAATTTTGTGCCAAGACCTGAGTACTACCTACATTCTCCTTAGAAGTTATTTGTGGGTTATTTAGCGCTAAACTTGATTGCTTGTGAAATTAGCATCAATCACTTTAAATTTGATCTGCATGACTCAAAACCTGTAGAATAGTTAGCGTCATGTTACTCTAAAATCTGGGATTCATCGCTAAATCCAATTGCTCTTGGGAATTTTTAAAAACTTTAGATCGGACCTGGACCGCGCGTCGAAAGTCCGATAGCGATGATCTTAGACAGTTATGGTCACCATGTTAGACTTGGTCATCACCTTAAAAATCAAGTTCAGATGATGTTCTGGGTCGATTTGATTGAGTCCGGAGTAAAGAGTGTGAGAACAGTGAGAAATTAAGTATGCTTTTATGAAATCTGAGTCGCGTCGCTTGCGCGAAGAATTTAAGCAATCTGACCGTTGGATTCTGACCCAATTTCACCCTTGGATCAGGAAAGGTGGCCCAGGCATGTCATAGTGCTTGTGGACCTGATCGAGTTTCGGTGACCGTTGAATTGAGTGTGGTCCGCCACGGCTGATCTATAAATCCGATCGATACGAAAACTCAACTTGACCTATATTCATGGTCAGTGATCTTAAGTCCGACCGCACGTGGAAAAAGGCCCACCGGAAGTGTTCCGTTGGATTGAGAGAGGCCTGTTTTGGTTATAACCTAAGTAGACCTTGACCCTGGGGTTATTTTCATCAATGTTAGGCCTATATATAGACCTTAAAACCCTAACTCTCTTTTCCATACGAATTTTCTAACCCTAGCTAAGAAAGAGAGAGGAAAAGAGAGAGCAAGTGAGAGAGAAGTTGGTGAATCATCTTAGATTCTTTCCTGTTACTCTTCATCCTTAAACCATCACTTTTAAATCGTTATTCCGGTGATTCTAAGTTCTTCCTTGGGTAAGTTAACCTAACCCTAATCTGTTTTAGAGCTTAGAAGAGTTTATGTGTTGATGTACCTCATTTCTATCCTTGTCTTAGGTTATCTTTTCGCCGTTGACGAAGACATATCGTCTGAATCAGTTCGGTGTATTTTTCTGGTTTAAGGTGCGGACTTTAATCGTATAGTTTTTGGTTTTCAAGGCTTTCAATGCCAGTTAATGGTTTATTCATGTTATGGATGAGATTTCACATGTCAAATGCTATGTTTATTTTGCGTTCCTGATATGCATGTGTTATATTGAGATTTGTGTATTCTATGTATATGTAGGAAGTACCGTATACGTATAAAATATGAGCATGTGTTTGCCATGATTATTTGTCGTGTAATTGTCCTAATCGTATGTGTGACAACTCCTTGGCAAAAGGAATTGTTCAAATGTGTGTATTACAACATATGTCATGTATGTTGACCTATGTATTCTAAGTGTTTGAAGAAATGTCTAAATGGTCTAAAGGGTGATATATTAACCTAATTGCGGGCGTTGAGAAGCGATTCTCAACACTCCTATTGATGTGTATGATTTACCACATGCAAGTCATATTCCTTGTTGTTTAAGTTCAAGTATTACTTATGTGAGAATCCATGTTAAGTTGATACTCTTCAAATGCTTACATACCACATGATTTGAGTTGTTGTTCCATTACTATTCTAAATTGTTGATATGAATATCTATTATAGTGGAATGTGTTTGGGACTATGAAATAGTCCAGGAAGTCGGTTATCGGCCTTGAGTTCGTGGCTGAGGTTGCTTTCGCCATGAAGGACGCGATTTGATGAACCCGAGTCGTATTAGAGTTGTCGGCAGTGGTTTGGCCACACGGAGTGTTTGCGCACTCTATGTTGTTCAACCTAATGTGCACTCGTGCTAGTCGAGTTCGTCAAGTAACCCGATTGTCCGATGTATGTTCACCATGTATGGACGCTATTGCTTGAATCTAGGGTACCAAATTACCGATGAAATCCCGTTAACCGTTGTACCTTGATCCGCTAAGACTCATGAGCCGGACATGGTGGTATGGGACACCGTGGTCGAGCTGTCGGCCTACGTTAGGGTGACGAGCCTCCCCGTAGTGACTAGTGAGCAACCAAACTCGTGACCCAATTATGGTGATATGGAACACTATATTCGTGCTGTCGGCCTACATTGATTGGTGACGAGCCCTTTGTAGTGACCTCGAGCATACCTGGATACCGCATTGAGGTGACGAGCCTTATTGTAGTAACGAAGGTATGATAGGCGTGCACTGATTGGTGACGTGCCCTTTGCAACGACCTAAAACCATATGATCATATGAGATTGTCTAGGACTGATGACCCTAGAATGGATTACTGTTTGGAAATTGATATGAGGAAGATACCTTAGCTTCCCAATCCTACTGTATGAAAAGGACTAATAACAACTTGGTAATCATGTTCATGCACCGCATTGCATGTGCCTGGAAGAGGTGGAGCACTTGAGGTGATGTCATGCGTAACGTAAGATGAAGACACTGAGGGTGTACAAGCAAGGGCATACATCATTCTACATACATCCTTACACTAACAAGAGTAATTAGGACATGTTTGATTGTTCTGCTTTATCATTACTGCTTGATTGAATTGATAACATGTAAACCTTTGCTTTATTATTCCACTAAGTTGATCACTCACTCCCATGTTCTGGGGCGGTGTTTAAACACCCACCAGACTTTGTCTTAGTTGCAGATATTGATGCGACCCTTGAGGCAGAGCAGGAGTTCGAGGATGATGAGGCTGCATTTTCTTTCGTGCAGTTCTCAGGTGGGTTCTAGTGAGCCATGTCCTGATGCGCGAGAGTTCTGGATTTTCTTTTAGGAATAGATAATGTCATTTAACGCTTATTTTTTGAAGCAACACTTGTAATATGACCTGGTATGTATACGTATTTCAGGGACTTACACATGTATACTTATGTTTCTTTAAGTCTTCCGCTTGCGTCTATCACTTATCCCTGAATTATGTTTGCAGTTTGGCTTAATCTGTTCCATGTTTTATGTACTCATACAGACAACATACATCCATCACTAAATATGTTGTATAAGTGATGTTTTGAAACTCGGGAGCTGAGTTATGCTCGACCCACGAATTTCAGGGTGTTACAATAATGACCGAGATTGGAGTGTCCCTCGATCAAATCCTCTCAATTTGGCCTCTTGGGAGTGGTCAGATCCCATCTTATAAATGGTTGAATGATTCAGATTGGATTACGGCTCTCAGTTTTAGTCGTGCTGAAGTCTTGAAACATGCCCTGGATTTCCCACTGGCGTGTGTTTTGCAGAAGTTAATTGGCATGTCTTACGCTATTGGAGTCGGTAGGGTCCACTCACGATGATCTTTCGATGGATCAGGGTCGTTTATTTGTTTTGTAGGATTGAGTTAGGCCACGAGTCCAGATATGAATTGGATCTGCGTTTTGGATGGACCACACCACTAATCAACGTAGTGTTGCATTCATTTGATATTGTGAACTCGTGTGTGTGCGTGGGTGCTCATGGATAACATAGGTTTGGTGGAATTTACCTCCCGGATGCAATGGATGGTTCAGATCATCCTGTTGGATGACCGTGGTGGGCCACAGCTCATCTCAGTGGATGGACGATGAAGGAAGTCCGCTTCTTGCGGTTTTCGTCAGGTCAAATACGATTTAACCCGACCTCTGGTTTGGTGCGCAACTAGCGAATACCTACCATGCACTTGCACAATGCAAGTTGGGGTCCACCGTGATGTTTTTGAGAAATCAAGTCTGTCCATCCATTTTTCCATATAATTTAAGGGGCAGAGCCCAAAATTGAAGCATATCCAAAGATCAGATGGGCCATATCACATGAAACAAGGGTTACCATGGTTTCTACTGTTGAAACCCTTTCTAGGCCCTTCAATGATGTTTATTTGTCATCTAACCTATGCATAAGATCATATAGACATCGATGAAGGGGACTATCCTACTAAGATTACCCCTGACCTTTGAAGGATGCCTAAATCAACAGTTAAGGGGCTGATCTGTCGATTGGGCCACTCATACAATGATGTAAGGGTTGAAATTTGGCTTGTATGGTTGATTTATGATATTTAGGAATGATATAAAATTTTACATGCAACGGATCATGGGAACTATGTGTTTTGGAATTCGAGGGTCTATGTTAGTGACATTTTCATAATTATTGCTAATCCGTGAGTTTTGGGAAATCTAATGGTTCCACATAGTTATAGGCATGTTTCTAAGCAATTCTTATAGAAGAACATATGTCTAACTCATTATATATAGGGAGTTATTTGTCATTTCATTAAAGGGAAAGTACTTATGTCAAATCACGTGATGGAGGGTCTTATCTTGAAATCAACATTCAGATGACTTAATCTATGAATGAAGACCATTCCTAATGGTTAGATTTGTGTTAGGGCAAGCATGTAAGGTTATGATGGTTGAATTGGTATCGTACACACATATATATTATGTTGATTTCTTGATAACACTCAAGAACTTTCAATACTCAGGTATTGAAATGTTCGGGGTGATACAATCTACGCCCCTTAAACCTAATTTTACCCTTAAAATTTAGTACTTCCATTATACAAGTCATTTTCTATGCTTGTAAGGATTCCCTATTTCCTTTGTTCCAGGTAATACAAATAGATGGTTGTAGTGGGTTTGTGCCCGATACACAAATCCTTCGCCTACACAGTACATAGGATCTTCTGGTATCAATTCATAATCTTGTTGAATCTCGATCATTTGCTTGATCAGGGCATTGGAATCATTTGAGATTTTCTAGGACTTAAAATTTGAGTCAAACCACAGAAATTTCACGTATGGTTCCATCAGTCCGTAAGCTGGGTTATTCTAAACTTATGGGGAATATCACGAAATCTTACATTCTCGTAAGGGATAATTCTACATGGTCTTATTAAGCTTTCATTATGTGTTTTGACTATCTGATACTCTACCAAAAATTATTCCTATCATCCTTTCTGATCCATTATGCATAAGTTTTCCATGTATTACTCGAGAGGTAGGTACGTATATGTCTAAGTGTGTATAATTGGCTATATGAATTGAGACGCTACAGCCTACTCTTAAACAAAAAATCTCGACCCCAAGATTTTGTAGTTGGATTAACCCGCGCATGCCTTAGCTGATTATGATTCATAATTCCATAGTCCCGATTCTTCTTCATCCTTGGGAATAATTTCATCTTGCCTTGAAGGACAAATATCCTAACTAGACTAGACGATAATGGATAAGTTAGGTTTTATAAAGGATAGGCTAACTCATTGTTAAACATAAACTTTAGTGTCATCCTTTATATCAACATTGTATATTCCCAAGATTGTTTTATATTGACAGTCTGTCATTCCAAGAATTTTAACTTCCAATCCATATGTCCAATTTATTCAAAATTCAGAACATAAATCCCTGAGTTATTCTTGAAGCTACAAAAAAAATCATGAGGCATGATTCCATGGTTTAGGTGGGTATTTCGCACTTGTGATTGTATAAAAGCTTTCTGTCTAGTAACAATTTCTACTGATTTTTGTTACTGTCCGATTTTTATAGAATTTTATATATATGCATTCGAGCTAAAATTTTACAGGAAGGTTAATGGAGGCTCAAGTGATCTATTAAAGAAAATTTCAAAATTTTCTGAGGTGTCTTCTTTCTACAACTAGTGGAGATTTTCCCACATATCAAAATTTCATCGAAATAGTAAAATTTTTTGGACAAATTAAGAAATCTCTATTCCCATAAGGGAAAACTTATTTCTTCTTGATCATGACCCTATTTAAGGATGATGTTTAGTTCAAAACAAGTTTGTTAGTTTGTTTGGAATTTTGGAGAATTATTCCGTGGTACATAGATTTGCAGTTTCTAAATTCCATGCCTAACTTAATATTTCCAATGGGGAACCTGAATATGGGTTTCTAATTTCCTCAACTTCATAATTTCATTGGGGGATAGTCCTAAGAATAGGTATCTAATAAACGATTCAATCCTAGCCACGTAAGGTTTGTAATTGTCCACTCCCTCAGGCTTAGTTACTCCCATTCTCATGCTTTGATACCAACTTTAACATCTTGAATTTTCACGACTAGAGTTTGTACTCGTGCCTGAGAAAATAGGGTGTTAATAGTGTATAAATTGGATGCTTTCAAAATCACACCTTATATATTTTTCATTTGGATCACATCCATATACATTCATGAGAATAAAATCGACTATATTGATTATTTCATCGGAGTAAAAGAATAATCAAATGCCCTCTAAATGGGAGCTTATTGCATTTATCGAGTTCGCGGCGAAAGTATAAAACTAAATAGTGAAACTATCTCCCTATTCTTTCAGTATGATCTTCCATAGGGAGATGGTCCTCTAAGTCTTTAATCTGTACATCACCTGTATCATCTGTACGGTTAGGAGAGGGTCAATGCCCTACTCATAGTGATGGTTATCCTTTAAGATTAACAATAATTCAAGAGATTCATACAAGTACTATAAGGGTTCTGATACGTCTCGTACTCCATTAATACATTAGATATCAGTATGCGCAAACAACCTACATGAGATGCATGCCTAGCAAAGTGTGTGCGGCTCATCATATGTAGTGATCATCATAATGTGGAATATAATTCATAGAAAACACAACTCAACCCGCATCCCATAACTATGGATATTCGCCCGCATGACCAATGTTAATGTGAATTTATGTGAACATCTCAAGGCAACACAACACATGGTTGGAGGATTTACGTAACACAATGTGTTTATGGAGCGACTATTTGTGACATCCAATCCTGAAAAGGTGATGTAGAACACATGGAGATTTACCTAAATCAATTGTGCACCACACCAACCAACCCACGAAATTACATGCCAACCAAGAGGGCTGCTACCCGTAATGCATTACATCCATGATAAGATATTTGAATCACTAGTTGTGATACCTCTTAATATATTGTAAATGTTATCTTGTAAATCTAGCACCCGAAGTTGTCAAATTTTGTTGTGTCAAACTACTTAGAATCTGTATCTTTTTTTGATGAGATGGATAGATCAACTTCATGCATTATCAGTCATCTTCATCATCGCCAAACTTTTCTATGTAATCAAGTTGAAGAACATTGTCAAAGTTCAAGGATTACAAGTTCAAGTGTAAGAACAAAAGTTCAAGGCTCAAGTTCAAGTTGAAAGCTCATTGTTACTACTTTAAAGAATCAATAACTTGAGCCCTAACTCAAGCTCAAGTTCAAGATTTGGAACATAAGCTTCATGTATTTCAAGTGATCGAGTTACCAAAGTGATCGATGTTTCGATGGTTCAAACTCACAAATAAGGTATAGATGACCCTAGATTAACCATAAGTTAGGTCATATTCAGTGCATATTTTATTTAGGTCATTACATAAGTTTATAGGTCATTTCCTCGACTAGTCCTAGTCTTTATTCGACTAGTCCAAGCACTGGCTCGACCAGTCCAAGAAGTTTCTCGACCACTCCAAGATTTGTTGTAAATTTTTAAAATTTTCTGTTGGACCCTCGACCAGTCATGGAGACTACTCGACCAGTTGAGTGAACAGTCTCGACCAGTTGTGCAGTGCTCAACTCAAAGTCCATCAAGCTTTTCTAGTCCCACTCGACCAGTCGAGCAAGCCACTCGACCAGTTGAGTAACAATCTTATCTTATCGCGCCAAAAAGTTTGAAATGTGGTTGGTCCTTTGACCAGTCGAACCGACCCTTAGACCAGTCGAGTGAATAGTATTTTTACCTATAAATAGAGGATGAATCGCAAATTTTTTCATTCATTCCAAGTATAATCAAGTCATCACTCTGAGAGATAAGTTACTGCATTTCTTAAGCTATATTATGTTTATTTTAGATTCTCTTAAATTGCTTTTTGTATTTGATTTTGTGATCTTCATTCAACTCTATTTCATTAAAGAAGGGAATTGTGATTTTACCCTCTTTGAGATCAAAATTAAAACAAGTTAGCCCAGGCTGATTTAATCTAAAAATCATTTAGACCTAGAATCCTTTCAGTTATGAGATTGGACATTGAACATCTTTATCTACATCGGATTGGTTCTACCGGGCTTCGTCAAAAGGAGAATCTTCAGATAAGTACAATTTAATTTTGTTTATCTTTTATGGTTTGTGAGATTCAGCCAGGAAAATCTAATTTTGGTTTTGTCTAAGATAAGCCAGAAAATCTCAGAGTGTGGGGTTTTTGTAATTGTGTAAGCCCATCTAAAAAACAAAATTGTGAAGGTTTTAAGGTGAACCTTGAAAAACCTTATTTGATAGCGAAAGTTAATATCTTGTGGGAGAGGATATTGGGAGTGGGGTAGTTGTGTGGCTGTTTTTCAAACAGTTGGTGTACACACCCAAACCATTATAATTCTCGGTGTTTGGTGGATGCTTATGGTGATGTATGTGTAGTGTTGAATGTCTAAATGTTGTAATTTCCTTTTATGAACTTGTGGTGAATGTTGTAATAATTTAGATTATTTCCTTTGCCTCCTTCTTAATTTGAGTTTTTGATACTTACGAATGTTCTAAAAATCAGTTTGTGCTACCATAAACCTTGGTTTTTAGTGTAAGGTTGTCCTTAGAACTCAGTTTGTATTAACCTCTCAATACTTGTGCATTTAAGGTTGCTTATAATTATGTTACCTATCTTTGTTTGTCTTTGTAATTCCGTATTTACTTTTTAATTTGGCATAGTCCTATTCACCCCCCCCCCCCCCCCCTCTCTAAGACTTTAAACTCACCCTTTTCAAGTAGTATCAGAGCCTAATAGCTCCTTGGATTAATTTCCTAAGCTAACCGATCTGAGCTTATAAGATGTTAAATTTTAGTAGGCTCTTGATTACTAGGCCTCCACCTTTTTATGCCTCTAATTATACTTATTGGAAAGCTAGAATGAGGATCTTTTTGAGGTCTATAATGAAAGCGTGTGGCAAGCCACAGTGACAAAATGGAACCCACCCACATTTGAAGTTCTAGGCACTAATGGAACTAAGTCTGTTGTAGTTACACCTTATTATTCATGGACCACTCTTCAGAAAAATGGGAGTAGTGCCAATGCAAAGGCTTTAAATGCAATCACTTACGCACTATCATCAGATGAATTCAAAAGAATTGTATCTTATGATACTGCAAAGCAAGCTTGGGATATTCTAGAAATGACACACGAGGATACGACTATAGTCAAGAAATCTAAACTTCAAATCCTCACCACTAGATTTGAGAAAATACGTGTGGAAGAAAGTGAAACTTTCATGGACTTCTATACTAAGTTAAATGACATAGTCAACTCTATGTGGGGACTTGGTGATAGTATCCCAAAAAGTAAAGTTTGTGCAAAGGTATTGCGCTCATTGCCTGATAGGTTCAATTTTAAGGTGACTACCATTCAGGAACTTCGTGATACGAATAACATGCAGGTTGAAGAACTTGTTGGTTCTTTACAAACCTACGAGTTAAATTTTAAGGCTCTTAAAAGTAAGTCTATAGCCCTTAAGTCTTCTAAAAATATTTCTCAAGATAATGCTAGAAATTCTGATTGTGAAAATTCTGAAGATAATATGGCACTATTAGCTAAGAAGTTTTACAAAATTTTCAAAAGTAAAAAATAGAGTAGATTTTCAAAGACCTTTTGAAAAGAAAAAGAGTAGATCTAAAAATTAAAAATCTATTAAAGACAGCCAATGCTTCAACTGTCATGAATACGGGCATCTGGTAAACAAATGTCAAAAGTGGGACAAACCTAAAAAGAAAGGTATGTTGGCTACATGGGATGAATTGTCTTGCTCTGAAGCTTCTTCTGAGTCAGATGATTCTGAACCTGAGTCTACTAATGAGGTCAAGGCGTTAATGACTCTAGCTAGGGTCACTTCCTCAACAATTGTAATTCAACTTATGATGAAAATTTGAGAAGCGACCCTGAAAACGAAGATGATTTATAAGATGCCTATAATGCCCTATACAGGGAGAGTTGTAAGATAGTTGTAAAACTAAAACTTCAAAAAGAAAAATTTTTAAAACTAAAAGAAGATTTTAATAATCTAGTTTTAGAAAAATCACATCTTTCTGATTATTTTGAAATAGATAAGTGTGATTTCGATTTCAAAACATCCCAAATTGAAAATCTAAAATCTGAAAATGAAAAACTAAAACTAGAAGTCTCTTCTCTCTTAAGTTCGAAGGATACTTGGAGGTATGCCTAGGGTGATCCGAAACTAGAAAAATTGCTAACCGGATCAAGGAAATATGGCGATAGATCTGGTCTGGGCTACAATAAATATACGCCTCTTAAATGTAAGCCTACTCCCCCTATGTTTGTTAAAGGGGAATCCTCTAACTCAAAAGGGAAAAGTCTGAATCAAAATAGTTTTAAAAATTCTAAAACTTTTCAGGCTATGAAACTTTAAAGCAACCTTATCAATTATAGAAATTAGAATCATAACCCCTTAGCTGAGAAAATTGTAGATTTACTTAAGGAGCTTTTAAAATCTAACTCGAATGGTAGAATATATAACAACTACAAGCGTAGAAAAACCAACAATGCTCCAAAACCCAAAACAGTAATGAAATGGGTTCCTAAGGTTACTTGCCTGGTTACCCACACCTCTTTTAAGGCTTTGAGTCAATCAAAGTGGTACCTAGATAGTGGTTGCTCTAAACATATGACAGGTGACAAAGATTTGTTCACCAATCTTAAAGATATGACTGATGGTTCAGTCACTTTTGGTGATGGTAACAATTACAGAATTGTTAGCTAAGGTATGGTTTAACTCTTTAATCTTCCTCTATTTAAGAATGTTTTTCTTTATAGAGGGCCTTAAGTATAATCTCTTAAGGATTTCTCAAATTTGTGATAATAAACATAGCGTTAAATTCACCAATCAAGGGTGTGAGATTTCTAATGAGAATGGTTCTGTGATATTGACTGGTCGCAGAACATCTGAGAACTGCTATATAGTCAGTAATGCAAGCTTGTCTAAGTTATCATGTTACATGGTCCAAACTAATGAGACCGATCTATGGCATAAATGCCTAGGACATGTACACTACCGTAACCTTTATAGACTGAGCAAAGGTGAAGTAATAAGAGGTCTAGCCAAGTTAAAGAAAATGGATGTCAAGAGTGCTTTCTTAAATGGTGATTTGCATGAGGAAGTATATATAAAACAACCTAAGGGTTTTAAAGACCCTAAACATACTAATCATGTTTATCGCTTGAGAAAGGCACTCTACGGATTAAAACAAGCTCCCAGGGCATGACACGAAAAGTTGACTAAGTTTCTATTGAGTCATAATTTTGTAATGGGGAGTGTTGATAAGACACTATTTGTAAAGAAACACAATGATTACATTCTAATAGTACAGATATATGTTGATGACATTATCTATGGATCTACTTGTTCAAACATGTCTGTTGAGTTTGCAGAATTGATGAAGTCCAAGTTTGAAATGAGCATGGTAGGAGAATTGACTACTTTTTAGGTCTGCAAGTGAAATAGCTTGCTGATGGGATCTTTATTTCTCAAACCAAGTATGCTCTAAACTTGGTAAAAAAGTTTGGATTTGAGAGTGGTAAAAACTTTGATACTCATATGAGTACGACACTTAAACTCTCTAAGGATTCAACAGGTAAAAGTGTAGATCTTAAGTTATATCACAGTATGATAGGTAGTTTATTATATTTAACTGCGAGCCAACCTAATATAGCATTCAACGTAGGTATTTGTGCTAGGTATCAATCTGATCCTAATGAATCCCACCTGATTGATGTCAAGTGTATTTTGAGATATGTCACAAGTTTGGCCAATCTTGGCCTTTGGTATCCACATGATACTAATGCTCAATTAGCCGGTTATATGGATGCTGATTGGGCTGGTAATATTGATGACCGCAAGTCTACTAGCAGTGGATGTTTTTATGTCAGGAACTGCTTAGTTTCATGGCATAGTAAGAAACAGAGTTCCGTATCGTAATCCACAGCTAAGGGTGAATATATTGCAGCTAGTAATGCATGCACTTAGCATGTATGGATGAAGAGGATGTTAAATGATTATGGATTTGTGCAAGATTCTATAGTTCTTTATTGCAATAATTCTAGTGCAATTAACATTTCTAAAAATTCAATCCATCATTCACGAACTAAGTATATTGACATTAGATATCATTATATTTGTGAATTAGTGGAAGATAAAATTATTTCATTGGATTATGTTCAAACTAAAAAATCAACTTAGGGATATTTTCACAAAGCCACTTGTCAGAAATAGGTTCATTAAATTGAAAATGGATATTGGTATGTGCAATGTGATTTGAAATTATTGTGTCTTCTTATATCATATTATATATTGTTATTTTTACAAATTTATTGGATTTCAAAAATTAATAAAAATTGCACATTTTTGGGTCTACACGACCAGTCGAGTACACACTCGACCAATTGTGGTATGACCGGTCGAGTATGTACTCGACCAGTGGAGTAGCTTGGGTTTTGGGTTTTAAAAAGTAGAAAAAGCACTTTTTCTTCACTTTCTTCATCTTCTCTAACAACTCCTTTCATGACCGGTCGAACCTAACTTCGATTGTAACTTGGTTAGTGCATCTTTTCCATTTTCCTTTCGAATTTAGTATATTTGCACTTCTATTTCCTTGATTTTGAAGTTTATTTCGAGGTCTCTAGTGGTTTCTTTCGTTATCTTGCTAAAAAATCTGATTTTTATGAAACCCTCCATTCCTTTCTTGTATTCTTTTTATGCATCTTGAAATGGAAGGTAGATATAAGAAGAGAACCACTCGTGGTCCTTCTTCTTCCTGTTCCACACCTATTTCGGTGCGTACTCTTCGACCACCCGAAGAGAACCCGGAATATGTGTGGGATATTCCTCTCTACAACGTCATTGTTAAGCGAACTGTCAATTCCAACCATTTGAGTCTTTTCAATATCATTCCCCTCCTTGAGGCTGTAGGATAAGCTAACATATTGAATTGGGGCGCACCCGCATATCGGTCCATTGCCTAGGCCATGTTTACTTTCATTAGTGATGTGTCTATTAAAAAATTAACCTTCATTATTATATTTAGAGAAGGTACATTTCTAGTAGATCGTCATTTGATTTCTAACTTGATTGATATTCCTGTTAATGATGAAGCGATTCCAATTACCACATTATCTGAGAGATTAAATGAATCTGAGAAACAAATGTTAACTAGAGTTTTATGCAACATGAACTCGGGTTAGAATTTTGGTATTGCTCTCAGTTCCAAAAATATGTTACCCAGATATAGAATTCTTCATCGAATCTTTATTTCAAATGTATATCCAAGATCTGATAACAAGACTGAGTTAACTTCTTTCATGGTGCGCATTCTTCACATAGTTGTTTCTGGTACTCCAGTGTGTCTTCCCTCTCTAATTTACTATATGATAATTCAATTTCGTCTCCACCTGGGCTATAGTGATATACCTTTCGCTTACTTGTGACCACCCTTACTATTCATTGTCTTGTAATCATGCCTACTGGAGAAGCTCCTATTACCCATCTTCCTTTCAACAATTCCAAAATTAACAAGATGAATTTAAAGTTAGCTCTTGGCCAAGTTGATAGGGATGCTGGAGGAGCTACTGAAGAAGCTGAAGAAGAAGAAGCACTACCCCCTGATGATGTGAGTATGGATAATATCTTTGATGAATTAGAATTTGATTCTGAGGCTGATCCTAATTATCAGCCATCTGCTTTTGATGAGCGGTTGAGAACCTTAAAGGAAAAGTTGGAAGGTTTGCATGTATCCTAAGAGACTCAATTCAAATATATGTGCAAATACCTTCAGCGCATTAACAAGGGACTACATCAAATTAATCCATCTATTCCTACTCCATCTTCTGGTTCTGACTAGATTTTGTTGTCAATGCTGGGTTTGTAATAACTCTTATCTTTTCTTGTGCTTGGATAGTTCTTGAACATGTGTGTTTCTATTTTGTTACTTTATGTACATGTTAGTTAATGATATTTGGATGCTAATTTGTAGACATGTTTATGCTATTCACTCTCTTATCTCTTATTCTTCTCATATCTTCTTCCTTAAATCATCTATTTGTTTTTCTTTCCTTTGTCATATTGTGACAAAAAGGGGGAGAATGTGGTATGGATATATTCAATCCAATCCTTTATGATTGTTGGGGAGATGTGTGATTATAGAATATATGGATGTGTATATATATGGAAGTGTATGTATTTGATTAATACAGGTTCTACAAATCACCTTGCCTGGATTGAGGGGGAGTTGTTATAGCATGACTGGTGCATGATTCTTTAGTCAGTTTTGTCACAAATTTGATAAAGGGGGAGATTGTAAATGATATCTTGTAAATCTAGCACCTGGAGTTGTCAAAATTTGTTGTGTCAAACTACTTAGAATCTGTATCTTATTTTGATGAGATGGATAGATCGACTTCATGCATTGTGAGTCATCTTCGTCATCGCCAAACTTTTCTATGTATTCAAGTTGAAGAACGTTGTCGAAATTCAAGGATTATAAGTTCAAGTGTAAGAACAAAAGTTCAAGGCTCAAGTTCAAGTTGAAGGCTCATTATTACTACTTTAAAGAATCAAGAACTCAAGCCCTAGCTTAAGCTCAAGTTCAAGTTCAAGATTTGGAACACAAGTTTCATGTATTTCAAGTGAATGAGTTACCGAAGCGATCAATGTTTCGATGGTTCAAACTCACAAACAAGGTATGGATGACCCTATATTGACCATAGGTTAGGTCATATTCATTGCATATTTTATTTGGGTCATTACATAAGTTTATAGGTCATTTCCTCGACTAGTCCTAGTCTTTCTTCGACTAGTCCAAGAACTGGCTGAACCAGTCCAAGAAGTTTCTCGACCAGTCTAAGATTTGTTGTAAATTTTTAAAATTTTTTGTTGGACCCTCGACCAGTCATGGAGACTGCTCGACCAATTGAGTGAACAGTCTCGACCAGTCATGCAGTGCTCGACTCAAAGTTCAGTAAGCTTTTCTAGTCTCACTCGACCAGTCAAGTAATGATCTTATCTTATCGCGCTAAAAATTTTGAAATGTGGTTGGTCCTTCGACTAGTCGAACCGACCCTTAGACCAGTCGAGTAAACAATATTTTCACCTATAAATAGAGGACGAATCTCAAAGTTTTTTCATTCATTCCAAGTTTAATCAAACCATCACTCTGAGAGATAAGTTCCTACAGTTCTTAAGCTATATAGTGTTTATTTTAGATTCTCTTAAATAGCTTTTTGTATTTGATTTTATGATCTCCATTCAACTCTATTTCATTAAAGAAGGGAATTGTGATTTTACCCTCTTTGAGATCAAAATCAAAACAAGCTAGCCCAGGTTGATTTAATCTAAAAATCATTTAGACCTAGAACCCTTTCATTTGTGAGACTAGACATTGAACATCTTCATATACATCAGATTGGTTCTACCAAGCTTTATCAGAAAGAGAATCTTTAGATAAGTATAATTTAATTTTGTGTATCTTTTGTGGCTTATGAGATTCAGCCAGGAAAATCTTATTTTTGGTTTTGTCTGAGTTAAGCCAGAAAATCTCAGAGTACAGGGTTTTTGTAATTGTGTAAGCCCGTTTAAAAAACACAGTTGTGACAGTTTTAAAGTGAACCTTAGAAAACCTTATTTGATAGTGAAAGCCAATATCCCATGGGAGAGGATATTGGGAGTGGAGTAGTTGTGTGGCTGTTTTTCAAATAGTTGTTGTACACACACGAACCACTATAATTCTCGGTGTTTGGTGGATGCTTATGGTGATGTATGTGTGGTGCTTAATCTTGTAATTTCCTTTTATGCACTTGTGGTGAATGTTGTAATAATTTAGATTATTTCCTTTGCCTCCTTCTAAGTTTGAGTTTTTAATACTTACAAATGTTCTAGAAATCAGGTTGTTTAGCCATAAACCTTAGTTTTTGGTATAAGGTTGTCCTTAGAACTCAGTTTGTATCAACCTCTCAATACTTGTGCATTTGAGGTTGCTTATAATTATGCTATCTATCTTTATTTGTCTTTGTAATTCTGCATTTATTTTTTAATTTGGCATAGTCTTATTCAACCCCCCCCCCCCTCCCCTCTAGGACTTTAAGCTCGCCCTTTTCACACATCACTTGCAATTATAGAGAACGTGATCTGAATTACGGAGGTTCTGAAATAGCAAGACACATGCCCAAGCCTTAAAGATTGATAGCACAAGGCTAATATAATAAAGAGAAGTGACAATGGTCAACTCGATATAGATAAAAGTCACAATGACCAACATAGCAAAGAGAAGAGTGACAACGGTCAACTCAATAAAAGAAGAGTAGAAATGGCTAACTCAACAAATAGAAGAGTGGCAAGGGCCAACTCAATAACAAGAAGAGTAGTAAGGGCCAACTCAAATAAAAGACGAGTGGCAGGGCCAACTCAAATAAAGAGATGAGCAGCAAGGCTAACTCAATGAATTTGATAAGGCAAGTGTAAGGCTTGTATCCATGGCCCCACATAAATTCAAAAAGATCACTTGTAATCAACATTATACTGTAAGTTAAAGGAAAATAATTTATGGTAAAAGATATAATTGCAGGGAAAATTCAAAGTAATATGGAGGCATGTAAAAGGCAAGATAAAATAACATGAAGGCATACAAAAGTAGGATAAATATAACTTAAATTAATGTAAGCTTAAAGGATACAGCCCTCACCTGAAGCTCGACTCAAATTTGGCCCTGACTCAGTTCAGGGCCCAGTAAGTCGACCCGAAACCCAACTCTCTCTTTGTCTCTCTCTCTTTCCTTTTTCTTTTCTTTTCTTCTCTCTCTCTCTCTCTCTCTCTCTCTCTCTTTTCTTTTCCTTTCCTTTCCTTTCCTTTCTTTTCTTTTCCTTTCTTTTCTTTTCTTTCTTCTTCTCTTAGTCGGACGCTGTCGGCCTCTCTCTTTTCTCCGTGGAGTGTTGCTCATGGCCAAGATCTCTCTCTTTCTTATTTTCTCTCCCTCTCTCTCTCTCTCACATTTCTTTCTTGTTGTTTTCCTCCAAATGCCAGATGGAGTTACATTTATAGCGATGTGGACCTTCCAGATCTTTCATGCATATTTTACACGGATGCATTTACGTATCGAAGGAACAACGAAGCCTTGCTACGTAACCTTGTTTCTATGTGTTGAGGGTCAAATATTGCATATTAGACCCCATTTATATATTGGTTTTATGAATATGATGCTGCTTAATGTCCTATTTTACTCATGTTTGTGTTGCAAGGTGAATTTAAGAGCTTGGATTAGAAAAGGTGCTAAAAGCATGGATTTGATGCTCAAAGATTTCCAAGGCAAAGAATGGATCTTAGGAGACAAAGAATGAAGATTTCAAGGTCCCAAGATTCAAGAAATCCAAGTGGAGAAGGAACGAAGCCGAAAGAACAAGTGCAGAATACAGATTTACTGTGTCATCGAACAACAGATTTATTATGTCATCGAACACTGTTCGATGACATCGAGGATACATTCGATGACATCGAACACAAGTCGATGACATCAAATTTATGAAGGACGATCGAGTTGGTCATTGGACAAATTGAAGACGTTTTTCGATGACTCGAGAACTTGTTCGATGACTCAAAGCTTTGCTCGATGACATCAAATTTTCTGTGGAATTTTGACAAAACTTGCTGGACATATTGGGCACCATTTTCAATTACTCGAAGCACTCCTTAATGACATTGAAGGTCTCTTCAATGACATCAAATTTATTGAAGAAATTGGAATAACTCACTCGATTGTTTTGGACACATTATTGATTCCTCGAACGATGTTCGATGACATCAAAGGCCTCTTCGATGACATTAAAGGTAGGTTACATGACATCGAAGGTTGCAGAGTCCGGATGAAGCTATAAAAGTGCAAAAAATGCATGTATAAAAGACACCTTCAATGACATCGAAGCCTGTTCGATGTCATCGAACGGATCTCGTGAAGTTACGCAGAGTTACGCAAAGTGCGTAAATTTTAGGCAGTTTCCGGATTTTTCCAAAGAGGTGCGAAAGGAGGTATTGCACAACTATAAATAGGAGTCCCCAGGGCATCCCTGGGCATCTTTCAATTATCTTCAGTTTGAGGAGTGGAGCAAAAGCGTGGAGATTGTTTTGATTCTCTCTGAGTCTAGTTTGGTGTTGCACAACATAAACATGAATCAAAGCAATAGAAAACATCCCATTCATGTTTATGTTGAACTCTCTTTGATTCTAGTTTGGTATTTAAGAAATACTTTCAGTTTTTAATGGTTTATTATGACTCAAATTAAAATAGATTTGTAATAGCTTTGAGTATGTTTTTTTTCATGTATTGAGATTGTGAAATTAGAAATTTCTATTATTCACCATCGTCCCTTGGGCATGGTTGGATGACGGAATCCCTTCTAATCTTCATGATTCTCTTATATTTGGTTATGAGATTGGTATATCCTATTATCTTCCATTGTCATTAAAGCATGGCTAAGTGATGGAATCACTTCTAGTTCTCACAACTCTCATCTATTGAGAATTAGGTCAAAGGAAATTTAGATTTGGTTTTAGTGAGATATCTTCCAACTGGATAAGATAGGACTCTGATTCCAGTTGTGTCCTTAAATCAAGCATAGATCTCTCTGATCTCTATAAGTGGATCCTTGGAAACCCTAGTTCCCACCTTTGAATTTCTTACATTTTAGTTAAATAATTCATAATTACTCTCTCTACCCTCCATATTTGGGTTTACATCTTCTTCTAGTTCTACTTCTAGTTGCTTTCAAAATTACTCATGAGATTAGTCCATGTGGATTCAATCTCAGTCTCACTGAGATTATTACTGCATCGCGACCCTACACTTGGGGTTGTGAACACTGCGTAGTAAAATATGGGAGGATATGTTGCGTAATGATCGAGATCGAAGTGCCCATCGATCCAATCCTCTCAATCCAACCTCTTGGGAGTGGTCGGATCCCATCTTACAAATGGTTAAATGGTTCAGATTGGATTACGGCTCTCGGTTTTAGTCGTGCTGAAGTCTTGCAACAGGCCCCGAATTTCCCGCAGGCGTGTATTTTGCGGAAGCTGATTGTTGTGTCTTACACTGTTGGAGTTGGTGGGGTCCACTCACGATAATACTTCGATGGATCAGGGCTATTTATTTGTTTTGCAGGATCGAGTTAGGTCAAGAGTCCAAATATGAATTGGATCCACATTTTGGATGAACCACACCACTAATCAACGTAGTGTTGCATTCATCTGACGTTGTGAACTCATGTGTGTGCATGGGTGCTCATGGATGACATGGGTTTGGTCGAATTTACCTCTAGGATGCACTAGATGATTCAGATCGTCCTATTGGATGACTGCGGTGGGCCACAGCTCTTCCTAGTGGACGGACGATGAAGGGAGTCCGCTTCCTGCGGTTTTCGTCAGCTCAAATACAGTTTGACTCGACCTCTGCTTCAGTGTGCGGTTGGCGAATACCTGTCATGCACTTGCGCAATACACGGTGGGGTCCACCATGATGTTTTTGAGGAATCTAATCTGTCCATCCATTTTTCCATCTAATTTAAGGGGTGGAGACTAAAACTGAAGCATATCCAAATATCAGATGGGCTATATCACATGAAATAAGGGTTACCATGGTTTCAACCGTTGAAACCCTTTCTAGGCCCTCCAGTGATGTTTATTTGTCATACAACATGTTCAAAAGATCATATAGACATTGATGAAGGGGAATATCCTACTAAGATTATCCCTAACCTTTGATGGACGCCTAAATCGACGGTTAAGGGGCTGATCTATCGTTTGGGCAACCTATACAATGCTTTAAGGGTTGAAATTCGGCATGTACAGTTGATTTATGATATATAGGAAAGATATAAAATTTTACATGCAACAGATCATGAGAACTATGTATTCTGGAATTCGAGGGTCTTTGTTAGTGGCATTTTCATAATTATTACTGATCTATGAGTTTTGGAAAATCTAATGGCTCTACATAGTTATAGGCATGTTTCCAAGCAATTCTTACAAAAGAACATATGTCTAACTCATTATAGATAGGGAGTTATTTGTCATTTTATTCAAGGGAAAGTACTTACGTCAAATCATGTGATGGAGGGTCTTATCTTGAAATCAACGTTTAGATGACTTAATCTATGAATGAAGACCATTCACAACAGTTAGGTTTATGTCAGGGTAAGGACGTAAGGCTAGGATAGTTGAATTGCTATCGTACACACGTATATATTATGTTGATTTCTTGATAACGCTCGAGAACTTTCAATACTCGGGTATTGAAATGTTCAGGACGTTACATAGGCTGGCTGAATTCTAGGCAAAAAAAAATGTAAAAACTCATGATCAAACATTTTTTAAAGCACCTAGTCCTAAGGTCTTTTTAGGGTTTATACTACCTGAGATATATCAAATATCCGATTCATTTTGGCTTGAACTTTGACTTAGGCTTCATCTTGAATTTGGACTTGACTTCATCTTGAATTTGGACTTGATAAGCTGATCTTGAGCTTAATCGTCTCTTGAACATCAACCGATCTTGAGCTTAATCTTTTCTTGAAGTGGTTTTGTCTCACGCAATTTGACAACATGTGTGCTCAACATCCTAAAACTTACACTAAGTTTGGGGTGTGACATAAATAAAGGTAGGATAGATCAACTTGCAAAGTTATGACACATAGATACTTAATAGCAGACCCTTAGATCATAGCCCATTATTCTTGTCTTAATACAAGCCTGATCATGGCCCTAATACATATAAGCAATGAGCCTTAACTTAGGCCCAACTAAGATTCAATCATAAATTTATAATATGCTCTTATGAGACCCACATTGTGTTTAAGCTATGCATTTCATGCCATATACATTATTCCATATTATATATACAAAAGTACAATAATCTTAACAACAGTATAGGAAACAGTAGCAAACTCCAACAGCTCCTGTATGCACCTTACTACTAAATGCATTTTGAAAAAGAAATTGTAAATTTTTGTATGAGCAAACCACAACTCATGAGTCTATAGTGTGCCGGGAGTACAACATATCTTATTAGGGTGCTCCCGTAAAGACCTCCGAAACAACCATAGACATGTTATCAACCAATCATGTTATCATAAGTGAGCATGTCATTATAACTAGACAGGTTATTATGAACATGTCTTGAATATTAGGCATACTACCCAAATGAGTAACAATGAATCATGAGAGTAGTTAATCCTCATATATAAGATAATTAAATTCTATACTCACCTATAAGGCATACAAACCTGGTGTGTGTAGTTGGGATGATATTACGCAGTATCACAAACTGTGGGGTCCATCACAAAGGACTTCTATCTAAACCAGTCTCATACATGATTTGGATAGCTAGACTCAATGTGGTAAACTCCTGATCTCAGTTTAGTCCCATGCTATCACGTCCCAAACTCGGTAACCAGACTCACAAGGAACCCGATAGCTGTTTCTGGCCACGACAGCCTCTGTAGTACCTAATTCTCTGCTCCCGAGGTAGGTTCCGATCCTGGGATCCCACAAGGAGGATTTCTATAACCGTATAACCATTTCCAATATGAGCATACCCAAGATCACAATAAGTAAATCTCGAAAGTAACAAACAGACACGTCACAAAATTCACTATAAATTTGAACTTCTACAAGTACATAGCTGAAAAGAAATACATCTGATAATAAAATAAGAAGGAAGAAGATTTACAACACTGGGGGTCCTCGGCTCAACTCTAATCTAAGCTCTGCCCTACGATGCTGACGTAGGATCTCCTAAATGCATCAATTGTGCATAAGCTTATAAAAGCTTAGAGGGTGGTGGAAGTGTGTGACAATAGTGCATAGAAGAATACTATGAGGTACAGGAAGGGAAACATGATCAATGACAATATCACTAGCCTTACCGAGGCTTATCATGAATGCAATGCAATGAGTACTGGGCGCCTCTCCAAGGTGATGCATAAAGGGGGCTTAAGTAGTTGATGCAAATGTGATGTGAAGTGATGCCAGTACTCATATCCAAATCCACATATCAAGTACATTTCCAATCATAAGGAAATCACCAGGGTCCAATACACTGCTAGATGACTGCTGCTCTCCAGACCCGTACAGTCAAACGAGCATAAGAGACCTTATTACCCACTTGTGGACATCACCAACAAGGCTTGTCGGCAGTGGACTTATTTACAAGCTGGTCGGACTCAGCCTAGCAATGCCTTCTTACACCAGGCAGGTAAGGCCACATCTGTACCCAACCGACTACATGACAGTGGAAGACGCAGCCTAACAGTGTAAGGCCCTCGTGCGATCATAGTTTTCACTCAGTCACGACTTTGGGGCAGATCCTTGGTACTATGGAAGTTTTAGAAATTTCACCCATTGGTATCCTTTGCACTTGGTATGCTCAAATAACATTTTCGGTGTCCACACATACGGCCATCCACGAATGTCTCTATGGAGGTAAGGTCATGACGAAGCAAGGGCGGTATCATCATGAAATGCGATGTCAATGCATGAGTCATGCATATAGATCATACACTAGCTTCAAGCACTCGATGTGCACAAGGGGAGAAACTCCATCCCTTTATCATATCAACCTAATGACCACACGTAATACAATTCATTCACGTAGATGATGCATATGGGTCATAATGGTGTAAGTACGCTACTCGGTGATGAAGACGTGAGTCATATTCCTCCTTCCCAAGGAGGGACAAGTTCTAGTTATATAGACAAGTACTCTAAAGAGGAGTTCTCTAGTGGGGGCCCAATACTTTGGGGTAACTCATAAGCTAAGAGGGTCATAAAGGCCCAAGGAAGAAGTGGTCCTAATAAGGGTCCAAGGTGGGCCTTCAACCACCTATAAGAACCCTATGGGCCTACTTTAGGGCCACCAAGGAGGACATCCAACCTCAACTAGGTCCCAAAAGGTAGCCCACAACCTACACGCATATAAAGCAAGGCCCAAGGCCTAAGCAATCCATGGCCTAGTGGGCTATACACTAAGCCCAACAACTAAGCAACATGGTGGGCCCTCAAGGAAGGTTGGGCCCAACCATAAAGATCATGAGCCCACTAATTATGGTGGACCTAATGGGCAGCTCGTTATTCCAACCATATGGGCAATTCTTATGTTTAAAACAAGTGAGTTGAGCCTCACATCTTGGCCCAAGTATGGGGTTAATTTAATGGGCAACCAAGGGCCCAACTACTTGAGTATTTTGACCCATAAAATGCATCTCAATAATATGTTAAATATAGGCCCAAAGGTCAGGGGCCTATCAAGAAAGTTCCAAGACAATGGGCCTAGGAAACCCAACAAATAACTATGAATATTGGTCCAATAAAAACTCAATTGAAGTGGGCCTTAAGAGTGCACTAATTAAGCCCAAAACCTGATTAGAAATAGGGCAAGATATGTATAGAAATATCCTCAAATATGGTGGGCCATGTTGCCCCAAAACATCCATTTATGGGCAGCAACTTTGGGCCTATTGCTGAAATTCCAGCCCACTCACCATCTGGGCTTGCTGGAAATTCAATAATAATTAATTTATATATTTATTTTAATCTCTGGTAACTCACATATGTCACAGAGGGTCCCACATGTGGACATCCCACATGGGAGATGAGCCACACACATGAGGTCCACAATATGGAGGGTGGCCTGGATAAAACATACATCATAGTGGGCCTTAGGAGGATGGACAGCCAACCCATGGCTGGATGCCAGCCCTGCTGGAACGTCCAGCTATGGGCTTCCATTCCAGTAGCCATATTTTATTCCCCTGAGGTGAAATTGGCAGGCCACACCCCCAAGATGGGTTGCAATATGATGGGCCATTAGGAGAGTCATAAACCAAAGCAATTCATGGAGGAACTTCATGGACAACAAGGTTGGGAATTAAAAATTTGTTGTACAAATGTTGCTGCCCATACAATGTACACCCCAAAAAGTGGGCCCAACTTCAGCTAGGAGGGGAGGGATGAATGTTTGATATTTTTCCATAAAATACAGTAAGGTGGGGCCGACAAAAGTGGCCCACCACTCGAACAATTAATCTGAAATTTATGTTTTCCCCTTAATAGATAGGGCTGGACAGTCCAGTAAGGTGGACCGCCTACCCCCTATGGGCCTCATTTTTGGGTGCCATTGCATGGACCATCTGAGGTGTGATCTATCACACTTCAAGGTAAGGTCCACTCTTCCAAGAAATTCCTAAGAAATCAGGGATAAAGGTTCCAAAAATAGGGCCTACATGCTAAATATTCCAGCAACATAACAGAAATTCCAGCAATATGGACAGCAACATGTTACTGTCTAAACCAACCTAAAAGATAAATAAAAGGGAAATAAATCACCAATTCCTCAAGGTGGGGTCCACCTAGATGGATCACACAACTCTCAGATCCAAGCCCCTTCCAACATCAACCATATGATCAAGCCCAAAGGTTGTCCAAAACATGCCAACAACATGGGGCAACAAGGTTGGGCCTGGACATCCCAACCACTTGGGGGCCTAGTTGTATGGCACATCAGGTGGGCCACACATATATTAGATCCACTATAAAGAAAAGAAAGAAAAGATGGAGAAGGAACAAAATCCAGCCATGGGGATAGGGCCCCGCCACTAATGGGCCCTCCCAAAAGCAATCGCACTCATACATCTACATTGATTTACACTTACAACCACAAAACTAACACATGCATGGTCTATATTTATGATGGATGGTTGGGATGTCATCCCAACATGATGTTAAGGTCTAGATGACCTTTGGATGTTGTAGATCATGAGATACATCATATGGGGTCCATGGAGAATGGCCCCATCATGAAACATGACATGTATGTAGGATGGGCCAAGGGCCACATCCATGGGATCAAATGGGATCCCCACCATGGATTGGTGGGTCCCATATGTTCCATTCATGAAGAAATAAGAAGATTAAGGGATGAAAAGGAAATCAGCAAGATATAGTCACCCACATGTAACCCAAGCTCTCAAACTTCCACACCATGTAGATCTTGGGCTAATGAAGAGGGTTTGATGGTTGAGATGAGTTTTTAATGGTGGGAATGGAGGGATTTTGGAGCTTTAAAGGCTGGAGAAATGGGGGATTATAGGACGTTGGGAGAGGGATTTGCTAGCTTGGAGGGAAAATGAGAAGGAGGGAGAGGGATAAAGGGAGAGAGAGAGGTAATGATTGTTTTGTAAGAGAGAGAGGTAATGATTGTTTTGTAAGAGAGAGTAATGATTGCCGATGGGAGGAGAAACCAAAGTGATAAGTTAGGGTAGGCTTTGGCGGTGTGTGGGGTTGGGTGGTGTTTGCTATGAAATTTTTAGTGGTTTGTGTAGTGTGCTTTGAAACTTGTGCCAAGGGTGGGTCACATGCACTACACTTAAGTGGGCCACATGATTAAGGGTCATACAATCAAATGTTCATAACTTTTTATTTATATATCGGATGGATGCACAAGACATGTTGTCAGAACCACAACGACGATGCGAACAATATGGCATAGGTCTTGGGATGATCTGAGTCAGGTCAATGTGACTGGACTTAAGGATGACCGCAAACACTATCCGAGGGTCGCGGGTCATCGGGATTCGACCAATAAGACCAAGAGACCAAGAGAAATGAAATGCACATGCACACACACACATGAACACACAAGAACTTGGGTCAGGTCTTACACATGACTAACTGAAATCGTAGCTATTCTGAAGGTGCACATGATGATTTAGTTGCACAACACCAGCCCGAGTGGATAGTGGATGAATGAATGCATGAGTCAAATGATGAATATCCCTCCTCTCTACTAGTACACCTCCACATAACATAATACATCTCCTCAAGAATTATATACATTCCACACATGTGTAATCCAAGATATTCACACAAGTGTGGGACACATTTCCAAAAAGTAAAGTTTTGGATGTGTCTTCCCCTACTCATCTAGCCATCAACTTAATAACAGGGGACTCGGATTTTTTTAGCCCTATCCAACCTCAGTAGTTGGAACACCACCCACCTCGACACATGGTGGTAGGTATGCTCGAACACCTCTTTCCTTCCTAGTCCTAGCAGTGAAATTGATTCTTGCACCCATCCTACAGTGCTCACTCCCACTCAACACATGATAGAAGATAACCCAATTGGCCAATCTTAGTGGGTCCATTGGAGGATAGGCATCTCCAATACGAGATCTAAGCCCGAGGTGGCCATGACGTACACTTCTCAAACATTCTCAATAATGTCAACAACTTGGCCATCACGAGGCATCAACACACACCATCTCACCTAACAAGCCATCATGTGGCCACCAGACAAAACATCTACTTATGAAATATGTCACTAGTAAAGCCCATATAACCGAATGCAAAATCACAAGGGCATATACATACCCTAACTTCTCTGGACTTTCATCCAAGCACAAGGACCAACACAAGGGCCCAAATACTACCATACGGACCAATACAAGGGCTAAAACATAATAATATCTGGATCTCATTGTTTCAACAAGAAATGAAAGTGTTTTCTTTGGGGATTATCTTATTTAATAATAATAAAGAAGATAGAACATTCATCATCATAGATTTCATTAATTCTGAGTTTCAAATACATCCTCGCGTTTCCCTTGATTCTAAAACAAATTATAATATATTAGCACAACGATATAAAAAAGAAGTAATTCAATAGTAATTTCGGTGTATTTTGCATCCATCAGAGCGACAGAGGGGTTGTGCTGGTCCCAGATCCTCTCTTTGAGTCGACATTCGATGAATATGTATATTGGAGGTCAGATCGCAAAGGGAATGGGAACCCACAAAATCGTAAAGCACAGGAGACCTTTTATTGTGTGGGGATACAGCACATCCCTGTTGTGTGGCCATGTAATACACCCATGTTGCGCGAGGGCGCACAACATATCCTTATTACACGGGGGCGCGTAGCACATTCATGTTGTGCATGCGCAATGGGCAGGGCACCTTCCAGTACCTGCTCTTTCTCTCTCTCACTTTCTCTTTACTCCTTACACTTCTTTGGAACTTCTCTTGCTCCAAATGAGGAGAAGGAGTATTTATAGGCTTTCATAGGTGTGAAATTTCGAACCTTGTGCCATGGGACCCACTGTGCACAACTCCTGTTATGTTGGGCGCAATAGACCACCTATCTTCTCTGTTACGTGTGACCGCGCAACAGACCACATATATCTTTTGTGTTGTGCAGACCCACGCAATGACTCTTTATTGTGTGGTCACGGGCAATTATCTCTTATCACCTTCTCTTTTTTGTATCTTTCCTCCATCGTTTCCTTCTACTATATTTTATACTCCAACAACAACAAGGCTGGAAGGTTTAGAGAAGACATTTTTTATGCACCAACATATGCCCCCTCGATCCTTATTTAATTTGTTTATGAAATTAAATGGAGGATTAATCTTCTTCTGCATAAAAATCAAAGAAGGATCGCTTGAACGAAGAATTCAAGAGTCAATCAAGCTTAAATGGAAAGTTAAAGAATTGTGTTCGGACAAAGGAAGGATCATTCTTGAGGGAAGCATCCAGAGGGATCACAACCAAAGGATCACTCTCAAAAAAAGTTTTCGGAGGAAGAACTGATGAATAACGTTCGGAAGGACTGAATGCCTCTGGTCAAAAGTATCCAAAGACTTTTTTTCTCTCAACAATGTTAATTGGTTGAGCAAATTCTCTGATCAAGATACTCTAGAGCCTTGAGTAATGATTTCTTCGGAGAAGGATTGCTTGAACTGAGAAATCAAGAGTCGAGCTTGAATGGAAGACTGAAGAATCATGTTCAAAAGATCAAGCTTGAAGGAATCATGCTTGAACGATGACTGGGTGATCACTTCTGTATAGAGAATTGTGCTCAAATAGGTTGTGCTTGGCTTGAAGGGATGACTAAATGCCCCCAAGTGGTTAAGCAATTGTTTTCGATGGTGTAGACAACGACAGTGACAATATTTTCTTCAGGTAATTCTCTATCTTCATAGTGGTCATTTAAATTCTATTAATCCTTCTGATAGCTTCTGGAAAAATATTGATGTAAAACGCCATTCTGCAAACAAAGTTGCAATTGTATCTTCCATAGTTTCGTGTGCCTTTGTTCATGTAATTCACTTTTCATCGGAACTTACCGTTGTGATAGCTCTGGTGACTCCAGCTTTAAACATCTCAATCAGAGAATTATCTTTTGATCCTTCTCCTACTATGGCGGTTCTTTCGATCAGCTCCAGCAGCTCTTTCTTTAAACACCGTGACCAGGGATTTGTCTTTTAATGTTGTTTTTACTGCAACAATCTTTGGAAATGTCTCCTTTATTCATAGCCTACATAATCCAGGATTTTGGTTGATAATCTTTCCTGCCAAATTAATCAGAATTAGTATCTCAAGATATCACAACTTTCCAGTTTAATCTCATGAAGCATTGATAATTTCAAAGTTAGATTCAGAATAATTATTGACAATTCTGAAATAATCATAACGTATTGATGACTTTGAAATAATTAGAATGTATAATGATTTGAACTGCATGCTCCTTTTCTTTGCGATATATAATATGACAGTAATTTGGTCATTTCATTTTTCGTGCTTGTCAACGTACTTTGCATTGCATTTGTTACATTCTTTTTAGAATTTAGTCAGTGAGATTAGTCATATCAATATGATTAACATGTCAACTTCAGTCCATAGTTTAAGCTCGTAAGGTGTTGGAGCAAATATAACTTTGACTAGACATACTTTGACTGGACATGACTTTAACTGGACCTGACTTTTACTATACTTGACTTTGACTAGGCTCAAGGAGCAATTATAGTTTACCATCGATTTCGGGCTAGGCTTAATGAGCAATTATAGTTTACTGTCACTTGTGGGCTGGACTCACGGAACATTCACAGTTTTAGGCTCTTAAGTTGTTGGACCATTCATAGTTTAGGCTCTTAAGTTGTTGGGGCATTCAGAGTTAAGGCTCTTAAATTGTTGGAGCATTGTATATAGGTCTCGTGTGTAATTGGCCTACTCGGGCGCTCACTGTTGCCATATATGAATGAATCGCCATCACTAATAATATAAGGCTTATGTGTGGTTGGCTTGCTCGGGCGCTCACTGCTGCCGTATATAAATGAATCGTCATCACTGATAATATAGGGCTTATGTGTAATTGGCCTTCTTGGGCATTCACCGCTCCTGTATATAAATGAATTAATAAAATAATCAATGTTGTGTAGTCAACAATAGTTAACGATGATCGATAGTTAGTAATATCATTAACGTGACTATAATTTTGTTATGTTGATAATAAGTGATAACATCTGATAGTATTCGACGATAATAATAGCTCATTGATAAATGATAACATCATTTTGTCGAGGTGATAATAACTTGGCAGTAATAGTGGCAATATCAGTGATGATCTATAATAATATTCCACGGTAGACGATGTCTCAGCGATTGTCGTTGATTTATAATAATTTTCATAACTAGTGATTATTGGCGATATCAACGATGACCAATGATATTTTGATAATTGGCAATGCTTTTTAATGTATATAAGGCGATAATTCTTTAATTTGTAAGAATGATTCTGCCGATTGACCGATATAATATTTTGTCATAAAGAATGATATAAGGTGGCTATTGTCTTGTTGCCAATAATCGTCACTTGTTGAAGATATAATATGGGCTTGTGACTTTGATAGAGCTTTAGGTGATAGTATGCTTATTGCGGCTATTATATAATTGTTGCATGATCTGCCCCCTTTTGATTAGATGAGATTTTCTCTGAAAATCTTTACAATCAAAACTTTTTTACCTTTCAAGAATAATAATTTTGATAGGATGAATATCCACAGGCATTCCAATGCCTTATTCATTCTGATCCTTGGCTTGACAAGTTCTGTTGATATAATCCTCAGTGAGATTATCTCGTTTATGCTTTAGACTTGGCCCTGGCCTTGTGACTTTCAATAAATCGCAGTATATCATCTTTCTTAAAGAACATATGTTGAATCTCTTCGTATCTGAATTGGCATTATAAGCATGATAATTGCCAATAATCTGGATATAATTATCGCTTAATAAATCTTGCAGATAGCCGTTTAGGGCTCAGAAATAGTTTTGCGATGGCTCCCCTTTTTAAAAATATATATAATTTTGGAGTCACTTTTGTCGGTCGTAGCAATAATCCGATCACAATAATAATTCTAGGCTTGAGTGTTAATATATAATAATTCAGTCATAGTAATGATTCTTGCCCCAATGTTGACCTGTAAAAATTGATATTGACAATTGTCATCTCAGGAAATCAACAATAACCTTTTTTGAGATTAGGTGGATTGAGAATTTCGTCCTGCTACTTAAAATATCTATGAACAATTTTTTAAAAATTGTCTTTCTGTGTTGCACGGACCTGCGCAACAACTTATAATTGGGGAACTCCTTCCTTCAAACTGGTTTTAAAAATCGAGAAACTACCTCAAATTTTCTTACTCCGCGTAAACCCTTCGATGACATCAAGCAGCCTTCGATGTCATCTAAGACTAGCTTCGATGACAGCTTCGATGTCATCGAAAACTGCATCCATTTGTCCAGCAATCAAAATTGATTTTCGTGTAATTCTTCGATGTCATCTAAACTCCTTTGATGTCATCAAATACTGGCTTCGATGACAGCTTCGATGTCATCTAAGCTTAGATCCTACAAATTACTGCACTAATTTCTACACTTCCTTCTTTTTTCACTTTGTTTTCTTAACTCTTGGGGTCTTGAAATCTTCAATCTTAGTCTTCAAAAGTTCATTCTTTGCCTTAGTGATTCTTGAGCATCAAATCCATGCTTTTTACATTCTTTTTTAATCCAAGCTCTCAAGTTCACCTTGCAACACAAACATGAGTAAAACATAACACTAAGTAGTATAATGTTCATAAAACCAAGATATAGATGGGGAAAAATATGCAATATTTGAGTCTCAACACACCCCCAACCAGCATTTTGCTAGTTACGAGCAAAATAAGTGAAGAAAAATAAAAATAAGAATAAAAACTAATTCTAGAAAAATTAAAATGAAAATAAAAATTCTAACTACTTCACAAGTAATCTCGATTGTATTTAATATATGCAACAAGCCTTTAAGCCCCTAGGTTTCTCTTAGTGGACGAGTTATAGTCTCGCGAGAGTTTTCAGAAATGTTACCCACAAACATTGAAAAAATGGAAAATGGTTCAAAACTCATAAATTTATACAATTATGCCTCCATTCATCATATATGAATTCCAAAACAAAACAATACTTACCCTAAGTCAGAAGTTAGTTAGAATCTCATTTTCCCAATCCATTACATCCTTGAGTTCATAGACCTAATCAAAATTTAAAATAGTTATGATCCAATATACGTAGATGCTCAATGACACTAGTCTAACTTTGAGAAATATGCACATTCTCTATCATAACTCCTTTCAATCATCTCAAGAATATGAAATCTCTAGTCATCTTATTTCCTTCATGTCTTTTGTTCTTTTATCATCATATCCTCATTATTATAGACAACCCTTAGATGAAGATTCCCACCAGGTTTGCTTCATAACCTAAGGTATCATAATTGTAATGGTAACAGCAATGAATACTTAGGTATCCTTACTCCTAATTACTGACACGATTGTTATGGTCATAATTTTTTTTTCTATTCTCTGTTTAAAGCATATGTCAATGGTACTAGTTCATTCAACCTTATTTGAATCAAAATTTATTATTCTAGTTCACATATCATATTCCTCACTTAGTTAGCTAGGGTGTATTGTGAATTTAGTATATCAAATTACAACCAACTTTAAACTAGTGATTAGATAATCGAACTCAAATCTATAATTTTCAATCATCAGAATTCTGACTACTATCAACCAAAACTAAGTATTTACTTTGTCTTTGGAATTCGCATAATATCATGTTCACATTCTTGTATAAAAAAATTTAAAATTTTTGAAAAAATTTCCCATAAATTTCTCATAAACCTTAAAAAAAAAAAAAAAAAAAAAAAAAAAACTCACACGAATGACTATCCACACCCCCTAACCTAAAATCTACATTGTCCCCAATGTAATGATATATGTAATGTAGAAAACAATAAAAATAAAAGAAATGGTGGATAATACTTGCCATGAAGAAACACATATGCTAAGTGTCATAAAAAAATGAATATTATACAAATCCTATACAAATACTCCGTCAGACTAGGTGCATTAATCCGAATATTCTGGCTCATGAAGAGGGACAGACTCATCTCCCAAATGAAAGTTTTCCACAAGGCTTCAATCTCTGACCATTAACCTTGTACATATTGCCATTACGTGGATTCTCAATTTCAACAGCCCCATAAGTATAAACATTCTACATAATGAAGGGGTCTGTCCATCTTGATCTTAACTTTCCCAGAAAGAACTGGAGACAGAAATTGTACAATAAGACCTTTTGCTGAGATTCAAAATTCTTCCACGGGATGTTTTTGTCATGAAATGTTTTGGTCATCTCCTTGTAGATTTTAAAATTTTTATAGGAGTCTCTCCTCAGCTCTTCTAATTCATTCAACTATAATTTTCTTTATACACTTGCTTGGTCTATATCAAAGTTTAATTTTTTTTATTGCTTAGTAGGCTATGTTACAACTTCGGAGGAAAATGACAAGTCTTTCCAAGTCTTTCCATACACCAATCTATATGGGGACATTCTAATCAGAGTTTTATAAGCAGTCCTATAAGCCCATAAAGCGTCGGATAGTCTGAGGGACCAATCCTTCCTATTTAGCCTTATAGTTTTCTCCAAAATGTGTTTAATTTCCCAATTAGAATTCTCGGCTTACCACTCGTTTGTGGGTGGTATGGGGTGCTCACTTTATGCTTGATGTCATATTTCTTCATCAAAGCTTCAAATGTCCTATTGCAAAAGTGAGACTCGCCATCACTAATGATGGCCTTTAGAGTTCTAAATCTAAAAAAAATATTTTCCTCGAGGAATCGTATGCCCACTTTGTTGTAGTTGGTCCTACTTGGAACTACCTCAATCCACTTAGAAACGTAGTCCACAACAACTAATATATAAAGAAATCCAAAAGAAGATGGAATGGGCCCACAAAATCAATACCCCAACAATAAAAAATCTCCAATGGTAAAATTGGGGATAAAGGCATCATATTGCGCTGGGACAATCTTCCCAATCTTTGACATCTATCACAAGCAACACAGAAAGCATGGGTGTCTTTAAACATGGTGGCCCAGTAAAAAACACACTGTAGGATTTTTGTAGTGGTTTTCGTAGTAGAAAAGTGGCCACCACATGCTTCCATGTGGCAAAAGAAAATAACACTCTGAAGTTCATCCTTTAGGAAACAACGTCTAAAAATCTAATTAGTCCCATATTTATATAAATACAAGTCATCACAGAAGAAGTTCCTAACCTCGGTTCCAAAACGCTTCCTATCTTGTGACTTTCAATGATATGTCATTTTTTCCGTTACAAGATAGTTCACTATATCCGTATACCAGAGTAATTTAGAGATCGCACATATTTGTTCATCAAGGAAAGTGTCCTAGATATGCATCTACTCGGTGGAATCATTTAACACTAATCTGGAAAGGTGATCGGCCACTACGTTTTTTACTCATTTCTTATCTCTTATCTCTAAGTCAAATTCTTAGAGTAGGAGGATCCATCTCAAAAGTCTCGGCTTTGCATCCTTCTTAGATAGCAAATATTTCAAAGTCGAGTGGGCTGTGAAAATTACCACTTTGGATCCCACCAAGTACAACCTAAACTTATCCAAAGTAAAAACTACTGCAAGTAACTCCTTTTCAGTTGTTGAGTAGTTCACTTGGGTCGAGTTTGGGGTTTTATTCGCATAATGAATAATGTAGGGCCGTTTATCTTTCCTTTGGCCCAAAACAGCCCTTATGGCATAATCACTTGCATCGCACAGTAGTTTAAAAGGAAATGTCTAATCTGGTGGATGCATGATAGGTGCAGTGGTAAGGGATGATTTAATTTTATTAAAGGCACTTAAACACTCATCTATCCACTTAAATGGGACACCTTTTGAGGAAATTAGTCAAGGGTCTAGTAATGACACTAAAGTCCTTGATGAATCTTCTATAGAAACCGGCGTGCCCTATAAGTGACCTAATATCTCTAATAGTTCGGGGAGTAGGTAGATTAACAATAATGTCCAGTTTTGAGCGATCTACCTCGATTCCATTTTTGGATATAACATAGCTCAAAACAATTCCCTTTTGAACCATGAAATGACACTTCTTCCAA
Source organism: Magnolia sinica (assembly GCF_029962835.1). Classification (NCBI taxonomy): domain Eukaryota; kingdom Viridiplantae; phylum Streptophyta; class Magnoliopsida; order Magnoliales; family Magnoliaceae; genus Magnolia; species Magnolia sinica. Next base: position 52,566,474 of record NC_080582.1, read on the forward strand.
TTTAAGACAAGGTGCTTCTCTTCACACCTAGATAAAATAAGAAATAAATTGTCGAGGCATTCCTTAAAACTACTCCCAAATACAGAGAAATCATCCATGAAAACCTCAAGAAACTTCTCAACCATATTTGAAAAAATACTTAACATACACCATTGGAAAGTTGTCAGAGCGTTGCATAATCCAAATGACATTTGTTTGAAAGCGAACGTGCCAAATGGACAAGTGAACTTGGTTTTCTCTTGGTCTTCCAGGGCTATCTCTATTTGGTTATATCTAAAATATCCATTAAGAAAACTATGGAAGGAGTGACCTGCTACCCTCTCTAAAACTTGATCAATGAATGGTAGAGGGAAATGATCCTTCTTTATGACCTGGTTCAATTTTCTATAGTCAATGCAAACATACCAACCTATGGTGACACGTGTTGCTATGAGTTCATTATTAGAATTTTGGACGATAGTTATTCCAAATTTCTTTAGGATTACTTAAGTTGGACTCACCCAAACACTATCGGATATTGGGTAGATGATTCCCACATCTAATAATTTGATCACCTTATTTTTTATAACTTCCATCATGTTTCGATTAAGATGCCTTTGAGGTTGTCTAATTGGTTTAGCATCCTCATCATGGTGGATCTGATGGGTGCATATGGAAGAGCTTATACACTTGATGTTAGAAATGGTCTAGCCTAAGGCTCCTTTGTGGTCCCTTAGAACATTCAACAATTTAATCTCTTGATTCTTGTCTAAAAATGAAAAGATCACCACAGGATAAGTTTCATTTTCACCCAAGTATACATACTTAAGATCATTTGATAGTTTTTTTAAATCAAACTTTGGAACATTAGTTAGTGATGACAGAGGTCGCGAGTCCTTGATAGATAGGATTTGAGTGTGTGGTCTCCATTGGTATATACCAATGTCCTAGGTGGTAGTGCTCTCATTATCATCATAAATTTTAGCAAGGACTTTTTCTAAATCAAAATTTTCCAAGTCCCCAAAGACTTTAATCAATTCCTTAGATAGGTTAGGTTCCAATTTCTCATCCTCTATGAACCAGTCCATAAAATTCAGCTCATGGATCTCATTATTTTCCATGGGCTACTTACATTGATTGAAAATATTGAGTTCTAGAGTCATATTACTAAAAGACAACTTCATCATTCCATTCTAATAATTTATGATTGCATTTGAAGTTATTAGGAATGGGCGGCCTAAAATAATGGAAACTTGAGTGCTAGTATTTATACATGGTTCAGTGTCTACTACAATAAAATCCATGGGGAAGTAGAATTACTTCACTTGGACTAATACGTCCTTTAGAATTTCCCTTGGTACCTTAATGGAGCGATCAGTGAGTTGGAGTGTAATCGTGATTAGTTTAATCTTGCCTAACCTCATTTGTTGTTGAACTGAATAAGGTACTAAATTGACACTTGCACCTAAATATAGCAAAGCATCCTCAATTTGGAAATTCTCAATAATACAAGGAATAGTGGGACTTCCAGGGTCTTTGTATTTAGGTACGGCCCTTTTGTGAATGATAGCACCCACTTTCTCAGTGAGGAAGCCCTTCTTGTGCACATTTAATTTCATCTTTATAATGCACAAGTCCTTGAGATATTTAGCATATGATGAAATTTGTCTAATGGCATTAAGCAGAGGAATATTGACAGTAACCTTTTGGAGCACATCCAACACCTCTTGATATTTCATGGGGACAGTTGGGTTCCGAAGTTTAGATGAGAACGGAATTGAAGGCTCATGTGACTTAGTCTCATTATCCTTTTGTTGTTGTGGCTCTTGAACCATAGCTGGTTCATCATTCTCTTGAGACGGTCGCTCATGTTATGCCCCAAACTCGAAAAATGAGCTCACAAAATTTTCAATTGTCGAATTCGGCATCGATAGCCTCCATAGTGCCCCATTCTCGGCTCCTAACACTCATATGCCAGATTTCGATTTTAGGATCATATAATGAGGATTTTCAATATGATTTTTTTTGTTATGGAACATAACCACAAGCATAACCAAGTCACAAAACAACATCACCACATATCCACTATATTAAAAACTTTAAGTACAATGTGGAAAGGGAAATACAAGGTGATCAAAAGGCTCTAAAATAATCTGACGTGCGCTCCTGCCTCAGCGCTGCTGCGATCCAATGTCACCTACACGCAACAGTCATGCATAAGCTTATAAAAACTTAGAGGGTGGTGTAAGTGTGTGGGCAAGGCAAGTGTCAAGTATGTAGTATCAGAGTAATGTGGAAATATGCTGGTAAGTTCATGATTACTATCAGTCGTACCAATGTTATGCGATGTAAGACATGGATGTTATCGGCCATACCAAGGGCATGCAATGCGAGGCCTACATAGCCAAATGTCATATGCGAGATGCAATGCAAGCATGACAGTCCTCATCAAGTATATATATCAGTACAATTCCCCTTTAGGATATCACTTGGGTCTAGTACACTCCACACTGACTGTCACCTCCTAGCCGCATAGCCCAGCGAGTGGAAGAGACTACACTATCCGCGTGACTAATAATCTGCTAATACCTACTCGGCTCATCGATAGATTTGCAAGCTGGTCAAACTCAGCCCAACAACCCCCTCACTCGGGCGGATAAGGCCACACCCCCTTCCAACTGACTACAACATAGTAGGAGATGTGGCCTACTAGTATTCGGTACTCGTGCGATCGTGTATCCACTCGGTTTAGACGTTAGAGCATCTCCTGGTACCAAAAAGGCTCTAAGATTTTCACCCAAGGACATCCTATATGCCCACAGTGCTAGAGCCAATATTTTCAGTATACAATTCGGCCATCCATGATGTGCCTGTGGAGGCCACGGCCCTGATGTCGCTAGGGCGTGCAATGATCATGTCACACATATGAGAGATACATGAGTCACACTGTCCAGTCATGCAGCAATCCTGTGCGTATCGCGGGCTCATGTGGGTAACTCCTATCAGTGAGTCCCATAAATAATCTGCTCAATGGCATATGCTATGATCAGTCACTACTCATATCAAGCATACATATGATACATATGACATGAGTCATAGAATTATACTAAACATGTTATTTGGTGATGAACTATCCTCACAATGAAGATGGGCCTAGATGGCCTACGCACAACAAATGGCCTACGCACAACCAGTATGAACCTATCAATGGGCACTAGGGAGATTTATAATGCGGACATTTAACCATCATTGTTCATACAATATGGGCATCAAACCCATCATTCCTCCCAAGGCATGGCCCACCATAAACATCATTACATAAATCATGATGAAATCATATATTGCAATGGACTTTATATACATCCCATTGGGCCTCAACCAATGGGCCTCAAACGCATCAAATGGGTCTCATCACATGAGCCTCATATATATCAAGGTGGGCCTCAACAACGGGCCTCATACACATCAGGTGGGCCTCAACAACAGGCCTCATATATCACATCGGGCCTTACCAAATGGGTCGAATCAATGGGCCAAGTCGAATGATTTCCACGGTTAAATTCCAGTGGGCCCCACCATAGGGTTTATTTCCCATCTAGCTTATTCATAAGGTCACAAAGACCTGGATTTAGAGGAAAAACTAATATCATATTGGTCTAAACTTGGTAGCCCAAGGGTTTTAATGGTGGACATTCGGACCCATTGTTTTTCTGGTGGGTCTTGCCGTCCAAGGTCTGGACGGTGTGGCTACACCAAGCATACATCATGGTAGGGTCCACATGGGTGGACGGTCCAGCTGGAAGAACAGATGGACAACATAGATATATCACATACCTCGTGTGTGGGGCCCACATGGCTTGGGACATCAATATAGCAGCTATTATGTTATTGTATGCGTATAACAGCCAATCCTCTTATAGGTGGGTCCCACGTGTGGCCCACCATAACGTTTATCTTCCATCCAATCTGTTAATAAGGTCACAAAGACCAGAATAAAGAGAAAAAATAAATAAATTTCATAACGATTCAAAACTTCTATGACCAAACAGGGTTTCAATGGTAGTCATTCAATCCCACTGTTCCTTGTAGTGTGGTCCACCTGAGTTGCCATGTATGATAGACCTTTCGGGGGCCCACTGCCCTAAAGGGGGCCCACCAAATGCACGGTGTTGACGTCCACACACATCACGGTGGGGCCTACGGTTGGGACCCATGGTCCCTGCCTCTCCAACGGCGTAGCAGCAGCGTTTGCTGCATTATTTTTTTATTTTTTTATTTTTATTTTCTGATGGTTTTTCCTAGGTGGGGCCCACTTCAGGTGGATCTGCTCCACCCATTGGATTCTATGGCTCAAGACAGTCTAAATGATGCCAATATTCAACATGTTTTGGCATGTAGAAACATCAAGGAGGGTCCTAGTCAATCTTAACGGTAAAAATCACTATTTTCTATGCTATGGCCTGCCAAATAATGGGATTGGCTTCATTTTTCGGCTCAACGCCTAAAATGGACTGAGAAATAGTATGGACAGCGTGGATTAAATTTATACATCGAGGTGGGGCCTACATGGGAGGCCCACCCAAAGGCCTTAAATCAAGCTGATATATATATATATATATATATATATATGTAACATCCCAGAAAATTTCATGCAAAAACCCGAGCACCACCTCAATCAAGATTCTCTTAGGATTTAAGCCTTTAGAAGTTAAATGTGAATTAACTAGCACTATTATATCGTATGCGGCAGTTAAGCGTCTGAGTTTGGGCACTGTTACTATGAAGGGAGTGACACTCACTACCATTACAGGGACCTCCTCTGATATTACCAAGGTTTGTATGGGTTGTTTGATTGATCTAGGGAGCAGATCGATTCTAGTTGACCTGTTTGTCTCACCTCTTTATCATTACGACGTTATTTTGGGCATGGATTGGCTCACGAAGATGCAAGAAGAGATTGATTGTGAAGTTAGACTGGTGACAGTCCATGGAACTGAGGGCGAGATATTTACTTTCCTTGTTCAGGTCAGTTACCCTTTTCGATTTGGTTGTTATACTTCTCTGTTGGAGAGTATTGCTTGTTCGGCGCTTGAAAGCACGCCAGTAGTTTGAGATTTTGAGGATGTATTCGAGACAATTCCTGAATTACCCCCTCGGCGCGAGATTAATTTTACTATCGATCTCATGCCTGGTGCGACACCTATTTCATTGCCCACCTATCGCATGCCTCTGAGTGAAATGGAGGAATTGAGGAAGTAGATAGATGGCTTGTTGAATTTGGGCTTTATTCGACCTAGTGTGTCCCCTTGGGGAGCACTTGTTCCGTTTGCCAAGAAGAAGGATGGTTCCTTGCAATTATGTATAGATCATCGCAGGTTAAATCAAGTGACAGTGAAGAACAAATATCCCTTGCCCAGGATAGATGATCTGTTTGATCAGTTGAAGGGGGCACAGTACTTTTCGAAGATTGATCTGCAGTCAGGGTATCATCAGTTGCACGTCAAGGATGAGGACGTGCAGAAGACCGCATTCAGAACTAGTTTTGACCATTATGAGTTCCTTGTGATGTCATTCGGTCTTACAAATACACCGGTCGTGTTCATGGATTTGATGAACAGGGTGTTTTGGCCATTTTTATTTCGATTCGTCATTGTCTTTATCGATGATATTTTGATATACTCTACGAGTCGGGGAGAGCACGAGGAGCACCTGAGAGCGGTCTTGGATGCTCTCAGGAAAAATCAGTTTTTTGCGCAATACAAGAAATGTGACTTCTGGAAGGGAGAAGTCAAGTTCCTAGGACATGTGGTGTCCAAGGAAGGGATAGCAGTCGACCTCGCTAAGGTAGCTGCAGTTCAGAACTGGAAGCAGCCTAGTTCGGTTACTGAGGTGAGAAGCTTTTTGGGTTTAGTAGGCTATTATCGACGCTTCCTACGAGACTTCTCAAAGATAGCCAGACCGTTATCTCAGTTGACGCGGAAAGACTTAAAGTTTGCTTGGGATGGGAAGGTGGAAATAGCTTTTCAGGAGCTGAAGGACAAGTTGATGTCCGCCCCTGTACTAGTATTGCCAGAGCAAGGGGTTAAGTATACGATATATACCAACGCCTCTTGCATTGGTCTGTGTTGTGTCCTTATGCAAAAGGACAGGGTGATTGCATATGCCTCGAGACAGTTGAGGAAACACAAAGAGAATTACCCTACACAAGACCTGGAGTTGGCAGCTGTCATTTTCGCACTAAAGCTCTGGAGACATTACCTCTATGGAGAGGAGTTCGAGCTCTTTTGCGACCACAAGAGCCTTAAGTATATCTTCACTCAGCGTGACTTGAATATGAGGCAACGCCGATGGATGGAAACATTGAAGGACTTTAAGTTCGATGTCTCTTACCATCCGGGCAAGGCAAACCTTGTGGCAGACGTGTTGAGTCGCAAGAAATCTATAGAGTTTGTGGCTCTGCTAATGATAACAGAATGGGACATGATGGAGTTTGTGCGAGACTTTGAGCAAAAACTCACGATGGAAGAGCCATATGAGATTATTGCACACATTCGCGTACAGCCCCTCATTGATGAAAGGATCATTGCAGCTCAGGCAGACGATGAGCTATTGGCGAAGATGAGAGAGCGGGTTCGTACAGATGAGGGCTCCGAGTGGAGTGTTGGTTCCGATGGAGGCCTACGAAATTGTGGCCGCCTATGTATCCCAGACGTTCCTGACTTGAGATGGGAGGTTCTCGAGTCAGCCCATAATTCAAAGCTTGTAATGCATCCAGGTAGCATGAAGATGTATCAAGATATGAGGAGATCCTACTAGTGGGACAACATGAAGGTTCACATTGCTGAGTTCGTATCTCGTTGTCTCACGTGCTAGTAGGTCAAGGCAAAGCATCGCCGACCTCCTAGACTGCTTCAGCCCATGCCCAAAGCAGAATGGAAGTGGGACTTCATCTCTATGAATTTTATTTCAGGGCTACCGAGAACGAGGAAGGGACATGACTCTATTTGGGTGATCGTCGACCGATTGACAAAATCGGTTCATTTCTTACCGATCAGAGTCATAAACTCTACAGATGAGTTGGCTAGGTTATACATCAAGGAGATTGTACGTCTGCACGGAGTTCCCTTGGATATTGTGCTGACAGAGACACGCGATTCACATCTATCTTCTGGACTAGTATCCAGGAAGCGATGGGTGTGAAATTGAAGCTCAGCACCGCGTTTCATCCGTAGACAGACGGGCGGACGAAACATGTGAATCAGATTCTGGAGGACATGTTGCGAGCTTGTGTTTTGGATTTTAAAGACAGTTGGGATGACTGTCTCCCTTATGCAGAGTTCGTGTATAACAACAGCTTCTAGGCGAGTATCGGCATGACTCCCTATGAGACATTGTATGGTTGCCCGTGTAGAGCACCGCATTGCTGGGCAGAAGTTGGCGAGCGTAATTTGATTGGCCTAGAGTTGGTACAGGCGACTTCAGAGAAAGTCGACATTATTCGACGTCGACTTCTGACAGCCCAGAGTAGGCAGAAGAGTTACGCGGATACGAGGCGGTGACCGCTTGAGTTTGAGGTTGGAGACCATGTTTTTCTTAAGGTTTCCCCTATGAAGGGAGTCCTGCGGTATGGTAAGAAGGGGAAGCTCACGCCGAGATTTATTGGTCCATTTCAAATACTGGATCGAGTGGGAGCGGTTGCGTACTGCCTTTCTTTGCCCACACCACTTGCGGGCATGCATAACGTATTTCATGTTTCTATACTAAAGAAATACGTTCCTGATCCTTCGCATATTATCAGTTGAGAGCAGGTGCAGTTGAGCGAGGATGCCACATATGTACTGCGACCGACGCGTATCCTAGATAGGAAGGAGCAGGTATTGCGTAGCAAGGTCATTCCACTTGTGAAAGTACTGTGGACGCATCACAGTGAAGAAGAGGCTACTTGGGAGACTGAAGCTGAGGTCAGAAGAAACTACCCTCAGATCCTCGAGGAGTATGAGAAGGTACAAATTTTGAGGAAATTTTTTTTTCTTTAAGGGGGGTAGATTATAACATCTCAAAAAATTTCATGCAAAGACCTGAGCACCACCTCAATCAAGGTTCTCTTAGGACTCAAGCCTTTAGAAGTTAAATGTGAATTCACTAGCACTAAACTCGATTACCTGTGAAATTAGCACTAATCACTTTAAATTTGATCTGCAAAACCCAAAACCTGTAGAATCGTTATCGCTATGTTACCCTGAAATCTAGGATTCAACGCTAAATCCAGTTGCTCTTGGGAGTACTTGGAAACTGTGTATCGGACCTGGACCATGCGTCGAAAGTTCGATAGCAATGATCGTAGACTATTATGATCACCTTGTTGGGCTTGACAATCACCTTAAAAATCAAGTCCAGATGATGTCCTGAGACGATTTGCTAGAGTCCAGAGTAAAGAGTGTGAGAAAGGTGAAATTATTTAGAAATTAAATATGAATTTAAGAAATCTGAGTCGTGTCGCTTGCGCGCCGATTTTAAGCATTCTGACCATGAGAATCTGACTCAAATTTACCCTCAGATCAGGGAAGATGACCTATACATGTCAAGGTACCGGTGGACCTGATCGAGTTTCGGTGACCGTTGAATTGAAACTGGTTCGCCACGGTTGATCTGTAAATCCGATCGGTACAAAAACTCAGCCTGACCTAAATCCATGGTCAGGGAGCTTAAGTCCAACTGCACATGGAAAAGGGACCACCAGAAGTGCTCTGTTGGACCGAAATGGACCCGATTTGGTTATAACCTAAGTATACCATGGCCCTGGGGCTATTTTCATCAATATTATGCCTATATAAAGACCTTAAACCCTCACTCTCAAATTCCATACGAATTTTTCAAACCCTAGCTAAGAGAGAGGAAAAAAGAGAGAAAGTGAGAGAGAAGTTGGTGAATCATCTTGAGATTCTTCCCTGTTACTCTGCGTACCTAAACCATCGCATCTGAATCGTTACTCTGGCAATTCTAAGTTCATTCCTGGGTATGTCAATCAAACCCTAACCTTTTTTGGAGCTTAAAATATTCTAAGTGTTGATGTAACTAATTTAATTCATGCCTTAGGTTATCTAGTTGCCGTTGACAAAGACTTATCATGTGAATCAGATCTGTTGCGCACTTTCTGATTTAAGGTGCGGACTATATTCGTATAGGTTATGGTTTTCAAGGCTTTCAATGTTGGTTAATGGTTTATTATTGTTGTGGGTGCAATTGCACATGCCAAATGCGATGTTTGTATTGCGTTTCTGATATATATGAACTATATTGAGATTTGTGTATTCCATGTATATGTAGAGAGTATCGTATACGTATGAAATATGAGCATGTGTTGGCCATGATTAATCGTCGTGTGTTTGTGCTAATTGTATGTGTATCAACTCCTTGGTCAAAGGATTTGTCCTAATGTGAGCTATCACCAACATACGTCATGTATGTTGGAATATGTAGCCTAAGTGTTTGTAGAAATGTCTGAATGAATAAGTGTGTCATATATTGTACTTTTTACGGGTGTTGAGAAGAGATTCTCAACTATCTTAATAATGGGTATGATTTCCTCCATGCAATTTACATTCTTTGTCTGCTTAACTTAGACGCTACTTACGTGTGAATTCATGTGAAGTTGATATTCATCAAATGCTCACATGCTGTATGATTAGAATTGTTGATCCATTATTATTCTGAATTGCTGGTATGAATATCTACTATCCTTAAATGTGTTTGGGACTATGAGATAGTCCAGAGAATCGGTAACAAACCTTTAGTTCGTGGCCGAGGTTGTTTTCGCCACGTAGGACGTGTTTGACGAACCCGAGTCGTATTAGGGTTATCGGCAGTGGTTTGGCCACGCGGAGTGTTTGCGCACTTCATGTCGTTCAACTCAACGTGCGCTTGTGCTAGTCGAGCTCGTCAAGTAACCCGATTGTCCCGGTGGATGTGCACCATGTATGGATGCTATTATTTGAATCTAGGGTACCAAACTTACCAGTGCAATCCCGTTAACTATGGTACCTCGATCCGCTAAGACTCGTGAGCCGGGCATGGTGGTATGGGACACCATGGTCGAGCTATCGGCCTTCGCTGGGGTGACGAGCCTCCTTGTAGTGACCAGTGAGCAATTCAGACTCGTGAGCTGATTATGGTGGTATGGGACACTATATTCATGCTGTCGGCCTACATTGATTGGTGACGAGCCCTTTGTAGCGACCTAGAACCACAATATCGTATGAGCTTATCTATGACTGACGACCCTAGAATGGATCACCGTTTGGGAATTGATATGAGGAAGGTACCTTAGTTTCCCAATCCTGCTATATGAAAAGGACTAATAACAACTTGGTAATCATGTTCATGCACCGCATTGCATGTGCCTTGGCGTTGTGGAGCACTGCGGGAGATTGTCATGCGTACCGTAAGATGAAGACGCTAAGGGAGTGCAGACGAGGGAATGCATCATTTCTACATACATCCTTACATTAACAAGAGTAATTAGGACATGTTTGATTATATTACCTTATCATTACTACTTGATTGAATTGATAATATGTTAACTTTTACTGTATAGTTCTACTGAGTTGATCACTCACTCCCACATTCTGGGACGATGTTTCAACACCAACCAGACTCTGTCTTAGACGCAGATGATGATGCGACCCACGAGGCAGAGCAGGAGTATGAGGATGACGAGGACGCATTTTCCTTTATGCAGTTCTCAGGCGGGTTCATGTGAGTCGTGTCCTGAGCTACTGGGATTCAGGGTTTCTTTGTAATGGGTGATTTCATTTTGATGCTTATATTTTGAAACAAACACTTGTAATTATGACCTGGCAAAGCATACATATCTCAGGGACTTATATAGTTATACACGTGTGTTTCTTCAGCCTTCTGTTTGCATATTTCACCTATACCTGGATTATGTTTGTAGTTTGGCTTAATCTAATCTATGTTTTATGCACTAATACAGACAACATACATTCATCATTTCATATGTTGCATAAGTGATGTTTCTGAAACTCGGGAGCTGAGTTATGCTCGACCCCTGAATTTTAGGGCGTTACAATATATATATATATATTACTGCTAGTACATCCTAATGTCTGTTCACACTGCACTAAACCACGTCCAGCGTCTAGGGACACTGGACGGACTATGTGAATACATTTCATCAAGGTGGGTCCCACATGGACGTGGCCCACTTAATTTGGATCAATCTGATATTTGTGTTTTCCCATCACCATTAAGTGGGTCCCACATGGCCTGGATGGTGTAGATCCACACGTCCATCAAGTGGGTCCCACGAAGGTGGACAACATGGATAAGTTACATTATGGGGCCATCAACAAGGGAAAATGAGAGAGAGAGAGAGAGAGAGAGAGAAAGAGAGGAAGATCGAGTGATGGAAGGACCCCGCCACTATGGGCCCTCCCTTCTATATATCACTACATACATCAAGTGGGTCCCATTACATGTGGGCCCACTGATCAAAATCAATGGTGGAGATCCTTTCTCCACCAAAATGCAAGGTTTAAATGACCTTATTCATGCAAGAAAAATAAACATCATGATGGGGTCCATGGAGAATGGCCCCATCATGGAATGATCACGAGAATCAAGGTGGGCCATCAACCACATCTAGGGTCCAAAGTGAGATCCATACCATCAATCGGTAGTCCCCACTTGGCCCATCATCAAAGCGTTAAATCTAGGCCTATAAAACACCCATTGTTCAATCTTCTTGGTCCGTTGGAATGCAGAACTCCTTGTGCCTCTCTTTGATGGAATATGATAAGAAATGAAGGGCTAGGATGATGGATCTTGGGGTAGGAATTGGGTCACACACAACACACTCTTTTTCTCTCCTTGGAAGTGCTTGGACATGCACTTTTTTTCTTCTTTGTTGCTTGGAAAATGTGTAGAGAAGGAGAGATAGAAATGGTGGTTGTAAGAGAGAGGTGATGGTTGTGAGTAATGGATGTGAGTTGATAGATGTACTTAACTTGAGAGTTGACTTAGGGTAAGTTGTTTGACTTAGGGAGAAAGAAAGCATGGGTTGTGTACTTTGATTGATGAGATGAGTTGTAGAGATTCTCTTGGGTTCGTAAATACACGGTGTTTCTTCGAGATAAATGCAAGCTCACATTTCCTAGCCAGGGTATTAAATTGGTGTGCAAGACGCTACGTTAAAACCGCGACGACGGTGCGGTCACAATAGTAAAAGTCTTGCATTGAGCCGACTTAGATCTACGGGATATAACTTAGGGTCGTACACAAACGTTGATTATAGGTCGCGGAATTCTGAAATTCGACGGGAAGGGTTGCGAGAGTCTATAGAACGATACGAATAAGGATACGGGCCTTCAGTTCTCCCCACCTAATAAAAATTTTATCTTCAAAATTTACACTATAATCGCAACTAAACATAACTCATAAGGGAATAGAAAACAAACACAATATATAATCAAAACACAATACAACATACAATCAAACATTGAAAAGATGAGGATACTGCTCTCGAATCTCCACCTCGGACTCCCAAGACACCTCATCCACACTATGATGGTCCCACTGCACCTTCACCATGGGAATGACCTTGGTCCAGAGGACCTGCTCCTTCCAATCGAGGATACGAAATGACGCTCAATGTAAGAAGCGTCCTCACGAACCTCTAACGGTTGCTAATCAATAACAGGAACGATGTCTGACCCACACTCCCTCAACAAAAAGACAAGGAAAATGTTGTGGACGCTTGACAACTAAGATGGTAAGGCAAGCTGATAGGCCACGGCGCCAACTCAACCTGTGATCTCGAAAGGTCCTACGAATCTTGGGGCAAGCTTGCCCTTCGCTCCAAAATGAACCACACCCTTCATGGTGAGACTTTGAGATACACATAGTCTCCAATAACAACAGCCAAGGGACGACGCCGATAATCAATAAAATTCTTCTGCCGGCTCTAAGTTGTGCGCACTCTCTGCCTTATGATGTCAATGACCTCTGATGTCTACTGCACAAACTCGGGACCTAGGAGACGCCGCTCTCTAACCTCGGTCCAACAACTCGGAGATCTACATGGTCTGTCATATAATGCCTCAAAAGGATTCATGTCAATGGTTGCCTTATAACTGTTGTTGTACACGAACTCAGCCAATCGCAAGTGCTCGTCCCAACTAGCCGAGAAATCAATCACGCAAGCCCGAAGCATATCCTCAAGAATCTGGTTGACCCTCTCAATGTGCCCATTTGTCTGTAAATGATACGCGGTACTGCGCTATAAAACAGACCCCATTGCCGTCTGGAAGCTCCTCCAAAACTGAGACGGGAACCTTGGGTCTTGGTTAGAAACGATCGAAACTAGAACGTCGTGTAGTCTCACAATCTCCTTGATGAATAACCTCGCAAGCCGGTCCAAAGTCCAGGTCGCACGAATCGTAAGAAAATGTGCAGACTTCATTAAATGATTGACGACAACCTAGATGGCGTTGTGACCGCGCTGAGTCCTCGACAAACTCATGATAAAATCGGTGAATACATGCTCCTACTTCCATAACGGGATGCTCAATAGCTACAAGGGACCCGGGGGTCTCTGAAGAGCACTCGGCCACAAAACTGGGTATCTGACACTTCATCCCCACCCAAAAATACTGGCGCCTCATATCGCGATACATCTTCGTCGAGCCATGGTAGATAGAGAACCGCGATCGATGTGCCTCGATCATAAGATGTCTGCATAACTCAGGAATATTCGAGATACATAATCGGCCTCTGAAGCAAAGTCCACCATCAGAACCAATCTGTCAATTTGACTGACTCTTAGATGTTACCTCTGCCTGATAACTCTGCACTGACTCATCTACCTGCTGAGCCTTGATCACCCTTGTGATAAGAGAGGGTTGAATCGACAGGCTCGATAACTGCACAATAGAAGACTGCAAGCTGATCTCAAAGTCAAATGCTTACACATCCTCGAGCATCTTCCACTCCTAAATCATCATGTGTGCCACCAGGCCTCGTGGATGATGGCTGAGGGCATCCTCCACCACTCCTTATCCAAGTGACACTGAAGATCAAAATCATAGTCCTTCAGGAACTCTATCCAACGCCTTTGCCTCATGTTCAGCTCAGACTGAGAGAACAGATACTTCAAGCTCTTGCGGTTGGAGAAGAACTCGAACCTCACCCCATAGAAATAGTGCTTCCACACCTTCAGTGCGAAGACAACTGCTGCCAGCTCTAAATCATGCGTGGGGTAGTTCAGCTCATGGACCTTGAGCTAGCGAGATGCAAAAGCCACCGGCTTCCCGTGTCGTATTAGGACAGCACCCAAGCTCACTCGCGAGGCATTGGTAAATACAACAAATCCATCACTCCCAGAGGGAAGAGTGAGGACAGGAGCAGACATGAGGCAGTTCTTCAGCTCCATAAATGCCTGCTCACAAGCATCACTCCAAACGAACTTAGTGCCCTTTTAGATGAACCTGGTCAACGGGGCTGCAATACGAGAGAATCCCTCAATGAAACATTGGTAGTAGCCTGCTAAACCAAGGAAACTGTGAATCTTAGACGCATTCGTGGGCTGACCCCACTGACGCATGGCATCAATCTTCGAGGGGTTCACTGCGACACCCTGCCTCGTCACCACATGTCCGAGGAACTTCACCTCCTCCTACCAGAACTCGCACTTCTTCAGCTTCGCGTAAAGCTTGTGTGTACGAAGGGTCTACAAGGTAATCTCTAGATGCCGCTCATGCTCCTCACGAGTCCTCGAATATATCGAATGTTGTCGATGAACACCACAACAAACTGGTCGAAATACGAATGAAAGACCTCGTTCATCAACTGCATGAATACTCCAGGCACATTGGTCAGTCCAAAGGACATGACCTGAAACTAAAAATGATCATAGTGTGTCCTGAAGGCTGTCTTCGGGATATCCTCATGTCAAACCCAAACCTAATGATAATTGGACCGCAAGCCTATCTTCGAAAAGAACTATGCCTCCTTCAGCTGATCAAACAAATCATCGATCCTCGGGAGTGGGTACTTGTTCTTGATCGTGACCTTATTGAGCTGCGGTAATCTACACAAAGCCTCAATGAGGCATCCTTCTTCTTCACAAAGAGTACCTGTGCTCCTCACAGCGAACTGCTTTGACGTATAAAGCCCAGATCGCGTAACTCATCCAACTGCTTCTGCAATTCTCATAACTCCAACGGTGTCATACGATATGGGGCCTTTGAAATAGGCGTGGTACCAAGCACGAGATCAATCTGGAACTCGGTGTGCCGACTAGGTGGTAACCCTAAAATCTCGTAGAACACGTCGGGAAAGCCATAAATGACTAGCAGCTGGTCGATGCTCAAAGCAGCTGACTCCTCAATGGCACACAACAAAAGGTAGGAAAGCTGCTCTCCTCTGGGCTCGACAACAAACTAGAACTCTAGCACGCTAGGTATATAGAACGTGATTGTCCTTGTGAAGCATTCCAATATGGCGTGGTACTCGGCGAGCCAATCCATGCCCAAGATGACATTAATCTCAGACATCAGCAATACGAACATATCAACAAGAAAAAAGATATCCCCAATCAGAACGGGACAAGACAAATAAAATCAGTCTATCACTGCAGTCTTCCCCAAGGGCATCGACACCAACAAACCCTCATGAACAGACTTCATCGGTAAACCGGTCAATTGGCAGAAATCATCAGCCACAAAGGAATGTGATGTACTAGAATCAAACAATACACATGCAATACATGTGGAAACTGGGAGAGTACCCTCGACGACCCCTCCTGATGACTGAGGGTCATGATAGGAGGCATAAAATCTGCCCTAGGCCTACTGGGGAGCTGCATGTCCCCTGTGAGGTCTCTGCTGCTGCTAATACCACTGTGGCGGCCTGATCTACTACTACGGAGGATCTCTAGGAGGCTGGTGCTGTGGTCACTGCTGCTACTGTGGGGGCTGCCGCGGAGGCTGATACGGTGCCCTCGGCTGCTGCTGCTGCGGATGGGGACACTCGTGCCTATGATGTCCTATCCTACCACATCCAAAGCAAGTACCTGGGAACGGTCCCGGAGGTGGTGCTAGGGGTGCCACTAGTGCTCGGAATGCTGGGCGGGCCATATGTCGTTGTTGTGGATGATGTTCTTGCTGCTAGGAGCTACCGGAGGGTGCCTTCCTCTTTTGGTCTCCTCTCTGGTCGCGGGCCCTCTGCAGACTGGCCAAATCTGCCTCATAGACCTAAGCCCTCTACACAATCTGCTCAAACGTCAACAGCATGTGTCTGATCACATGGCTCTTGAGGGCAGGATGTAAGCCGTTCTTAAAATGGCAGGCCTTCAGCCCCTCATCATCGATAAGATATGTAGCGAACCTCGATAACTTGACAAAACGGGCCTCATACTTTGACACAGACATGTCTTCCTGGACTAGAGTCTCAAAGTCTAATGCACACTGCTATCGAACATGCTCAGGAAAGAACTTCCGGTTGAATCGGTCTACAAAGTTCTCTCAGGTCGACTTGAAATCGGCCGCTGTTGCTCAAGTGACTAATGCCCACCAGTGTAGAGCCTCACCCTGGAGAAGAAGTACAGTAATGGGACCCGCTGCTGGGTCGTAAATCTCATAGTGTCAAACATCTTCCCCAACTCGGAGCACCATATCTCTGCTACGGTAGGGTCTAGCACGCCCTGAAAGCACGGGGGATCGTGCCATCGAAAGTCTTTGAGAAGGGCGATCGCACGCTCCTGCTCTGCCTAGGCTGGCGTAACAACGGGCCGCCCGCCCTACCCCTGAAACATAGAGGTCATTCTCTGCAACATCTTATGAAGCTACTCTGCAGTCACGGGTGATGTCGGGGCTACACCAGGCTCACACGGGGGAGCGGGAGTTGCTCGGGTTGCTCTCCTAGGCGATATGTCCTACAGGAAGGAACAAGGGCCTATCAGCCTTGAGAATTCTCGAAGGCATAAACGTTAAGGGTCTATGTCAAAAAATCACTAGGTTATTTGGACTCAGGACCTATTTATTCTAGTTCATACCAGATATGTGATGTGATCCTCAGGTATTCCCAAGTTATGCTCTGATACCAACTTTTGTCACACCCCAAACTCAAAAAATGGGTTCATAAAATTTCATATCGTCGAATCCGGCGCCGACATCCTCCATAGTGCCCCATTCTCGATCCCGGCACTCATATGCGAGATTCCGATCATGGGATCCTACACGGAGGATTTTCAGTATGATTTTTTTTTATAGTGGAGCATAACCACAAACATAACCAAGTCACAAAACAACATCACCACATATCCACTATATCAAAAACATTAAGTACAATGTGGAAAGAGAAATACAAGGTGATCAAAAGGCTCCAAAATAATCTGATGCGCACTCCTGCCTTAGCGCTACTGCGATCCAATGTCACCTGCACGGAACGGTCATGCATACGCTTACAAAAGCTTAGAGGGTAGTGTAAGTGTGTGTGTAAGCAAGTGCCAAGTATGCAGTATTAGAGTAATACAGAAATATGTTGGTAAGTCTATGAACACTATCAGTAGTACCAAGGCTATACGATACATGACATAGATGCTATTAGCCATGCCAATGCCATGCGATGTGAGGCCTACATAGTTGAATGTCATATGCGAGATGCAATGCAAGCATGTCAGTCCTCATCAAGTACTTATATTAGTACAGTTCCACTCTAGGATATCACCATGGTCTAGTACACTCCACACTGACTGTCGTCTCCCTAGCCGCATAGCCCAACGAGTGGAAGAGATCACACCATCCTCGTGACTAATAGTTTGCCAATACCTACCCAGCTCGTCAATAGCGGACCTATTTGTAAGCTGGTCAAACTCAGCCTAGCTTATACCTCCTCACTCGAGCGGATAAGGCCACACCCCCTTCCAATCGATCATGACACAGTGGGAGATGCAGCCTACTAGTATTCAACAACCGTGCGCTCATGTATCCATTCGGTCTAGACATTAGAGCATCTCTTGGTACCAAAAAGGTTCTGACATTTTCATCCAAAGACATCCTATGTGCCCACAGTGGTAGACCCAATATTTTCGGTATCCAATCCAGCCATCCACGATGTGCCTGTGAAGGCCACGACCCTAATGTCCCTAGGGCGTATAATGATCATGTCACACATATGCGAGATGCATGAGTCACATCGTCTAGTCATGTAGCAATCCTACGAGTATCGCGCGCTCATGTGGGTAACTCCTATCAGTGAGTCCCATAAATAATATGCCCAATGGCATATGCTATGATCAGTTACTACTCATATCAAGCATACATATGATGGATATGACATGAGTCATGGAATTATGCTAAGCATGTTATACAGTGATAAATTATCCTCACAACGAAGATGGGCCTATATGGCCTACGCATAATAAGTATAAGCCTATCAATGGGCCTTAAGGAAAGTTACAATGCGGACATCTAACCATCATTGCTCCTAAGGCATGGCCCACCATAAACACCATTACATAAAACATGGTGGAATCACACATTGCAATGGGCTTTATATACATCTCATTAGGCCTCGACCCATGGGCCTCAAATACATCAAATGGGTCGAATCACATGGGCCTCATATATATCAAGGTGGGCCTCAACAACGGGCCTCATACACATCAAGGTGGGCCTCAACAACGGGCCTTACCAAATGGGCCGAATCAATGGGCCAAGTCGAATCAACCGAGCACAATGCATCTATTTTTAAAAATCAATATAGAGTATTATATAAAAATGAATCATATCAAAAGATCAACTGGACCATACAATATCTAACTGTGGTGATAATGATTTCCATGGTTAAATTCTAGTGGGCCCCACCATAGGGTTTATTTCTCATACAGCCTATTCATAAGGTCACAAAGACTTGGATTTAGAGGAAAAACAAATATTATATTGGTCCAAACTTGGTAGTCCATGGGTTTTAATGGTGGACGTTCAGACCCACTATTTTTCTGAAATGTGGTCCACCTAATAACTGGATCTGTCTCATTTTTAGTCTCAAGCCTTAAGACGAGTCCACCGAATGGATGGGCAGTTTGGTTGCAACACATGCATCATGGTGGGTCCCACCGTCCAAGGTCTAGACGGTGTGGCTACACCAAGCATACATCATGGTAGGGTCCACATGGGTGGAAGGTCCAGTTGGAAGAACAGATGGACAGCATAGATATAGCACATACCTCGTGCATGGGGCCCACATGGATTTAGATATCAATACATCAACTATTATGCTACTGCATGCTTACACCAACCAATTCACTTGCAGGTGGGTCCCACATTGTGCCCACCATAACGTTTATCTTCCATCCAATCTATTAATAAGGTCACAAAGACCAGAATAAAGAGAAAAAAAAATTCATAACGATCTAAAATTTCTATGACCCAAATGGGGTTTCAATGCTAGCCGTTCAATCCCACTGTTCCTTTTAGTGTGGTCCACCTGAGTTGCCACGTACGACTGCCGTTTGGGGGGCCCACTAAATGCATGGTGTTGACGTCCACACACATCACGGTGGGGTCTACGGTTAGGACCTATGGTCCCTGCCTCTCCAGTGGCGTAGCAGCAGGATGTTGTTGCAGCGTCCTCTGGACATGTAGCAGTAGCAGCGCTTGTTGCATTATTTATTATTATTATTTTCTAGTGGTTTTTCCTATGTGGGGCCCACATCAGGTGGATCCGCTCCTCCCATTAAATTCTATGGCTTAAGATAATCTAAACGTGTCCAACATTCAGCATGTTTGGCGTGTAGAAACATCAAGGTGGGTCCTAGTCGATTTTAACAGTAAAAATCATTATTTTCTATGCTATGGCTCGCCAGATAATCGGATTGGCTTCATTTTTTGACTCAACGCCTTAAATGGGCCGAGAAATAGGATGGACGGTGTGGATTAGATTTATACATCAAGATGAGGCCTGTATGAGCGGCCCACCCAAAAACCTTAAATCAACTTGATATATATGTATATATATATATATATATATATATATATATATTGCTGTTAATATATTCCACTGTCTGTTCACACTTCACTAAACCATGTCCAGCGTCCAGGGACGCTGGACAGATGGTGTGAATACATTTCATTAAGGTGGGTCCCACATGGATGTGGCCCACTTGATTTGAATCAATCTGATATTTGTGTTTTCCCATCACCATTAAGTGGGTCCCATGAAGGTGGACAACCTGGATAAGTTACATACATCATGGGGCCATCAACAAGGGAAAAAGAGAGAGAGAGAGAGAGAGAGAGAGAGAGAGGAAGATCGAGTGATGGACGAACCCCGGCACTATGAGCCCTCCCTTCCATACATCACAACATACATCAAGTCCGTCCCATTACATGTGGGTCCACCGATCAAAATCAACGGTGGAGATCCTTTCTCCATCAAAATGCAAGGTCTAGATGACCCTATTCATGCAAGGAAAGTAAACATCATGATGGGGTCCATGGAGAATGGCCCCATCATGGAATGATCATGAGAATGAAGGTGGGCCATCGGCCACTTCTAGGGTCCAAAGTGAGTTCCATACCATCAATCTGTAAGCCCCACTTGGCCCATCATCAAAGCATTAAATATAGGCCTATAAAACACCCGCCGTTTAATCTTCTTAGTCCGATGGAACGTTGAACTCCTTGTGCCTATCTTTGATGGAAGATGATGAGAAATAAAGGGCTAGGATGATAGATCTTGGGGTAGGAAGTGGGCCACACACAACACACTCTTTTTCTCTCCCTGGAAGTGCTTGGACGTGCACTTTTTTCTTCTTTGTTGCTTTGAAAATGTGTAGAGAAAGGAGATAAAAATGGTGGTTCTAAGAGAGAGGTGATGGTTGTGAGTTGATAAATGTACTTGACTTGAGAGTTGACTTAAGGTAGGTTGCTTAACTTGGGAAGAAAGAAAGAATGGGTTGTGCACTTTGATTGATTGATTGATTGATTGGATGGGTTGTAGAGATTCTCTTGGGTTCTTAAATACGCGGCGTTTCTTCGAGATAAACGCGCGCCCACATCTTCTGGCCAGGGTATCAAATCGGTGTGCAAGACGCCGCGTAGGAACCACAGCGGTGGTGCGGTCGCAATGGTATATGTCTCGGATTGAACTAACTCAGATCTACAGGATACAATTTAGGGTCGCACTCAAACATCTATTATAGGTCGCGGATTGTTGAAATTCGATGAGAATGGTCGCTGGAGTCTACGGAGCAGTACGGATAAGGATACGGGCCTTACAGCTCTCCCCACCTAATAAAAATTTTATCCATAAAATTTACACTACCATCACAACTAAACATAACTCATAAGGGAATAGAAAACATAACATTATATATAATCAAAACACAATACAACATACAATCAAACATTGAAAAGAAGGGGATAGCGCTCTCGAATCTCTGCCTCGCGCTCCCAAGATGCCTCATACACACTATGATGGCCCCGGTGCACCTTCACCAAGGGAATGACCTTGGTCCGGAGGACCTGCTCCTTCTGATCGAGGATATGAACTGGCTGCTCAATGTAAGAAGCGTCCTCACGAACCTCCAATATTTGCCAATTAATAACAGGAACGATGTCTGACCTATACTTCCTTAATATAGAGACATGAAAAACATTGTGGACGCTAGACAACTGAGATGATAAGGTAAGCTGATAGGCCATGGCACTAATGCTCCCAGTGATCTCGAAAGGTCCTATGAATCTCGGGGCAAGCTTGCCCTTCACTCCAAAATGAACCACACTCTTCATGGGTGAGACCTTGAGATACACATTGTCCCCAATGGCAAACTCCAAGGGATAACGTGGACAATCAGCAAAATTCTTCTGCCGGCTTTGAGCTGTGCGCACCTCTACCTGATGATGTCGATGAACTCTGATGTCTGCTGCACAAGCTCGGGACCTAGGAGATGCTGCTCTCCAACCTCGGTCTAACAACTCGGAGATCGGCATGGTCTGCCATATAATGCCTCAAGAGTAGTCATGCTAATGGTCGCCTGATAACTGTTGTTGTATGCGAACTCAGCCAATCGCAGGTGCTTGTCCCAACTACCCAAGAAATCAATGACACAAGCTCAAAGCATATCCTCAAGGATCTGGTTGACCCTCTCGGTTTGTCCATCGGTCTGCGGATGATACGCGTTGTTGAGCTGCAAAACAGACCCCATCACTGTCTGGAAGCTCCTCCAAAACTGAGACGTGAACCTCGAGTCTTTATCAGAAATGATTGAAACTGGAACGCCATGCAGTCTCACAATCTCCTCCATGAATAACCTCGCAAGCCGATCTAAAGTCCAGGTTGCACGAATTGCAAGAAAATACACCGACTTCATCAGACGATCGACGACAACCCAGATGGCATTGTGACTGCGCTGAGTCCTCGGCAAACCCATGATAAAATCGGTGGATACATGCTCCCACTTCCACAATGAGACGCTCAACGGCTACAAGGGACCCGGGGGTCTCTAATGATTGGCCTTGACACGCTGGCACGTGTCACACTCGGCCACAAAACTAGCTATCTGGTGCTTCATCCCTGCCCAAAAATACTGACACCTCATATCACGATACATCTTTGTCGAGCTACGGTGGATAGAGAATCACGATCGATGTGCCTCGGTGATAAGATCTCTACACAACTCATGAATATCTAGGACACATAATCGGCCTCTGAAGTGGAGTCCATCGGAACCAATCTGACAATTTGACTGACTCTCAGATGTTGCCTTTGCCTAATAATGCTACACTGACTGATCTACCTACAAAGCCTCGATCACCCTTGTGATAAGAGAGGGTTGAATCGACAAGCTCGATACTGCATAATAGAAGACTGCAAGCTAATATCAAAGTTAAATGCTGACACATCCTCAAGCATCTTCTGCTCCTAAATCATCATGTGCGCCACCAAGCCCCGTAGCTGACGGCTGAGGGTATCCACCACCACGTTCTCCTTGCTCGGGTGGTACTGAAGATCAAAATCATAGTCCTTCAGGAGCTCTATCCAACATCTTTGCCTTATGTTTAGCTCAGACTGAGAGAACGGATACTTCAAGCTCTTATGGTCAGAGAAGAGCTCGAACCTCACCCCATAGAGATAGTGTCTCCACACCTTCAGTGCGAAGACAACTGCTGCCAACTCCAAATCATGCATGGGGTAGTTCAGCTCATGGACCTTGAGCTGGTGAGATGCATAAGCCAGTGGCTTCCGGTGCTGCATCAAGACAGCACCCAAGCCAACTCGCGAGGCATCGGTAAATACAATAAATCCATCACTCCCAGAGGGAAGAGTGAGGACAGGAGCGGACGTGAGGCGGTCCTGGTTAACGGGGCTGCAATACGAGAGAATCCCTCAATGAAACGTCGGTAGTATCCTACCAAAACAAGGAAATTATGGATCTCAGACGTGTTCGTGGGTTGGCCCTACTAACGCACGACATCAATCTTCGAGGGGTCCACTGCAACGCCCTGCCTCATCACCACATGACTGAGGAACTTCACCTCTTCCTATAAGAAATCGAACTTCTCCAGCTTCGCGTAAAGCTGGTGTGCATGGAGGGTCCTCGAATATATCAGAATGTCGTCGATGAACACCACAACAAACTGGTTGAAATATGGACGGAAGACCTCGTTCATCAATTGCATGAATACTATGAGCGCATTGTTTAGTCCGAAGGACATGACCTGGAAGTCAAAATGACCATAACGCATCCTGAAGAATGTCTTCGGGATACCTCATCTCGAACCTAAACCTAATGATAACCGGACTGCAAGTTTATCTTCAAAAGGAACTGCACCTCCTACAGCTGATCAAACAAATCATCGATCCTCGGGAGCGGGTACTTGTTCTTGATCGTGACCTTGTTGAGCTCGCGGTAACCTACGTAAAGCCTCAACGAGCCATCCTTCTTCTTCATAAAGAGTATCGACGCTCCCCACGACGAACTGCTTTGACGGATAAAGCATAGATCGCGCAACTTGTCCAACTGCTTTTATAGTTCCCACAACTCCAACGGTGCCATACAATACGAGCCTTCGAAATAGGCGTGATATCGGGCACGAGATCAATCTGGAACTCAGTGTACAGACGAAGTGGTAACCTCGGAATCTCCTGGAACACGTCGAGAAAACCACAAACGACTAGCAGCTGGTCAATACTCAAAGCAGCTGACTCTTTAACGGCACACAACAACAGGCAGGAAAGCTGCTCTCCTCTGGGCTCGGCAACATACTAGAACTCTGACACGCCGGGTATATAGAACGTGACTATCCTCATGGAGCAGTCCAATATGGTGTGGTACTCAGCGAGCCAATCCATACCCAGGATGACATCAAACTCAGGCATCGACAATATGAATAGATCAACAGGCAAAAAGATATCCCTAATCAAAATAGGGCAAGACGAGCAAAGTCGGTTTATCACTACAGTCTTCCTCAAGGGCATCAACACCGACAAACGCTCATGAATAGACTCCATCGGTAAACCGATCGATCAGTAGAAATCATTAGCTAAAAAGGAATGTGATGCACCAAAATCAAACAATACACGTGCAATGCATGTAAAAATATGGAGAGTACCCTCGATGACCCCTCCTGACGACTGAGGGTCTTGATGGAAGGCATAAAATCTGCCCTGGGCCTACTAGGGAGGTGCATGTCCCCTCTGAGGTCTCTGCTTCTACTGATGTCATTGTGGTGGCCTAATCTGCTGCCTTTACTACTAAGGGGAGATCCAAGAGGCTGGTGCTATGGTTGCTGCTGCTGCTGTGGAGGCTGTCGCGGAAGCTGATACGGTGGCCTCAGCAGCTGCTGGTGCGGATGGAGACACTCGTGCCTATGATGTCTTGTCCTACCATATCCAAAGCAAGTACCTGGAAATGGTCCCGGAGGTGGTGCTGGGGGTGCCACTTTTGCTCGGAATGCTGGGCAGGTCATGCGTCGATGCTATAGACGATGTTGTTGTTGCTGGGAGCTACCGGAGAGTGCCTTCCTCTTCTGGTCTCCTCTCTGGTCACGGGCCCTCTGCAAACAGGCCCAATCTGCCTCGAAGACTTGGGCCCTCTGCACAATCTACTTAAACGTCGGAAGCATGTGTCCAATCACACGGCTCCTGAGGGAAGGATGTAAGTCGTTCTCAAAACGGCAGGCCTTCAGCCCCTCATCATCGATAAGATACGTAGCGAACCTTGATAGCTCGACGAAACGTGCCTCATACTGCAACACAGATATGTCTCCTTGGATCAGAGTCTCAAACTCTAATGTCCGCTGCTGTCGAACATGCTCAGGAAAGAACTTTCGGTCGAACCGGTCTACAAAGTCCTCCTAGGTCTACTTGAAATCGGCCGCTACTGCTTGGGTGACTGATGCCCACCAGTGTTAAGCCTCGCCCTGGAGAAGAAATACAGCTAACGAGACCCGCTGCTAGGTCGTACATCTCATAGTGTCAAAAACCTTCTCTAACTCAAAGCGTCATATCTCTGCTGCAGTAGGGTCTAGCACATCCTAAAAGTGCGAGGGATCGTGCCGTCAGAAGTCTCTGAGAAGGGCGCTTGCGCTCTCCTACTTTGCCTGGGCTGGCATAAAAATGGGCGGCTCGCCCTGCCCCTGAAAGATAGCAGTCATCGTCTATAACATCTGTTGAAGCTGCTCTACAGTCACAGGTGTTGACGGGGCTGCGCCTGAATCACACGGGGGAGCGGGAGTTGCTCAAGTTTCTCTCCTACGTGGCATGTCCCACAGGAAGGAACAAGGGCCTATCAGCCTTGCAATTTCTCGAAAGCATAAACATTAAGAGTATATGTTGACAAATCGCTAAGTTATTCAGACTCAGGACCTATTTATTCTAAGTTCATAGTAGATATGTGATGTGATCCTCAGGTATTCCCAAGTTATGCTCTGACACCAACTTCTGTCACGCCCCAAACTCGGAAAACGGGCTCATAAAATTTTCGATCACTGAATCTAGTGCTGACCACCTCTGTAGTGCCCCATTCTCAGCTCCTGGCACTCCTATGCCAGATTCCGATCCTGAGATCCTACAAGGAGGATTTAAAGTATGATTTTTTTATAATGGAGCATAACCACAAGCATAACCAAGTCACAAAACAACATCACCACATATCCACTATATCAAAAGCTTTAAGTACAATGCGGAAAGGGAAATATAAGGTGATTAAAAGGCTACAAAATAATCTGATGCACGCTCCTGCCTCATTGTTGCTGTAATCCAACGTCACCTGCACGCAACGGTCATGCATAAGCTTACGAAAGCTTAGAGGGTAGTGTAAGTGTGTGTACAAGGCAACTGCCAAGTATGCAGTATTAGAGTAATGCAAAAATATGCTGGTAAGTCTATGAATACTATCAGTCGTACCAAGGCTATGTCATGCAAGACAAGGATGCTATCGGCCATACCAAGGCCATCCGATGCGAGGCTTATGTAGCAGAATGTCATATGCAAGATGCAATGTAAGCATGTCAGTCCTTATCAAGTACATATATCAGTACAGTTCCCCTCTAGGATATCACCAATGTCTAGTACACTCCACACTGACTGCTACCTCCCTAAGCATACATCCCAGCGAGTGGAAGAGATCACACTATCCACCTGACCAGTAGTCTGCCAATACCTACTCGGCTCGTCGATAGTAGACCCATTTACAAGCTGGTCAAACTTAGTCTAGTTTACAACCCCCTCACTAGTATTTGGCACTCGTGCACTCGTGTATCCACTCGGTTTAGATGTTGGAGCATCTCCTGATACCAAAAAGGTTCTGGAATTTTCACCTAAGGACATCCTATGTGCCCACAGTGCTAGACCCAATATTTTCGGTATCCAATCCGGCCATCCACGATGTGCCTGTGAAGGCCACGCCCCTTATGTCACTAGAGCATACAATGATCATGTCACATATATGCAAGATGCATGAGTCACACCGTCTAGTCATGCAGCAATCCTGAGTGTACCACGCGCTCATGTGGGTAACTCCTATCAGTGAGTCCCATAAATAATCTGCCCAATGACATATGCTATAATCAGTCACTACTCATATCAACCATACATATGATGCGTATGACATGAGTCATGGAATTATACTAAGCATGTTATATGGTAATGAACTATCCTCACAACAAAGATGGCCTAGATGGCCTATGCACAACAAGTATGAGCCTATCAATGGGCCCTAGGGAGAGTTACAATGTAGACATTTAACCATCATTGTTATTACAATGTGGCGTCAAACCATCATTGCTCCCAAAGCATGGCCCGCCATAAACATCATTACATAAACCATGGTGGAATCATACATTGCAATGGACTTTATATACATCCTATTGGGCCTCCACCCAAGGGCCTCAAATACATCAAATGGGTCACATCACATGGGCCTCATATATATTAAGGTGGGCCTCAACAATGGGCCTCATACACATCAAGGTGGGCCTCAACAACGGGCCTCATATATCACATCGGGCCTTACCAAATGAGCTAAATTAATGGGCTAAGTCGAATCGGCCAAGCACAATGCATCTATTTTTAGAAATCAATATAGAGTATTATATAAAAATGAATCATATCAAAAGATCAACTGGACCATACTATATCTAACTGTGGTGATAATGATTTCCACGGTTAAATTCCAATGGGCCCCACCATAGGGTTTATTTCTCATCCAGCCTATTCATAAGGTCACAAAGACGTGGATTTAGAGGGAAAAAAATATCATATTGGTCCAAACTTGGTAGCCCAAGGGTTTTAATGGTGGACGTTCGAACCCACTGTTTTTTTGAAATGTGGTCCACCTGATAACTGGATCTGTCTCAGTTTTAGTCTCAAGCCTTAAGACGAGTCCACCAAATGGATGGGTGGTTTGGATGCAAAACATGCATCATGGTGGGTCCCGTCGTCCAAGGTCTGGACGATGTGGCTACACTAAGCATACATCATGGTAGGGTCCACATGAGTGGACGGTCTAGCTAGAAGAACAGATGGACGGCATAAATATAGCACATACCTCGTGCATGGGGTCCACATGGCTTGGGACGTTAATACAGGAGCTATTATGCTATTGTATGCGTACACCAGCCAATCCTCTTGCAGGTGGGTCCCACGTGGGGCCCACCATAACGTTTATCTTCCATCCAATCTATTAATAAGGTCATAAAGACCAGAAGCAAGAAAAAAGAAAACAAATTTCATAGCAATCTAAAACTTCTGTGAACCAAACTGGGTTTCAATGGTAGCCATTTAATCCCATTGTTCCTTGTAGTGTGGTCCACCTGAGTTGTGACGTACGATAGACCTTTAGGGTGCCCATTGCCCTAAAAGGGGCCCACCAAATGCACGGTGTTGATGTCCACACACATCACAGTGGGGCCTACGGTTGGGACCCATGGTCCCTGCCTCTCCAGAGGCGCAGCACTAGAACGTTGCTACAGCATCCTCTGGATGTACAGTAGTAGTAGTGCCTGCTACATTGTTTTTTTTTTTTCATTTTTATTTTCTGGTGGCTTTTCCTTGGTGGGGCCCGCATCAGGTGGATCCACTCCACCCATTGGATTCTATAGCTCAAGATAGTCTAAATGAGCCCAATATTTAGCATGTTTTGGCGTGTAGGCACATCAAGGTGGGTCCTAATCAATTTTAACGGTAAAAATCAATATTTTTATGGTATGGCCTGCCAGATAATCGGATTGGCTTCATTTTTTGGCTCAATGCCTAAAATGAGCTGAGAAATAGGATGGATGGCGTGGATTAGATTTATACATCAAGGTGGGGCCTACATATGCGGCCCATCCAAAAGCCTTAAAATTAAGTTGATATATATATATATATATATATATATATATATATATATATATATATATATATTGCTGTCAATACATCCCATTCTCTATTCACACTTCACTAAACCATATACAGCATCCAGGGATGCTGGATGGACGGTGTGAATACATTTCATCAAGGTAGGTCCCACATGGACGTGGCCCGCTTGATTTGGATGAATCTGATATTTATGTTTTCCCATCACCATTAAGGTGGGGCTCACATGGCCTAGACGATGTAGATCCACACGTCCATCAAGTGGGTCCCATGAAGGTGGACAACATGGATAAGTTACGTACATCATGGGGTCATCAACAAGGGAAAGAGAGAGAGAGAGAGGAAGATGGAGTGATGGAGGGACCCCGACACTATGGGCCCTCCCTTCCATACATCACAACATACATCATGTCCGTCCTATTACATGTGGGCCCACCGATCAAAATCAACGGTGGAGATCCTTTCTCCACCAAAATGTAAGGTCTACATGACCCTATTTATGCAAGGAAAATAAACATCATGATGGGGTTCATGGAGAATGGCCCCATCATGGAATGATCATGAGAATCAAGGTAGGTCATCGGCCACATCTAGGGTCCAAAGTGAGATCCATACCATCAATCGGTAAGCCCCACATGGCCTATTATCAAAGCATTAAATCTAGGCCTCCCACTGTTTGATCTTCTTGGTCTGATGGAATGCTAAACTCCTTGTACTTCTCTTTGATGGAAGATGACGAGTAATGAAGGGCTAGGATGATGGATCTTGGGGTAGGAAGTGGGCCACACACAACACACTCTTTTTCTCTCCTTAGAAGTGCTTGGACATCCATTTTTTTCTTCTTTGTTGCTTGAAAAATGTGTAGAGAAAGAGAGAGAGAAATGATGGTTGTAAGAGAGAGGTGATGGTTGTGAGTGATGGATGTGAGTTGATAGATGTACTTGACTTGAGAGTTGAGTTAGGGTAAGTTGCTTGACTTGGGGAGAAAGAAAGCACGAGTTGTGTACTTTGATTGATTGATTGATTGATTGATGGGATGAGTTGTAGAGATTCTCTTGGGTTCGTAAATGCGTGGAGTTTCTTTAAGATAAACGCAGGCCCACATCTCCTGACCAAGGTATCGAATCGGTGTGCAAGCTGCGGCGTTGGAACCGCAGCGACGGTGCGGTCGCAGTGGAATAAGTCTCGGATTGAGTTGACTCAGATCTATGAGATATAACTTAGGGTTGTGCGCAAACGTCGATTATAGGTTGCGGATTGCCAAAATTTGACAGGAAGGGTTGCAGGAGTCTAGGGAATTGTAACGACCTTGGAATTTTTGTGCTAATCTTTCCTTAAGTAGTTGTTTTGGGGTAATTAGCGCTTTACTCGATTGCTTGTGAAATCCGCATCAATCACTTTAAATTGTATCTGCATGGCTCTAAACGTGTAGATTAGTGAGCGCTACGTTACTCTGAAATCTGGGATCCATCGCTAAGTCCAGTTGTTCTGGAGAATTTTTGGAAGATCTGGATCGGACCTGGACCGCGCGTCGAAAGTCCGATGGCGATGATCTTAGGCTGTTGCGGTCACCGAGTTGGGATTGGTCATCCCCTCGAAAATCAAGTCGATCTGATGTTCTGGGTCGATTTGCTTGAGCTCGGAGTGAAGAGTGTGAGAACGGTTGGAATTTATTAAGCTTTTATTGAAATCTGAGTCGTGTCGCTTGCGCGACGATTTTAAGCATTCTGACCGTTGGATTCTGACCTAATTTCACCCTCTGATCAGGATAGTTGGCCCAGGCATATCCTAGTGCTTGTGGACCTGATCGAGATTCCGTGACCGTTGATTTGAGTGTGGTCCGCCACGGCTGATCTGAAGAGCCGGTCGGTATGAAAACTCAGCTTGACCTAGATCCATGGTCAAGGAGCTTAAGTCCGACCTTTCGTGGTTATAGGCCCACCAGAAGTGCTTCGTTGGATCGAGAAAGGCTTACTTTGGTTATAACCTAAGTATACCTTGTCCCTAGGGTTATTTTCATCAAGAAAAGGCCTATTTATAGTCCTTAAACCCTAGCTCTCTTTTCCATACGAATTTTCTCTAACCCTAGCTTGGAAAGAGAGTGGAAAAGAGAGAGAAAGTGAGAGAGATAAGTTGGTAAATCATCTTGATTTCTTCCTTGTTCATCTTCATCTTTGAACCTTCACTTTGAGTCGTTCTCCTGACGATTCTGAGTTCTTTTGGGGTAAGTTAACCTAACCCTAACCTGTGTTAGAGCTTAGATTAGTCTTGGTGTTGTTGTATCTCATTTCTATCCTTATTTTAGGGTATTCTAACGCCGTTGACGAAGACAACTCGTCTAAATCAGTTCGGTGTTCCTTTCTTTGCTTAAGGTGAGGACTTTAAGTGTATAGATTATGGTTTTCAAGGCTTTCAATCCCAGTTAGTGATTTATTCTTGTTATGGATGAGATTTCACATGCCAAATGTTATGTTTACATTACTTTCCTGATATGCATGTGCTATATTGAGATTTGTGTATTCTAGGTGTATTTATAAAGTACTGTATACGTATAAATTATGCACTTATGTTTGCCATGATTATTTGTCATGTATGTATGCTAGATGCATGTATGACAACTCCTTGGTAAAAGGAATTGTCTAAGTGCATGTATTCCAACATACGTCATGTATGTTGTTCCATGTATGCTAAGTGTTTGTAGAAATGCATGAATGATCTCAGTGTAACTTATTACACTTGTTGCGGGCGTTGAGAAGTGATTCTCAATACTCCTATTGATGCGCATGATTTCCTTTATGCAGTTACTTTCCAAGTTATTTAAATTCAAGCATCTCCTATGCTTACATTTATGTTAAGTTGATACTCTTCAAGTGCTGGTGTACCATGATTTGAGTTGTTGTTCCATTACTGTTTTACATTCCATATGAATATCTGTAGTAGTGTAAAGTGTTTGGGACTATGCCTTAGTCTAGGAAATCGGTAATTGACCCTATATACATGGTTGAGATTGCTTTCGCCATGTAAGACGTATTAGACGAACCCGAGTCGTATTAGAGTTGTCGGCAGTGGTTTGGCCATGCGGAGTGTTTGCGCACTCCATGTCGCTCAATTCAACGTGCGCTTGTGCTAGTCGAGTTTGTCAAATAACCCGATTGTCCGATGTATGTTAACCATGTATGGACACTATTGCTTGAATTTAGGATACCGAACTTACCAATGACATCCTAATAACCATGGTACCTGATCCGCTAAGACTCATGAGCCGGACATGGTGGTATGGGACACCATGGTCGAGCTGTCGGCCTACGCTGGGGTGACGAGCCTCCCCGTAGTGACCAATGAGCAACTAAACTCGTGAGCCGATTATGGTAGTATAGGACACTATATTCGTGCTGTCGGCCTACATTGATTGGTGACGAGCCCTTTGTAGTGACCTCGAGCATACCTGGATACCGCAAGGAGGTGACGAGCCAAATTGTGGTAAGACAGGCATGAAAGGCGTGCATTGATTGGTGACGAGCCCTTTGTTACGACCTTAAATGTATGATCATATGATATGTCTAGGATTGACGACCCTAGTATGGATTACTGTTTGGATGGTGATATGGGGAAGGTATCTTAGCTTCCCAAACCTGTTGTGTGAAACGGACTAATAACAACTTGGTAATCATATCCATGCACCGCATTTGCATGTGCTTTGTAGATGTGGCGCATTTTGAGGCGATGTCATGCGTAACGTAAGATGAAGACGCTGAGGGTGTACGCGTGAGGGCACGCATCATATTGCATTCATACTTGCATTAACAAGAGTACTTAGGATTTATTTAATTGTTCTGCTTTATCATTACTGTTTGATTGAACTGATAACATGTTAACCAGTGCCTTATTGTTCCACTGAGTTGATCACTCACTCCCACGTTTCTGGGGCGGTGTTACACACCCACTAGACTCTGTCTTAGGCCCTGATGTTGCAGATGTGGATGCGACGTCTGAGGCAGAGTGGGAGCTGGATGATGACGAGGCTGCCTTCTCCTATATGCAGTTTTCAGACGGGTTCTAGCGAGCCTCGGTCTGTTGCGCGGGATCTTTGGGATTATTTTTGGGATC
Source organism: Magnolia sinica (assembly GCF_029962835.1). NCBI lineage: Eukaryota > Viridiplantae > Streptophyta > Magnoliopsida > Magnoliales > Magnoliaceae > Magnolia > Magnolia sinica. The sequence goes on from NC_080582.1 coordinate 52,599,441, forward strand.
TTAAATAATGTAACTTGATACTTATAATTTTGTTAAATAACACTTTTATTCGATCTGGCTTGTATATGTAATTAAGGGATTTACACTTGTACACATATTTTGCTATAAGTCTTCCGCTTGCTTTATTCACTTGTCCCTGAATCATATGTGTTTTGGCTTAATCTATTCCATGTTTTATGCACTAATACAGTCAACATACATCTCTCATTAATTATGTTGCATAAGTGATGTTTTGGAACTCGGGAGCTGAGTTATGCTCGACACCCGAATTTCAGGGCGTTACAGGAATGGTACGGATAAGGATACGGGCCTTATAACTTATCCTCCGATATTTCTACCGGTTGCATTATCTTATTATCAACCTCTTTTCTACTTCTTAAGGTAATGATGGCCGTAGCTTGTTTATGATGTAGCTCACTTGAATTTGAGTCTCCAATAAAATGTGTATTTCTAGGGTTTGACACAGGTTGAGAAGGAAGGGTTTCTTTTCCCTAGCATTTAGTTGAGTCTCAATCCTAGCCATGGCTGTCTTTAATTCCTGATTTAATTGGATTAAAGACCAATTCATTTGAGCTTGAGAGTTCATGAATGCGGTCAACGCATCCTCTACAGATGATCGCTTTGGAGGGAGTACATATGATGCATTGTTAGATGCCCCAAAGAAGTTGTTTTGTGAAGTTACTTGAGGTGCATTGGGCACATTAATTTTTGGTCCATTCCTCTATTCACCACCCCAAGTATAGGGTTGCGATGTAGTAATAATCTCGATAAGACTGAGGTCGAACCCACATGGACTGAACCTTGTATGTATTCTGAAAGTAACTAGAACTAGAACTAAAAGAAGATGTAATATAAATCAGGAAAAATTAACAGAATAATTGTGAATTATGTAAGTAAAACTTGTAAAATTCAAAGGAGGGAAACTAGGGTTTCTAAGGATCCACTGGTAGCAATCAGGGAGAACTGTGCTTGATTCATGAATACAACTGGATTTAGAGTCCCATCTTCATCCACTTGGAAGATATATCATTAAAAACCAAATATGAACTTCCTTTGATCTAGTTTTCAAGTGATGAGAAGTATGAGAATTAGAATTGATTCCATCACAAAATCATGCCCATGAGACAAAGCAAACAACAGAATTTAACCATTCCACAACCAATCTGAAAGAGTTATTTACGTTAAGAAGGATTCCATCATCCAACCATGTCCATGAGACGATGGTGAACAATAGGGCTTTTTAACTTCACAATCATAATAATGAAAAGGACATGCTCGGAGCTATCGCAGATCCATTATAATTTAAGTTACAATAAATCATTAAAAACTAAAAACATTCCTTATAATCAAACTATAATCAAAGAGAGTTCATTAAACATGAATCAAAGGCATAGAAACAATTCCATCACACTACAAGCTTCACCTCTTAGCCCTAGCTAAAAGGTTTAGCTTATCATAGACGTGATGTTCTAAATCTTAGAAAAATTACATTAAAAGGAAGGAAAAATCGAAGAAGAAGGAAGAAGGATGGAGACTCAATGCCACCACGCTCTCTCTCTCTCTCTCTCTCTCTCTTAAACTCCATGTTCACCCACGTCCCAGGATATCCTCTCTCTCTCTCTCTCTCTCTCTCTCTCCTTTTCTTCTCCTTTTATAGGCACTGGAGTCAGTTTAGTGGCGGTGGAGAAGGTGTAAGTGTTGTTTATGCACAGGAACTTGCGTAGCTTTTACGCACCCAGAAAACGTAAACCGCAAGAGACTTGTTCAAAAAGTTGGGAATGCAATTTTCCTAGCGTTCTTTCTTCCTAAAAAGATAATGTCCCCTTAGACAGTTTTAGATGGCCTACACAATGGACGGTCGAGATCGGCCATCTGATCAGCGGTAGTGGGCCACGATGACTGTGAAAATCTGGCAGCGTCAGACATTTTATTACGCACGTGACTGCATTGGGCCACTCGGTAGGCCACATAGTGATGTTTTCGGAGAAATCCACCTCGTCCATTAGATTCGTGATGAAATTTCAGTTAGGAATGGTCAATTTTGCTCAAGTTTAGTGTGGCCCACTCTATCAAATCTTCCCGCCATTCATCCTGCATTTGACGACGATCTGCATGTGTATACGTGCATGAAACCAAAAGGTCTTCATGGGTACGGTTGGCCCCACCCCTTGAACACTTTAGATAGTTCAGATCAACCAAATGATGGACGGTGGTAGCCCACTACACGTCTTCGAGGCCAGACGTGCGACCTCTGTGCATAAGAGAGAATGGGGTCTGGTCAACCAACCTTTCACCAGGATTCTTGGTCCAATGTGCGGCTGGTATGTGTGTTGCGCACATGCACGTCCCCAGGTGGGGTCCACTATGATTTTATAAGAAATTCGCTCCGTTCATCCATTTTGCCCTCTAATTTAAGGGGTTGAGACTAAAATTGAAGCATATCCAGAGATCAGGTGAGCCCCAAATCAGTGATTTATGGGCTGATCTGTCCATTAGGCCACTTCCATTTCTACGTGTACGGTTAATTTAGGGTCCTCGGGCCAGATATAAAGTTTCGAGCCAAACAGATGGTGGGAACCCAGTGATCTTGCATTCAGGACAACTTTCAGACCCCTTTAACTTCAATCACTTGATTTTCTCAGATCTTTGGCATGTAAATTCTTTAATCTAGGTCTCTTAGGATCCGTCCTTTGCCTTGGTGATTTGTGAGCATCAAATTCATGCCTTTAGTACCCTTTTTCAGTCCAAGCTCCTAAATTCACCTTACAACAAAAACATGATTAAAATATAACGTTATGCATTATCATGTTCATAAAACCATGTGATAACTGGGGTCTAATATGCAATATTTGACCCTCAACACAATCCCCAACCAGCATTTTGCTAGTCCCGAGTAAAGTATACGAAAAATAATTTGAGAATTACATGACAATTTCTATAAACTCAAGTGATTTTTGAAAAACAATCTAGATACCAGAATTCCAAGATACAACAATGTTGGGCATTTGCTTCTCCTAAACTCAAGTGCATGGTAAACTTCATGGTCAAATTCAACGTAGTAATCCATCGATTAGAATAATTAATTTTAAACATTGAGTTCCATGGGTGTACAGTGCAACCCTGACTTATCATAATTAAAGGTCCAATTCTCAATTTTCATGATATTATTGGTAACTAACAAGAGCATTCCGGATAACCAAACCTAAACCGAAACTTTCCTTACAGTTCAGCCTTTTTAATCTTCCAGCTTTTGATTTTTTCCATCGATGGCTTCACACTGTGTCAACCCTTTTAAAGATCTTTAACAGGTAGCCATTTTTTAACACAACTATTTTTTTTAGTTGGGCATTCTTTTTTTTTTTTTCAATGAATCATGATGGATAAATTCCCCAGGTTGGTTCCTTCCATGCCCAGTGATTACTAGGTTAACAATTCAATATTGAACTGAAGCTTTAATGTGTAAGCTAGATGTGACATGTGAAATCATGACTCAATCACTATTTAAAACTTCTAATCATGGATTAATAATTTGAACTTAACTGTGAAATCTAACAGATAACTAAATCCAAGAGTCATAAATTACCAACATTACGTATCTTATACTTCTAAATAAAAAATGACCTACAAAATCACTCGACTTCACAAAAATTTTCAAAAATAAAAATAAAAATTTTCACAACTTTTACTCAAGACTAAGAAAATACTGATTAGGTAACCTAATCTCCCATCCCCAATTGAAAATCTACATTATCCTCAATGTAAAAGATATAAGCATGCAATGCACATGAGACAACGAAAGTAAAGGAGAAGTAATGGAAAGATGGTACCTGATGAAGGAGTTATATGACTTTTTCCAAAGAGATGTCAGCGTGAAGGTGGGTTAGCACAAGAGTTAAACCAACAAAAGTAAATTATCCTAGAATAGCTAGAAAGAAAACTATCCTAACTACATAATCCCTAGAACGATAAAAAGTAAACTACCATAGTCCTATGAAAGTAGTAAACCTACCTATACCTCCATCAAGCTAGGAGATCAATCCTGGTAAACAGGATCATTCAGAGGCATGGACATGTCCTCTAAATCAAATTTCTCAACAAATGGCTTTAATCAATGTCCATTTACTTTGAACTCATTGTCATTGTCTGGATTCTGAATCTCAACAGCCCCATAAAGATAAACATTGATAACGGTGAAAGGGCTGGTCTAACGAGATCAGAGCTTACTCGGAAAGAGATGTAACCGAGAATTATACAAAAAGACTTTTTGACATGGTGTGAATGATTTTCACAGAATATGTTGGTTATGAAATGGTTTCATCCTATCCTTGTAAATTCTCGAGTTCTTATATGCATTGTTCTGGATTTCTCCAAGTTCATTTAACTGAAGTTTACATAGTGAACTAGCGTTGTCCAGATTGTAGTTCAAATTTTTGATTGCCTAGTAGGCCCTATGTTCCAACTCCACGGGCAATGGCAAGCCTTCCCATAGACAAGTCTAAAGGGTGACATTCCAATAGGAGTTTTAAATGCAGTACGGTAAGCCCATAAAGCATCGGTCAATCGGGTTGACCAATCCTTACGATCATGGTTAACCGTTTTCCCCTAAATATGTTTGATCTCCCTATTTGAAATCTCATCTTACTCACTTGTTTGTGGGTGGTATGGAGTGCTCACCTTATAAGAGATACCATATTTCTTCACTAAATTCTCAAATGGCTTATTACAAAAATGTAAGCCCTCATCACTAATAATCGCTCGAGGCGTTTCGAACTGGGAAAGGATGTTCTCTTTTAAGAATTTAATGACCGTGCGATGGTCATTGTTCCAGCATGGAATGACTTCAACCCATTTAGTGACATAGTCTACAGTGAGCAAAATATATAGATTTCTAAAGGATTGGGGAAATGGTCCTATGAAATCGATGCCCCAGTAATCAAATGCTTCTATGATAAGAATGACGTTCAAGGGCATCATATTTCGATGGGACAATGCTCCCAATTTCTGACAACGCTCATAAGCCTACAAAACACATGATTGTCCTTGAACATAGTAGGCCAGTAAAAGCCACACTGTAGAATCTTAGTCATGGTCTTTTTAGCAGAAAAATGGCCACCACAGGCTTGAGAGTGACAGAAGGAGATGACACTCTGATGCTCATCGTCTGACACACATCTCCTTAAGATTTGGTTTAGGCAATATTTAAACAAATACGGATAGTTCCAGAAGAATTTGCGCACCTCGGTGAAAATTTTCTTCTTATCTTGCACAGTCCAATGTGTCGATGTGAAACCTATAGCAAGATAATTAGAAATATCAGTGAACCAAGGTGAATGGGAGACTTTGAACAATTGTTCGTCAGGGAACATGTCATTAATATGTGCCGTCTCAAGGGAATCAGAGGGATTAAGGCAGGAAAGATGGTCAGTCACTACATTTCTACTCCCTTTTTATCCTTTATTTCTAAATCAAATTCTTGGAGTAGGAGGATCCATATTATTAGGCGGGGCTTAACATCATTCTTAAAAAGAAGATACTTGAGCGCTACATGATCTGTGTAAATAACGATCTTGGATCCGATCAAGTAGGACCTAAATTTGTTTAAAGCAAACACTACGGCCATGATTCCTTTTTCATAGTCGAGTAGTTCACTTGGGCAGGATTTAGAGTTCTACTTGCATAATGGATAGCGTAGAGCTTCTTTTCTTTTCTCTAGTCTAAAATCGCCCCAAGAACATAATCAGACACGTCGTACATAAGTTTAAAAGGAAGGCTCCAATCAGGTGGATGCATGATAGGTGCAGTGGTCAACATTCCCTTAAGCTTCGTGAAAGCTTCCTAACATTGCTCAGTCCACTTGTATGATGCATCCATTTGAAGTAGATTATATAAAGGACGAGAGAGAATACTAAAGTCTTTTATTAATCTTCTATAAAACCCAGCGTGTCCTAAGAAGGATTGCACATCTCATATGTTTTTGGGTGAAGGAAGGTTAGAGATAAGCTCAATTTTTGCCTTATCTACCTCAATTCCTTTGGACGAGATGATATGTCCAAGGACAATTTCCTTACGAACCATGAAATGACACTTCTCCCAATTGAGTACCAAATTCTTTTCTTCACATCTTTTCAGCACACATTTAAGACTCTTTAAGAACTTGTTGAAAGATGGACCAAAGACAAAGAAATCGTCTATGATGACCTCTAGATATTACTCCATCATATCAAAAAAAATACTCATCATGCATCGCTGAAAAGTAGCGAGGGGCATTAAATAGTCCGAATGACATCCTTCGATAAGCAAAGGTGCCATAAGGACATGTAAATGTAGTCTTTTTCTAATCTTTAGGGGTTATCTTTATCTGATTGTAGCTCAAATACCCATTAAGGAAATAATAATAGGAATGACCAGCTAACCTTTCCAAAATTTGATCAATGAAGGACAAAGGAAAGTGGTCCTTCCTCATGACAGTATTCAACTTCCTATAGTTAATGCACATTCTCCAACCAGTAGTAACTCTAGTTGGTACGAGTTCATTATTGGCATTGGGTATGATGGTGATTCCGGACTTCTTAGAAACTAGCTGAGTGGACTCACCCATTGACTATCGGATATAGGGTATATGATACCCACATCCAATAGTTTAAGAAGCTCAGCTTTAAACACTTCTTTCATGTTTGGATTTAGTCTACGTTGTGATTTCTAGAAGTCTTTGCATTATCCTCAAGATAAATGCAGTGAGTACAAATCAAAGGGTCAATTCCCTTGAGGTCCGCAATCGCCATTCCAAGGGCTCCCTTATGCTCAAAGAGAGTAGATATGAGCATACTCTCCTGTTCTTTCTCTAGGTGGGAAGAGATCACCACCAAGTATGTCTCATCTTGACCTAAATAAACATATTTCAAATCAGAGAGCAAAAGTTTTAGGTCAAGCTTCGGTGGCTTGAGGGTAGACGATAGAGGCACTTTATCAGTTTGGGGCAACTCTTCAAATTATGGCCTCCATCGGTTAACTTCAAATACCAGCACAATATCAAGCATAGCTCTCATCTCCCTAAACATGTCATCATGAAAATCATGAGAGTGGGCTAGTCACATCTCTAAAGAGTCAGAGGCGTTCTATCTTCCACGAAAGAGTTGATCATGTTAATATCATGGAAATTATCATCATCTTTTAACCGTCTGCCTGTGTTGAAAAAGATGTTTAACTATAATGTCATATTCCCGAAAGACATGCTCATAACTCAATTCCTGCAATTAATGATTGCGCTTGAAGTGGCAAGGAATGGGCGACTAAGAATGATGGGAATCTGAGTGCTCATGTTACTGATGGGTTCAGTATCCATGACGATAAAATCTATGTATCCATGACGATAAAATCTATGGGGTAGTAGAATCTGTCAACCTGGACCAACACATCCTCAATTATCCCTCACGGTACATGAACAGACTAATCAGCAAGTTGTAGTGTGGTTAGGGTGGGTTTTAATTCACCCAAACCTAGCTGTTTGTACATCAAGTACGGAATCACATTTATGCTTTCTCCTAAGTCAATAAGTACGTGCTTAATTCGGTAGTTCCCGATTACACGAGATATGGTTGGGCTATCGAGTTCTTTGAATTTCTGTGGCACATCTTTCTTTAGGATGACACTTACTTTCTCAGTCAAGAAGATTTTCTTTTAAATATTTTGCCGTCTTTTAGTCGTACACAAGTCTTTCAGGAATTTGACGTATGAAGGTATTCATCTTACAACATCAAGTAGAGGAATATTGACCTTCACTTGTTTCAACACCTCTAGAATGTCCTGAGAGTTAGAGAGAGGTTTTGGTGCAACCAACAGTTGGGAAAATGGAGCAACCGACTTCCCTTAAGGTTCCGGTTTTAATTCTTGTAGAGCATGACTAGATCCATCATCTTTGTCCTCTTCTGGTTCCTTAGGCTTTTCAGCCCTAATCGGAATGGTTTTGTCAATGGTCTTCCCACTCCTAAGAGTGGTGATAGATTTAATTTGCTCCATCTGATTTGAAGAGCTTGAATCACTTATCTCATATTGTGGTTTAGGATTGGGCAGAGGTTGAGCAGGAAGCATCCCCATTTCTATAACCGTCATAAGTGAATCCATCTTTTGTATAAATTTTGTAAGTTCTCGTGTTGCTTGAGTAAGCTCTTATGTGGAATTTTGAACTAGTTCTTCTTGAGGTTTCCCTTGATTTGGATTTTGATTAAAGAAACCTTGAGAGGTAGTAGTTTATCCATTCCTCCAACTAAACATTGGATGATTTCTCCAACCAGGATTTTATGTATTAGAAGTGGGCCCACTAAAAGGTCTTTGGTAATTACTTACGGCATTAGATTGCTCATTCAGTACCTCTTAAAAGGCAGATATAATTCGACAATTTTTAGTAGTGTGAATGTTTCAACCACAAATACTGCAAACAATTTCCTTATCCTTCTTTAATTCCATGGCCTCGAGTTTCCTGATGAGATAAGCCATTTTAGCATTGATATCATTATCCTCTTTCAGGAGATACATTCCACCCCTCTCCTTAGATTGAATCGGCCTAGACATGGTGCTTGGTTTTGGGTATGTGTCCCATGATTGTGCATTTAAAGCAAGTCTATCCAAGTAGTCTCACACATCATCAACATTTTTATTCATGAATTCCCCATTGCATATTGTCTCGACCAATTGGCACTTCAAAGATGTCATACCATCATAAAAGAAGTGTGTAATGCACCATGTTTCAAATCCATGTTGTGGGCATGAACTGACAAGATCCTTGTACCGCTCCCAACATTGGAAGAATGTTTCATCCTCCTTTTAGGCGAAGTTTATGATTGACTTTCTAAGGGTGTTCGTTTTATGATGTGAAAAAATTTTCTTTATGAACTCCCTTATCATGTCATTCCATGTGCCAATAGATCGAGGAAGTAGTGAATGCAACCACATTTTAGCTTTCTCTCTCAAAGAGAAGGGAAAGAGTCTCAACCTGACCATGCCATCAGATACGTTAGGGAAGTATAAAGTGGCTATGATCTCATTAAACTCTTTCAGGTGTAAGTATGGATTTTCTGACACAAGCCCATGAAATTTAGGAAAGAGTTGGATCACCCTAGCTTGATATCCATATGTCTCATATTCTCTGGAAAAACCATGCATGAGGGTGTGCTCACCCCCACTGGTTGTAAATAATCTCGTAAAGTACGAGGTGAGGGCACTTGATGCACCTCATTCTCATCCTGGACTTCCCTAACCCTAGGTTGATGTAGTCCTTCTAGTTGATTGGCCAGTTGATTTGCAGTCATAACCTTAATTAACTTTGGGGATCTCAAGCGGTGTCTAGCCTTACGATGGATAGTTAACCCTTCAACCAATCCTCCTTCAGTTAAGAGACATTGAGTATTGTCACGGACCTGCTTGGGCATGAAACACTCACAGCCCTCAATCTCATATTCTAACCTAAACCTAAAGAAGAAAAGAAATAGAAATCTAGAAATAAAGAGAAAGAAGAGTTGGAAAGAGGTTACCAAATTAGAAGTTCCTAAATTAAGATCCTGCAAAACAAAACAAAACAAGTCAGTTTCTAAAAGTAAAAAGTCTAAAATTAGAAAGTAAACTAGTTTCTAAAAAGGGAAAATTCCTAAAAAAAGAAAATAGAAAGTTTCTAAAAACAAATTAGGAAAGTTCTAAACCTAAATTAGAAAGTAAGTTAGTTTCTAAAAATAAAAGAGATCCTAAAAATAGAAAATAAAACCCTAATCCTAAAAATAGAAAATTAGAAAACTTAAAAAGAGATTACCAATTTAGAAAGCCAATATCAGGGTCCCACAAAATAGGAAAGTTAGGTTAGTTTCTAGAAATCAAATAGAAAAACCTAAACTTAGAATTAAAAACTAAAAAAATCTTAATCTTAACCTAATTCTAAAACTAGTTAATCTAAAAAAAAAAAAAAAAAAAAAAAGCAACTGTCAATCCCCGTCAACGGTACCAAAAACTTGTTCACCACCCCAAGTATAGGGTCGTGATGTAGTAATAATCTCAGTAAGACCGAGGTCAAATCCACAGGGACTAAACCTTGTACATATTCTGAAAGTAACTAGCACTAGAACTAGAAGAAGATGTAATCTAAATCATGAAAAATTAAGAGAATAATTGTGAATTATGTAACTAAAACTTGTAAAATTCAAAAGTGGGAAAGTAGGTTTCCAAGGATCCACTTGTAGTAATCAAGGAGATAGATGTTTGATTCACGAATACAAATGGATTTAGAGTCTCATCTTCATCTAGTTGGAAGATATATCATAAAAAACCAAATCTAAACTTCCTTTGATCCAGTTTTCAAGAGATGAGAGGTATGAGAATTAGAATTGATTCTATCACAAAACCATGCCCAAGAGACAAAGCAAACAATAAAATTTAACCAATCTGAAAGAGTTATGAACGTTAGGAAGGATTCCATCATCCAACCATGTCCATGAGAGGATGGTGAACAATAGAGCTTCCTAACTTCATAGTCATAATAATGAAAAGGAAATGTTCAGAGCTATCACAGATCCATTGTAATTTAAGTCACAACAAACCATTAAAAACAGAAAACATTCCTTATAATCAAACTATAATCAAAGAGCGTTCATTAAACATGAATCAAAGGCATAGAAACAATCCCATCACACTACAAGCTTCACCTCTTAGCCCTAGCTAAGAGGTTTAGCTCATCATAGACATGATGTTCTAAATCTCAGAAAAATGACATCAAAAGGAAGGAAAAACCAAAAAATAAGGAAGAAGGATGGAGACTCGATGACGCCACACTCTTTCTCTCTCTCTTGTGCTCCACGTTCACCCACGTCCTAGGATATCCTCTCTCTCTCTCTCTCACACACTCTCTCTCTCTCTCTCTCTCTCTCTCTCTCTTTATCTTCTCCTTTTATAGGCACTAGAGTCGGTTTAGAGGCAGTGGAGAAGGCATAAGTGCTGTTTACGATAGCAGCCTGCATAGCTATTACACACCCAGAAAATGTAGACCACAAGAGACATGCGTGAAAAGTCGAGAACGCAATTCTCCTAGCTTTCTTTCTTCCCAAAAAGATAATGTCCGCTTAGACAATTTTGGATGGCCTACACGATGGACGGTCCGGATCAGCCATCCAATCATCGGTAGTGGGCCACGACGACTGTGAAAATCGGGCAGTGTTGGATGTTTTCTTGCACACATGACTGCACTGGGCTCTCGGTGGGCCCCATAGTGATAATGTTATCGAAGAAATCCACCCTGTCCATTGGATTCGTGACAAAATTTTACTCAGGAATGGTTAGTTTTGCTCGAGTTTAATGTGGCCAACTGTATCAAATCTTCCCATCGTTCATCCTGCATTTGACGGTGATCTACGTGTGTATACGTGCATGGGACCAAAAGGTCTTCATGGGTACGATCGGCCCCACTCCGTGAACACTTTGGACAGTTCAGATCAACCAAATGATGGACGATGGTAGCCCACTACACGTCTCATAGGACGGACATGCGGCCTTTATGCGTAAGAGAGGATGGGGTCGGGTCAACCGACCTTTGATCAGGATTCCCAGTCCGGTGCATGGCGGGTGCGTGTGTTGTGCACATGCATGTCCCCAGGTGGGGTCCACGATGATGTTTATGAGAAATCCGCTTCATTTATCCTTTTCGCCCTATAATTTAAAGGGCTGAGACCAAAATTGAAGCATATCCAGAGATCAGGTGTGCCCCAGATCATTGATTTATGGGTTAATCTGTTCGTTGGGCCACTTCCATAAAGATCCAAGGACTGAATTTTGACGTGTATGGTTAATTTAGGGTCCTCGGGCCAGATATAAAGTTTCAAGCCAAACGGATGGTGAGAACCCTGTGATCTTGCATTCAGGACGACTTTCAGGCCCCTTTTAACTTCAATCACTTAATTTTCTCGGATCTTTGGCGTGTAAATTCTTCAGTCTTGGTCTCTTAGGATCCATCCTTTGACTTGGTGATTTGTGAGCAGCAAATTCATGCCTTTCTTACCCTTTTTCAATCCAAGCTCCTAAATTCACCTTCCAACAAAAACATGATTAAAATATAACATTAAGCATTATCATGTTCATAAAATCATGTGATAACTGAGGTCTAATATGCAATATTTGACCCTCAACATCCTCCAACTAAGAATAGGATGGTTGCGCCAATTTGGATTGTATGTGTTTCTCATTGGTGGCATAATTGACCTTTGGTAGTTATTTATAGCATTTGTTTGCCCATGCTCATGCATGATATCTTTTGCAACTGGGATTGTTAGACAATCCTTTGTGTCATGGTTAGCATCACCACAAATTCTACAAAAAATTACCTAAGGAGGTGTTTGCTTTAATTGCATTAACCTTCCTAATTTTCAAGGCTTCAACCTTTCTAGCTAATGCAACAAATTTTGCATTAAGGTCATCTTCCTCTCTTAGGACATACATCCCCGCTTTCTCTCTAGGAGTGGGTCTAGTTTGGTTTGGTTTAGCAGAGACATCCCATGTCTGAGTATTCTCTGCTAAAATGTCTAGAAAAACCCAAGCCCCATTATGATCTTTATTGAGAAAGGTTCCACCACACATCATCTCTATGAACTGATGGGTATCCATGGTGAGCCCCTTTCGGAATGCATCAATCAAGTGCCATGGTTCATAACCATGATGTGGGCAAGTGAGTTGAAGGTCTATGAAGCGATCCCAAGCTTGGAAAAATAGTTGATTCCCCTTTTGGGAGAACGACATGATTTTCTATTTAAGTGCATTTCTTTTGTGCTCAGGAAAGAATTTTTTTTTTTTTTTTGAAAACTCTTTACTTAAAGCTTGCCATGTAGTGATGGTATGAGATCTTAGAGAGTTGAGCCATGCTTTGGCCTAATCCTTTAGAGAAAATGAAAATAACCTAAGTTTGAGTACATCCCTATTGCCATTGTTTACTTCTAATATTGCAATTACTTCCTCAAAGTCCATGAGGTGCAAGTAGGGATTTTTAGAATCCAAGCCATGAAATTTAGGAATCAATTGAATCATACCTGGTTTAAAATCAATGTTCCCTGTGTGAGCAAGGAACACAATGCAAGATGGTAAAGTTGATCTCTCAGGGTGCAAATGTTCACGTAAATTTTGTGGTTGGTTTAACACATTCCTACGAACTTCATTCTCATCCTCAAGAGGAGGATTGTGTTGATTTTCTTTGTTTTGGATTGGAGTTAGATCTAGTAGTTTTGGATTTGCATTATCAACTGGGTCTACCATGGAATCCAAGTGGTGTTAAATGTCTTTCCTAAATGAATGATCAAGGCCTAGGACTAGTCTACCTTTAGAGGAGAGTCGATTGTTTTGATCTCTACTCCAACGGGACATAAATCATCTACACTACACAACAAATACCACCAATCCAAATAGCAAGTATGATACTTAAAATAAAAATAAAAACTTAACCAACAACCTAGGAGGCAGAGCCGACCATGAGGGTTCGAATCACAAAGCAAAATAAATAAAAAGAAAGTAGAACTAATGCATAAATTAAACTATGCTAATCTGGAAAATAAATTAAGCAGATGATCTTTGTAATCAAACAACAACTGTAGGACAACCATAGCACTTGGGTGATGAAATCCTGAGCAGGGCAACCTTATGTCACAATTAGTGCTTAAAAGACCTAATTGAATTTACTTTCAAAATAAAATAGAAAATCTATAGAAATTTTGGAGGGTTCAGAAGAGAACTTACCTTAGCTACCTTGCACAGATCTAATCTATTTTTGTTTCTCCCTGGCAACGACGCTAAAAACTTGATTGCTTACCTCCAAGTGCAAAGGTTCGTAAGTAATATCTTGTGAATACGGGGTCGATCCTACAAGGAGATAATTTATGAGAATAAAAAAATCAAATGCAAAACTAAGTAATGGAAACTAAACGAATGATTTGATTTTTAAGGTTTTACATGTATTGGAATTTAATTAATTTGAAAACAATAGCCAAGCTTCAAAGTTCTACACATAAGTTAATGTTCCATAAGTAATGATGACTTTGATAACACAATTAGGATTTGAGTACTATGGTCAGCCTAATCGAAAAATAAAACAGTTTAAATATTTTTAATAAATGATATAAAAGATTAGAGAATCATGGATTAGCATCATTGATATATATTCTCAAGCACCAATGATTTTAAGCATTCAATATCCATGAGATAATGAATCAAAGAAATGTAGTAGATTGAGAACATTTCTCATCTGGAAAATCTAACTAATCCAGGTTAAGTGTATCCATCAATATGGATCTCACATGATGAAAACATATGGATCTCGCATGAGGATCAAAAACCTAAACGTAAATAATTGATAACATGCATACACCATTCATCTCATCATTAAAAATAATCAATCATCATAATTTATGATATCATTAAACCAATGTGCTTCCCTTCTACCTTGGGCTAGAGGGGGGGGGGGGAAACATGACTAAATTGCAAAAATAAAAAACAACAGGAAATTAAAAAATAAATAAAGAAAAAAATTGTAAAGAAAAATAAGAACTATAAAACCTGAAAGCTCTCTAAAAATCGTAGAAATAAGTCTATATCTTACCCTTGAACGCTTTGAATGATGCTTAGGAATGCTCTGGGAAGCCCTGTTTATACGTGGGGAACTCCCTCCTTCAAACTGGTTTGAAAAATTCGAAGACTACTTCAAATTTTCTCACTCCGTGTAGGCTTCGTGTAAACCCTTTGATGACATCAGCAGCCTTCGATGTTATTTAAGACTAGCTTTGATGACAACTTTGATGTCATTGAAGACTGCATCCAATTTGTCCAGCAACCAAACTTGATTTTCCTGTAATTCTTCGATGTCATTTAAACTCATTTGATGTCATCGAAGACCGGCTTCCATGACAGCTTCGATGTCATCTAAGCTTAGATCTTACAAATTTCTGCACTAAATTCTTCAATTCCTTTTCCACTTGGTTTTCTTGACTCTTGGGGTCTTGAAATCTTCAATCTTGGTATTCAAAAGTCCATTCTTTGCCTTGATGATTCTTGAGCATCAAATTTATGCTTTTAACATTCTTTTGAAATTCAAGCTCTCAAATTCACTTTACAACATAAGCATGAGTAAAACATAACAGTAAGCAATATAACATTCCTAAAACCAAGATATTAGGGGAATATATGCAATATTTGAGTCCCAACACTAAGGTTAAGCACCAACCTGGCCCAACCGGCCCAACTTTTAGCCCTAACATGTATCACCTTTCTTCGGAAAATGACTAAAGTATCCACATTTGTAGGATAAGCTTCCTACAAACGTTTGTAATCGATCTGCGCTCTTCCCCATGATGTTGATATAAAGTGTCGTTGAGCGGTGCAGATACGGTGAACCGCACCGTGGATAGCCGAGGACTCAGGTGCGCCTGTGGACGATAATGGTCTGTTTGTAAATTCGTGTGCAGCAAGTGGCCTTCTCATACGTTCAGCTATTTTCCTTAAACACGTAGTGTAGTAGAAATTGCTAATTCACGCATGCTACGATCACACACTTCATCCGTGTGTCT
Source organism: Magnolia sinica (assembly GCF_029962835.1). Classification (NCBI taxonomy): domain Eukaryota; kingdom Viridiplantae; phylum Streptophyta; class Magnoliopsida; order Magnoliales; family Magnoliaceae; genus Magnolia; species Magnolia sinica. The sequence goes on from NC_080582.1 coordinate 52,615,016, forward strand.
AGCTCTAATGGGACATGGAGGGTTCTGTCTCAGCTGGCTAGCTGGTGTCAAAGCACTGTAAGCCCACCATGATGTATTTGTTTAATCCATGCCATTCATCCTTTTTTTTCAACTCATTTTTGGGCACGATCCTGAAAATGAGGCAGATCCAAACCATAAGTGGACCACTCCATAGGAAAGAGTGTAGATTGAACGTTTATCATAGAAAACTTTTTGGTGGCCACAGAAGTTTTGTTTTTTGTGATGGTAAATAAACATTACACTAGGTTATAGGAAACTTTTAATGGTGGATGTTCAATCAAAACTATTTCACGTGGTGCAGTCCACCTAAGATTTAGATATGCCTCATTTCTAGGCTCATGCCCTAAAATGAGTTAGAAAAAGGTTGGACCGCGTGGATAAAACACCAACATCATGGTGGGACCCACAGATCTTTGACACCTGATAGCTGATCGGTGTTGGGGTCACTAGCCAAATCGCGACCTGTTTAGATGGAGTAAGGTCATCTTGAAATGAATGTGGGGCTGTTGGGGGATGAGGTGTGGAGTACCATAACGGCGGGTTGTTCATTTCCATGCATTTTGGAAAAGTTATTGACGAGGACATGGAAGATGTAATATTGTTGGATTGAAGTGATTTTATCTTATTCTTATTATTATTATTATTATTATTATTATTATTATTTTGTTAGCTTGTACACCCACTGTCAATTCACACTTTGCTGTTAGCCACCCTCACTACGGAATTAATACCAAGACCTCAGTGTTGAAACAAGGTATCTTTGAGCTATGGATCAGTTTGTGATTGAACTGATTTACTTGCCAATGAATTTTGGCATTAAGTTAAGCGTGTAAATGAGCCCAAATATATTCCATAATGAACCAGACCCATAAACTCATCAATAGACCATGCATTATGGTACCCATGACAAACTTGTAGATTCACATAAATATATTTTGGTGATATTTTTATAAAATTACGATTTTTACTTCTCTTTTTGGAACAAATTTTAGTTAATTTTGTTTTACTTATACCTCACTTAATTAGATATGGGTAACTTAATCTTTTTCCTTGAAAATAAAATTATAAGGTTAAGATTACAACATACAACCCATAATTATGCTTTGATGTAAGGTCCATAATAATTTTAGGGCTTTTCTTTTGTTCCATTTCATATAAAACTCAATAATAAAATTTTTCTAGCAACTTTTAAGACATCTGGTTATCTTTTTTATAAGTCTTGGGCCAGGGCTTGTGTAATTGCATATTTACACGCGTATGGCATATAATTCAGGCTATCAAAATTGGTGAAAAATTAAATTATTCATTGATTCTTTTGTATATTTTTTTCCTTTCATTGGCAGTAGAAGACTCTCTATTTTGGATTGGTTTTGTTTAAGACATGATTTGATCCTAGGGTTTTATACAACTGCATATGATTGCCTGTTTTCTTACATTAGCTATGTCAGTTATCAACCAAAGAAAAGAGTAATCCATCCGCATGTAAGATCAAAACTAGATCACTCCATTTGCGTTAAATGGATGGTTGGATAGTCTGTCAGGGTGTACTACTGGGGAAGGTAATTATTACCTTTTTACACCATAGTAGTGGCCCATCCAAACAGGCCGAAGCTCAAGCTGAAGAAAAAACAAGGAATGGAATTCCAACCGTTAAATGCTTTATTCCTGCGAGGAGCGACCGGGACAGTTACAGCTACCTAACTTGAATTTGGGCCTCAAATGAATGTTTGAATACCCGAAATGGGAATCTAATCGTTGATTTCAAAGTCGCAAATCCAATTAGTGCTTTACTTGCCTGTTTCTTTGATTGAACGAGTGGTCTGAGGTTTCTTGCGTTGATTTAAAAATAATACAAAGATGCTAACTGAAATTAGAAATTGCTTTTCTTTTCCGCACCTGCTCGTGGCTTTTGTGGTTTTGCATTCATTTTTCCTATACAGGACAAGAAAACGCTAACATGGTTCAAACGTCTCAGGTGATCACACCTGTTTATCTGATGGTCATCATTTGGATGGTCCACCACAAAACAACCGGTACAAAATTTTCTCCAATAAAGTCGGCCGGGTTCAACCTGACCAACTGGTGATCGACCTGACATTGGGTTGGGCTCGGGCATGATGCATTGGATTCGGTCTCAGGCTTAGGCTATATAAACACCAACCCAATAAAACTTGGCTCGGGATCTGATTGAAGTCTTGGGTTTCTCGACGCAACCTGAACTCCATCAATATATAAGTTATAAATTATAATTGAGTGCGGATCCTCTGTGTTGAAGGCACAGGAAATTTCAGTTGGTCTACATCATTTTCGATGACTCAAGGTAATAAGATATGCTGAATTTCTCTCTCCCAAATAGATTGCGTGTTGCACAACATGACTTTTAAATCATTAATTGTCATGTATTTTAGCTTGTTTGTTTAGAAAATTGAATTTTTTTACGATAAATAACTACATATATAATTAATAAAATCATACATACAAAAAATAAGATGTATATTGAAAATATAATAGACTAATATGATAATGAAAATATTATCATGTATCCACCCAACCAACCCGACCTAGTCCCCTTGGGTTGGGCTTAGGATGAGATTTCCCAACCTGAGGTTAGGGGTTGGGTTATGTTTGAGGTATAGGAACCATGGGTTGGGCTAGGGTTGAGCACCAACCCGACCAAACCGGCCGACTGTCAGCCCAAGCATAAACCAAAGCCTTCTCCAGGCCTTCGATGAGCTAGAATAGTACAGCCCGACTGTCTTTGTTTGATAGAGACAGAGCCCGAATGAGAGGGAGAAAAGCAGCTAAAGACGAAATGGGGCAGAAAAGCTCTAAATCCTTTTTATATTTGACGTAATCCTTGGAAGATTCTTGAAAGCCTTCCTTGAATTCCGGTTAAAGCTCCCTGAAAGAGGGAGATGGATTTTTGTATATTTATAAAATCACCCTTGCAAATCCTAACGGGGCAAGCTGGCCGAACTCAAGCTGTTGTTCACATTCCAAGCACGGCCCACCTGAGAAACAAGCCTGGATTTTTTCCCCAAGACCGAACGTCGGGCCTAATCCTCCAGCCCAAGCCCGGCCCAAAAGCCCAACAGGCCAACCCTGCGCATTGACAACATGGATCATAAGTAATTTAGAGCTGTACACAACCGAGTTACCTCGATTAACTTGCTTGACTTGACTCAATAAAGCTTGATTCAACTTGGTTTGAAATTGAGTTCGAGCTGATTTTTAGAGCTCGAAAAAATTTTAAGCCGACTTTGAGTTTGTCCAAACTCGAATCAGCTCGGATCGAATCTCAACTCGAATCAAACTTGGATTGAATCAATTCAGTGATTTGGTTATTTTGGTATTGACGTTGCTCACCAGGCATCAACTCAACAAAGTGTTGTTTCGAGTGTATACATTCTCCACGGGATTGGTTGATGGCCAGGAAGGTATGGATACGAAACAAATCACTAAAAGAAAAAAAAACACTTTACATGATAAAACTACATTTGTATCTTAATTTTGATGCTACCTACTGAGTGTTTAATGAAATACCTGTAAACTGCTATTGTTGTTTTGCATACTGTAAGAAATTGAAGATGCACTCCATGTGTTTAAGAAAATGTTGCATAGGCTCGAACTGGCCCGAGTTGCTTACCAAACCAAGCCAAGCTAGCTAGTCAGGCTCAAGGACCGAGCCCACCCGAGTTCGAGCCGAGATCAGCTACTGGGTGAGCTGAGTCGAGCAATGCCAAGCTCGACTCGGCTCGACTCTTGTACACCTCTAATAAGTATCAATCATCCACGTTCACCAGTGAAGAAGACAGGGTTGAATGGTTAGGATTGTGACACAGGGAAGGATGTGAGGTCGAGCACCATCTTCCTCAAGAAGATAACTATTCCAAATCCACGGAACTTCTCTGGACTCCTCACAGAGACTTCTCGAATCCACGAGGAAAGAAAGCAAGAAAATAGAAATAAATTCTAATAAATTCGAAAGTGATTGATGAATGACTAAAAATGAGTTCACAACCCTTTAAATAGGGGTGCCAAGCAATGGGAAAGAAATCAGAATCAAACTACAACTAAAACTCCTAAAATTCGCGACTTACTATAAATAGTAAACTTACTATTTATAAACGGTCGTGATGTCTACTAATGCGCAAGGTTTTCGGCCAAAAATAGTAAGTGTCCTATTTGGCTTCACCAAGCTATTCTCCTAATTTTTCTAATCTCTTTTCACGTTGGACACAACTCCTAAAGTCCAACGGATGAAGAGTTATAATCAAACTAACACTTACTATTTATAGTAAAAAATGGAATTAAAATAGGGAAACGAACGTCGACTTGGTGGTATTTCACAAATCTGGCTTAAGAAACCCGACTTAGCATGGTTGATTGGCTAAAGTAGCTAGTTCTACCCCAAAATCATATATTTTACGTCTGATCACTCATTCCAAATTGTGAGATACGCCTGATTTAAGGTCTGACAGTCCGAATCACTTCTGTCATCGACCGGGCCTTTTCTGATCCATCTTAGCCATGTAACTATCTGCGACCCTCTCTACATCAGTCTCCTCCACTTCAAAAGAACTCGTCCTCGAGTTCTCGTCTCGCTCTGGTTCATGATACTCGGTCAGGTCCACGACGTTGAAAGTCCATGAGATCCCCATGTCATCTAGAAGATCAACAACGTAAGCGTTGTCATTGATCTTTTGGATGATTAGTACCAGTCCAATCTTCTTATTTTTCAACTTGTTGTACATTCCAGTCGGAAATCTTCCTTTGCACAGATGAACTATTACTTGGTCACCCACCTCGAACACTTTTTGTCACCAATGCTTGTCTGCTTGCTCCTTGTACTTTTCATTCGAGGCATGTAGCTTGGTTTGTACCTTCGCATGAATACCCATGATCCTGTCTGTCATATGTTCTGCTGCAATACTCATGCAAAGGAGCTTGGACAAAGGGACTAAGTCAAATGTGTGGCGAGGTACTCGTTCATAAATAACCTGGAACGGGGATTTCCCTGTTGAGCGGTTCACCATGTTATTGAATGCAAACTCCACTTGAGATAAGGCTAAATCCCATTATTTTGGTTTTTCTCCTGAAATACATTGAAAGAGGTTTTCCCAACATATGATTCACAACCTCGATCTGCCCATCAGTCTATGGATGGTAAGCACTGCTGATCTGAAGTCGTGTATCGAATTGAGTCCACAAAGTTCACTAAAAGTGGCCAATGAACTTCGTGTCACGATCAGAAGTAATAATCTTGTGAATCTCGTGTAGTCACACAACTTCTCTGAAGAATAGATTCACCACGTGTGTTGCATCGAGAGTCTTCTTGCATGGAATAAAGTGCGTCATCTTGGAGAAACGATCTATTACCATAAACATTGAATCCATGACGCGTTGTGTTCGTGGGAGACCAAGCATGAAGTTCATAGATGAATCCTCCCAAGAGTCATCAGGCACGGGTAACGGGGTCTAGAGGCCCATATTATGAGATTGCTCCTTAGAGGTCTGACAAATATAACAATGTTGAACTGCCTTTTCCACATCACGTACCAATTGTGGCCAGTAATACTGCTCTTCCACAAGAGCTTGCATCTTGTCACGCCTAAGGTGTCCACTAAGGCCACCTCCATGTAGCTCTTAGATTATCTATTCCCTTAACGAACTTTTGGGAATGCACAGCCGGTTCCCCTTGAAAAGAAACCCGTCTTGTATATGTAAGTTGTCGGGGTGACTGTAAGACACATATCCTAGTACCGTACCTTTCCACCAACTTTGGCGATCCTTTCCGACGAATTCCGATGACTTGTGACCAATAAACAGTGATTGCACGCAACCATAAGTCGCATCTCGAAGACCTGAGTCGACTCAACCCGAAACTTATACCCCCATGACCGCATCGTCGCCGCAATTCCAACGTCACGTCTTGCACACCAATGTAATGCCTAGGCTAGGAGTTGTGGGCTCTTATATATCTTGAGGAAACACCGCGCGTTGTGATTCCCGAGAGAGGAATCTCTACCCAACCTATCACATCACTAGTCAAGTACAATTCATACCTAGCCCATCTCTCTCTTACCAATAAAGCATGGCAACCCATTCCCAAAGTCAACTCTCATGTCATTCCTCTCACACTACCATACCTTTCACCCCATCCTTTCTTACACACCCATCCTTCTCTCCTTACACCTCCCATCTTTCACTCATTCTATCTCATTTCTCTACCCAATTCCCTAGCAACCAAGAGAAGAAAATCCTAAGGAGAGAAAAAAGAACCCAAGCTCAATACCCATTTTCCTACCCCAAATCTCACCATCCAACCATCCAAACTTCATCATCCACCATTAAAGTGGATGCTTAGGAGCTAAGTATTTCAAGGAGCTAAGAAGATAAGCTATAAGTGGGTGTTCATAGGACTAGATCTTGATTTTGATGATGGGCCAAGTGGGGCCTACCGGTTAATGGTATGGATCCTATTTGGAACCCAAGCGTGGCCAATGGCCCGCCATGATTCATATATGTAAATCCATGATGGGGCCATTCTCCACGGACCCCACCATGATGTTTATTTAATAATCAACATGAAGAGGTCATCTAAACCTTAAGTTTGTGGTAGGGATGGTATCCCCACCTTGATTTCCATTTTTGAGAGCCCACATGTTTTGGGACCCATCTTGATGTATGTAATATAGTTAAAGGGTGCTTATAGTGGCAGAGGTCCCTTCCACCACGCGTCTCTCTCTCTATCTCTCTCTTTCCATGTTGATGGCCCACCTCGATTGCATGAGATCATCCACGTCGTCCACCCGAGTGGGACCACACCGCTGTCCACTAATGGACCCACCTTGCTGACTGGCCAGCAGCCTCCTTAGCTGCCTATTTTTGGACAGGCCTGGACATAGGGAAAACACGAATACTAGCTTGATTGGGGAGTGGGGTGGCCCACTCACGTGGACCCCACCTTGATGTATGTACGGTATCCACACCTTCTAGCCCAACAGGACCAACGGCCCACCATGAGTATAAGAGTTTATCCACGCCATCCATCAAAGGGACGCCCAGTTGGCCCACCTTACATATGTGTTTCATCCACACCGGTCATCAGGTGGGACGGTGGGGCCCTGACGTATGTGATGTATCCACACCGTCCAACAGGTGGGATGCTGGGACCCACCATGATGTGCTGTATCCAGCGCCGTCTAGCAGGTGGGATGGTGGGACCTTTCATGTATGTATTTCATCCACATCGTCCAGTAGGTGGGACCAACCCTGATGTATGCGTTATATCTTCATCGTTCAACAGGTGGGACGGTGGGACCCACCATGATGTGTATTATCCACACCGTCTAGTGGACAGGGCCCACCTGGCTGTATATTTTGAACAGGCCTGGACGAAGGGAAACCACCAATATTAGCTTGATCATACAATTGGTGGGCCATGTACACATGAACCCACCCTGACATATGCATTGTATCCACACCGTCCATCTGTGGGATGCCCGGACAGAGCTAGTGCCCAGCATGGGCGTACCGTCGAGCCAAGCAGGCCCACCTGTTGTATGTGTGAGGGCCACTTGTTGTATATATGAGGCCCACTATGATGCATGCGGCCCACTTGTTGTAAATATGCGGCCCATTGTGATGCATGCGGCCCACTAGTTATATAATGAGGCCCACTGTGATGCATCCGACCCACTTGTTGTATATATGAGGCCCACTGTGATGCATGCGGCCCACTTGTTGTATGTATGAGGCCTATTTTGATATGTGAGGCCTATTTTGATATGTGAGGCCCAATGTGATGTGTGAGGCCCATTGTGATGTGAGGGGCCCACCATGATGTGTGTGTGTGTGTTATATGCACACTAACCATTCATTTATATGGACCATGGGCCGCCTTATGCAAGCCCACCATGAGTTAAATCCTAGCCCCAAATGGGCCACACCGTAGGAGCAACAATGGTTAAATGCCCACTGTTGTAGACTATCCTAAGGTCCATTGTTAAGCCCATTTCCGCCCTACCCTTGTTGGACTAACCCAAACCGTTAGGCCCCTATTGATGATGGTGCTTTCCACCATGCCTTATCATAATTATCCAAACCTTGGAAGCCACCTTGTATTCATATCGAGCCCCATAGGAAGGCCTAGTTTATTGCATGATAAGAGAAGGGTGAGGAAGCCCACTTGTTGTACATAGTTCACCCTCTCAACCCACCTTGTTGTGTAGCCATGAGGATCACCTCTTGTCATAGATAGAAGAATATGTGGTATTAGGTTTGGTACATCCATTGTGTAGTACATCATCACCCCTTGCCATAGATGGAAGAATATGTAGTATCAGATTTGGTATATCTATTGTTTAGAGCCTATCTAAATGTTTGGTCTAGATCCGCCGCCCCACTGTGGACCTCACCATGTATTTAGGCTAGTTATTGTTTTTATCTGATGATCATGTTAGTCTAGTAGGACACACTAAGAACATGCTTAGTATTATATCATGATACATGCCCATACACATCATTTGTATACCTGTTGTAAGGAATGATTGATTATAGCATTTTCCGTTAGGCTGAGTTATTTATGGGACTCCTTGAGAGACGGAGTTGCTCCACATGATCGTGCGGTACACACAGGTTTGATGCATGACTAGATGGTATGACTCATGCATCTCGTATTTTGTGTGACATAATCACTTGGCGCCCTAACAATATCAGAGTTGTGACCTCCTTAAGCACATCGTGGATGGCCAGATTGGATACTGAAAATATTTGGTTCTAACACTATGGGCGCTTACACTACGCCAAAACAATAAAAAAAGGACGGTCCAAAATCGTCCTAAATGACCAAAAAGGACGGTCATGGACCGTCGCATGGGCCGTCAAATTTTGACGTGTCATATTACTTAAAGGACGGTTAAAAATCATCATTCTTATTGACAAACAAAGGATGGTCATGGACTGTCTCTTATAAGCCTTCAAAGGACGCCCATGGACCGTCCTTGAAAAGGATAGTCATGGACCGTCCTTAAAAAGGACTGTTATGGACCGTCTCTTATAAGCCTTCAAAGGACGGCCGTGGACCATCCTTTAAAAGGACGGTCATGGACCGTCCTTAAAAAGGACTGCTATGGACCGTCTCTTGTGAGCCTTCAAAGGACGGTCATGGACCGTCCTTAAAAAGGACTACTATGACCCATCTCTTATGACCCTTAAAAGGACATTTTCATATTTGAGACGGTCAATATACACCTGTTACAATATATTTCATCATATTCTTCCTGATATACACCTGTTATATAATATATTTATCATATTCACATTCACATCCATCTAAACCCAAACTACATAAATTCATCCAATCATAAACTACATTCATCCAAACATAAACTACATCCATCCAAACACAAACAATCTTATCCACATTACATTCATCCATGCATAAATACATATAAGTTTAACATCATAAATAAAAAAATGAAAAAAATCAGCAACAATTTTCTTTTTGCTTCTTTCATCTAATAAAAAAATATTCAACCAACAAAACATTATAATTCAAAATCATGAAGAATTGCAGAAACTTCTTCCAAAAAAGTGGGCACTTTTTTAAAATAAAACTGATCATTAAAATAAAACTAATGCAAACAAATAATGCAAAAAAGTGTTTCAATTCAAGTAAATAGAAACAACAACAAAAATTAAAGCTTTGTAAAAAGGGGCATGTGTTAAAAGGGATACATTCTTGTTTGTTGCCATGTGATTGGGCTACATTATTACAACAATCGGGTTCGGGTTCGGGATTGGGTTTAGGTTTGGGTTTTCAAGTTTAGGTTTAGGTTTAAGTTGAGGAGTTGAGATTAGGATTAGGTGTAGGTCTAGGTTTAGGGATTTGAGAATACATTAAGGTTTTAGGTTTAGGTTTAGGTTTTAGGTTATATGTTTAGGTTTGGGTTTAGGTTTTAGGTTTAGGTTAAAGTTAGGAAATAGGTTATAAGTTTAGGTTAAAGGTTATAGGTGAAGGTTTAGGTTATAGGTTTTGGTTTAAGTTTAGGTTTAGGTTAAGGTTTAGGTTTAGGTTATAGGTTATAGTATATAGGTTATAGCTTTAGGGAATTGAGAATAGGTTAAGGTTAAGGTTTAGGTTGAGGAAATCGGGTTCGGGTTTGGGATCGGGTTTAGGTTTGGGTTTTCAAGTTTAGGTTAAAGTTTAGGTTAGGGAGTTGAGATTAGGATTAGGTGTAGGTTTAAGTTTAAGGATTTGAGAATACATTTCGGTTTTAAGTTTAGGTTTAGATTTTAGGCTTAGGTTTAGGTTTAAGTGCAGGTTATAGGTTTAGGTTTAGGTTAGGTTATAGGTTAAGGTTTAGGGAATTGAGAATAGGTTAAAGTTTAGGTTTAGGAAATCGGGTTCGGGTTCAGGATCGGGTTTTGGTTTGGATTTTTAAGTTTAGGTTTAGGTTTAGGTTAGGGAGTTGAGATAAGGATTAGGTGTAGGTTTAGGTTTAGGGGTTTGAGAATACATTTAGGTTTTAGGTTTAGCTTTAGGTTATAGGTTAAGGTTTAGGTGAAGGTTAGGTTATAGGTTATAAGTTTAGGTTATAGGTTATAGGTTAAGGTTTTAGATCATAAGTTTTGGTTTAGGTGAAGGTTTTAGGTCATAAGTTTTAATTTAGGTTAAGGTTATAGGTTTAGGTTTAGGTTAAGGTTTAGGTTTAGGTTTAGGTTATAAGCTATAGGTTTAGGGAATTGAGAATATTTTAAGGTTTTGGTTTAGGAAATCGGGTTCGTGTTCGGGATCGGGTTTAGGTTTGGGTTTTCAAGTTTAGGTTTAGGTTTAGGTTAGGGAGTTGAGATTAGGATTAGGTGTAGGTTTAGGTTTAGGGATTTAAGAATACATTTAGGTTTTAGGTTTATGTTTAGGTTATAGGTTATAGGTTTAGGTTTAGTTTAAGATTTAGGTTTAGGTTTAGGTTTAGGTTATAAGCTTAGGTTTAGGGAATTGAGAATAGGTTAAGGTTTAGGATTAGGAAATCGGGTTCGGGTTCGGGATCGGGTTTAGGTTTGGGTTTTCAAGTTTCGGTTTAGGTTTAGGATAGGGAGTTGAGATTAGGATTAGGTGTAGGTTTAGGTTTAGGGATTTGAGAATACATTTAGGTTTTAGGTTTAGGTTTAGGTTATAGGATATAGGTTTAGGTTTAGGTTTAGGTTTTGGTTATAAGCTATAGGTTTAGGGAATTGAGAATAGGTTAAGGTTTAGGTTTAGGAAATCAGGTTTCGGGTTCGGGATTGGGTTTAGGTTTAGGTTTAGGTTAGGGAGTTGAGATTAGGATTAGGTGTAGGTTTAGGTTTAGGGATTTGAGAATACATTTAGGTTTTAAGTTTAGGTTTAGGTTTAGGTTATGGGTTATAGGTTTAGGTTTAGGTTTAGTTTATAATCTATAGGTTTAGGGAATTAAGAATAGGTTAAGGTTTTGGTTTATGAAATCGGGTTCGAGTTCGGGATCGGGTTTAGGTTTGGGTTTTTAAGTTTAGGTTTAGGTTTAGGTTAGGGAGTTGAGATTAGGATTAGGTGTAGGTTTAGGTTTAGGGATTTGAGAATTCATTTAGGTTTTAGGTTTAGGTTTTAGTTATAGGTTATAAGTTTAGGTTTAGGTTTATGTTATAAGCTATAGGTTTAGGGAATTGAGAATAGGTTAAGGTTTAGAAAATCGGGTTTGGGTTCGGGATCGGGTATAGGTTTGGGTTTTCAAGTTTAGGTTTAGGTTTAGGTTAGGGAGTTGAGATTAGGATTAGGTGTAGGTTTATGTTTAAGGATTTGAGAATACATTTAGGTTTTAGGTTTAGGTTTAGGTTTTAGGTTATAGGTTAAGGTTAAGGTTTTAGGTTTAGGTTAAGGTTAGGTTAGGTTATAGGTTATAAGTTTATGTTATAGGTTATAAGCTAAGGTTTTAGGTCATAGGTTTTGGTTTAGGTTAAGGTTATAGGTTTAGGTTTAGGTTTAGGTTAAGGTTTGGGTTTAGGTTATAAGGTTTAGGTTTAGGGAATTGAGAATAGGTTAAGGTTTAGGTTTAGGAAATCGGGTTCGGATTCAGGGTCGTGTTTAGGTTTAGGTTTTCAAGGTTAAGTTTAGGCTTAGGTTAGGGAGTTGAGATTTGGATTAGGTGTAGGTTTAGGTTTAGGGATTTGAGAATACATTTACGTTTTAGGTTTAGGTTTAGGTTATAGGTTATAGGTTTAGGTGAAGGTTTAGGTTTAGGTTTAGGTTAAGGTTTAGGATTAGGTTATAAGCTATATGTTTAGGGAATTGAGAATAGGTTAAGGTTTAGGTTTAGGAAATCGGGTTCGGGTTCAGGATCGGGTTTAGGTTTGGGTTTTCAAGTTTAGGTTTAGGTTTAGGTTAGGGAGTTGAGATTAGGATTAGGTGTAGGTTTAGGTTTTGGAATTTGAGAATACATTCAGATTTTAGGTTTAGGTTTAGGTTATAGGTGATAGGTTTAGGTTAAGGTTTAGGTTTAGGTTTAGGTTATAAGCTATAGGTTTAGGGAATTGAGAATAGGTTAAGGTTTAGAAAATTGGGTTCGGGTTTGGGATCGGGTTTAGGTTTGGATTTTCAAGTTTAGGTTTAGGTATAGGTTAGGGAGTTGAGATTAGGATTAGGTGTAGGTTTATGTTTTGGGGATTTGAGAATACATTTAGGTTTTAAGTTTAGGTTTAGGTTTTAGGTTATAGGTTTAGGTTAAGGTTTAGGTATAGGTTTAGGTTAGAAGCTATAGGTTTAGGGAATTGAGAATAGGTTAAGGTTTAGAAAATTACGTTCGGGTTCGGGATCGGGTTTAGGGTTGGATTTTCAAGTTTAGGTTTAGGTTTAAGTTAGGGAGTTGAGATTAGGATTAGGTGTAGGTTTATGTTTAGGGATTTGAGAATACATTTAGGTTTTAGGTTTAGGTTTAGGTTTTAGGTTATAGGTTAAGGTTTAGGTTATAGGTTTAGGTTATAAGCTATAGGTTTAGGTAATTGAGAATAGGTTAAGGTTTAGGTTTAGGTTTGGGAGTTGAGATTTAGATTAGGTGTAGATTTAGGTTTAGGGATTTGAGAATACATTTAAGTTTTAGGTTATAGGTTAAGGTTTAGGTTTTAAGTTTAAGTTAAGGTTAGGTTATTGGTTATAAGTTTAGGTTATAGGTTATAGGTTAAGGTTTTAGGTCATAGGTTTTGGTTTAGGTTAAGGTTATCGGTTTATGTTTAGGTTTAGGTTTAGGTTATAAGCTATAAGTTTAGAGAATTGAGAATAGGTTAAGGTTTAGGTTTAGGAAATCGGGTTCGGGTTCAGGATCGGGTTTAGGTTTGGGTTTTCAAGTTTAGGTTTATGTTTAGGTTAGGGAGTTGAGATTAGGATTAGGTGTAGGTTTAGGTTTAGGGATTTGAGAATACATTTAGGTTTTAGGTTTATGTTTTGGTTATAGGTTATAAGTTTAGGTTTAGGTTTAGGTTATAAGCTATAGGTTTAGGGAATTGAGAATAAGTTAAGGTTTAGAAAAATCGGGCTCGGGTTCGGGATTGGGTTTATGTTTGGGTTTTCAAGTTTAGGTTTAGGTTTAGGTTAGGGAGTTGAGATTAGGATTCGGTGTAGGTTTAGTTTTAGCGATTTGAGAATATATTTAGGTTCTAGGTTTAGGTTTAGGTTTAGGTTATATGTTATAGGTTTAGGTTAATGTTTAGGTTTAGGTTTAGGTTTAGGTTATAAGCTATAGGTTCAGGTTATTGAGAATAGATTAAGGTTTGGGTTTAGGTTAGGGAGTTGAGATTTGGATTAGGTGTAGATTTAGGTTTAGGGATTTGATAATACATTTAGGTTTTAAGTTATAGGTTAAGGTTTAGGTTTTAGGTTTAGGTTAAGGTTAAGTTATTGGTTATAAGTTTAGGTTATAGGTTATAGGTTAAGGTTTTAGGTCATAGGTTTTGGTTTAGGTTAAGGTTATCGGTTTAGGTTTAGGTTATAAGCTATAGGTTTAGGGAATTGAGAATAGGTTAAGGTTTAGGTTTAGGAAATCGGGTTCAGGTTCAGGATCGGGTTTAGGTTTGGGTTTTCAAGTTTAGGTTTAAGTTTAGGTTATTGAGTTGAGATTAGGATTAGGTGTAGGTTTAGGTTTAGGGATTTGAGAATACAATTAGGTTTTAGGTTTAAGCTTAGGTTTAGGTTTTAGGTTTTAGGTTAAGGTTTAGGTTTTAGGTTTAGGTTAAGGTTAGGTTATAGGTTATAAGTTTAGGTTATAGGTTATAGGTTAAGGTTTTAGGTCATAGCTTTTGATTTAGGTTTAGGTTAAGGTTTAGGTTTAGGTTTGGGTTTAGGTTATAAGTTGAAAAGGCCAAGCTATGTGTCCTAGAGGGGGGGTGAATAGGACAATGCCAAATAAAACTTATAACAGCGGAATTAAAAAGAATATGATAGCCAAAGTAAATCACAATGCAGGAAAGTAAAATAACCTCAAAATTCAGATCTTGAAAGGTTGATACAAATGTTGTTCTAAGGACAACCTTACACCAAAAACCAGAGTTTATGGTAGGACAACCTTATTTCTAGAAAGATCTTTGTATCAAATCTCAAACCGAAGAGGAATACAGAAATAAATACAAACTGAATTAAAATAAATTGTAATCACAAATGTATTGTTCTAGGGACAGCCATACACCATAAAAATGGTAGGACAACCTTGCTGGAATAACTTTCAAAGGAAATTGAAAATCAAGCTGATAAAGGAATAGTAGAAAATAAATTCTAAACTATTACAAAATTCTCACAAAGCTTGAATTAAATGATTACAACATTCACCACCATACATACATCCCACAAAAGAATAATTAAAGATTAGAAGTATAAATCATTCAACCACAACACAAGGGATTATAGTGGTTCGCCTGTGTGTTCACCAACTGTTAAACAACAACCACACAAAATGCTACTCCACTCCTAATATCCTCACAAAGGGGATATTAGCGTTCACTAACAAAATAGGTTTTCCTAGGTTCACCTAAAACCTTTACAATTGTGTCTTTATCTATGGGCTTACACAATTAAAAAACCCCACTTCTGAGTTTTCCTGGCTCTCCTTAGAAAACCATTACAACAAGATTTTTCTGGCAAATCTTGAAAGAAACCAAAACAAAAAGGAATTTACAATTGAATGTAAAATACCTGAATATCTCCTTCATTGTAGCAGCTCGGTAGAACTAAATCAGAGTAGATGATTGAATGTCCAAGTTCAATGTCCAGTACTCAATTACAATGGTTATAATTCTAATAGATTTTAAATTAAACCAAATAGGGCTTGCCTTAATTGATTTTGATTCCAAAGAAAGGGAATAACAATTCCTCTTATTAAATCAGATTGGAATAGCAGAAACAAAATCAATTAAATAAAGCTAAGGAAAGAGAATATTAAATAAGCACACTTAGCTTAGATGGAACACAGAATTATCTCTCAGAAGTTCGACGAAGATTGACTTGAATGGATTAAGTAAATCGATGATTTCTTCTGAGATTCGTGCACTATTTATAAGTGAGAAGATCGGGTCTTCGACTGGTCTAGGGAGCTCTTCGACTAGTCGAAGCAATAACAGATATTTGAAAAATTCGGCGGGATATGCTTTGACCGTTCTACGACTGGTCGAAGGTCTCCTACGACTGGTAGTAGGTCACCTACGATTGGTCGTAGATCTCCTTCGACTGGTCGTAGGTCCTGAAAAGCTTCGCTGGAATTCGAGTCGAAGATTTTCGACTGGTCGTAGATGCAGTCGACACTGTTCCTACGACTGGTCGAACAGATTCCTGGACTAGTCGAAGCCTAACAGATTTCATCCGGAATTTATAACAAACTCACGACTGATCGAGGAATTTCTTTGACTGGTCGAAGCAACTCTAGGATTAGTCGAAGAAGGCCTAGGACTAGTCGAAGAACAGGCCAAACTCATGTAAAATAAACATTCGGTTTATGTATCCGAAATGACCTACTTCTAAGGTCAACCTATGGTCAGTCAAACCTCAACCATGAAGTAAAGGACATTGAAACATTCAGAACTAGTGACCTTGAAGTATGAGCCTTGAAGTCTTGATGTAGATCGATCTTGAAATCTTGATGTAGCTTAATCTTGAAAGGGTCTTGAGTTCTTTACCAACTGCCTTGTACTCTTCAGCTTGAGTCTTGTCTTGTGAGCTTTACTTGTTGTGAGCTTAGCTTGTTCATGAATGCTGATCCTTGAGAGAGCTTTACTTATGCAAGTTATATATAACATAACAGTGATTTTGGCACCACAAATTTGACAACAGACAGGGATATAAACTATAGCACTTACAATCTCCCCCTTTGTCAAATTAGTGACAAAACACATAACCAAGATAAACAAAAGTAAAACAACTGGTTAATAGCTGCAAATCAATATTCAATATTCAACATTCAACCAGTTTCATTCAACAAGCTCAAACATACTCCCCCACTCCCCCTGAGTAACATAATCAATGCTATTCCTCTCACAATCACATCGTTAAGAACAAACCATTCTCTCCCTTTTTGTCATAATATGACAAAGGAGAACTAAATAAAGGAATATATGAAGTAAACATGAGGAGGTAAGAGAGTATAGCAAAACAGTGACAGAGATACTCAGCATAGCTTCACATAGAATAAATATCCAGCATAAAACATAGATAGTATCCAACTCAAAATCAGTCAAGTGCTAAGTTATAAAGTTATTACAGACCAGAAGTCTCATATAAACTACTCAGAACCAGAACTTGATGACGGAGCAGGAATAGAGGGATCAAGTTGGTGCATGCCTTTGTTCAAGCGCCTAAGATATTTGCGCATGTACTTGAATTGTAAATCATGAGCAACAGACATGTTTTCCAACTTTACATTTATATTCTCAACTTTACCCTCTAATGCACTCAGACGTGCATCAACATCAGATGGTACAAAATCTGGATCATTTGCTGAGTCAGAATTCAGTTCCTCAAAAATGTCATCCATATTAATGTCATCACCAGCTTCTTCATGACCACCACCACCACCACCACCTTGTTCAGGAAGTAGATCCAACTTCATCTTATTGATATTCGTATTGTTGAAGATCAAATGATGGATAGGTGCCTCATCAACCGGCATATCGACTAACATATGTGTAGCCAATACAGTCATTAAATAGGCAAAAGGAATGTCACTATGACCAGGATGGAGTCTAAACTGAAGAATGAAATGACAGGTTAAGGATGGTAAACAAATCTGAGTACCATTGAAAATAGCATGGATAACACGAACCATAAACGAAGTCAAGTTAGATTTATTACCCGAACGAGGATACAGATTAGACACAAAGATTCTGTGGAGAATTCTGTAGTTGGGTAACAAATACCTTGCGGGGAGCGCGATCCCTTTTTGAGTCCATTGAACATCCATGTTGCACAAATCTCTAGTGAGCATGCATTTTTCAGACATTGAGGGTTTATCAGTTAAGTTATGGATAGGAATACCCTCCTCATTCACAGGAATGTCCATAAGGGCTGAAATTAAATGACGATCAACGTCAAAAGGCCCTTCTCTAGTAGAAATTTGAAAAGTTAAATCATCCTGTGAAAAAGCACTAATACATGTAAACATGGATTGGGCAATGGACCGGTATGCAGGCCCACCCCAATGTAATAAGTTAACCCAACCTACAGCTTCAAGCATAGGAAGGATGTTAAAAGATGCAATATGATTAACATCAACACGATGTTCAACAATAACATTACATGATCTAATGTCCCTAACATATGATGGATCATCATTGGGAACAAGAAGATGACGTTTAGAGATAGCGGTCGATCTGGAGGAAGAAGAAGGACCACGGGAAGTAGTTTTTCTACCTCTAGAAGCCATTTGCAACAAGGATTTCAAGAAATTAAGAAGTTGCAAAGGATTGAGAAGCGGGTTTATACAAAATAGATTTTTTAAAATCCAAACCTCAAATCTCAATGATTTTCAAAATAGAAAGCTTCAAGAGAGAAAAGGAAACAATCTAGACACAAATCTATAAGAAAAATGGGATTTGGAACACTAACCTTGAAGAACTTGAAGAATGGGTTCGACAAGTCAAAGCTCGGCTCCAAGGAGAAGAAAAATGAAATGAGGAAGAAAGCAAAAATCTTTAATTTTAAGTGAAACCCGTGCTCTACGACTGGTCGTGGGTATCTACGACCGGTCGTAGGACGACTGGTCGTGTATACTCACGACTGGTCGAAGAAAACCCAAAAATTTAAATTTCTTACAAATTATACAAAAATTGGAATTCAATCTAGCAAATATATACACTATAATACAAGTAGGCATAAATAATCAATTTAAAATGCACATGCCAAGATCAAATTTCATCTTTTTGAACCTGCTTTTATTGAGAGGTTTTGTGAAAATGTCAACTCGTTGATCTTCAGTAGGAATATATTCTAGAGATATAACTTTTTCTTCTACTAATTCCTTTATATAATGAAATCTAATGTCAATGTGCTTAGTACGAGAATGCTGAATAGGATTTTTTGAAATATTTATCGCACTGGAATTATCACAATGTAATAACATAGAATCCTGTTTAATTCCATAATCACTTAGCATTCGTTGCATCCAAACAAGTGTAGCTCAATCTTGAAAGTGCGATATACTCAACTTCAGCTGTTGAAAGTGATATAGAATTTTGTTTCTTACTAAACCAGGAAACTAGACAATTTCCAATGTAAAAACAACCACTACTGGTTGATTTTCTATCATCTAGATTATCAGCCCAGTCAACATCCGAGTACCCAGCTAATTGGACATTGGTTTCATGAGGATACCAGAGACCGAGATTTACAGTACTTGCGACATATCTAATAATTCGCTTGACAGCAATCAAGTGAGATTCTTTTGGATCAGATTGATATCTTGCGTAAATACCAACACTTAGAGAAATATCAGGTCTACTAGCAATTAAATATAACAAACTACCAATCATACTCCGATAAAGTTTTGAGTCAACATTTTTACCATTAGAGTCTTTTGATAGTTTCAGGGTAGTACTCATAGGAGTATCGAACTTCTTGCCATTCTCAAATCCAAATCTCTTTATTAGATTCAAAGCATACTTAGATTGAGAAATGAATATTCCTTCAGGTTGTTGCTTTACTTGCAATCCAAGGAAATAAGTCAATTCCCCAACCATGCTCATTTCGAACTGTGATTTCATCAAATCTGCAAACTCAGTAGTTAAGTCAGTATAAGTTGATCCATAAATGATATCATCAACATAAATCTGTACCATTAAGATATGATCATTATGTTTTTTAACAAATAGAGTTTTATCGACAGATCCCATTTGAAAATTATGACTTAAAAGAAATTTCGTTAGTTTCTCATACCATGCCCTAGGTGCTTGTTTTAATCCATAAAGTGCCTTTTTAAGCCGATATACATAATCAGTATTTTTGGAATCTTCAAATCCCATTAGCTGTTCAACATAGACTTCTTCATGTAAATCGCCATTTAGAAAAGCACTTTTCACATCCATCTGATAGATCTTTATCTTTTTAAAACATGCAATGGATATAAATAGTCTGATAGATTCAAGACGTGCTACTGGTGCAAAGGTTTCATCAAAATCAATCCCTTCAATTTGAGTATAACCTTGTACCACTAGTCTAGCCTTGTTTCTAATTATATTTCCACACTCGTCAGACTTATTTTTAAAAATCCATTTTGTTCCAATGATGTGTTTATCTTTAGGTCTTGGTACGAGATACCAAACATCATTTCTTAAGAATTGGTTGAGTTCATCTTGCATCGCAACAATCCAGTTTTCATCAGCAAGAGCTTCTTTTACGTTAGATGGTTCAATTTGGGATGTAAAACATACATAATTACATATATCCTCAAGTTGTTTACGGGTGCGAACACCGGTGAGAGGATTTTCAAGAATTTGTGTGGTTGGATGATCTTTAACAGTCCTCAACTCAGAATCAGCCTGATTCGACGAAGTATCGGATTTATCAATGATTAGTACTTCATCATTATCTGAATTAGAAATTGGCGTGTTTAAGTGATCATCAATGACAACATTAATGGATTCTTGAATCACACCAGTCCTTTTGTTCAGAACCCTATAAGCTCGACTGTTTAAAGAATATCTTAAAAAAATACCTTCATCACTCTTCGTATCGAATTTTCCCGAATTTTCACGATCACGTAAAATATAGCACTTGCTGCCAAACACTTGAAAGTATTTAACAGTAGGCTTTTTATTGAACCACAATTCGTAAGCCGTTTTATTATTATCTTTGCTAGTGTAGACTCGGTTAATAATATAGCAAGTTGTGTTGACTGCTTCAGCCCAAAGATTTTTAGAGAGCTTCATGCTATTCAACACGACGTTAGCCATTTCTTGAAGCACCCTATTCTTTCTTTCTACAATTCCATTTTATTATGGAGTTTTGGGAGCAGAGAATTCATGTAATATTCCTTGGTCGGTACAGAACTTCTCAAAATTGCTATTCTCAAATTCAGATCCATGATCACTACGAATTTTACTGATTTGAGAAGATTTTTCAGTTTGAATCCTTTTGAAAACTTTTCTTACTTCTTCAAGGGTTTCAGATTTATCCCTTAAGAAGACTACCCAAGGGAATCTAGTAAAGTCATCAACTATTACCAAGATATACTTTTTACCACCACGACTTTCCGTTCTGGTAGGTCCTACCAGATCCATGTGGAGAAGTTCGAGTGGTCTTAATGTGGTATTTGAATTCACCTTTTTGTGTGAGTTCTTTGTTTGTTTGCCTATCTGGCACTCACCACATATTTTATCTAAGTTCTGAAGTTTGGGTAAACCTCTTACAAGTTCTTGTTTGCTCAATCTATATAAATTTTGATAATGTACATGTCCAAGACATTTGTGCCATAAATTCGTCTCATCTGTGTGGACCATGTAACATGTTTGATTAGATGAGCTAGATTCACTAATAATATAGCAATTTTCAGATGTTCTACGTCCAGTTAATATTACAGAACCCTTATTGTTTATTATCTCACAGCTTTGATCAGAAAACCGAACATTATGGTTATTATCACATATTTGAGATATACTACGCAAGTTATGTTTTAAGCCTTCAACGTATAAAACATTTTTAAACACAGGCAGATTAAAAAGTTGAACCATACCTTGGCCTATAATCTTGCAATTGCTATCATCGCCAAATGTGACTGAACCATCAGTCATATCTTTTAGATCCGTGAATAAAGCTTTGTCACCTGTCATATGCATGGAGCATCCACTGTCTAGGTACCACTTTGAATGACTTGTTGCTTTAAAAGCAGTGTGAGCAACCAAGCAGGTGACTTTAGGAACCCATTTCATAACTGTTTTGGGTTTAGAAACATAGTTGGTCTTCTTTTGTGTATATTTGTAGGAATGACCTATAGAGTTAGATTTTAAGAGCTCCTTGAGTAAATCAACTATCTTTTCAGCTAGTGGATTTTGCTTTTGATTAAAGTTGACATGGCTGCTTCTAGGTTTTTGAAAAGTTTTTGAATTTCTAGAAAAATCTTGATAAGTACTTTTCCCTTTTGAGTTTGAGGACTCTCCTTTAACAAACATAGGAGGAGTATACTTTTGTTTAGGAGGTAAATTTTTATCATAGCCCAACCCGGATCGATCGCCACATTTTCTTGATTCGGATAAAAGTTTCTCTAACTTTGGATCACCTTGGGCATATTTCCATGTGTCCTTTAGACTCAGAAGAGAAGATACTTTAGTTTTAAGTTTCTCAATTTCAGATTTTAAATAAACAATTAGTGAGTTTTTGAATTCCAAATCACATTTTGATTTTTCAAAATAATCTAAAATTTGTGATTTTTCTAAGACACGTGATTCAAAACAATTTTTGAGTTTAGAAAACTTTTCTTTTTGAAGTTTAAGTTTGACAGCAATTTTACAACTTTCCTTATATAGGGCATTGTAAGCGTCTTGAAGATCATCTTCATTTTCACATTCATTATTCAGATTTTCTTCACTTGTAGAGTCATTATCTGAAAATGTGAATTTGGCTAGAGTCATAAGAGCTTTAACCTCATTGCCCGACTCAGTTTCAGAATCTTCTGATTCAGAAGAACCTTCAGAATCAGATGATTCATCCCACGTAGCCAACATACCCTTCTTCTTGGGTTTGTCCCTTTTAGGACATCTATTTGCTAAGTGCCCATATTCTTGACAGTTGTAACATTGACTATCTTTCAAAGATTTTTGAGATTTGGGTCTAAACTTCTTTTCATCATTTGATTTTTGAAAATCAACCCTTTTCTTATTTTTGAAAATCTTGTAAAATTTCTTAGCTAAAAGAGCCATATCATCTTCTGAATCAGAATTTTCTTCTGAATTACATTTAAAAGATTTTAGTGCGATAGATTTACCTTTAGGAGCTTTAAAGTTTAACTCGTAGGTTTGTAGAGAACCAACTAGTTCTTCTACCCTCATATTATCCGTATCACGAAGTTCCTGGATCGCAGTTACTTTAGAATTGAACCGTTCAGGAAGTGAGCGTAATATTTTTGCACACACTTTACTTTCTGGGATTTTATCGCCAAGACCCCACATTGAGTTTACAATGTCATTTAATTTAGTGTAAAAGTCCATAAAGATTTCATTTTCCTCCATATGAATTTCTTCAAATCTGGTTGTGACGAGTTGGACTTTAGATTTTTTGACAATTGTAGTACCCTCGTGTGTCATTTCTAATATATCCCAAGCTTGCTTTGCATTATCACAGGAAATGATTCTTTTGAACTCATCCAGTGATAGTGCGCAAGTAATTGCATTTAGTGCTTTAGCATTTGCACTACTCTCACTTTTCTGAAGAGTGGTCCATTGGTAATATGGTGTGGTTTTCATAGACTTTGAACCGTCAACCCAGCAACTTCCATGATAGGAGGATTCCATTCAGTCACTGTGGCTTGCCACACATTTTCATCCATTGATTTGAGGAAGATCCTCATTCTGGCTTTCCAATAGGCTTAGTTGGAGCCATCAAAGGGTGGAGGCCTAGTGACTGAAAGGCTATCAAAATTTGACATCTTAAATAGCTTAAATCGTTAGCTCAGGAATTAAATCCAAGAATAAAAAGAGCTATTAGGCTTTGATACCACTTGAAAAGGCCAAGCTATGTGTCCTAAAGGGGGGGGGGGTGAATAGGACAATGCCAAATAAAACTTATAACAGCGGAATTAAAGAGAATATGATAGCCAAAGTAAATCACAATGCAGGAAAGTAAAATAACCTCAAAATTCAGATCTTGAGAGGTTGATACAAACGTTGTTCTAAGGACAACCTTACACCAAAAACCAGAGTTTATAGTAGGACAACCTTATTTTTAGAAAGATCTTTGTATCAAATCTCAAACCGAAGAGGAATACAGAAATAAATACAAACTGAATTGAAATAAATTGTAATCAGAAATGTATTGTTCTAGGGACAGCCATACACCATAAAAATGGCAGGGCAACCTTGCTGGAACAACTTTCAAAGGAAATTGAAAATCAAGCTGATAAAGGAATAGCAGAAAATAAATTCTAAACTATTACAAAATTCTCACAAAGCTTGAATTAAATGATTACAACATTCACCACCATACATACATCCCACAAAAGAATAATTAAAGATTAGAAGTTTAAATCATTCAACCACAACATAAGGGATTATAGTGGTTCGCCTGTGTGTTCACCAATGTTAAACAACAGCCACACAAAATGCTACTCCACTCCTAATATCCTCATACAGGGGATATTAGCGTTCACTAACAAAATAGGTTTTCCCAGGTTCACCCAAAACCTTTACAATTGTGTCTTTGTCTGTGGGCTTACACAATTAAAAAACCCCACTTCTGAGTTTTCCTGGCTCTCCTTAGAAAACCAATACAACAAGATTTTTCTGGCAAATCTTGAAAGAAACCAAAACAAAAAGGAATTTATAATTGAATGTAAAATACCTGAATATCTCCTTCGTTGTAGCAGCCCGGTAGAACCAAATCAGAGTAGATGATTGAATGTCCAAGTTCAATGTCCAGTACTCAATTACAATGGTTATAATTCTAATAGATTTTAAATTAAACCAAATAGGGCTTGCCTTAATTGATTTTGATTCCAAAGAAAGGGAATAACAATTCCTCTTATCAAATCAGATTGGAATAGCAGAAACAAAATCAATTAAATAAAGTTAAGGAAAGAGAATATTAAATAAGCACACTTAGCTTAGATGGAGCACAGAATTATCTCTCAGAAGTTCGACGAAGATTGGCTTGAATGGATTAAGTAATTCGATGATTTCTTCTGAGATTCGTGCACTATTTATAAGTGAGAAGATCGGGTCTTCGGCTGGTCTAGGGAGCTCTTCGACTAGTCAAAGCAATAACAGATATTTGAAAAATCCGGCGGGATATGCTTTGACTGTTCTACGACTGGTCGAAGGTCTCCTACGACTGGTCGTAGGTCTTCTTCGACTGGTCGTAGGTCCTGAAAAGCTTCGCTGGAATTCGAGTCGAAGATTTTCGACTGGTCGTAGATGCAGTCGACACTGTTCCTACGACTGGTCGAACAGATATCTGGACTAGTCAAAGCCTAACAGATTTCATCCGGAATTTGTAACAAACTCACGACTGATCGAGGAATTTCTTAGACTGGTCGAAGCAACTCTAGGACTAGTCGAAGAAGGCCTAGGACTAGTCGAAGAGCAGGCCAAACTCATGTAAAATAAACATTCGGTTTATGTATCTGAAATGACCTACTTCTAAGGTCAACCTATGGTCAGTCAAACCTCAACCATGAAGTAAAGGACATTGAAACATTCGGAACTAGTGACCTTGAAGTATGAGCCTTGAAGTCTTGATGTAGATCAATCTTGAAATCTTGATGTAACTTAATCTTGAAAGGGTCTTGAGTTCTTTACCAATTGCCTTGTACTCTTCAGCTTGAGTCTTGTCTTGTGAGCTTTACTTGTTGTGAGCTTAGCTTGTTCATGAATGCTGATCCTTGAGAGAGCTTTATTTATGTAAGTTATATATAACATAACAGTGATTTTGGCACCAAAAATTTGACAACAGACAGGGATATAAACTATAGCACTTACTTAAGTTAAATATACTTTGGTTATAGGTTATAGGTTTAGGTTTAGGTTATAGGTTTAGGTTATAGGTTATAGGTTATAGGTTTAGGTTTAGGTTTAGGTTTAGGTTTAGGTTTATGTTTAGGTTATAGGTTTAGGGATTTGAGAATAGGTTTAGGTTATAGGTTTAGGTTTTGGTTATAGGTTTAGGTTAAGGTTAAGGTTATAGGTTTAGGTTTAAGTTAAGGTTATAGGTTTAGGTTTAGGTTAGGTTATAGGTTTTTGGTTAAGGTTTAGGTTATAGTTATAGGTTTTGGAATTTGAGAATAGGTTTAGGTTATAAGTATAGGTTTAAGTTAGGTTATTGGTTAAGGTTTAGGGTATTGAGTTTAGGTTATAGGTTCAGGTTATAAGTTATAAGTTATAGGTTTAGCTTAAGGTTTAGGTTATAGGTTTTGGGATTTGAGAATATGTTTAGATTATAAGTATAGATTTAGGTTAGGTTGTAGGTCAAAGTTTAGGGAATTGAGTTTAGGTTATAAGTTATAGGTTTAGGTTAAGGTTTAGGCTGTAGTTATAGGTTTTGGGATTTGAGAATAGGTTTAGGTTATAGGTTATGGGTGTGGTCCCTGCAAATACAAATATAAACACGGCTTGCTCCAATTGGCTAGGCCCTTCCAATGTTGTCCATAGGAAATGGACAACTTCATCATGATCATAACAGCGGTTCCCACCTTCCATGGACCCCGCTCATCCGGATAGCTCCAACGCACATCCGGGTCTACTCCATTAATTTCGAGCAAATACATAAACACGGCCTGTCTAAATAGCTAGGCCCCCCAATGGTTATAACAGTGGTTCCCACCTTCCAGGGACCCCCGCTCAACATCCGGATACATAAATGGGTACAGTTTCAAAGAACATTATTAGCAATGTTTCAAATGCATACCTCCCTTTGAAAGTCCTTCAGTTGATCCTCATGAAAGTCCTAATCTGTAAGAGCCTTAACGGCAACATCCTACATTCCATGATTGAATAAATAAGAAGATGCATCACCTTTAATTTCAAGTCAAATAAAAATGGGACAGAGAACCGTGTAAGAAACACGAAGAAAAATGTGGATTTCTTTGAATATGATAGAGAGATTGGTCCAGGAACTGAACCACAAATTACTCTCATCAAGTTAGTTATCAGAATAACATTTCCAGAGAAGTTCCCTGCATTAAACACTTGCCTATGTAATTTAATTGCCTTCAGTAAAATCAAATTATTGTCTAAAAAGAAATGCACGTCACGCATGTGAAACATCATTTTCAAACCAAACTACACTCGTTATTTTCAAATCTCATGCAGCCACTTCATTCCCCCACTGTAACACCCTGAAATTCGGGGGTCGAGCATAACTCAGCTCCAGAGTTCCAAAACATCACTTATGCAACATATTTAATGATGGATGTATGTTGTCTGTATTAGTGCATAAAACATGGAATAGATTAAGCCAAAGTGCAGATATAAATCGGGGATAAGTGAAGAAAGCAAGCAGAAGACTTAAAGAAATATATGTGTGTACATGTGCGAATCCCTGAAATACATACACATACCAGGTCATAATGTAAGTGTTGCTATCAAAATTACAAGTATCAAATTACATCATTTAATTCCCAAAAGAAATCCCAGCATCCCGCGCATCAGAACAAGGCTCACTAGAACCCGTCTGAAAACTGCATAAAAGAGAAAGCAGCCTCATCATCATCAATCTCCCGCTCTGCCTCAAAAGTCGCCTCAACATCTGCAACATCAGCAACTAAGACAGAGTCTGGTGGGTGTTTAACACCGCCCCAGAACATGGGAGTGAGTGATCAACTCAGTGGAACAATAAAGCAAAGGTTAACATGTTATCAGTTCAATCAAGCAGTAATGATAAAGAAGAACAATTAAACATGTCCTAAGTACTCTTGTTAATGCAAGGATGCATGCAGAATGATGCGTGCCCTCACGCGTACACCTTCAGCGTCTTCATCTTACGTTACGCATGACATCGCCTCAAAGTGCGCCACGTCTACAAAGCACATGCAAATGCGGTGCATGAACATGATTACCAAGTTGTTATTAGTCCTTTTCATACAGCAGGGTTGGGAAGCTAAGGTACCTTCCTCATATCACCATCCAAACAGTGATCCATTTTAGGGTCGTCAGTCCTAGACATCTCATACGATCATATGGTTTGAGGTCGTTGCAAAGGGCTCGTCACCAATCAATGCACGCCTATCATACCTTCATTACTACACTAAGGCTCGTCACCTCAATGCGGTATCCAGGCATGCTCGAGGTCACTACAAAGGGCTCGTCACCAATCAATGTAGGCCGACAGCACGAATATAGTGTCCCATACCACCATCAGCTCACGAGTTTAGTTGCTCACTGGTCACTACAGGGAGGCTCGTCACCCCAGCGTAGGCCGATAGCTCGACCACGGTGTCTCATACCACCATGTCCGGCTCATGAGTCTTAGCGGATCAAGGTACCATGGTTATTAGGATTTCATTGGTAAGTTCGGTACCCTAGATTCAAGCAGTAACATCCATACATGGTGAACATACATCGGACAATCGGGTTACCTGACGAACTCGACTAGCACGAGCGCACGTTGGGTTGAGCGACATAGAGTGCGCAAACACTCTACGTGGCCAAACCACTGCCGACAACTCTAATACGACTTGGGTTCGTCTAATTACGTCCTACGTGGCGAAAGCAACCTCAGCCACGAACTTAAGGCCGATTACCGATTTCCTGAACTATTCATAGTCCCAAACACAATCCACTATAACAGATATTGATATCAACAATTTAGAATAGTAATGGAACAACAACTCAAATCATATGGTACGCAAGCATTTAAAGAATATCAACTTAACTTGGATTTAAGCATAAGTAAGACTTAAAATTAAACAACAAGGAATGTAACTTGCATGAAGGAAATCATACACACTAATAGGAGAGTTGAGAATAGCTTCTCAACGCCCATACTAGGCTGATATATCACACTTTAGGTCATTCAGACATTTCTACAAACACTTAGAATACATAATACAACATACATGACGTATGTTGAAATACACGCATTTGGACAATTCCTTTTACCAAGGAGTTATCGCACATACATCTAGCATAAATACACGACAAATAATCATGGCAATCACAGGTTCATATTTTATAGGTATACGATACTTTATACATACACGTAGAATACACAAATCTCAATATAACACATGCATATCAGGAACGCAACATAAACATAACATTTAGCATGTGAAATCTCATCCATAGCAAGAATAAACTATTCACTGGCATTGAAAGCCTTGAAAAACATAACCTATACGATTAAAGTCTGCACCTTAATCCAGAAAAGAACACCAAACTGATTTCAGACGATATGTCTTCGTCAACGGCGACAGGATAACCTAAGGCAAGAATAGAAATGAGCTACAGCAACACAAGGACTAATCTAAGCTCTAACACAGATTAGGGTTAAGTTAACTTACCCAAGGATGAACTCAGAATCGCCAGAATAACGATTCTAAAGTGAAGGTTTAAGGATGAAGAAGAACAGGAAAGAATCTAAGATGATTCACCAACTTCTCACTCACTTTCTCTCTCTTCTCCTCTCTCTTTCTAAGCTAGGGTTAGGAAATTCGTATGGAAAAGAGAACTAGGGTTTTAAGGACTATAAATAGGCTTAATATTGATGAAAATAACCACAGGGCCAAGGTATACTTAGCGTATAACCAAAACAAGCCTCTCTCGATCCAACGGAGCACTTCAGGTGGGCCTATTACCACGAAATGTCGGACTTAAGCTCACTGACCATGGATCTAGGTCAAGCTGAGTTTTTGTACTGACCGGATCTTCAGATCAGCCATGGCGGACCACTCTCACTTCAACGGTCACCGAATCTCGATCAGGTCCACATGCACAAGGACATGCCTGGGCCACCTTCTCTGATCAGAAAGTGAAATTGGGTCAGAATCCAACGATCAGACAGCTTAAAATCATCGCGCAAACGACACGAGTCAGATTTCATAAAATCTTATTTAATTTCCAACCATTCTCACACTCTTCACTCTGAACTCAATCAAATCGACCCAGGACATCATCTGGACTTGATTTTTGAGGTGATGGTCAAGTCCAACATGGTGACCGCAACAGCCTAAGATCATCACTATCGGACTTTCGACGCGCGGTCCAGGTCTGATCCAGAACTTCCAAAAATTCCCAAGAACAACTGGATTTAGCGATGAATCCCATATTTTAGAGTAAGCTAGCGCTCACTATTCTATAGATTTAGAGTCATGCAGATCAAATTTAAAGTGATTGATGCAAATTTCACAAGCAATCGAGTTTAGCGCTAATTACCCCAAAAGGCTTTTAAGGAAAACAGAGGTAGTACTCGGGTCTTGGCATAAAATTTTTCGGGTCATTACAATCTACCCCCCTAAAAAAAAATTTCATCCTCGAAATTCATACCTTCTCATATTCCTCAAGGATCTAAGGGTAGCTCTTCCTGACCTCAGCTTCAGATTCCCAAGTAGCCTCTTCTTCACTATGATGCGTCCAAAGCACCTTCACAAGAGGGATAACCTTGCTACGCAATACCTGCTCCTTCTTGTCAAGAATACGCATCGGTCGCAGTACATAAGTGACATCCTCACTCAACTGCACTTGCTCCCAACTGATAATATGCGAAGGATCAGGAACGTACTTCTTCAGCATAGAAACATGAAATACGTTATGCACGCCCGCAAGAGGTGTGGGCAAAGCAATGCGGTATGCTACCGCTCCCACTCGATCCAGAACTTGAAATGGACCAATAAATCTCGGCGTCAGCTTCCCCTTCTTACCGAACCGCAGAACTCCCTTCATAGGAGAGACCTTCAGAAATACATAGTCTCCAACCTCAAACTCAAGCGGTCAATGCCTCGTATCAGCGTAACTCTTCTGCCTACTCTGGGCTGTCAGAAGTCGACGTCGAATGATGTCAACTTTCTCTGAAGTCACCTGCACCAACTCTGGGCCAAGCAAACTACGCTCGCCGACTTCTACCCAACAATGCGGTGCTCTGCATGAGCGACCATACAACGCCTCATAGGGAGCCATGCCGATACTCGCCTGGAAACTGTTATTATACGCGAACTCTGCATACTGAAGACAATCATCCCAACTGTCCTTGAAATCCAAAACACAAGCTCGCAACATGTCTTCCAGGACTTGATTCACGCGTTCTGTCTACCCATCTGTTTGCGGATGAAACGCGGTGCTGAACTTCAATTTCACACCCATCGTTTCCTGAATACGAGTCCAGAAGATAGATGTGAAACGCGTGTCTCTATCATACACAATCTCCAAGGGAACACCATGCAGACGTACAATCTCCTTGATATACAGCCTAGCCAACTCGTCTGCAGAATTTGTGACTTTGATCGGTAAGAAATGCGCCGACTTTGTCAATCGGTCGACGATCACCCAAATAGAATCAAATCCCTTTCTCGTTCTCGGCAACCCAGAAATAAAATCCACAGAGATGAAGTCTCACTTCCATTCTGCTATGGGCATGGGCTGCAGCAACCCAGGAGGACGGGGATGCTCTGCCTTGACCTATTGGCACGTGAGACAACGAGAGACAAACTCAGCAATATGAACCTTCATATTGTCCCACCAATATGATCTCCTCATATCCTGATATATCTTAGTGCTACCAGGATGCATCGCAAGCTTAGAACTATGGGCCAACTCGAGAACCTCCCGTCTCAAGTCAGGGATGTCAGGAACACATAACTGGCCACGAAATCGTAGGCCCCCATCAAAACTAACACTCCAGTCAGAGTTCTCATCTGTACTAACCCGCTTCCTCATCTTTGCCAAAAGCTCATCATCTGCCTGAGCTGCAACGATCTTCTTGTCGATAAGGGGCTGTACACGAACGTGTGCGATAACCTCATACGGCTCAACCACCGTAAGCTTCTGCTCAAAATCTCGTACAAACTCCAACATATCCCACTCTACTATCATCAACGGAGCCGCAAACTCAATAGCCTTCTTGTGACTCAACGCATCTGCCAGAAGGTTCGCCTTGCCCGGATGGTAAGAAACATCGAACTTAAAGTCTTTCAATGTTTCCATCCATCGGTGCTGCCTCATATTCAAATCACGCTGTGTGAAAATATACTTAAGGCTCTTGTGGTCGCAAAAGAGCTCGAACTCCTCACCATAGAGGTAATGTCTCCAAAGCTTTAATGCGAAAATGACAGCTGCTAACTCCAGGTCGTGCGTAGGGTAATTCTCTTCGTGTTTCCTCAACTGACGCGAAGCATAAGCAATCACCCTGTCCTTCTGCATAAGGACACAACCCAGGCCAACGCGAGAGGCATCAGTATAAATAATATACTTAACCCCTGGCTTTGGCAATACTAGCACAGGGGCGGACGTCAACTTGTCCTTCAGCTCCTGAAAAGCTACCTCCGCCATCTCATTCCAAGCAAACTTCAAATCTTTCCGTGTCAACTGCGACAACGGTTTGGCAATCTTCGAGAAGTCTTGAATGAAGCGTCGATAATAGCCTGCAAGACCCAGAAAGCTCCTTACCTCAGTAACTAAATCAGGCTGCTTCCAGTCCTGCACTGCAGCTACCTTGGCAAGATCGACAACTATCCCTTCCTTGGACACCACATGTCCCAGGAACTTGACTTCCTCTTTCCAGAAATCACACTTCTTGAACTGCGCAAAAAGATGATTCTTCCTGAGAGTATCCAAAATCGCTCTTAAGTGCTCCTCGTTTTCTTCCCGACATGCAGAATAAATCAAGATGTCATCGATAAAAACAATGACGAATCGGAACAAGAATGGCCGAAATACCCTGTTCATCAGATCCATGAACATGGTCGGTGCGTTCGTAAGACCGAACGACATCACAAGAAACTCATAGTGACCGAAGCTAGTCCTAAAAGCGGTTTTCTGCACGTCCTCATCCTTGACGCTCAACTGATGATACCCTAACTGCAGATCAACCTTTGAAAAGTACCGTGCCCCCTTCAATTGATCAAACAGATCATCAGTCCTGGGCAAAGGGTACTTATTCTTCACAGTTACCAGATTCAGCCTGCGATAATCAATACATAATCACAAAGAACCATCTTTCTTCTTCACAAACAAGACAGGTGCTCCCCAAGGAGACACACTAGGCTGAATAAAATCCAAATTCAGTAAACCATCTATCTGCTTCCTCAACTCCTCCATTTCACTCGGAGGCATATAATAGGTGGGCAAAGAAATGGGCGCCGCACCAGGCATGAGATCGATAGTAAAATCAATCTCACGCTGAGGAGGTAATCCAGGAATTGATTCAAACACATCTTCAAACTCCCAAACTACCGACGTGCTAACTAACGCCGATTCAGCCATACTCTCCAACAGAGAAGTATAATAATCAAGACGAAGAGGGTAACTGACCTGAACTGGGAAAGTAACTGTCTCGCCCTCAGGTCCATGGATGGTCACTGACCTTGCTTCACAATCGATCTCTACTTGCATCCTCGTGAGCCAATCCATGCCCATAATAATATTGTAATGATAAAGAGGTGCGATAAAGAAATCAACACGAATCAATCCACTTCCTAGATCGACCAAACAATCCATACAACGCTTGTTCATAGCAGAGAAAATCCCCGTAGTGGTAGTAAGCGTCACTCCTTGTATAGAAACAGTGCTCAGACCCAAATGCCTAACTGCCGCATATGATATAAGAGAAGTAGTGGACCCTGTATCCATCAACATAGAAACGGGAATACCTTTAATGTGCGTTGTGACCTCGAAGGATCGCAGCACCAAGTCAGACATAGGCGCTTCAGCTGAGAGTGCATGAACACAAGCCTGCTGCTGACGATTTGGCGGAGGAACCATGGGCCGCTGAGGTGGCCTGATGCTAGGTACTGCAGGTCTGAAGGATGGATGAGCTAGCGCTGAACGAAGAGGTGGAGGAGAAATAACCTGAGGCATCGGACGACTAATCCTCTGCGGTGGAGTAAAACCACTGGCCCGCATACGCGAAAAGTAAAAACGATCCAAATGCCCCGTCTTCCCACAATACGAACAGTGAAGATCAGCTCTCATTTGCTGAGCGAGCGGCGCTGAACGCCTAGGAGGAGAATCTGCTCGCGGCCTCTTGTCGAGAAAAGGTGCACCCTGAAAGTCAGGTCGCGGCCTAGGAACCATCGGTGCTCGCATATGGGACGACCTGTCCCCGTCCTGCTCTGCTTGTAAGGACATGCTCACCAACTTCGCATAAGAAGAAATGCTAGCACAGCAAATCTTCGATCGGATCTCATGCCTCAATCCCTCAGAGAAGCACCGCATCCTCATCAGCTGATCGCCAAGGATCAAAGGAACATACTGACTAAGCTCAGTGAACCGGTTCTCATACTACGTCACCGACAGCCCTCCCTGGCGGAGGCGAAGGAACTCACTCTCCTTCTCATGTCGGTACATAACCGAAAAATACTTCTCGTGGAAGCGTGCCTCAAACGCCTATCACGACTACTCAAATCCTTCCTCGACAGTGCGAAGAACACTGTCCCACCATAGACTGGCCTCCTTCTCAAACATGAAGGAGGCAAGCTCAACCTGCTCAACCTCAGAGCAGTGCAGCGGTCTCAGCATCTTAGAGATGCAATCGATCCAATACTCGGCCTCCTCGGGTCTATGAGAACCCGTAAATGTAGGAGGTTGTAAGCGCTGGAATCACTCAAAAGTGCCGCTCGCACTGGCGCTCCTAGATGGAGGCATAGGTGAAGCAGGAGGAGTTGCCCCCACTGACTGAGCAAAGATGCCAGCCATGGAAGATAGGAACTGCTGTTGCTGCTGCTGCTACTGCTGAATCTGCTGCTGCTGCATCAACAGCATCATCTGCTCAAACCTATCAGACGGCGGAGCAGACAAAGATGCATGACTCGGCTCAGGAACCGAAGGCGTGACTGGAGGAGCCATAGGTGTCGGCCCAACACCAGCATGAGACGGACCCGTTTGAGGATTTGACTGGTTATCGCTCAAGGGAGGAACCCCTGCAAACGACTCAATCAAAGAGAGACGGGCCGAAGACTTCGAACCCTTAGGAGGCATACCCTACATTCAACAGAGGATGCAACCTGTAAGATTCTGTCCATATAATCCATCCACACAACATTCACAACACACTCCAAAGATAAACAACATGCATTCCATTAAACAAAATCGTTGTAATACAAGTAGTGCAGCATTACATGAATCACGACAAGAAAAGCATGTGAACTACAACATCTAACACTTCAAACAACAACAAACAACTACAAACAACCTCCAACTACAAAGCCAACAACGGCTACACACAGAAAGAAACAACAAACAAAGCAAAGGACGACTACAACGACAACTACTCATCAGAATCAGGAGATGGAGGCGGGGCACCCCTATCCTGCAAACAACACAGGATAGACTTCAGAGTTCGAGTCACCTTCTTGAACTTATGCTTCACAAGGCCTCGAAGATCCATGATATCCTGGTATAGAACAGTCTGCCCTTCTTCAAGCCGAACAATACGGGCATCTCTGGCAGCCTGATCTGCGCTCTGCTCTGGTGCCACAGGAGGAGAGCTATCACTCGTATCTTGTGCCTCTACCTCTTCCTCGTCCTGCTTTGTTTCTTCCTCAATCTCAGTACCACCTTCAGCATAACTCTCATCCTCATAACTCTCTGACTCATCCTCACTCTCTGAGGCCTGCTGATGAGGACCAACCTCTATCTGCTTAAGGGTCGTCAGATTAATATGACGAACAGGAACCGGCTTCTCTGCTCCAAGCCTATAGCCAAACTCATGTGCAAGCTTACAAATGAGGAGGCCAAAAGGAAGCAATTCAGTCCTCCTAGTCGAACGAGCGATGAAAATAATCTGACGCAAGATGTACGTCGGCACACACAACTTCGCTTCTTGCCCCACTTGATACAGAAAATCTACCATCAGGCGCGTACACTCGCTGCGGTTGCTCCACCTTGGATATAGATTAAACGTACACATGTGGTGAAGCAAGAGGAAGTCGTCCGTCATGTTGGTAGCCAAAAGACTCCTATTAGGCTGCCATTCGACCAGACGACCACACAAGGATCGGGTGCGACGATCCCTCTCGCGCATACTGTTCAAATTCTTTTCATTGGCATGCACTTCACCAAGTGGCACATTTAGGAGTCGGGATATCAAAGTGATGTTGACCGTGGCCTCCCGACCGCTACCACAAGGAATCTTGAACTGCAGAGGCTCCAGTGAAGGATCAAGATTATTGGCATAAAAAGCTCGAACAGTACTTGCATTCGCGCGATACTCACCCTCAAACAATGGACACCAACCAGCCCCTTACAGACGCTCCAACAACAGGAACTCGCCATACAGTCGTGGATCGACATGAGCCTCAAAAAGGACCCTACGGCCTTCACAGACTCTATGCGACAACTCCGCCAACAAGGTTCTAGAGCTCGAGGATCGAGGTCCCGCTTGGTCTGGAATTCACAAGTGGCGGACGTGCTCGCGGCGGCACCTCTTGGCCTCTGTGCACGAGTTAGGCGGCTAGGCGCAGCTTCATCCATGGGCGCTCTCTTCTTCTCCATCATAGAAAGAAGGGTAGAGATGGAAAAGATGGCCGTGATAAACTCAAAGAAGGCCATGAGAAAATGAGAGAAAGAGAAATAGGAAGAAAAGGGGAAGCTTCCACACACTAGAGATCCCAAAGGAGGATTTGAGAGCTTAAATGAGAAAGAAAGGAAAGGTAAACAGCAATGGGAGGTGAAGTTTTGAGATAGGTAAGTAGGGTTTGCACGAAAATGGAAGAAGAAGAAGATTTGGAGAAGATTTGGAGGAGTTTGGAGAAGAACTTGAAGGAAAGGAGAGCTAGGGAGGGAGGTTTGTGAAGGAAGTAGGGTATAGAAGAAGTTTTAATCAACGAACCATGGAAGGGTGGGCCACACTAGGCCAAAATCACATCAGCCCGAGCTGGCCCGCCCGGCCTGGCCGCCTGTTCGGTGAGCCCTCGCCGAACTGACAATGACATCGCCGGTCTCTGGACTGACCGGCGATGGCTCACCATTTGGGCGAGGTCCTCCTGGTCCTTTAGCTCCCAAATGATTGGGTCCCCCCTGAACCCCACTGGAAATGCCCCGATCGGCCCCTTTGCATGATCCAACGCCTATCGAGCCATTCGGGCAGAAATCTGATTCAAACAGAGATTTCTTGAAGATTGAAGGGTTAAAATGGGATGATAAACCATCTAAACTCATTAATAGATTGAAGGGTTAAAATGTGTGATCAGGAGAGAGCACAGACTCGATCTCGGTGATCGTTTTCAGTAAACTTTCGTCGATAGAAGCAACGGAACATAAACACACAATCTACGATAAACTCGCACCCAAATACACTAAAGTGGCGATAGCGTGTGGTGTGTGACCATAACTCAGGTCCGGTTTAATCCAAATCATGCTCTGATACCAACTTGTAATGCCCTGAAATTCGGGGGTTGATCATAACTCATCTCCCGAGTTCCAAAACATCACTTATGCAACATATTTAATGATGGATGTATGTTGTTTATTTTAGTGCATAAAACATGGAATAGATTAAGCCAAAGTGCATATATAAATCAGGGATAAGTGAAGAAATTAAGCGGAAGACTTAAAGAAATATATGTGTGTACATGTGCGAATCCCTGAAATACATACACATACCAGGTCATAATGTAAGTGTTGTTATCAAAATTATAAGTATCAAATTACATTATTTAATTCCCAAAAGAAATCCCAGCATCCCGCGCATCAGAACAAGGCTCACTAGAACCCGTCTGAAAACTGCATAAAAGAGAAAGCAGCCTCATCATCATCAATCTCCCGCTCTGCCTCAAAAGTCGCCTCAACATCTGCAACATCAGCAACTAAGACAGAGTCTGGTGGGTGTTTAACACCGCCCCAGAACATGGGAGTGAGTGATCAACTCAGTGGAACAATAAAGCAAAGGTTAACATGTTATCAGTTCAATCAAGTAGTAATGATAAAGAAGAACAATTAATATGTCCTAAGTACTCTTGTTAATGCAAGGATGCATGCAGAATGATGTGTGCCCTCACGCGTACACCCTCAGCGTCTTCATCTTACGTTACGCATGACATCGCCTCAAAGTGCGCCACGTCTACAAAGCACATGCAAATGCGGTGCATGAACATGATTACCAAGTTGTTATTAGTCCTTTTCATACAGTAGGGTTGGGAAGCTAAGGTACCTTCCTCATATCACCATCCAAATAGTGATCCATTCTAGGGTCGTCAGTCCTAGACATCTCATACGATCATATGGTTTGAGGTCATTGCAAAGGGCTCGTCACCAATCAATGCACGCCTATCATACCTTCGTTACTACACTAAGGCTTGTCACCTCAATGCAGTATTCAGGCATGCTTGAGGTCACTACAAAGGGCTCGTCACCAATCAATGTAGGCCGATAGCACGAATATAGTGTCCCATACCACCATAATCGGCTCACGAGTTTGGTTGCTCACTGGTCACTACGGGGAGGCTCGTCACCTCAGCGTAGGCCAACAGCTCGACCACGGTGTCCCATACCACCATGTCCGGCTCATGAGTCTTAACGGATCAAGGTACCATGGTTATTAGGATTTCATTGGTAAGTTCGGTACCCTAGATTCAAGCAGTAGCGTCCATACATGGTGAACATACATCGGACAATTGGGTTACTTAACGAACTCGACTAGCATGAGCGCACGTTGGGTTGAGCGACATAAAGTGCGCAAACACTCCGCGTGGCCAAATCACTGCCGACAACTCTAATACGACTCGGGTTCGTCTAATCACGTCCTACGTGGCGAAAGCAACCTTAGCCATGAACTTAAGGCCGATTACCAATTTCCTGGACTATTCATAGTCCCAAACACAATCCACTATAACAGATATTGATATCAACAATTTAGAATAGTAATGGAACAATAACTCAAATCATATAGTACGCAAGCATTTAAAGAATATAAACTTAACTTGGATTTAAGCATAAGTAAGAGTTGAAATTAAACAGCAAGGAATGTAACTTGCATGAAGGAAATCATACACACTAATAGGAGAGTTGAGAATCGCTTCTCAACGCCCATACTAGGCTGATATATCACACTTTAGATCATTCAGACATTTCTACGAACACTTAGAATACATAATACAACATACATGACGTATGTTGAAATACACGCATTTAGACAATTCCTTTTACCGAGTTGTCGCACATACATCTAGCATAAATACATGACAAATAATCATGGCAATCACAAGTTCATATTTTATAGGTATACGGTACTTTATACATACACGTAGAACACACAAATCTCAATATAACACATGCATATCAGGAATGATACATAAACATAACATTTAGCATGTAAAATCTCATCCATAGCAAGAATAAACCATTCACTGGCATTAAAAGCCTTGAAAAACATAACTTATACGATTAAAGTCCGCACCTTAATCCAGAAAAGAACATCGAACTGATTTCAGACGATATGTCTTCGTCAACGGCGACAGGATAACCTAAGGCAAGAATAGAAATGAGCTACAGCAACACAAGGACTAATCTAAGCTCTAACACATATTAGGGTTAAGTTAACTTACCTAAGGATGAACTCAGAATCGCCGGAATAACAATTCTAAAGTGAAGGTTTAAGGATGAAGAAGAACAGGAAAGAATCTAAGATGATTCACCAACTTCTCACTCACTTTCTCTCTCTTCTCCTCTCTCTTTCTAAGCTAGGGTTAGGAAATTCGTATGAAAAAGAGAACTAGGGTTTTAAGGACTATAAATAGGCCTAATATTGATGAAAATAACCCCAGGGCCAAGGTATACTTAGGGTATAACCAAAACAAGCCTCTCTCGATCCAACGGAGCACTTCCGGTGGGCCTATTACCCCGAAAGGTCGGACTTAAGCTCACTGACCATGGATCTAGGTCAAGCTGAGTTTTCGTACCGACCGGATCTTCAGATCAGCCATGGCGGACCACTCTCACTTCAACGGTCACCGAATCTCGATCAGGTCCACAAGCACAAGGACATGCCTGGGCCACCTTCCCTGATCAGAGGGTGAAATTGGGTCAGAATCCAATGGTTAGATAGCTTAAAATCATCGCGTAAGCGACACGACTCAGATTTCATAAAATCTTATTTAATTTCCAACCGTTCTCACACTCTTCACTCCGAACTCAATCAAATCGACCCAGGACATCATCTGGACTTGATTTTTGAGGTGATGGTCAAGTCCAACATGGTGACTGTAACAGCCTAAGATCATCACTATCGGACTTTCGACGCGCGGTCCAGGTCCGATCCAAAACTTCTAAAAATTCCCAAGAACAACTGGATTTAGCGATGAATCCCAGATTTTAGAGTAACCTAGCGCTCACTATTCTACAGATTTAGAGTCATGCAAATCAAATTTAAAGTGATTGATGCAAATTTCACAAGTAATCGAGTTTAGCGCTAATTACCCCAAAAAGCTTCTAAGGAAAACAGAGGTAGTACTCGGGTCTTGGCACAAAATTTTTCGGGTCATTACACCCACTCTCTCCCTTGATTTTCCCACTCTCACCTCTCCATCTCTCTCTCTTGAAGCAAAAAGAAGAAAAAAAATCTCTAAAATGTTTTTTTAATCCATCTTCCATTTTCTTCTTAACAAGAAAATCCATATTTACTAATATTCCCATTTTTCTATTTTTCAAAAGAATGAGTTCGGACTCCGAAAGCATTAGCGCCAACACTCATACTTTCAGTCCAAACCCTAACCAAGGACTCCAAAATTACCAAACTGCCACTATGCAGGAACCTCCCAAATCTAGGAAAATCTAATGACTTACAGTCAACTATTGCATAGTATATGAACCTCAGCGGCACCACAAAGGTATACATAGTATTGCATGTTGAAATTATCTTCCAAGAATTAAAAAAAACATAATAGTCCACAAAGCACTACATCCATTCATTATTCTTGCCTATAAACCAAGAAAGCCTATATATGGCATCTATCGAGCAAGTGAGTTTACCTTGCACTTTAAACTTTCACTAAGATCATAGAGTATCAACACATGTTATATGTAAGTGTTTATGAAATTGGATAATAGAAGAAGATATAAGAGGAAGCCCAATTTCTCTAACAGTTCTGAATTGTCCAAACAAAAAGGGAAAAAAGAGAAAGAATGAAACAAATAATTAAAAAAAAAAAAATCTAATATAAAAGAAACTGAAACTGCATGTCTCCTCTTAGGCTAAAATTACTACAATCAAAGTGGCCATGTTTCCGTATATGCTAGATCAAGAGGGAGCTGAGAAGTAGGGAACACAGTCTCAAGTACTTAAAGAGTTTCCACTACCAAAGAGATTCAATCATTAGATTGTACTCATCACTAACTTAAGTTTTAGTAACAAGCATTGGTGGTAAGTTTTCTGTGACGAACTTAAGTGAGCCAAGATCATTTGTGTGGGTTCTAAAAATGGTAAAATGAACAGTAACTTACAGTAATGCAGACAATCACATACATCAAAAACTAAACAATGAAAGAAAATCAACATTTGATGGTCTAAGCAACTAATAGAGAAAAAGAAGACACAGGATCTACCAAAAGCCAAATATATGGGAGTAAGATGACAGCCTAGGTTAATTTATCAGCTACAGAAAAATCAGAATTAGCAAAAACTGAAAGGAACCATAATATATTGTTTATTCGATACTATTTAATACTATGCAACAAACTGACTTTCAACTCCAACCATAATTTTATACTGAGGCTAAAATTCCTGCCTGTGACAAACAAGGAACTTCCTCTATTTTGCACCTTGTTGGTTCATGCGAACCCAAGAAAAACACAAAAAGAGAAGCAAAATCAGCCTGGTGAAGGAGCCAGCAGCAAGGGCAGGGGCTAAATATAATTGCATTTCAAGATGTAGTAAAATATAACAAATTAAGCATCCTTTACAGTTTCAATTAAGAAGCTCTGATAAAAAATGATGTGAACCCTGTATTGCAGATAAAGCTGAATTTTGTGATGATGCTATTGTAAACTTTCTTTCTACATGCAAAACCTTCTTCTGCCTTGAAGAAAGCAAGCAATATCCCTTCTACATCAACTTGTACAAGGACCATAATCCACAAAATAAGTGAACAGTGAATTAAATAAACAAATTTATGAATCTGTTACCATTATAAAATGACAACTGCATATGTCAAGAAGGATCAATTTCACCAATCTAGCAAGTTTAAAACTGTGTCTGCATGTATTCCATTCCAATATACAAGATTAAACAAGGCCCACCAAAATTGGATTTGGAGAATTGTTATACAAAAAGAAACAAAATTTCCTTTGTGAATTTCTTCATTTCATGCTGCAGATCCAAAAATTTGGTCAAATGTGAGATTATTGGTGCATATAAGCTAATACATTAGCATTTTCATGCTGCAAATCCAAAAATTCAGTGAAATTAGAGGATCCTTTGGTAGGTTTCTTTCATTCCTCCTCTAATCATCCCATTGAAGGCAGTATCTACTATAGCGTATACATGTGGACTGTCCATAAGTTTCTGTTTATAGGCTGTAACAACATCATTTCTATAAAAAGACACCTCTTTAAAGGGATTGATTGCAACCAAAACAAGCCCTGCTTTGGTCTACAGAAAGATAAATGGGAAAGGAAGTCAATAAAGGCAATGGAGGCGGAACCAACATCACACTATGCAGAAAAATAAAATTAAGAATGATGCTCACATAAATCTTTTCATGAGAATATCTGTACTGAAGGTTGTAGAGAACTGAGGGCTAATTCAAGTAACTAAGCTGAATAAGATCACCGTCACCATCAAGGATATCTGGATTTGCAGGTAATAACTTTTCACTGGACACTGTCACCACTTGCTTGTAAAATCAGGATATAGTTAATCCAGCCAGCTTAAGGCACTCGATAGTTGTTGCTTAAAAGAAACCCATAAGTGATTTACTCACTTCCCCATGTGAAAGCGAAATAACAGTATCCACCCCTGAAATTGATTGTATCCTTCCCATCTTCCATTGCCTATTTGGAAGCCAACACCAAACACGAAGTTTCTGGAAGAAAGAAAAATGTTAAGACTTGAGATCATGCTATGAGGCAACCACAAGATGGGAAAATAATTTTTTAAAAGATAAGAGATAGGGAGAGATTGTCAACTTTTATGGAGATGATGATGATGATGATTAAAGAAAAAACCACATGAAAGAGGGTCCTAATCCACTCCCAAATCCCACTACTGCTACAAAAGATCAAAAGATTGCTAAACAGATCAAAAGAAAGAAATAATGTTGGGAACGATGACAAGATCTGCAGTTCCACATACCAAAGATGTCTTGACTCTAACTTTTAGCAAGGCACAAAATAATATATAATGGCATAAGTGACTCCAAAGACAACAAGGATGGAACAAATGCATCTAATGCAAAATGAAAGGAGATGGCTTTTTAGATTTTAGTTATTCAATTTGCAAACTTAGAAATGAGTTCCCACCCAAAT
The DNA here is from genome assembly GCF_029962835.1 of Magnolia sinica. NCBI lineage: Eukaryota > Viridiplantae > Streptophyta > Magnoliopsida > Magnoliales > Magnoliaceae > Magnolia > Magnolia sinica. The sequence continues at coordinate 52,657,835 of NC_080582.1, forward strand.
GAAAGGGCAAATTGCAAATTAAGATTAAATGTAAAAAGTCTTACGACTCACGATTCAATTAAATTCAATTCAACACCTATTGCAACTGTGAATTTTTTTTTTAAATACATCTTCAAAGCGTCAATCATTGCACCCAACTACATCTAGTAGCATAGAATAACAATAGTTACTATTTATAATCACCTCCTCATTCTAACCAACATAACTAAGCTTAAGCAATTGTCAAACACATCAAAAGTAATAAATAATGTTGGGGACAACAATGAGATCTGCAGTGCCAGAGATCAAAGGATGTCAACAAGTGCTTCTTCATTCCCAAAAGAATGTTGACCTTAAGATAATCGACGTAACAAACAATGTTTGGATTTTTATGGACGATTACAAGGCTTGTTCGAGCCTGATCTTCAACCTAGTAGCCTAGTTACCACAACAGATCGATGAAGTTTTTCAAATAAAAAAACTCACCAATCCCCGGTTCAGGGTCCACATTGAAATCTGTAAGCCCTAAAATCCCCAAATCCCTAAACGAGGGTCCACATTGAATCAAGAATCCACAAATTGCTAAGTCCCTAAATCTTTAAATGAGGGTCCACATCGAATCAGGAATCCACAAATTGCTAAATCCCCAAATCCCTAAATCGGTATTGAGATTGACAGAGATTGAGAGAGAGAGAGAGATATAGAGAGACACTTCAACCGAGCTTCAGAGAGAGAGAGAGAGGGCGTGCATGGGTAGGGCGTTCGGCAATAGTAGATCTGTGGTGGAGAGAGAAAGAGAGAGGAAGAGAGAGACATAGAGAGAGAGGAGGGGCAGGGTGCGACAGAGAGAGAGAGAGAGAGGAGAGGAGAGGGTGCGAGAGAGAGAGGGAGAGAGAGGAGGCCGCGAGAGACAGCCCACGGATTAGGGCATCTCTGGACGCGGATTAGATAGAGAGAGAGAGAGAGGGAGAGAGGGATTTAGGGTTTTGGGGTAGTGGGCGGGCGCGGGATGGTTTTTGGGGTGGATGGATTGGCTACTCCCCCTGAAACCAGCCCCATGGCTGGTGTTCGGTGGTCTGTGGGCCCCATGATGACGTATGTGTTTCATCTAATCTGTTCATCCATTTTTAAAGATCATTTTAGGCCTTCGTCCTAAAAATAAGAGGGATATAAATCTTATGTGGACCACACCACAGGAAAACAATAGTGATTGGATATCCATCATTTAAATCCTCCTAAGGTCCACTGTACTGTTTATCTGACATCCAATCTATTGGTTTCGTCATAAAGGCCTAGATGAAGGGAAAAAACAAAGATCAGCTTGATCCAATACTTTTATGGCTCCCAAAAAGTTTTTAATGGTCGACATTCATTTAACACTTTTTCCTGTAATGTGGTCCACTCGAGATTGAGATATAACTCATTTTTTTTTTGTAATACCATAAAATGATCTATAAAAATAGATGGACAGCATGGATGAAACACATACATCATGGTGGGGCCCACAGACCACCGAACACAAAAGTTGAGAGGGGTTACCCACCATTAAAACATTCATAATTATTTTTTGGGCCTGCAGAGATGTGGTTCACAAATCTAGCTCATCCATTATGTGTGTGCCACTTGGATAAGGGGTCATACCAAGTTTTAGACGCATCTAAATTTGAGGTGGGGCCCCACCAAGTGCTTTTATATGTATTAAGCATGTCTTCACATGATTTTAGATGGTATGGCCCACCAGAGTTCTGTATACGGCTGATTTTTGGGATATTCCATAATTTAAAGGGGACCCATCAAATGCATGGTGTTGATTTACGACACACGTCATGGTGGGGCCCACACAGCTCGACCTCATGGGGAGTTCCCATGAGCTGGACATATAGAACCTTTATATATATAAATATATATATATATATATATATATAGGGAAAAGGTACTATACGCTCGAACTCACGAGTCCGTCTCATGAGGTCGAGCTGTGTGATCCCCACCGTGATGCATTTCGACCATCTACCTGTTGTGGGTCAAATATTGCATATTAGACCCCAGTTATTACATGGATTTACGACCATGAAAATGTTTAAAGGCCTATTTAAATCATGTTTGTGCTGCAGGTGAATTTACGAGCATGTGACTGAAAAGGATTCTAAGAGCATGGATTTAACGTTCTGATGTCACCAAGGTAAGGGACGAACTCCAAGGGACCAAGATCGAAGGATTTACACGCCAGAGATCCGAGAAAATGAAGAAACTGAAGCTCAAGTGGCCTGAAAGATATCCAGAATGTGAGATCACAGGGTTTCCACCATCTGTTCAGCTTAAAACTTCATACATGGCCTAAAGACCATAAATTAACCATACAAGTCAAATTTCATCCATTGGATCCCTGTGAAAGTGGCCCAACGGATAGATCAGCCCCTTAAATCCTGATTTGGGGCCCGCCTGATACCTAAATATAGTTCAAATTTGGTCTCAACCCCTTAAAGAGGATGAAACAATGGATGGACGGCATGAATTTTACATATAAATCACGATGGACCCCACTTGAGTTGGGTGTGCATAGTGCACAAGTGCACTAGCCATGCACAGTAAACACAGAGACAGTTTGACCATCTCTTGACTGACAGAGAAGGAAAGTCTCTATCTCTGTTATGCAGCCCATCCGCTGGGTGATGAGTGGGCCACCACCTTAGATCATGAGGTCAATCTGGACTGTCCATTCGTTCCAAAAGGTCAAAAAGACCGTACACATGAAGCTTTTCCAGACCCATGCTCGCACACAGGAAAATCTTGATCAAACGCATGTCGGATGGTAGAATAGGAACTCTGGTGGGACACATCAAATCCAATCCAAAAACATTTATACACGAATGGTTTTTTAACACGAATCTAATGGACAGTGTGGATTTTTCAACCAACAAGGATCATGGGCCCCACCAACATCACAGCGTAAGATGTTTACACAAGCCCTGTTTCAGCGTTCGGACGTTGCCCGTGATTTGCGGGCAGTTGTGAGCCACAATCATAGTCCATCTCATCGATCCAAACCGTCCATCATGTAGGGTGCTCAAAAAGTCCCAAGGGACGTTCTCCTTTTCAACCGAAAGCAAGGGAAGATGGGGGTATCTACCTGTGTTTTCGGTGCGAAAACCGTATGCGTGTCCGGCTACGAAACGACTTGTTGGCTGCGTAAATATTTGTGAAGGCAGCTTCTAAAAACAGCCTATCCATCGACTCAAGCAGCAACCGACCTCCTTACAGATGTCTATAAAGAGAGAAAGAGTGGAGTGCAACGGGGATATCTCGACTTGGGGCTTCAATGTGGATGCAAGAGAGAGAGAGTAAAGTAGTTAGAATTTGTTTCATATTTTCGATTTTGTTTTTGGCCCAATCATGTTGGGCTAAACCTCTTAGCTAGGGCTAAGAGGTGAAGCTTGTAGCATAATTAGGACGTTTGCTTGGCTTTGAATTCATGTTTTGTTGAACTCTTATGGATTCTAGTTATTTCTGAAGGTATATTTTTAGTTTTTAATGGTTTGTTATGACTCAAATTACTATGGATCTGTGATAGCTTTAAGTATGTTTTTCCCATTATTGAGATTGTGAAATTAGTAAGTCCTGTTGTTCACCATCGTCCCATGGGCATGGTAGGGTGACGGAATCCTTCCTAACCTTCACAATTCTCTCATGATTGGCTGTGAGATTGGTAAATTGTTGTTGTTTGCCGTAATCTCTTGGGCATGGTTAGGTGACGGGATCACTTCCGAATCTTCACCACTCTTATCTATTGATGATTAGATCCATGAGAAGTTCAGAGATCTGACAAATCTCTTCTTATCAACTGGATAGGATAGGACTGATTCCAGTTGTATCCCTAAATCAATACAAGGTAGCTTCCCACTTGTTATAAGTGGATCCTTGGCACCCTAGTTCCCACTTTTATTTTCACAAGTTTTAAAGTAATACTTCACCATTATTCCCTCATATTTACTTGATTTAGATTTCATCTTAGTCTAGTTCTAGTTCTAGTTAGTTTTAGATTACGTACAGGTTTCAGTCCCTGTGGATTCGACCATGGTCTCACCGAGTTTATTACTACATCACAACCCTATACTTGGGGAGTGAACACTACCCCATCAGTCAAATGCATCATTGCATCATGGGCCTATGTCTCAAAAATCAAGTCAATCCGTTACTTATGTGGGCCACACCACATACAGAAGTGGAGAGGGGTCGTGCACCATTAAAACATTCATAATCATTTTTTGGGCCCACTGAGATGTGGTTTACAAATCCAACCCATCCATTATGTGTGTCCCACTTAGATGAGGGTTCAAACCAAGTTTCAGACGCGTACAAATTTCAGCTGGGCCCCACCAAGTGCTTTTATATGTTTTAACGGTGTCTTCACATGATTTTAGATGGTATGGCCCACCTGAGTTCCGTATACGGCTGATTTTTGGGATATCCCATAATTTAAAGGGGACCCATCAAATGCACAGTGTTGATGGTCGACACGCATCACGGTGGGGCCCACACAGCTCGACCTCACGAGAGCTTATCGTGAGGTCGAGCGCATAGTACCTTTTCCCATATATATATATATATATATATATATATATATATATATATATATATAAACTTATGATGTATTTGTTATATCCACACCATCCATCCATTTTGAGATATCATTTTAAGTCACGAGCCAAAGAATGAGACAGATAAAAATCTGTAGTGGACCCCACCACAGAAAATGACGGGAGGGTGATTCCCACCATTAAAACTATCTTAAGGCCCATCGTAATGTTTATTTGAAATCCAACTGGTTCAAAAGTTTTAAAAAAATGGTCGTGGTGCCATAAATCATGGTGGGGCCCTCACAGAACCAACCACCAGCCATTGGATGATGTAGGGGGAGTAGCCAATCTGTTCCCCTTATTTGTGGTGTGGTCCATTTAATCTTTGAATATGATTCATTTTTTAGATAATTCTATAAAATTATTCAAAAAATGGATGAACGGTGTGTGTTGATCCCATATTTTTGGTAAATCCAAAACTCAAGTGGACCATGCCACACAAAACAGTGTGGAATAATGATTTCCACCGTTGATACCTTCCTTGGGCCCATAGTAATGTTTGTCATCCAACATGTTCATAATATCAAAAGGATATGAATGAAGGGTAAACACAAACATCAGCTTGATCCAAAACTTCTATCAAATGCACGGTGTTGATGTTCAACACACATCATGATGAGCCCTACAAAACTTACTAACATTAATTCCTATAGTCTCAGGGTGTCAATAAGTTGGGTCACAATTTGACTAGAATATTTGACCCATTTTACATGTCTGGTCCATTCACTCTCTTTTACTGATCATTATAGTTACTCGCCCCAATCATGCTCCATATGAGAAAGATATTGGGTAAACAAGATTGATCAACAATTTGAGTGAATTTTGATTTAAACATCTGAAGTTATTTACTCTTCAATATGGACTGATCAGATTGTCCAAAAATGGTTAAAGGTTGTTCATAATAGCAAAAATATATGAATGAATAGAAAACACAAACATCAACTTGATCCAAAACTTCTATGGCCTCCAAGAAATTTTAAATGGCAGAGGTTCAATCACACTATTTCCTGTGGTGTGGTCCACCTGATCTTTGGATATGCTTCCTTTTTGTTCTTTAGACGTCAAATTATCTGTTAACATGGATGAATGGAGTGGATAAAATAAATAAATAACAGTGGACCCCATAGAGTTTAATTACTCTGGTAAGAGTAACGAGTAACTCACCTAAATGTAGTAGAGAAGGGTTTCCTTAAAACATTCATAATCATATATTGGGCCTACCTAAATGTGATTCACATATCTAGTGTCCCACTTGGATGAGGGGTCAGACCAAGTTTCAACCGCATCCATGTCTGTATTAACTTATAAACAGGTTGGATCTCAAATAAACATCGCGGCGGGCCCTAAGAAGGTTTCAATAGTGGGTGTCACTATCCCACTCTTTTCTATGGTGGGTCCACTTGAACTTTGGATCTACCCCGTCAGTCAGATGCACCATTCTATGCTGGGCCACGAGCTTAAAAATAAAGTCAATCCATGACTTGGGTGGGCCACACCACATACTATAGTTGAGAGGGTTACCCTCCCATTAAAACATTCATAATCATTTATTAGGCCCCTCTAGATGTGGTTCATAGATCCAGCCCATTCATTATGTGTGTCCCACTTGGATGAGGAGTCAGCCCAAGTTTTATACACATCTAAAACTCATGTGGGCCCCACCAAATGCTTTTATATGTTTTAGGGATGTCTTCGCATAGTTTTAGATGCTATGGCCCACCTGAGTTTCGTATACAACTGATTTTTGGACTTAAAGGGGACACATCAAATGCATGGTGTTGATGTTCTGCACACATCATGGTGGGGTGCACAGATTAACCTCATGGGAAGTTCCCATGATGTGACCTCTTATAGTACTATTTCACTATTTAGGTAACTCCTTCATGGGTGTTACTCTAACCGTGCAGGGCCCACCTTAATATATTTTATGTATATCGACACTGTCCATTCACTCTATTTTACTGATCATTACCCTCAATTTGACTAGTTACTTGCCTCGATCATACTACATATGAGAAAGATATTGGGCAAACAAGATTGATCAACAATTTGAGTGAATTTTGATTTAAACATCTAAAGTTATTTTATCTTCATGTCTGGACTAATCAGATTGTCCAAAAACAGCTAAAAGTTGTTCATAATATTAAAAATATATAAATGAATAGAAAACAAAAACACCAGCTTGATCCAAAACTTCTATGGCCTCCAAGAAATTTTAAATGGTAGAGGTTCAATCACACTATTTCCTGTGGTGTGGTCCACTTGAGCTTTGGATATGATTCCTTTTTGTTCTTTAGACCTCAAATTATCTATTAACACAAATGAATGGAGTGGATAAAATAAATAAATAACGGTGAACCCCACAGAGTTTACTCTGGTAAAGGTAACGAGTAACTCAAATGTAGTGGAGAAAGGTTTCCTTAAAACATTCATAATCATATATTAGGCCTGCCTAAATGTGATTCACATATCCAACCCACTCATTATGTATGTCCCACTTGGATGAGGGGTCAAACCAAGTTTCAACCGCATCCAAAACTCATGTGGGCCCCACCAAGTGCTTTTATATTTTTTTGGATGTCTCACATAGTTTTAAATGGTATGGCCCACTTGAGTTTCGTTTACTGATGATTTTTGAGATATCTCATAACCTAAAGGGGACACATCAAATCCACGGTGTTGATGTTCGACACACATCATGATGGGGCCCACAAAACTTACTAACATCAATTCTTAGGTTCTCATGAGGTTAGTAAGTTGGGTCACAATTTTACCCAGAATATGTCCCATTTTACATGTCTAGTCCATTCACTCTATTTTACTATCAATACTCTTAATTTGACTAGTTACTCGCCTCAATCAGGCTATATATGAGAAAGATATTAGGCATACAAGATTGATCAACAATTTTAATGAAATTTGATTTAAACATCTAAAGTTATTTAGTCTTCAATTTGAATTGATTAGATTGTCCAAAAATGATTAAAGGTTCAATTAGTGGATGTGCCTAATAATTTAGTAATTTTATTTTTCACAAATAAACTTAACATTTTTTTTCAAAATGTATATTTTTTTCTCTTTTAACTAAATATCATTTTTATTATAAATAAATTTAACATTTTTTTTTACAAAATTTAGTTTTCTTTTTTAAAATATATATATTTTTTACAATTTGTCAATTTTTTCATAATTTTGTTTAATTTTTTAAATTTTCTTCTTCAGAATATCATTTTTTTATCAAATTGTTTTTTTTTCAAAATTATCAACATTATTCAAAGTTCTTAATTTTTTTTCTTTCAAAATCTAGATTTTTATAAAATTACAGTTTTTTTTTTCAAAATTTAAAATTTTCTTAAACATTGTTAATTATTTTTCTAAGCTTCTCAACTATTTTTTTTTTCGAAATTCATAGTTTTTTTAAGCTTCTTAATTTTTGACCTCAGCATTAGAGACGATCCTTGACAGTCTCTAATAGAGACGGTCTTTAACAGGGCTATAAGACGGTTTAGGACCGTCTCTAATAGAGACGGTCTTTGACAGTCTCTAATAGAAACGGTATTTGGCAGGGCTATAAGACGGCTAAAGACCGTCTCTAATAGAGACGGTCTTTGACAGTCTCAAATTACAAATAAAAGATTACAAGTAAAAGACAGTCAATGACTGTCTCTAATTCAAATGGCTAATGACCGTCTCAGATGACCGCATATAAGACGGTCAAAGACTGTCTCTAATGCGGACGGCCAATGACCGTCTTATATGACCGCATATAAGACGATCAACAACCGTCCTAAACGATTTGTGGATGTTCAAAATTTTAAGACAATATTAAGGACGATCAGGGGCCGTCTAAAATTTTAAAGATGGTTTATGGCTGTCTCTAAAGCGTCTTTAAACCAAGCAATTTTAAAGACGGTCTAGAACCGTCTCGAAATTCGTCGTTTTTTTCTATTTTTCACGTAGTGTTAGGATGTCCTTGGGTGAAAGTCCTACAACCTTTTTGGTACAAGGAGATGCTCCAACGTCTAGACTGGGTGGATACATGAACGCCCGAGTGCCTAATACTAGTAGGCCGCATCTCCTACTATGTCGTGGTCAGTTGGAAGGGGGTGTGGCCTTATCCGCTCGAGGGTAGGGGCAAACCTAGTCTGAGTTTAACTAGCTCATAAATGGGTCTGCTATCGACGAGCTGGGTAGACATTGGCAGACTACTAACCAGGCGGGTAGTGAGGTCTTTTCCACTTGCATAGTTGTGCGTGCCAGTTGGGGCGGCAATCTGGTGTGGAGTGTATTAGACCCCATTGATATCCCAGAGATGAACTGCACCAATATATGTACTTGATGAGAACCAGCATTCTTCCGTTGCATCTTGTATATAGCATTTGGCTGCGTAGGCCTTGCATCACATAGCCTCAGTATGGCTGATAGCATTCATGGACTTGCTAGTATTTTCGCTTACTCTGATATTGTATGCTTGGTACATGCATTGTACACACGCACACACCCTCTAAGCTTCGTTGTAAGCTTATGCACGACCGTTGCATGCAGGTGACGTTAGGTCACAGCAGTGCTGAGGCAGGAGCGCGTGACAGATCTTCTTGGAGTTTTTGGTTATACTTGTATTTCTCTTTCCACATTGTACTCAAATGATTTATTATAGTAGATATGTGGTAAAGTTTTTTTGTGACTTTGTTATGCTTGTGGTTATACTTCCTTATAAAAAAAATCAAACTGAAAAATCCTCCTTATAGGATCCCAGGATTGGAATCTAACATATGGGTGCTGGAAGCCGAGAATGGGGTACTACGGAAGTTGTCGGCACCGGATTCGGCGATCAAAAATTCTTTAAGCCCGGTTTCTAAGTTCGGGACGTGATAGTGACCTTCTTGGCATCTAACCCATGCGTCCTTAAAGTCGCCGTCGTCGGCATATATGTCCTTGAGGCACTCAAACCCAACAAGTCCATTGCTCATAGTGATAACATAGTTGCACGACGACTCAGTGCATTGGCTACTTTGTTCTGTTGCCCAAACTATGTTTTAGCCCAAACGTGAATTCCTGTAAAAATGAGATCCATCAATCATGCACACGGTTAATGTTAGCTTGACTATTAATGAATTTAAAGCTTGATGGTCTATGTAAAGTATGAATTCCCTTTAAATCAAATAATGTTGTCAGTGTCACAGTGCCTGAACCACAGCGTACAACTCGATCTTATATGTAGACCACTTCTTACGTGCATTGCTAAATTTCTCACTGTAAAAGGCTATCAGCCTACCTTCTTGAGACAAAACTCCCCCGATCCCGACATATGAGGCAACACATTCGACTTCAAATAGTTCATCAAAGTTGAAAAGTACAAGAACTAGGGTCGTGGATAACCTACGCTTAATTTCGGCAAAACTCCTGTCGGCTCGTCAGTCCACTGAAACTGTCATTTCTTCATGCAATCTATGATTGGTGACATAATTGTACTAAAATTTTTCACAAACCAACAATAGAATGTTACTAGTCCATGAAAACTTCGCACTTTGTGAATATTTGTGGGAATCGGCCACTCTCTGATTGCCTTCACCTTCTCCTCATCCACCCGAATGCCTGTGGATGTTAAGACAAAACCTAGAAACAACAGGCTATCAGTTATAAAGGTGCACTTTTTTAAATTGAGATATAATTTATTTTCAGTGAGCACTTGAAGGACCTTAAGGTGTTCCATATGTGTGGTTTCATCTTCACCATATATCGAAATATCATCAAAATAAACCACAATGAATCACTCAATGAAAGGTTTCAGAACTTGGTTCATCAATCTCATGAATGTGTTACGTGCATTCGTAAGACCAAAGGGCATAACCATCCATTCGTACAATCCTTCCTCGGTCTTAAAGGTCGTCTTCCACTCATCACCCGGCTGTATTAGAATGTAACACCCCGGTTCCCAAAACCCTTGTACTCTACTCATTTTTCCAAAACCCGAGTGTTAACCTTTAAAGATCGCCAATTTCACGTACTTTTTTTTCTTTTATCAGAGTTAATAGTACAGCGGAATGGAAATAAATCAAATATTAGATGGAGTTTAATATTCATAACCAAGATTTTAAGTGGTTACCCAAAAACTTATACAAACAAATGTCTTAACCTTTACAAACATAACAGTATAAATTAAATACAAATAAAATCAGGAATGGAGAGTCACAAGATCATCTGGGTGCTCCCATTCCACATGAACACCAGCATACACATCCTCTGCATCTCCTGCACACTGAATACGGTTCGATGGCGTTAATGGCTACCTAGTGAGGTATAACCCCCAAGATTTATCGTATCATGAAGATAATTAACCACAGTTATTAGAGAATGTATAACAAATATTATACAATGATTATCATGGAAATCAGGTAAGGTTCATCAAATACGCATTCATTAAATAAATTATAGAAGATAATCTTATTTAAATGCATGGATGTATGCACATGCTCATAGACATGGGGATGCACATCTAGCTAGTAAGAAGTTGCCCAAGGAGAACTAGCTACCTGAAAAAATACTCAAAGGTACGCCCAACGAGAACTAGCCACCCAAAAAAGACTATGCAATGAGGCCACCCAAGGAGAACTAGCCACTCAGAAAAATACTTAAAGGTACGCCCAAAGAGAACTAGCTACCCGGAAAAGATCATATAATATAGATTGCCCAAAGAGAATTAGTCACCCGAAAAAGTACACAAAGGCACGCCCAAGGAGAACTAACCACCTGGAGAAGATTAAATAATATAGATCACCCAAGGAGAATTAGTCACCCAGAAAAGTACATAAAGGTACGCCCAAGGAAAACTAACCACCCGGAAAAGACCATATGCCATGAAAATGCATGATTAGCCCAACCATTATTATTCCAATTTCAAACCCTCATTTTAAGGAAGCTCAAAGGTCACTATGGGGGGTTTGTCACCCAACATAGGCCGACAGCTCAAGCATAGTGTCCCATTCCACCAACCCTGGCTCATGAGACTAGCAAATAGGGTGTTTAAAGGTTACCTACGTAACTAGTGGCTAATTGTATCCCAACAAGTAGAACTTATTATCAAAAGGTTATATAGAATAATCCATAAAAGCCACGTGGGGCAATTATTCCATAAAAGCCACAAGGGCCGAATATTCCATTTAATGGTACGATAAGAAGGGATTATTCCCCAAAAGCCATATAGGCATAAATGATCCACAAGATGTAAGTCCACAATGTAAATGTATTTAATCCATAACTGTAACACCTTAGGACTCGAGTATATAACCCGTTTCCCAAAAACCCGAGTGTTAACCTTTAAAGCACCAAATTACACACACACACACACACACACACACACACCCACACATATATATATATATATTATATTATATATTTTTCCTTTTATTAGAGTTAACAGATAAGCGTAGATGGACAAATCAACATAATGGAAAATTCACATTTATATTAAAAATTTTCGAACGACTACCCATAATGACTTATACAAACCAATGTTCCAATACTTACAATTACAAAATGAGATAACATTGCATGTGAAGCAAAATACATTATAATAAATCTTGAACTGTAAAATTCGTAGTAATTCTTAGCAGTACAATCATGAATCCATGACATTTACACTCTGCTCCTTGTCAATATGAACATGAAATCAACTAGGCCACCTGCGCTACCTGTACGGTTATATATTCGATAAATGAGTGGCCAGCTCAATGTGAATTCCCCTTAAGATTACACACCATCGCATTAGGTAAGTGTATTTATAAAAACATGGCAAGGCATACAAAACAATACATGATGCAGTTTTATTAAATGCATGGATGCGTGAATGCATTATCGACCTGGGGATGCATATCCCGCTGTCAAAATAAAGGGTCTCCCTAGGAGAACTAGTCACCTGGAAAAATACACAAAGGTATGCCCAAGGAGAACCAGCTACCCGGAAAAGACCATAATATATAAATCGCCCAAGGAGAATTTAATCACCCGGGAAAGACCATAATACATAGTTTGCCCAAGGAGAATTTAATCACCCAGAAAAGACCATAAAACATAGATCGCCCAAGGAGAATTTAATCACCCGGAAAAGACCTAAAACATAGATCGCTTAAGGAGAATTTAATTACACAGAAAAGACCATAAAGTATAAATCGCCCAAGGAGAATTAATCACTTAAAAGACCATATGCTATAAAAATGCATGATTAGCCTGACCATTATTATTCCAATTCCAAACAATCATTTTAAGAAAGCTCAAGGTCACTATGGGGGGTTTGTCACCCGGCATACGCTGACAGCTCGGGCATAGGTCTCATACCACCATCCCAGGCTCATGAGGCTACCACCTTAGGATGTTTAATGGAACCCGTCAACTAGTGGCCAATCATATTTCGGTATATGGGGCTTACCATCACATGGTTGCACAAAATCATATATCGAACCCAGATAGGGCAAATATCAAACAAAGCCACATAGGGCAAGTGTCAAAGCTATACGATAAAAGGTAATCCTTAAGCACAACAACCCCTAGATGGTAGGCCCACATCATTATCCCATCTAAACCATCATTCAAGTGGCCACTAAGTCAATGGTCCATTTCAATCATAACCAGTCGGGTTACATCCCAAGTATGGGTGTACATTTATAAGTGGGGGTTTTCCACTAATGTACTAGTTTAAATTTCCTAAACAATCACAAGTAATCCACAAGTATGAGAAGTTATGCAGGGTAAATATTAAGCATGTAATCTAACCATTTAATTCCATCAATTTCACATGTGATTATAAGATGGAGATAGCAATTATCAAATGAAATTAAAATAAAAACCATCACTTAAGTTAATGGGAAAATGGAAAGCTCAAGGGGAAGAAATAATCACATGATGTTTTGAACCGTCCCCATCATCGCTAGGAAGTGCATGCGCCTTAGGGTCGATCCTACCACGAGTTATGAAATTTTACGATTAGATTCGAGTTCCATGCACAAATTAGGGTTGAGATCATGGCCTAAGGTTTGAATTGATTGTTCTTGGGATTTGATGTATAATTAAAGTTTCATCCTTGAGTTTAGTCCTAAACTTAGATTTTAGGATTTGAATCCTCAATTATCATTACTATTATTGTTATTATTATTGTCAAATAACATTCATAATAGGAGTATTAATCCATCACTATTAACAATGATGGTTCATAATTTCATATTTAAGTGCACTGATGTTCTCTAACATTCTTATAATGACTAATACCCTCTCAAATAATGTAAGTAATAATAATAGAATCTCTACTAACAATAACATGGTAAGGACTAATATTATGAATTTCTACAATTAGATCCAAACCTGTGATACTGTTTAGGTTTAGGGTACTGACCTAGAGTTTAGATTACTCAGGTCTAGGCTAGGTTTCTAGGGTTTGAACCCTACTTGGTTTGCAATTAATTTTAATGTTAATTATAAATTTTTTACTAACATTAGTGTTATAATTAGTATTAGCTAATGTAGCAAAATAATTATCATCATGGTAATGAATAGCGCAATCTATTATCAATGATAATATATAAGAATGATAATTAAACACTAAATTCTAATATCTAAGAGTTATAGTTTTATTTATAATAACTAACACTAGCATAATTATCCTGCTAATGGCTAGTCACATTTATAACTACAATGACTATAATAACCCCAATGATGATAAGAAGTCGAAAAATTTGCTATGAGAGAGAAGAGTAACTCACCATAGACGTCTTGACAATGAGTTGGGCTTCCAAGCCCAATTCGACCCTTTCTTTCGTGCAAGTGTAATGAGGCTCGCCTCCATGCTTCTTGGTTTCCACCATTAGGTGGGCCTATTGGGATTTACTCCACCCATGAAATTGGGCTCAAACCCATGCAAACCGGGTCTAAACTGAGGCTGGGCCAAGTCCAAGCCCACTGTGCGGCCCCAACGGGACTGGGCTACGTCCAGGCCCATTTATGTGGCCCCAATGGGACTGGGCTGACTAGCCTGACCCATTTCCGTGGCCCCAATGGGACTGGGCTATGCCTGGCCCATGTACTCCTTCCATCTCCTTTCTTTCTCTCTCTTTTCTCTCTTTGTCTCTTTTCTTTCCCCTATTTTCCAAATGTTGGGACATCCAGCAATGGACATCCAGGCTGTCTTGACTAGGGACGGACCTGGCCGACTTGGCAGTGACCCGTCCCCACTCTCTTCCTTCTTTCATGACATCGGCAATAGCTGTCTGCTTCTTCCCCTTTTTTTCTTTCTCTTTTCTTCCCTTCTTTTCTTCTTCCATCTCCGGCTAGAGGGAGCTCCTAATCTGACCTGAAATCGCCTGATGGCCCGATCCATGTACTGGAGAAGAGAACTGTCATTAATGGCAGATCTTGCTGCAACATGTTTCTCTTCATTTTGCTCTTACTGGACACCTTGGATTGGTCCACAGGAGCTTGTGGAGGTGATCTTTCAAAGCTTCTTGGAGGTTCGGGTGGTGGGTTCGTGAGTGTAGAAGAAAATGGCCAGTTTTCATGGTGTTTAGTAGGAGGATAGGAGAAGAGACATTTTCTCCTTTTCTTATAGGAAAACCTAGCTTCCCTAGGCCGTTGGATGAAGAATGGGTGGCTCGGATCGCCCTGGCTTGAAGCCGTTTTGAAATACGCCTAGTAAGGCCAAAACTGGCCACGGTTTTGGCTTCTTGTGGGTGAAAATCTGCTCCCACGTGGAGAGCCATTGGATAGCTAGGATTTACCTCAATGAACGGCCAAGATTTGAGGATGAGGTGTGAACTCAGATCGTGATAGCTGGCTGAGCAAACGCTTTCCGTTTTCGAAAACTAATGTTTGTAGGGTTGGCTTGCGTTGGTTCTCGTGTGCGAGTAGGTGCACTCCAGTAGGTGAAACCACCTAGGGTTTGTTCAAATCTTGATTCGTAACAAGATGAACAGTTCGGATCACTGGTCCTAATGGTGGGCCCCATCTTGATTAGAAGATCGGACGTCCATCCGTTCAAAACGCGCAGAGCGTGAGATGGAAAAGGAGGAAGGATTTCCCTCTTTTAGAAATCCTTGGTAAAAGAGAAATTTACGACTGTGGACCCTACCTTTTATCCATTGGATATTCTTGAAATAATACAAACTTAGAATACGCAGTTGGACCTCCTCGTATGGAGGACAAATTATAGGAAGAAAATACCCCTCCTTTTCACGGAAACGGATTGGGTACGCCTCCTGCCACCCGCCCATGACGGATAGTCAGTGGTACATGGGCCTCACCATGATGTTTGCTTTTCATCCATGCAGTCCATATATTTTTTCAGATCATTATATGGTATGAGACCAAAAATGAGGTATATCCAAGTCTCAAGTGTACCACATTACAGGAAACAGTGTTGAATGAGCGTCAACCATTGGAAACTCAGGTGGAGCCCACTGTGATGTTTGCAAGAAATCATCCCCATCTAAGTTAATTCATAGGGTCACAAAGACCTGGATGAAGAGGAAAAATAAATTTCAGAATGATCAAAAACTTTTGTAACCCCTGAAAGGGTTTCAATGGTAGACGTTCAATTCCCCACTGCCTTTTACAGTGTGGTCCACTTGATAGCTAGATCTATCTTATTTTTCGTCTCAAGCCTTAATATGAGCTCGCCAAATAGATGAACGGTTTGGATATAACACAAACCTTATGATTGGACCCACACATGCAACACAGTAAAAAAAAAAACCACATACTGCCGCGGCAGTCTGGCAGAAGTTTTCTTTTTCTTTTTTTTAATATACTGGGAGAACTTTTTCTCCCTTACATTTTTCTCTAATACATAATTATATAAATATGTATATATAAGTATATAAAAATATTTTTTTATCTTTTAATTCATTTCTTTGTCCATGTATTCAACAAGCATATCTCCTAAATTAAAATAATTTATTTTTATTTTTTTTACACACCCCCACACACTCACACTAGTGGAATTTTACCACCTATGGATACTCAAACGCTTGACCGGGTGTTGAAACTCCTAAGAGTCTACCACCCGAGGGAGAGTAAGGATCCAAACTAGGATGATATGCTTCACTTATTATATATGATTTTGGGGTAGGAGAAGTTAATTTAGTGGGGCAAGCATGAAATTCAGTGGGGCAAACATGAAATTCAACGGGGCAAATATGAAAATGAGAGGGCAAGCATGAAAATTAGCGAGGCAAACATGAAAATGAGAGGGCCAAACATGAAAATGAGCGAGGCAAGCATGAAAAAGAGCAGGGCAAACATGAAAAAGAGCGGGGTAAACTAGAAATCAGCGGGGGAAACATGAAAAGCAGCGGGGCAAACTAGAAAATTAGCGGGGTAAACTAAAATATGAGCGGGGCAAACTAGAAAATCAGCGGGAGAAACATGAAAATCAGCGGGGGAAACATGAAATGCAGCAGGGCAAACTAGAAAATCAGCGGGGGAAACATGAAAAGCAGCAGGGCAAACTAGAAAATCAATGGGGAAAACATGAAAAGCAGCGGGGCAAACTGAAATATGAGCGGGGCAAACTAGAAAAACAGCGGGGGAAACTAGAAAATCAGCAGGGGAAACATGAAAAGTAGCGGGGCAAACTAGAAAATCAGCGGGGGAAACATGAAAAGCAGTGGGGCAAACTAGAAAAACAGCGGGGCAAACAGAAATATGAGCGGGGCAAACTAGAAAATCAGCAGAGGAAACATGAAAAGCAGCGGGACAAATAGATTGAGTGTGGATTGTTTGTGTAGAACGTACATTAGTGACGTTGGGTCTCATTTGTCCACGTCATTTCCAAGGACTCAAGATAACAAGATATGTCAGATTTCTCTCTCCTAAATAGATTACGTTCTATGCTACATGACTTTTTAAAGGGGTAGTCCTATATTTTAGCTTGGTTTTTTAAAGAAAAAAAATGAAGTTCTTTATGATGAATAATCACGTATATAATTAATAAAATCATAGATACAAAAAATAAGTCCTATATTAAAATATAATAAACTAATATAATAATGAAAATATTAGCATGCATACACCAGACCAACCCAATCAACCCGTCGAGCCCTCTTATGTTGGGCTTGGGTTGAGAATTCCCAACCCAAGATTGGGTTGGGTTAGGTCAAGGTTTAGGTATAGGAACCTTGGGTTGGGTTAGGGTTGAGCACCAACCCGAACCAACCGGCCCGACTTTCAGCCCTAATTTCATGTTTGCCCTACTCAATTTCATGTTTTACCTGCTAAGTGATTGAAAATGACCACGAACTGAATGAAATGGATTTTTGACCATCGACCCGATGGAATCTTGAAAAATAACTAGGTTGGTTGGCTAAATTAACTTCTCCTACCCCAAAATCATATGTGGTACGCGAAGTGATTGAAAATGACCATGAACTGAATGAAATGGATTTTCGACCAGTTTGACCGCGAAGTGATTGAAAATGACCACGAACTGAATGAAATGGATTTTCGACCATTGAACGGATGGAATCTTGGAAAATAACTAGGTTGATTGGCTAAATTAGCTTCTCCTACCCCAAAATCATATGTGGTACGTTAAGTAAATCATATGTGGTACGTTAAGTAAATCATATGGGCCCATCATGATAGATGTGTTTTATCCATGCTAGGTGGCTGTCCATTTTACCAGCTCATTTTAGAGTATGAGCACGAAAGTGATATAGGTCTAAACAAGTGCAGCTCAACATTTTTGGGGGCCTTAGGCAAGTCATAAAAATAAGGCTTAGAATTTAATTTTTTGAGAACTTAATTAGCAATAAAGTAGGTAGTTGTGGTCCTAGGTTTTAGGAGAAGAATTTATTGAGAATGATGTTATTATTTTGAAAAGAGACGATAGAGTTGGACTATTATTATTGATAGTGCTAGTTTCTAGGATTTATTTTTACCAGGAATTGGAAACATGAGCTCCGCTGTTTTTCATGTTTCTCTCGTTGTTTTTCATGTTTTCCCCACTGTTTTTTATATTTTTCATGTTTTCTCCGCTGTTTTTCATGTTTTCCACTCGGTTTTCTAGTTTGCCCCACTATTTTTCATATTTCCCCCACTGTTTTTCATGTTTCCCTCGTTGTTTTTCATGTTTCCCCCGTTGTTTTTCTAGTTTGCCCCATTGTTTTTCATGTTTCCCCCGCTGTTTTTTTAGTTTCCCCCGCTGTTTTTGATGTTTTTCCCTCTGTTTTTCTAGTTTGCCCCGCTGTTTTTCATGTTTCCCCCACTGCTTTTCTAGTTTGCCCCGCTGTTTTTTAGTTTGCCCCGCTCATACTTCAGTTTGCTCCACTGTTTTTCTAGTTTGCCCCGCTCATATTTTATGCTTACCTTGCTCATTTTTATGTTTGCCCCGCTCTTTTTCATGCTTGCCCCGCTCTTAGGATCCATACCAAGACCTCAAGTGTTGAAATGTGGTATTTCCACTCAGTCTGCCAGTTGAGCTATGGATCTAGGTGATAGCTAGATCTGTCTTATTTTTCGTCTCAAGCCTTAATACAAGCTCGTCAAATAGATGGACGGTTTGGATATAACACGTACCTTATAATGGGACCCACAAAATGCCGTAGGAATTATAACGAAAAAAGAAAAGGAAAAAGAAGCTAGTGAATTAAGGTTAGTGAGACCCTATAGCTAATGGTGAAAATAGGTGTTTTGACCTGATAGAGGGAGGTGGTTTCACACATACTGCATAGTGGGCTATATAATTAAGTAAATATGTATATATAAGTATATAAAAATATTTTTCTATCTTTCAATTCATTTCTTTGTCAATTTATTTAACAAGCATATCTCCTAAACTAGAATGATTTACTTAACGTACCAATATGATTTTAGGGTAGGAGAAGCTAATTTAACCAACCAACCCGTTGTTTTTCTTATTTTTCATGTTTTTCATATTTTTCCCACTGTTTTTCATGTTTCCCCCGCTGTTTTTCTTATTTTTCCCGCTGTTTTTTATGTTTTCCCCGCTGTTTTTCTAGTTTGCCCTACTGTTTTTCATGTTTTCCTCACTGTTTTTCTAGTTTGCCCCGCTGTTTTTCATGTTTCCCCCATTATTTTTCTAGTTTGCCTCGCTGTTTTTCTAGTTTCCCTCGCTGTTTTTCATGTTTCCCCTGCTACTTTTCTAGTTTGCCCCACTATTTTTCTAGTTTGCCCTGCTCATACTTTAGTTTGCCCTGCTGTTTTTCTAGCTTGCCCCACTCATATTTCAGTTTGCCTCGCCATTTTTCTAGTTTGCTCTGCTATTTTTCACGGAAATACCCCTCCTTTTCACAGAAACGGATTGAGTACTCCTCCTGCCACCCGCCAATGGCGGATCGTCACTGGTCTGTGGGCCCCATCATGATGTATGATTTTCATCCATGCCATCCATATATTTTTCCAAATCATTTTATGGTATGATACCAAAAATGAGGTATATCCAAATCTCAACTATACCACATTACAGGAAAAAATGTTGAATGAGCGTCAACCATTAGAAACTCAGGTGGGGCCAACTGTGATGTTTGTGAGAAACCCGATAAAACTTAGGTTGGGCTTGGGTTGAGGTCTCAGGTTATCCGACCTAACCCGAACTCGATCAATATATTAGTTACTTATAAATTATAATTGAGTGTGGATTGTTTATGTAGAAGGTACACTAGTGATGTCGGGTCTCATTTGTCCACATCATTTCCAAGGGATCACACCACGGGAAACAATGGGCATAATGATTTCCACCATTGAAACCATAATGGGCCCAATAGTGATGTTTGTTTGTTATCAAACTTATTCATAAGATCATATAGACATGGATTAATAGAAAAAACAATTATAAGCTTGATCCAAAACTTCTATAGCCCCTAAGAAATGATCAACAATAGAAGTTCAATTAAAAATTTCATTTCGTGTGGTCCATTTGAACATTAAATAAGTTTAGATTTATCGGCTTAAGCAATGAAAAAATCTGTTAAGTTCGCCCCGCTGATTGTTTAGTTTGCCCCATTGAATTTCATGCTTGCCCTGCTCAATTTCATGTTTGCCCCACTGATTTTCTAGTTTACCCCGCTGATTTTCTAGTTTGCCCCGCTGATTTCATAGTTTGCCCCGCTGATTTTCTAGTTTGCCCCACTGATTTTTTTGTTTGCCCCATTGATTTTCTAATTTGCCTCACTGATTTTTTAGTTTGCCCTGCTGATTTTATAGTTTCCTCCGCTCAATTTCATGTTTGCCCCTCTTAATTTCTAGTTTGCCCCCCTTAATTTCATGTACGACTGAAAGTTGGGCGGGTTCAACCCGACCGACCTGTGACTGACCCGACATTGGGTTAGGCTCGGGAAGGATATATCAGGTCTGATCTCAAGCTTGGGCTATACAAACACCAACCCGATAAAACTTAGGTTAGGTTTGGGTTGAGGTCTCAAGTTGCCTGACCCAACCTGAACCCAATCAATATATTAGTTACTTATAAATTATAATTGAGTGTGGATTGTATGTGTAGAAGGTTCACTAGTGATGTCGGGTCTCATTTGTCCATGTCATTTCCAAGGACTTAAGCTAATAAGATATATCGGATTTCTCTCTCCCAAATAGACATGTATACACTCGACCAACCTAATCAACCCGTCGAGCTCTCTTGGGTTGGGCTTGGGTTGAGAATTCTCAACCCAAGATTGGGTTGGGTTAGGTCAAGGTTTAGGTATAGGAACCTTGGGTTGGGTTAGGGTTGAGCACCAACCCGAACCAACCGGCCCGACTTTCAGCCCTAATTTCATGTTTGCCCTGCTCAATTTCATGTTTGCTTCGCTTAATTTCATGTTTGCCCCGCTGAATTTTCGGTTTGACTGCGAAGTGATTGAAAATGACCATGAACTGAATGAAATGGATTTTCGACCATCGACCCGATGGAATCTTGGAAAATAACTAGGTTGGTTGGCTTAATTAGCTTCTCCTACCCTAAAATCATATGCGGTACATTAAGTAAATCATTTTAGTTTAGGAGATATGCTTGTTAAATAAATAAACAAAGAAATGAATTGAAACAGAGAAATGTTTATAAGTAAATCATTTTCGCTAGAATCAACCAAGAGGTGAGATCCGACCCTTGACCCAAATCTTAGGTTAATTAGATTTTCTCTTTCCAACTATCCTTATAAACTTCGTGTGTTGGATAGGTTCTAACGACCCTTGACCCAAACCCTAGGTTGAAGCATTTAATCGGGTTTTCTCTTTCCAAATATCCGTAAAAATGTTATACATATGTTATATTTGAGGATTATATAAATATGCAAACCCACTGATGTGTATTGTGTTCGACGAAATGCCTGTGTGGGCCTGATAATAACATTACTTGCTAAGTATGGTTGACAAAATGAGTTCAAACTTGGTTTTCCTAAGTGAGGTTGACAAAAAAGAAAAATGCCATTAGGATTATTGTGAAGGAAAAAAACTAAAAACACATTATAAACTCACTGCTGTGACTTGACCCGGTCGACCCCATCTGGCTGTAATGGCCATTGACCCGGTCGACCGGGTCTACCCGGTCGACCCCAACTCACTTTGTGACCTAACCTGGCCGTTGTGTAATGGGTGACCCGGTACCTATGGCTACGGATTTAGCGGCCTCTATAATCCGTAGCCATAGAGGCCGCTAAACTGTAGCCATAGGCTGCCTTACTTAAAAACAAAACCAGCGAGTTGGGGTTGACCGGGTTAAAGCTTGGCCTATGGCTACGAATTATAACCGTAGCCATAACTGTAGTGCTATATACTTTTTTCTCTTTTTTATTTTTATTTTTATTTATTTTTATTTTTTACATGGAGAACATTTTCCCCCTTACATTTTTCTATAATACATAATTATATAAATATGTATATATAAGTATATAAAAATATTTTTCTATCTTTTAATTCATTTCTTTGTCTATTTATTTAACAAGCATATCTCCTAAATTAGAATGATTTACTTAACTTACCACATAAGATTTTGGGGGTAGGAGTAACTAATTTAGCCAACCAACCTAGTTATTTTTCAAGATTCCATCGGGTCGATGGTCGAAAATCCATTTCATTTAGTTTGTGGTCAATTTCCCTTAGGCAATGTCTGGCCCTAGTGATATGGCAACCCCCAAATACGGGTTGATTCAAATTGAATTTTGACGGCTCAGTCAATGTCTCAAACAATCATTACAGAATGGGAGATTTAGTCACAAATAGCTTGGAAGCCTGTATTGCAGCATTTAGGAAGCACCTCAGTGTCTCTATAATTGTGGTGGCAGAGGCCATGGGTCTTCTTATCTGTCAAAGACTGGTGATGAAATTGGAAATTCAGAACATTGAAATTGAAGAAGACTTCGGACCTTGTCAGGCTCTGTTTTGATGCAATCTCAAAAGGGGCTTTTGACGCCTAGCTGACGTTTTGAGCCAAACCTCTTCTCGTGATGTGCATTTGGATGCACTTTTGCAAACCCCATTTTATCCTGCCACTTGTTGAAATCGACGCCTAAAAAAGCCCACTTGCCAAAAACCCATTGGCTTGCTTTTGTGGGAAAACCTCTTTTGAAAGTTGCATCCAAACAGGCCTCAAGTTGAAACCTTCGTGGTTAAATACTCAGTTTTCATCACAGTGAATTCCCTGTTCGTGGAGAATTTCCTGATTAAATCTTCAATGTTTTCCTTATCTAGATGGTCATGATTTTCTGCATTGTTGATTGATTCCAGATATTTTGAATGGTAAGGATATTCCAATTTTTGTCCTTTATGATGAGATCAAAAACAATCGTGGGATAACTTCTCAGTCTAATTGATAGATGAATATTTTCATCAATTTTTATTTGAACACGTATCTTGGTAATGCTCAATGTAGTTGCTTTATCAGTCTACATTACTCCATCAAGTTCCTTTCTGGTATTTAAAACCATTCTACCAGTTTAGCTCAACCCGAGACTCAATGAGGTGAGTCGACTCAGACAGTATCTAGTGTTCTATCAAGTTTCTGAACACCAGCATGAAGATGAGCTGATATAGTTGCATGTTGTGGAAGTATTCTAAGATGCCGGATGTTTCAAGATATGCCACGCAGGCTGCTAAGAGGCCAACACTAAAGTCATGGATTCAATCCCGTCTTCTTTTGAGAAGGAGAAAAACCAAATCGGTGATTTTCATCGTGATGTTGGAAGGGAATTCATTTGATTCTGGATTAGTCTTGATTTTGTAGCTAGTAGTAGTTTGAAAGGAGAGCTTGTGCCCTCAGCTTGTTCCTCTCTCTCTCTCATGGCCACAACTTCACTAGGAATTGGTTTCTATCCAATCTTCTTTCCATCTGCCTTCATCAGGGATGGGTGTGTGTTTGAGATCAGTGTTTTTCATCAGGTAAGCCCCACCATATATGGTCTTGTGACCCAAAAATCAGACCAGTATGATCCTCATGTAGGCTAGACATCTACTCGAAATGGACGATCCAGTGGTCCAAATTTGACATATGTGTGGTCCACCTGAGGACTGGTCTGGGCTGATCATTGGGCCATGAGATATGCATTGGGGCTTGTCTGATTAATGACGGTCTGAATTTCTTGCACGTGTTCCCTATTGTCACATTGCATGTGCTGAGTCCCAAGAAAGTAGTAACTCCAACCCGATGGAATCTTGGAAAATAACTAGGTTGGTTGGCTCATTTGTTTTTTTATATTTCGACCATCGCCGCACTTATTTTTTTAGATTTGTCTCATTTTTTGTCTTATATCATAATGAGAGTAGTCAATTCATTTTTTTAGATTTGTCTCATTTTTTGTCTTATATCATAACGGGGCAAACATGAAAATCAGCGGGGCAAACCAGAAAATCAGCGGGGGAAACATGAAAATCAGCGGGGCAAACTAGAATATCAGCGGGGGTTACTAGAAAATCAGCGGGGCAAACTAAAATATCAATGGGGGATACTAGAAAATCAGTAGGGCAAACTAGAAAATTAGCGGGTGATTCTAGAAAATCAGCGGGGCAAACTAAAAAATCAGCAGGGGAAACTGAAAAATTAGTGGGGCAAACTAGAAAATCAGCGGGGCAAACTAGAAAATCAGCGGGGTAAACTAGAATATCAGCGGGGGATACTAGAAAATCAGCAGAGCAAACTACAAAATCAGCGGAGGAAACTGGAAAATCATCGGGGCAAACTAGAAAATCAGCAAAGCAAACAGTGATTTTGATGGGGACATGTAACTAGGTATAAATCATATATATCTAGAGAATGTCATTGGAAATTCTTAATATGTTATTTTCTTTCCAACTAAAGGGCCGCAATCATTGGCAGATGAGATGACGAATAGTGATTTTGATGGGGACATGTGCTGGGTGTCAAGAAATCGAGGGGTTCGTTTGTGAGATGGCTACCACTATACTCGGTTTGAATTGTAAAAGTATAAATATAAAACATCGGGGCAAACTAGAAAATCAGCAGGCCAATCTCAAGCATTGAGTTCCATGTACATTGAATTTGATCGACGAGTATAGCGAGGCAAATGGAAAATATAGTGGGACAAAGTATAAAGTTCATTTCATCATCCACAAAAATTACAAAGTATGTTATACATCATAACTTACAATTCCGACGAATATGCAAACAATTTTCAAAGTATGCTATCCACTAAAATTACAAAATATGCTATACATCAAACTAGAAAAACAGCGGGGCAAACTAGAGAAACAACGGGGCAAACTGAATTATGAGCAGGGGCAAACTAGAAAAACAGCGGGGCAAACTGAAATATGAGCGGGGTTTGTTAGGAATGCTGTTGTAACAGCTTGTGCAAGTGCTAAGGTGGTGGATTTGAATAAGGAGTCTTTGGAATTTTGTGTTGAGAAGGTGAAAGAAGCAATAGAGATGGTGACAGATGAGTATGTGAAATCAGTAGTGGATTGGTTGGAGGTTTGTAGAGGGGTCCCTTCCATTTTAGATGAGAATTTTTATGTGTCAGCTTCGTGAAAGCTGCCCTTCCATGAGTTAGATTTTGGGTATGGGAGGCCCACCTATGGTGGCCCAGTTGTGAGTGGAATGGATGAGTTTGTGCTGTTGCTCTCTGATGGTATTGGGGTGAGGAGAGGTGAAGGTGACAATGTATGGATGGCCTTAAAACAAGAGAAGATAGAGAAATTCATGATGCATGTGTTCGAGATATAGTCCTTTCCTTACATATTAGATGTTGGTATACACGTGAAATAGGTACTGTCCTTATCATGTGTATGAGTTGTACTGTAGTGAAAAGAGTACAAACTATAGTGTTTGACTATCTACTTTGTTGGTGTCCTTGTACAATGGTTTGATTACAGTGGTCCACATCTTTGTACAGAATGCATAGTTTTTAATTTTCACAAGTGGGAGACATTTTTGGGTGATGCAGAACAATTCATTGGTCGGTTGACTTCCACTGAAGATGTATCAAGGCACAAAGCAACATATATTCACTATAAAAGAATAAAATTACAGGAGATAGAGATTACCCGATTCGAACAAGTCTTGAATCACCTAAGCTATAAGCTTGAAACCCTACGAACGAATTAGAAAGCTCCTAATACCCCATATTCTTAATTACACCCATATATATATGCATGACATCTAGGTGAATCACAATCGAAATAGGAAATAAATCCTGCACGATCGTTCGATGAAACATTCGATGGCACTTCGATGGCATCGAACATCTTCGATGTTATTGAACTAACCAAAATGTTCTAGCGACTAAACATGTATTTTTCGAATTTTCTCGATGAGACTTTGATGTATGGCATTGAACCTCTTTTAATAGCTTTAAGCAGGACACCAAAAGTGTCCAATAACAAATCATGAGATTTTCGTATTTTAGTTAGTATTGCACTAAAAAAGGAGAGAAAATGGGCTTTATTGTTACACACTATCAGCATGGCAATTCATATGTAAGTGTAGCAATTATATATGACACAGGCAAATAGCAAAATTGTGTTTGCAAAAATGACGATTCATATGCTTGACCCGCTCATTTTCATGCTTGAACCACTCATTTTCATGCTTGCCCCGCTGATTTTCATGTTTGCCCCACTGATTTTCTAGTTTGCCCCGCTCATATTTCAGTTTGCCCAGCTGATTTTCTAGTTTGCCCCGCTGATTTTCATGCTTACCCCGCTCATTTTCATGTTTTTCCCGCTCATTTTCTAGTTTCCCGTGCTCATTTTCATGTTTCCCCCGCTGATTTTCTTGTTTCCCCCGCTCATTTTCATTTTTCCCCACTAATTTTCTAGTTTGCCCCGCTCATATTTCAGTTTGCCCCGCTGTTTTTCTAGTTTGCCCCGCTCTTATTTTAGTTTGCCCTGCTGTTTTTCTAGTTTGCCCTGCTCATACTTCAGTTTGCCCCACTGTTTTTCTAGTTTGTCCCGCTGTTTTTCTAGTTTGCCCCGCTCATATTTCAGTTTGCCCCGCTCATTTTCATGCTTGCCCCGCTCATTTTCATGGGTGATTTTGTCATGTATAAACCACATAGTTTCCTTGTTTTGATGAAACTTTTGTTTTGGAGTTTTTGGGGTCTGAATCTTTCTTTCTGCTCCCAATTGAAATAGGGTTTAAGAACACAAAAAATGACGCGTTCACAGCTTTTACTCGTAATCTTCATACGGTTAACTCTACTTGATAATCTCATAATCACTTTCATGACAAACTATATAAATAATTGTGTTCTTTAATTTTCTTCATTGCTTTCACATTTTTAATTAACTACATGATTGTGAGTTCATAATGGTTTCCTACCTATTCAAATAAATATGAAAATTAAAGCCAACAGTAAAACTTGGAGAGGAATGATATGATCGTTGACAAGATAATATGAATAGTACTCTCGGGTCTTGAGTTTATTCAACTGTGATGCATGGTTTGATGATCCAGGCCAGTCGTCTAATGGGTCGCACCATGAATTAAATCTTTCCCAAAATTTTCCCTGTAAGTAAATCATTCTAGTTTAGGATTCTTACTCTTACTCGGGTGGTAGACTCTTATGAGTTTCAACACCCGGTCAAGCATTCGAGTATCCATACGTGGTGAAATTCCACTAGTGTGAGTGCACGGGGGTGTGTGTGCATCTGTAAAAAAAAAAAAAAAAGAAAAAAAAAACATTCTAGTTTAGGAAATATGCTTGTTAAATAAATAGACAAAGAAATGAGTTAAAAGATAGAAAAATATTTTTATATACTTATAGATACATATTTACATAATTATGTATTAGAGAAAAATGTAAGGGAGAAAAAGTTCTTCATGTAAAAAATAATAAAATAAATAAATAAATAAATAAGAGAAAAAGGTGCATTGCATTACAGTTATGGCTACGGTTATAATCCGTAGCCATAGCCCAGCTCTAACCCGGTCGACCGGATCCCAACCCGGTCGACCCCAACTCACTGGTTCCTTTTTTTTTTTTTTCCTTTCTTCCCTGTTTTAATACTCACTGATTTTTGTGGGTCCCATTATAAGGTATGTGTTATATCCAAACCGTCCATCTATTTTGAGAACTCGCATTAATGCTTGAGATGAAAAATAAGACAAATCTAGCTATCAAGTGGACCACACTGTAAATGGCAGTGGGTAATTGAACGTCTACCATTGAAACCCATTTAGGGGTTACAGAAGTTTGGGATCATTATGAAATTTGTTTTCCCTCTTCATCCATGTCTTTGTGACCTATGAATGAACTTAGACGGGGAGGATTTCTCACAAACATCACAGTGGGCCCCACCTGAGTTCCCATCACCCAGACCGTCCGTCAGCGCTCGTCTCGGCACGCCAGCCAGAGGAAGGCAGGGGTATTTTCGTCCTCAAATTCGGTGGCCGTACGAGGAGGTCCAAGTGCGTATTCTAAGTTTGTATTGCTCCAATAAAACCGCTGGATAAAAGGTGGGGTCCACAGTCGTAAATTTCTCTCGGTAAAACTGCGTTTGACAGGGTCCCTTAGTCCAGTGCATCGTGTGTGCACATGCACATTCACTTGGAATGGGGTCTACAGTGGCGTTAAGGTGAAATCCACACCACCCATTCTTCTAGGGAGCTCTAATAAAGGGTCTTGGGCTATTGATCAGGCTGATTTAAGGTTTAGGTGGGGCCCACAACTTGATTTGGGTCATATTGGTGGATTCCCATCAATCCAATGGTCGGATCATACCAAAATTGAACGACAATGGTTAAAAGGGTCTAAGAGATTTATTCAAGTAACTGAGACCACCTACACTATGGATTTAGAATATTAAATGCTATTATTAGAATAAGTTTTAATGTTTACTATTATTATTATTATTATTATTATTATTATTATTATTATTATTATCATCATCATTGTTATTACCTATACATATTGTTATTTGCTTATCTTTTTATTTATTTATTTATTTATTATTATCATTATTATCATGCCTATATGTAAGTTGTGGGCTACTCGATGTGCATTGATTGATGATTCGTGTGGAGTGAAAAAATGGTGATCCTCATAATTTGGGTCCTGATTCTAAGATGATATAAGATAAAGGCCTTCCATGGCTCGCATTGGATGGTTCTGATGGTCGATTTAAGGGTCGAATGCTCTAAATTTTCGACCAAACCAAGTCTCACTCGTTTGATGACCGTCCTTGCAACCTAATAACTAGATTGTCTCAAAGGTGCACTATAGGTGTCCCACGACGTCTTCTTGGAATATTCAAGCCTAGATGTACAGATGATCCATACTATTAATGGCCAGGTCTACACACATACACCATGAAAGGCTCAAAATGCTTTAGGGCGTACTTCCCACTGTTAGGATTGGATTTCAATGGTGCAAGGTACTCGTTTTATATCGAGGTCATGATTTAAGAGTCAGAGTCATTGATGGTCTGGCCTTAAGAGTCAACAGTTGGATAGCCTAACTTTAGACGGTTACGATGATCAAATTGTGGCTATTCGACAGGTGATTAGCAGGGTGGTTCATGTGTGTTCCCATACAAGCCTACTAATTATGTTCTAACGGTAACACCCAAGTACGAAAAGTACGGGGTGTTACAATAACACAGGTGGCCACTAGTTCGAGGATTTCCAAAAAACACCATTAAATAATCATAAATAATAAAATTTGCTACGTATAATGTTGATAACACATGCATAGCTAAAGTATTGACTTTAAAAAGGGATAGAGATAATTGAAATTCATCACATATTCAAATACTTGACTTTAAACTTAATTCATCAACTATTTATAACATTCGAATTCAACATGAGCAACCAACCATATTAGGCAATCGATAAGATATATGAACAAAAGCGAATAAACAAGTCAATTATCTAAATGTAGAAAAACTTGAAGGGTAATCCTCACCTTTAAATTAGGAGATTGCAACATGAATGCTCTAAAGCACGAATCCAACTTGGACGGTTTAGATCTAAGTTCCACATGCCCTCTATGGTTAAGATTTAACCTTAGGCTATGATCTCCAACCTACATTTAAGGTTAGCCATTTTAGGAATTCTAAAATCTAGGTTGCGCAACAATAAAATACAAATTAATAGTAATGATGATTGAAGAATTTAAAATTAAAACACTAATAATATTTTAATATTATTATAAAAATAATAATCTAATTAAAATTAAAGATAATTATAAAATTAATTGAGAGCAATATTTCAATAAGAGTTTATAATACTAACATTTATAATGATAATAATAACTAAAGTTGATAATAATAATAATGACAATAACAACAAATATTATCCTAAATTAAATGAAATAACAAGAGAATACCTCCTATTCTTTCTTTCTCTACTTTCCTCATCCGTAGTCTGATACAACGTCCAATAGAATTTTTGGCCAGATTCAACCATGCTCGAGGAGGACTGAGTTGGACAGCGATCAACTCCTATTGAGTTAACTCGGTAGCATGGAATCCACATAAGTTGGTTCAAATTCGAGCCAGATCGAGCCTAGTTGCTGCCTCTACCAATTCTCTGTACCAAGCCCAATCTAAGCCTGAGTTGCTGGACCAGAAATGACCCGAAGTGGTCTACTCGGCAGTACACTGAGTTAACTTGGCTGAGTTAACTCAGCGAGTCGAACATCCGGGTTACCTCCATCTTCCTTCTTCTCACTCTTTCCTTCTTCATCCTGCTTTCTTCTTTCTCTCTTTCTTTTTCTCTTTTTGTCTTTCTTTTTAATCCCATGACTAGCATGGTGGCTGGACCGAACCAGACACAACTCGGCTCAACTCGATGGAGAACATCCTAGTCAACTCGGCGATGCGGCTGATGGGAGACCCGGCTCTCTGCCTCATTTCATCTTCTCTTCCCTTTCTTTTCTCCTTTTCTTTCTTTCCTTCTCCTTCTATTCGATTTGGGCAGTCAGCAAGGAGGTCTGAACAATCCAGGCCCAACCTAAATTCTATTAACACTACCCGATTACATCCTAACTCGACTTGACTCGAGACTGTGACCAGCCAGCAGACTCAACATCAACAATCTTCTCCCTCCTTTCCCACAGATCTTCTTCCTCTACTCTGAACTTCTTCTTTTCTGCCAAACTCGTCCAGCAGTCGAACCCAGCGATCTTGATCTGACTTGGATCATGACTCGATCAATCTTCATGTAATGCGGCGTTAGCTGCACTCTCTCTCTCTCTCTCTCTCTCTCGATCTTCTCTGTTTCTTCTTATTTTTCTTCATCTCTCTTTGTTGGAAGCAACTGGCTGAAGCTCCAGACTTGGCAAGGAATGGATGGGCTGACTCGTGACTCGGTTCGAGTCAGCTAAAGTGGAAAGGAGCAGCGCATCATTCCTCTCTTTAAGTCTTTCCATCCTTGGAAAGGGAAGCCCTAAAAGAGCCTTTATAGACTCTCCCAAAATACCTAGAAAGATCAGCTCCTAATCAACCAATTAGTTGCAAGCTTGTCCCCTAATCTCAATTAACAAGGAGAGATTGTTGATGATCTCTTTGGAAGTTGTTTGTATGGACGTAATATAATGTTGCAGTTGGATTGCTAACACCATGGCCCACCGAATGAGCGTCCCTAATCAGAGAATAAGCCACATCACAGGTGATGGGTTTCTCAAGTGAATGGGGGAGATGATACGGACGCTCATGGCGATTTTGTATATGATGGTTAATGATCCGATCCAATGCACTTGGAGGGCATGGATTAGACCACTGAACCTCATAGGACCCTCCAAACGGATGGTCGTTAGGGTTTTCGAATGGGAATAGGTCTTCACTTGCATCGGCGGTTCTCTTGTTGCAAAGAAGCCCTAACTCGTGTGAAGTGGAATGGACGGCTGAGATTTTCCTGTGTGAAGGATTTGGATTAAAGGAGAATTCCGCACATGGGCTGCTAGCTAAAAAGGAAAACGGATTTCCATTTACGAAAATGAACCGTGTACACATCTCGCTTGGGCTGGTTATCGTCTTGCACACCTATGTTCTCAAACGTGGAGGCTTTAGGGTTTTAAGTGGTTTTGGAGGCTTAACAAGATGGACGGTTCAGATTTGGGAACCGATCATGCTGGTGGGCCATATCCCTAGTGCAGCGGTGCTCGTCCATTTGAAAGTGAGAAAGGAGGAAAAGGAGGGAAATTTCTTCCTTTTTCTGTTTTAATCGGGTCAATGCCCGCTTGACCTGGTCTGTGGACCGGTGTACCGCATGTGTGCACCCAATGGTGTACTCTCACACCGCAAGTGTGGGGTCCACAGGGACGTTTTAAGAGATCTACTTCGTCCATTCTTCGCTACCACTCTTGATAGGACACTAATCCCATTTTTCAGCAGATCCAATGTTCAGGTGGGCCATACGTTTTGATTTTAGCCCTCTAATTGTAGATTCCTATCAATCCGAAAGCCAGATTGTATTTGATTTGCTCGTCAATAGTCATAAGGGTTTGTAGCCCTATTTAGTAATTAGATTGAATGAATGGTTAAATTGTTCAGAATCGATCATCATGATCTAGGAGTCTTTAAAGCATATAAATGAATCTACTAACTGGTTTTTATGGTTAGATCTTTTATCATGTGATGTGAGGTCTAATCTAATGATCAATCTCCAACCTAATGATTTATTTTCAGTCTCAATGGTCAAATCATGAGGTTCAACACATAAATTGTTCGAATTCACTTTACATTGGTCCATGTGTCTAAAAATTTGTCTAAGTGGAAATCTAAATATTGATTTTATAGCCAGACAGTCATTTAGTTTGATTCATGGATTAATGACTCAAAAAGGCTGAGTATTTATGGTAACACCTGAGTACTAAAAGTACGAGGTGTTACAATCTACCCTCCTTAAGAGAATTTTATCCTTGAAATTCATCATTCCTATTATTCCTAGGAACAGGAATATCCATTTTAATATTTCTATTCATTTACTATTTTCTTTTTGAAGCATTTCTGTGTGCACTAATTATCAAAATTTTGGGGTTGTTACATCGAATCTGATGGTAGTCGCTACTCAGATCCAACTCAGAGAATAATTTCGCGCCTTCAAGCATGTCTAACATATCATCCAACTGTGGTATGGAAACTTTATATTTTATGGTGATTTTGTTGATGGCCTAGCTATCGACACACATGCGCCAACTCTCATATCTCTTTAGAGTTAATAGAGCTGGTATGACACATGGGCTTATGCTTTCTCGAATAAGACCCTTATGGATCGGTTCCTTCACTTGCCCATGCAAAATCTTGCACTCATTCAGAGTCATCCGATAGTGAGGACGATTGGGTAAACTGGACCCATGGACAAAGTCGATATGGTGCTGGATATCCCACATGGGGGGTAACCCATCAAGAAGGTCATCGGAGTAAATTTCATTGAATTCATGTAACAAGGGCCTTAATCTTTCAGGGGTAATGGTAGGCTCGAGTTCTTCCCCTTTTACAATTAATGCATAAGCCTATCCTGTCTCTTTAGATTATTCCACGAAGTCCCGTATGGTTAAGAGAAAACGGTCCTCCACTTTAGAAGTTTCAGGTGGTCCCTCTGGATCCATAGGGGCCAATATGGTCTTCCAGTCGTCCTTAACGAGGATATATATGTTATCTCGCCCTTTATGAGTGGCGTCACGGTCGGATTGCGAAGGTCGACCGAGTAGTATGTGACATGCTTCTATGTCAACCACATCGCATACTACTTCATCCTTATAATGTTTTTCAATTGAAAAGGATATGGTGCACCGTTCAATTAACTTTGTTTCGTTGACCTTCTTGATTCAACCGATTGTATGTGGGGAGGGATAACGCTCCGTTTTCAATTGTAATTTTTCCACCATAACCTTAGAGACAATGTTCTTGTTGCTTCCACTATCAATAATCACATCACAAACCTTTCGATTCACCGTACACCTAGTTCAAAAGATGTTATGTAAATGTGGATGCACTTCTTTTCTTGGCGCATATAATAGTCGCTTCACAATAAGCGACTCACCGCGATCTTGTGGAACCTAAGCTAACTCATCTGCCTCGTCTCCCGTAGTGTGCTCTTGTTCTTCAACATTTAGATCTTTATAAGCGTTATCAGTAATACCATCATTGATGGCGAGGTTCGTCACTTTTTGCTGGGGATAAGTATTTGAAAGGTGGCCCAGTTGGCCACAACGATAGCAGTTGTCAGGCCTTGGCCGAGCATAAGGGTTTAGAATTCTACTTGGACCAGCAGCAATCGATACGCCCCTTTGAAGTCTAGCTTGCCCACTTTCTTGATCTTGTCTCTCAGACGTAAGAGTTGAGTGCGTGCTCTTATGGGCTCCTTCTCCTTGGACTATGGAGCTCCCTGGGGTAGACCTGCCACAGCGACCCTTGCAGTAGGATACGTCCGTGTGTGAGGACGTTCAAGTTGCGCTTCCGCCCGAGTAGCCAACTTGATTGCATCATTCATCGTCCAAATGTACTGCATCTGGACCCGATCCTGAATCACCTTATGCAATCCACCATTGAATCGGACGACTTGCTACAATTTAGTCTTGACCAAATCGTTACGCGCCGCCAAGCTGTAAAATTCTTCTGTGTATTCTCTCACCGACCAACTACCCTGTCGATAATTTTAGTATTGTTGAAATAATACATTATCGTAATCGCTAGGGAGGAAACAGGCATGTAATAGTTACTCCATCCGCTGTAATGTGCAGATTAGTACTTTCATCTACCTGGTACGTACGAGTTGCAATTGTTCCCACCAAGCTGAAGCTCCGTCCTTCAACTTGTAGGCCACAAGCTTGACCTTCTTTGGTTCAGGGATGTCAATGTAGGCGAAGAATCGCTTAACTTCAGAAAGCCAATTGAGGAAATCCCCAATGTGTAGTTGGCCATTAAAGCTAGGAATATCAACATCTTGAATTCCCAATTTGTTCGATCTACTCGATCGCCAACTTATCTAGGGTGTTAGAAGATTATGTCGTCAATCTCCTCCTCGCCGGATCCCCCTTCCTCATGAATGACCCTTGGATGCACTGTCGGTATTATCCTACAATCCCAACGATTACGAGTTTCTGCAATTGGCAATAGAGGATTACCACCAGGAACACGGAGTTGCCCTAGGGTTTTCGTCAAGAGATCTGTCATGGGGTCGATGGAAGCCTGCAGCCCTTGCATGGCTTGCCGATTCTCCCTTTGCGGTACTTCGAAAGTTGCCGTCGTTAAAGGTAAATTCTCTGGAGTACCGCCATGGGATTGTTGCTTGGCCCGTCGTTAGAAGTCATAGATCCGAGGAAAAACTTCGCTCTGATACCAAACTCACATAGGGAAGGACATGAGTTCGAGCATTGTCTTCTTCAAGAGGATAACTATTCTGAATCCACGGAACTTCTCTGGACTCCTCACAAAGACTTCTCGAATCCATGAGGAAAGAAACCAAGAAAATAGAAATAAATTCTAATAAATTCGAAATTGATTGACGAATGACTAAAAATGAGTTCACAACCCTTTAAATAGGGGTACCAAGCAATGGGAAAGAAATCAGAATCAAACTACAACTAAAACTCCTAGAATTCGCGACTCACTATAAATAGTAAACTTATAATTTATAGATGGTCGTGATGTCAACTGGTGTGCAAGGTTTTCGGCCAAAAATAGTAAGTGTCTTATTTGGCTTCACCAAGTTGTTCTCCTAATTTTTCCAAGCTCTTTTCACGTTGGACGCAACTCCTAAAGCCCAATGGATTAAGAGTTATAATCAAACTAAAACTTACTATTTATAGTAAAAACAGAATTAAAATAGGGAAACGACTGTCGATTTGGTGGTATTTCGCAAATCCGGCTTGGGCAACCCGGCATAGCGGGGTTGGTTGGCTAAAGTAACTCGTTCTACCCCAAAATCATATATTTTACATCAGATAACTCATTCCGGATTGTGAGATACGCCTGATTTAAGGTCCGACGGTCCAGATCACTTTTGTCGTCGACCGGCCTTTTCTGATCCATCTTGGCCATGTAACTGTCCACGACCCTCTCTACATCAGATTGTTTGATCAGAACTGTTTTGAGCTGTAGCCAACTAACCGTGGACCAACCTGTGAAATGTTCAGAGCCAGTTTACATCAGAGAAGAATCATGTCCCTTTCGACCGATGCTTTAACAGGATGCGCTGGCCTGTTATCATGAAATCCATCTTTTGGAAGCCTGGCCCACGTGATACACAAACTCATAACTATTCATCCAGTGATAGCATTCCAACTCTCTAACTTGATAGAACTAGAATTGACCCCACCTGAAACTGGGGCCATTTTACTCCCACCATTAAGATTACAAGCAAGGCCCACTTCTGATTTTCATCAGGGACGCAATTGATCGTAGAAACTTACGGTGGATCATCGATCTTGTGGGCTTGAATCGCGTGTAAAAAGGAACACTTCTTTGAAGAATATGTTGCAAGGTGGATTCACGTTGCGATTTTTTATACGACTGGCTCTTTATTATTAATATTATTAAATTTTTAATTTAAGTACTAGTTGGTAAACAGCACCGTCATGTATAGATGTTAATTGCAATTGGCCCTTTTATGTACCTCTGCTCCATTTCATTAAGTTATAATGAGTCCATCGTGGCATGCGTTGGATGGAAAGTATTAAAAACCGCAACCAAACGGCTGTAATGGCTGTCACGTGATAGTAACGGCACAGGCTGTTATGCGATACAGGTTCGTAACGACTTATTGCAGAATTTTTGGTCCGGAAAGGGCTTGCAACGGGCCTTAATGGCCATTACAATAACGGGGAATGGACCAGGACCCTCATGCAGATATAAGCACCCAAATGGAGTTGCTTCCTATTTTTCTTCCTTTTTCCTTCTTTTGGACATATTTAGGTTTTTGATATTGTTTTCAATCCATATTAAACTAGATTTGTATTATTTTTTAAGATTAGAATACAAAATTTTAGCCTTTCGTGACAAATCGAATATGCAAAGTTGGATTTTATTTATTTATTTATTTATTTTAAAGAAGAAGTGAAAAATAGGTAATAATTTTTTTTTCTTGCTGTAATTTATTGATTCAACATGTTATTATCAAAATCGACCAAATCTTACAGGATTTGAGTTTGATTTGGTGATATTTGTATACTTTTTTTTAAGTGTTTTTGTTGGTTTTTATATAATTTTTAGTATTTTTATTGGTTTTCTATAAATTTTCAGAAATTATTTTTTTAAAAACAAAATATTTTTCATTTAGATTATTCAAATAAGAGCATGAAGTTTAAATCCATACATGCATGCACTGAATCAGTGTTTTTCAGTGTTTTTTTTTTTTAGATTATTCAAATAAGAGCATGAAGTTTAAATCTATACATGCATGCACTGAATCGGTGTTTTTCAATTTTATTTTATTTTAAAAAAATTAATAAACAATTTTGAGCCATATTAAGATTAAGATTAATAATGGGCTATGACTAGTTTTAAATTTTTCTCAAATTTCTTAAGGGGATTAGAGATATGCATTGGTGAGATAAATCCTACATATTGTATGAAATTCAAGCTATTTTGAGGCCATTCAAGTGTATCCAGATTAGCCCGATTATTTATCTTGACTTAATATTATTTTTTCTCTTTCAATAATTAGGGATATGCATTAGTGGCCATTTGAATGTACCCAAAGTTGTAACCCTTTGAGATTTCAACTCTCATAGACAACATGAGAAGCCGAATTCCAATGTAATAATTTGAGTATGTCAAAGTATAAATGCTCCACATATTCTTTACAATCATATAGATTAACATTTTTTTTTATAGAAATCGCGGCATAAATGACTGATTGCTTGCCTCCAAGTGCAGAGGTTCGTAAGTAGTATCCCGTGAATACAGGGTCGATCCCATAAGGAGATGAATTGTGAGAAGGAAAAATCAAATGCAAAATAAACTAAGTAATAAAAACTTGTCACGCCCCAAACTTGGAAAACGGGCTCACAAAATTTTCAATCGCTGAATCCAGCTGCGACAGCCTCCATAGTGTCTCATTCTCGGATCTCGGCACTCGCATGCCAGATTCCAATCCTGGGATCCTACAAGGAGGATTTTCTGTATAATTTTTTTTTTTTTGTAATAGAGCATAACCACAAGCATAACTAAGTCACAAAACAACATCACAACATATCCACTATATCAAAAACTTTTAAGTACAATACGAAAAGGGAAATATAGGGTGATCAAAAAGCTCCAAAATGATCAGACGCGCGCTCCTACCTCAACGCTGCTGCTGTCCAACAACACCTGCACGCAACAGTCGTGCATAAGCTTACAAAAGCTTAGAGGGTGGTGTAAGTGTGTGCGCAAGGCAAGCGCCAAGTGTACAATATCAGAGTAATACGGAAGTACGCGGTAAGTCCATGAATGCTATCAGCTGTACCAAAGCTATATGATGCAAGACATGAATGCTATCGGCCATACCAAGGCCATGTGATGCCATGTGATGCGAGGCCTATGTAGCCAAATGTCATATGCGAGATGCAAAGCAAGCGTGCTAGTACTCGTCAAGTACACATATCAGTACAGTTCCTCTCTAGATATCACCAAGGTCTAATACACCTCACACTGACTGCCTCCTCCCTAGCTGCACAGTCAAGCAAGTGGAAGAGACCACATTATCCGCCTGACCAGTAGTCTGCCAATACCTACCCGGGTCATCGATAACGGACTCATTTGCGAGCTGCTCAAACTCAGCCTAGCTTATAGTCCCCTCACTCGGGCGAATAAGGCCACACCCCCTTCCAACCCACCATGACACAGTGAGAGACGCGGCCTACTGGTATTCGGCACTTGGGCGCTCGTGTATCCACTCGGTCTCGATATTGGAGCATCTCCTGGTACCAAAAAGGTTCTGAGATTTTCACCCAAGGACATCCTAAGTGCCCACAATGCTAGAGCCAATATTTTCGGTATCTGATACGACCATCCACGATGTGCCTGTGGAGGCCACGGCCCTGATGTCGCAAGGGCGTGCAGTGATCAAGTCACACATATGCAGAATGCATGAGTTACATCGTCAAATCATGCAGCAATATTGTGCATACCATGCACTCATGTGGGGGCACTCCGTCTCATAAGGAGTCCCGTAAATGCCTCAGCCCAACGGCTTATGCTATGATCAAACACTCCTCATATCAAGCATACATATGATGCGTATGGGCATGTATCATGGAGCTGTACTAAGCATATTATAAAGTGATGAATTATTCTTACAATGCAGATGACCTAGACAGCCTACACACAACAAGTACGACCTATCAATGGGCCCTAGGGAGAGTCGTAATGCGGACATTTAACCAACATTATACTTGCAATGTGGACGTCAAACCAACATTGCTCCCAAGGCATAGCCTGCCACAAACCATGAAAAAATCACCCATTGCAATGGACCCTAAGGACAACCCATTGGGCCTCGACCCATGGGCCTTAGGTACATCAAATGGGCCGTATCACATGGGCCTTACATTCGTCAAATGGGCTTCATTAATGGGCCTCACCAACGGGCCTTATGTACATTGCAATGGGCCATAACCCATGGGCCTTAGAATACACCAAAATGGGCTTAATCACATGGGCTTTATGTATCTCAAATGGACCACACCAATTGGGCCCCATGCATATCAAATGGGCCACACCCAAATATAAGTGGAGATAGTGATTTTTCCACCATTAAGGTTCCCAAAGCCCACCTTAACATTTATTTTCTATCCAATCCGGTCATAAGGTCACACAAACCTGGATTAAGAGGAAAACACATTTCCTATTAATCCAAACTTTTGTGACAACAAAGGATTTCAATGGCAGAGACTTAATCCCCACTACTATTTGCAATGTGGTCCATTCGAACTTAAATCTGCCTCATTCTTCAGCCCATACCCAAAAAATGAGCTATCCAAATGGTTGGGAGGCTTGGATGCAACACATGCATCATGATGGGGTCCACTATCCATCCAACAGCCAGCAAAATGGCTGGACGGTTTGAATAAAACACATACATTGCCGTGGATCAGACGGTGGCAATAAAGCACATGCATCACTGTGGGTCCCACGTGGGGCCCACCATAATGCTTATATGCCATCTGATCCATTCATAAGGTCACACGTACTTGGGTGAAAAGGGAGAACAAATTTTATCTTGATCCAAAACTTCTGTGGCCCAGAAAAGGAGTTTCAAGGGCAGACGTTCAATCCCACTGTTTCCCATGATGTGGGCCACTTGAGTCTTGGATGCGGCTGAAATTTTGAGGGGGCCCACTGATGGAGGTGGCCCACCATATGAACGGGTTCGATGACAAATATACATTAGGATGGGACCCACGGTAGGGGCCGTGGGTCACTGCTGTCCGCCCGCCCGCCTGGTGCTGTCAGCGCCTCTGACGCCACAGCAGCAGCAATGCTGCTGCTGGTTTATTTATTTATTATTTTTTTTGAAAAACCTGTGTTCTCAAGGTTTTTTGTACGTGGGGCCCACATCGGGGAAATTTGACCCCGCCATCAATCCCCATATCTCAAGACAAGCAGGACGAGCCCAATATTCAATATATTTTGGTGAATAAAAACAGCAGTTGATTTTTCAACGGTAACCACCACAATTTCTCATGCTATGGCCCACCAGATACTTGGATCTGCTTCATTTTTCGACTCAACACCTAAAATGAACTCGAGAATGGAATGGACGACATGGATTGAATACTTACATCAAGGTGGGGCCTACACCAGCAGACCACCCTAAAATCTTGTGAACCAAGCTAATATTTGTGTTTTCCCAAACCACGTCCAGGGATGCTGGACGGTTGGACGGAACACATACATTCGAGGTGGGCCCAGCTTAGGTGGGCCACCACATGGAGGATGGTGTGGGTGCAACACATATAAGGTGGGCCCCACTTATAAATGGCTTGGATAAAAACCATGCCTCATGGTGGGGTTCATCCAAGCGGGCTACACAACCATATCATCATAGAAGGCAGAGAGAGAGAGAGAGAAAGAGAAATAGAGTCGGACACGCGTGATGGAGGGACCCCGACACTATGGGCCCTCCGTTTCAAGCATCCAATCATACATCAAGTAGGCCCCATAGCATGTGGGCCCATCAAATCAAAGATTAACGGTGGAGATCCCTTCTCCACCAAGATGAAAGGTCTAGATGACCTTATTTATGTAAGAAAGTAAACATCATGATGGGGTCCATGGAAAATGGCCCCATCATAGAATGATTATGAACATCAAGGTGGGCCATCGGCCACACCTAGGGTCCAAAGTGAGATCCACACCATCAATCGGTAGGCCTCACTTGGCCCATCATCAAAATATAAAAATCTATCCTAATAAGCACCCACCGTCAATCTTCTTGGTCCGTTGGAAAGCCGATCTCCTTGTGCTTCACTTTAATGAAGGGAGATGAGAAGTGGATGGCTTAGATGAAGGATCTTTGGGATGGGAAGTGGGCCACCAAATCACATTTTTCTCTCCATGGGAAGGCTTGGAAGTGGGATTTTCCTTGCTTGGGAAAAGTGATGAGAAATGGGAGAGAGAGAGAGAGGGTTATAAAGAGAGAGAGAGG
Organism: Magnolia sinica; assembly: GCF_029962835.1. Lineage (NCBI taxonomy): Eukaryota > Viridiplantae > Streptophyta > Magnoliopsida > Magnoliales > Magnoliaceae > Magnolia > Magnolia sinica. The sequence continues at coordinate 52,699,475 of NC_080582.1, forward strand.
GTAGCTTAGGTAGGCCATGATTACTTGTAAGAGAGGGTGGCTAGCAATAAATGCTTGTAAGAAAGCTAGTGGGTATGGTGGCTATAGCTAGGGTAAGGTGGCTATAGCTAAGGTAGGGTGGCTAAGGCTAGAGTAGGGTGGCTATAGCTAGGGTAGGGTGGCTAAGGCCAGGGTAGGGTGGGTATAGCTAGGGTGATGTCATCTATCACCCTCATGATTACCTAGAGATTGGTGCCACATGGGATGGGTGGGTCCTGCAATATACGGTCCACGGCCATTATAATACACGATCCACATCTTATGATCTAAGCGTCGGGTTGGCGTACGAGATGCGGCGTTGGAACCGCGGCGACGGTGTGATCGTAATGGTACGGGTCTTGGGTTAAGCTGACTCAAATCTACAGGATATGACCTAGGATCGTGCGCAAACATTGATTATAAGTCGCAGGTTGCCAGAATTCGACGGGAAGGATCGCGGCAGATGACGGAACAATACAGACTAGGATACGGGTCTTATAAAACTAAACTGATAATTTGATTTTGGAATTTTTGAATAGATGTAATTCAACTGAATAAAATAGCACCCAAGCTTCAAAGTTCCACACATAGGTTAATGTTCCAAAATCACGATGACTTGGATAACACAACTAGGATCTGAGCACTATGGTCAGCCTAATCAGAAAAGAAAACAGTTTAAATATTTTAATAAGTGATATAAAGTATTAGAAAATCATGGATTTGCACCATTGATATATATTCTTAAGCGTCAGTGATTTTAAAAATTCAATATCAATGAGATAATGAAAATCAAAGAAATATAACAGGTTGAGAATCTCTCCTATCTAGGAAATCTGATTGATCTAAGGTAAGCCTATCCATCAATGTGGATCTCATATGATGGAAACATATGAATCTCACAAGAGGATAAGAAATAAAACCTAAATAATAGATAACATGCATACACCATTCTTCTCATCATTAAAACAATCAATCATCAAAATCTTAAAGAATTATTAAACCCATGTGCTTTCCTTTTATCTTGGGATAGAAGGAACTTACAAAAACATAATTAAAATAAGAAAGAAATAAAAAAGAAATAAATAAATGCAAATAAAAAAGATCTAAACAAATAATAATAATAACTTATAAAACTCTAATAAAATTAAAAACTCTTTAAAAACCCTAAATTTTACTTTGGGATGCCTTAAATGATGATTAGGAATGCCCTAAGAAGCCCTATGTATAAGTAGGGAACTCCAATTTTCGTACAAAGTTGAAAAATCTTAAAAACTGCCTCAAATATACGTAGTTTTTCAAAATAGACTTATCATTGCACAGTTTGTTTAAAATAGATTTCCTGCTGCGCAGCTTTTCAAAATAGACCTTAGAGTTTCAGAATACACTTTTTCAGGACGATTTAAGTATTCTTCACTTCAAATCTTCAATTTTCTTCATTCTTCACTTAGTTTTCTTGGATCTTTGGCATATGAATTCTTTAATCTTGGTCTCCTAAGATTAATCCCTTGCCTTGGTGATTCTTGAGCATCAAATCCATGCTTTTTAGTACCCTTTTTCAATCCAAGCTCTTAAATTCACCTTGCAACGCATACATAAGTAAAATAGAACATTAAGCTGATTCATGTTCATAAAACCAAGATGTAAATGGGGAAAATTATGCAATATTTGAGTCTTAACAATGACCAAAAAATTAAATCCCATTCCATTACATAGCTACTCTAAGGGGCTGTTTGATTTTTAAATTTCACAGGAAATACATGTAAAAAAAGTAATTATTACTACGCCACCTGTTTGAAATCACAAGGAATTACATCTCAAAAATTGATCTAAAACTCATATTTTTGCTAATTTAAACTCGTGGGACCCATCATGATGTATGTGAGTTATCCAAACCATCCAACCTTTGTAACGACACATTTTAAGGGAATAAGTCCAAAAATGAGGAAAATCCCAAGTTCAAGTGGGCCACACCTTAAGAAACAATGATTGTAAAGACATGAACTGTTGGAAGTTATTTTCTCCCTGGGCCCCACATTGATGTTTAGTTGTCATCAAACTTGTTCATAGGGTCACATAATCACAGATAAAGGGAAAATAAAAATATCATTTTAATCCAAAACTTCTAGGGCCTCAAAAAGCTTTCAATGGTAGGAGCTCAATTCCCATTATTTCCTATGGTGTGGTCCACTTGAACTTTAGATCTGCCTCATTTTTTGGCTCATGCCTTAAAATGAGCTGACTAAAGGGATGAATGGTGTGGATAATAAACATATATCATGTCAGGCCCTACAAATGCAACGTTTGTTAGTCTCAGGTGACGTGAGGTGATATAAATGAAGGTCACTGTCAACATTAGCTTGAAAATGCAGTAGTAAATACAAAGGTAAATAATTATTACTCATTTACCATGAATTACCACCATCATTGGAAAATCAAACAGCCCCTAAGTTCCATTCATCACAGTTACATCAAACATTGAAAAATAATACATATTTTGTCCTCTTATAAGGACTTATTACAAAATCAAAGTTCACATAGTCACTATTAGGAAAGCGAAATAAACAAAAGAAACAAAATCTCTTCTAAGACATCTTGTCTTCATCATCTAACATCTGTTGCTATGAACTTTCATAGTCCACACCTTTAAGATATGGCTCATTTATTAGATCATCACTTGCACAGTTTGCGATTGTTTTTCTACAAGAGGAATGAGTTGCCTAAGTTCAATTCAGTGAGGGCATCCCCCAAGATTATGTTAATAATAGCATAATCAATTCATGTATAATAATCAAACAAAATATCCATAAGAAAATCTTGATTAATGCGATGTGTAAGACCCATACCCTAATTAACCTTCTGTATGTTTCATTTTTTATGCTGGCATGTTTCCATCGGACCGAATCTATGAGTTTTGATCATTACCCTATTTTTGTATCGCAATAACCTGAGACTTGTACCCTAGCGACCGCCCGAGCATTACGATTCCAATGCCATGTGGCATGCTCCATTTTGTCCCCTAGATTAGAAGTTACAATTTTGGCAGAATCTGAGGTGGGCCGCACAATGCACATGGGCCCGACTTGCACAAATCTCCATATTGTCAGATCAATCAATCCATTAATCCATCAATCCATCCATCAATCAAGCCATCCATCACTCATGTCACTCTCTCCCCATTAGTCAAAGAAACCTAAGCCATTCTCATGCAACCCATACCCCTACCTAAGCTAGCCATCATTCTTTTATTCTTTTTCTCCCTATTTTACCCCTCCATCTTCCCCTTATTCCCTCCCCATCCTAAAATCTCTACCACAAAAATACTCTAACTCCCTCTCATTTTTACTATTTACTAGCAAGTGTAGAGAAGGATTAAGAAAGAGGGAGAGAGAGAAAAATATTAGAAAGATCGAGAAATTAAGAGAGAAAGAGAGAGAAGAGAAAGATTAGGGAGAGATTAAGAGAAAATAAAGAAAGCTTGTGAGAGTATTAGGAAAGATCAAGGGAGTAAGAGTAAGAAAAAAGAGAAAAGAGTGATTAAAGGAGATTATGGGTGAAGAGGAGCTTGGTGAACCATCTGATTGCCCATCCAAGATGATCTAACCATCCATTCTTTGAGGTGAGTGCATAGGAGGGTCAAAACGCTCCATTTCTTTGTGATTTCTCTATTTTGGTGGACCCATAAGGGTGGGACCCACCTTGATCATGTATTGAGTATGTGGTGAACCCCATAATGGTAGGGGGCCACCCTGATGGCCGGATCTATTTCCCTTTATTTTCCTTTCTTTTCTTATTCTTATGGTGTTGTGGGACCCACAAGTGGGCCACACTATCAGAGAGCGTGCCCCGCACGCTATCATAGCATGGACCACCTTGTGTGGCCCACTGTGATATTTATTTCATTTAAACTAATTGATTGTGTAAGCACACTGGATGGTGAAAATACACCAAAAATGGATGTGATCCAAAGCTTCTTGGCCCCACCATGAGTTGGACATTCAAATAGATGGAGTGGATTTCCTAGGTGGGCCCTACCTTACCTTAAAACACAAGAGAGAGAGAGGGTAGTGGCACCGTCGTCGCTAGACACAAAATGTCCAGAGACATGTCTCTGGCACAATTACCTTCCAAAGCCACCATTTGGGCTTCACTCGTGGGCCCCATCATGATGTGTGTATATATATATATATATATTATCCACACCGTCCATCCGATTTCCCTTCTCATTTTAGGTATTGAGCTAAATAATGAAGCTAATTTGAATCCGAGGTGGGCCATACCACAAATGCTAAGGGGTTGGGTTACACACCGTCATTTCTTACTTTGTATGAGAGGTTTGGAGTGAGTTTTCACTCGTGGGACCCATATTCATGTATTTCTTAGATCCACACCATCCATCCATCTGCTAGCGCATTTTAGCCATGGAGCCCAAAAATCTAACCGATCCAACCATCAGGTGGATCACACCACAACTGATGGTGAGAGTGCGAGCACCCCCTCACGTCAGGCGTATGTGGGGTGAGGGTGTCCCAACCATGGACCTCACCTTGATGTATTTGTTTAATCCATGCCATTCACCACCTTCCCCATGTCGTTTTAGGCTATAAGACTAAAAATGAGACAAATCTGAATTCCTAGTAGACCGCACCAAGGGAAACAAAGTCCCACTGTTGGAACTTTCTAAGGCCTACTGTTGTGTGTATAAGTGGTGGACCTATCCATCTACAGATTCATTTGGTCCATAGAGAACTGGTCGATATAATGGATGGAATAGATTTTCCATTAGTGGACTCCACATAGTAGGAAAAAAAAAGGAAGAGAAAAACAACAAAAAGTGTCACTGGGCAGTATTGCCCAGTGACGTGAGGGACGGAAGCTATTTGGACTGCCCTCACACGTGGACCCCACCATGATGAATTTGTTTAATCCACACCATCCACCATCTTCTTCATATAATTTTAGGCCATGTGTTAAATTTTGAGGCAAATCTGAGTCTCGAGTAGGCCATACTAAGGGGAACAATGCCCATCTATCGAAACCTTTTAGGGCTCGCTTTAGAGTCTTTGATCATCCAAACCAGTTCGAGTCAGAGTCTATTTGACCTCATTTGAGGTGGCCAAGATGGTGAACAGATTAGATTATCCACTTGGGGCCCACCTTAATAGTGTATGCAAAACATATAACAAATATTCTTGGCCAATTTTGGGTCTCACAAGTGGGACCCTGTAAGACCCATATCATAGTCCGTACCATTCCGTAGATTCCTGTAATCCTCCCTGTCGAATTCCGGCGACCCCGATCTGTAACCGGCATTTTCACGCGACCCTGAGTCACACGCTGTCAACCCAAGTCGACTCAACCCGATACTTGTACCCCAGCGACTGCAGTATCACCGTGGTTCCGATGCCGCGTCTCGCGCGACGAGGCGATACCCAGGCCAGGATATGTGGACCTGCGTTCAATTCAAGGAAAGCATCGCGCATTGCAAAACCCAAGAAAATCTCTACCTAAATGTCACCTCAATCAAGCAATCAATCCCATCAAGGGTCAAGTCCATGTCAAGTACACACATCACCCAACACATCACTCAACCCATCACAACCCATACCTCTCTTACACAAGCAACCCCAAAAGTTAACAAATTTCTTGCACAACCCATCCCTCTCTCCCATCCATTACTCCATCCCATCTCCTCTCTCTCTTATTTCTCCCTTCTCTTCTAAGCAACCCAAGCTCCAACGTATGAACTTCCCAAGCTCTCATGGAGAAGATTTAGTGTGGCCCACCTCCTACCCTCTTATCTCCCTTCTCAACCATCAAAACTTCATCATCTTCAGTTAAGATCAAAGCTAAGGAGACTACCTTTCCTAGGAGCCAAGAAGAAGAAGACGGTGGGTGATCTTGGACCCACATTTTTACTTTTTTTTTGTGATTTAAGGACCCACTTGTTGTGGGATCCACTTGATGGATGTATTGTTCAAGGGAGGGCCCAATAGTGGCGGGTCCCTCCCCTACACGTTCCCTTTCCTCTCTCTCTCTCTCTCTGTGATGGCTTGTGGCCTACCTTGATGCATGATATCATCCGTGCCGTCCATCTAACTTACAGCAGCAAGGTGGCTGTTGTATTATCATCGTCCAAGCTGTGGGCCCTACCATGAAATTATGTGTTTTATTTAACCATCCATTCATTTACATGGGACCCACCCCACACGTGTGACACGTGTGAAGGTGGGGCCTACCGTATGTATGCTTCATATCCAGCCATCCGTCCAGATGAGCTGGGACAGTGGGCCACTAATTTATGTATTTTATATATATATATATATATATATATATATATATATATATATATATATATATATATATATATATATTTATATATATATATTAATTATATGGTGGTGGGCCCCATGTGGGACCTACCTATTGGGAATGGATTGGCTGGTGTCCACGCACTGTCCAGATGGCTGGATGGTGGGGACCCACCTGACGTGCGGGTCACACCCACACCATCCATTTGTATACCTAGTGGGACCCACCATAGATGTATGTGTTTCATCTGCACCGTCCATTTAGATGGTGCCATTTATGGCCCCACCATGGTGCATGTTGCACCCATACCGTCCATCTATCCTAACGGTGGGACCACCTTGATGATGCACTGCATCCACCATCCAGCCCATGAACGGTGGGTCCCAACCATGATGCAGGTGTTGTATCAATGCCGTCCACCCATTTTTTTTATTATCTGGGCCATCCATCTGTTGGACGGCCAGTAGCCCCACCCTAATGAACGTGTTCCATCAAAACCATCCATTCATTTAGTGAGCCTGTTCTAAGGTTTGAGATAAAAATGGGGCAGATCCAATTGTCTAGTGGGCCACATACATGGACCCCACCCTTGATGGATGTGTTCCATCCAAACCGTCCATCCATTTTTTTCTGCTCGGCCACCTTGAGGCATGTGTGGTGAGCCCCACGTGGGACTCATCTGCCTTGCTGGAGTGGCTAGAGTACCCTCACACCAGCTAATAGCTGCTGTATTTACGGCAGTAGGTTCTATGGGCCACGCCATGATGTACACGTTGTGGCCCACATTGTCTTGATGGCTGGACAGTGGACCACGCCATGATGTATATGTTATATCTTACCGTCTATCAAGTGGACCACACTGCAAAAATCAGTAGGATTGAATGCCTACCATTGGAAACATTTGGGGCCATAGAAGTCTTGGCTTAACGTGAAATTTGTTTTTTCATCTTAATTCAGGACTTTGTGACCTTATGAACAAATTTGATGGGAAATGAACATTATGGTGGGCCCTATGAGTGTTAAACAGTGAAAATCATTATCTCCGTTGCTATTTATGGTGTGGCCCATAGGATGCAGCCCACTCATTATATATGAGGCCCAATGTGATGTATTCGAGGCCCATGGGCTAGGCCAATGTGATGTATTCGTGGCCCATTAGCGAGGCCCAATGTGATGTATTCGTAGCCCATGGGTGAGGCCAATGTGATGTATTCGAGGCCCACGGGACATGGCCCATTATGATACATTTGGGGCCCTTATATGAAACCCAATGCGACATATGACGAGGCCCAATGTGATGCATATGTGGCCCATGAGTGAGGCCCATGGTGATGTATATTAGGCCCTTGTGTGAGGCCATGGACCCACTATATGTATCTCTCTACTTGGGCCACTCCTTGGGAGCAATGTCAGTTAAATGTCCACATTGATGGGCAATGATGGTTGAATGTCCACATTGTGACCTTCCCTTAGGCCTTGTTAGGCCCATTCTCATCATTCTCTTAGTGGGTTAACCCAAATAAGTGGGCCCCATTCTCTATAGATGGTTGGCTCCGTGCCATCAGATTTGATATAACCACGGCCAAGGGATGATCTTTATATTATGATTTGATCGGCCATTCATATATGGACCCCGCCTTGTATGTAGACTGATCATCGATGCCGATTATCAATGCTGATTATTGGTGCCAATTATCGAGGCCAATGCCGATTATCGATACCGATTATGAGTATATAACAACATAACATCATGATACATACCCATATGCATCATCTACATGCTTATGATGAGATGAGTGATTGATCATAGCACATGTCATTGGGCAGATTATTATGGGACTCCCTAGTAAAGGGAGATGCCCACATGAGTGCGCGATACACGCATGATTATTGTATGATTGGATTACGTGATTCATGTATCTCGCATTGTGAGACATGTATACTTTACCCCCTAGCGACATCAAGGCCGTAGCCTCCACAGGAATATCATGGTTGGAAGGATTGGACATCGAAAATCTTGTTCTACATGGGGTGTTACAGATGTCCCTGGGTGAAATTTTATAAACCCTTATGATACCAGGAGGTTGCTCCAATGTCTAGACCGAGTGGATGCATGAGCACCGAGTGCCAAATACCAGGAGATCGAGCTTTCTACTATGTCGAGGTCGGTTAGAAGGGGGTGCGGCCTTACCTGCCCAAGAGGATGGGGCAAAGCTAGGCTGAGTTTGACCAGCTCGAGGAATGGGTCCGCTATCGACGATCGGGGCCCGATATTGGTAGGCCGATAGTGAGGTCTCTTCCACTCACCTTGTTGCGTGCGATGAGGTGGTAATCTGGTTTAGAGTGTACTAAACCTCGGTGATATTCCAGAATTGAGCTGTATTGGTATGTGGACTCAGATGAGGATTGGTATGCTTGAGTTGTATCACACATCGCATGGCCTTGGTATGACCGATTTCATTCATGCCTTACATCGCATGGCCTTGGTATGACCAATAGTATTCATGTATTCATCAGCATATTCTACATTACTTTGATATTACATAATTGTATTACTACATTGCGCACACACTTTCACCACCTTCTAAGCTTTCAGTAAGCTTATGCACGAAAGTTGCTTGTAGGTGACGTTGGATCGCAACAGCGCCGAGGCAGGAGCGCATAGAAGATCATCTTGGAGCTTTTGTCTATCATCATTGTATTTCCCTTTATACGCATTGTACTTGTAAGTTTTTATCATAGTGGAAATGTGATGGAGTTTTTGGTTGTTGTTTGTGGGTTATACCTTTAGTTATGCTTATTACGAATCAAACTAATATTAAAAATCCTCCTTGTAGGATTCCAGGAGTCGAGAATGGGGTACTACGGAGGCTGTCGGTGCCGGATTTGGCATTCGAAAATTTTGTGAGCCTGGTTTTCAAGTTTGAGGCGTGACAGACCCTGTTATGATGTTTATATTGAATCCACACCATCCACCGTCTTTTTAATATCATTTTAAGGCTTGGGCCAAAATATGAGATAGATTCGGGTCTCAAGTGGGCCGTAATGAGGGAAATGAACCATTGCTGTTGAAATCTTCCAAGGCCAACTATGGAGTCTTTGTTCTTCAAAATCAACCCAAATCAGAGCTCATTAGACCCTCTCGAGATGGACTATGCGGTGAAAGGAGTAGAAATCCACGTGGGGCCTACACTGATGGTGCATGAAAAGAAAAGAGAAACAAAGAAAAAGGTATGTGTCACTGGGCGTTATTGCCTAGTGACATGAGGACGGAAGTCACCTTGGGTTGCTGCCCCCACATGTGGGACCCTACATAATGTATGTATCATATCCACTCCGTTCATCCGTCTTATCAGTCCATGTTAGGCCATGGGCCCAAAAGTCAGGTTCATTCAGATCTCGGATGGGCTGCATCGTAGGGTAATGTGGGGGTAAAAACCTCTTGGACTTGAGATTTCTTAGTTTTGGGGTCTCTTGGACTTGGGAATCCCTAGAATCGAGATCCCTTAGGTCTTTAGTTATGTTTAGCATCTTGAATTCAAATCTTTAAATTAGTTGGTGTGTGAATGTTGAAATTATGTTTTTATTAAATCCATTTAAGCATATACTTTGCCTGAACTGATGAAGTCCCAAGACTCAGATGGGCCATGAGCATATGATCACATCCTAGTGACTAACCAATGATCTGTAACCATCAATTTATGTTAGCAATGATCAGATGGTGCAGATCATTCTAATAAAGTAATTATAGTGATGTCATTGATAATCTTATTATTTCGGGACATCATTAGTGGGCCTTGTGCCCAAATGGATTGGTAGCCTAGTGACACACGTGTTGTACATATGGGTGTCCATCTGGGTCACTCCCAGTGGACCTCGCCTTGTTATATATATATAATTCATGCCTTATAGGCTACATGAGGAGCTGATGTTAGTCTAACGTGGGCCACACCACATAGACTTCTATATTTCTAGTGAGGCATGTCGTTCAGTTCCCACTCTCTGCATATAATGTGCCGATTAAGGTCGATTATTACCTAATATGTCCGATAACATGTTAGTGTACTTGGCCTGATAGGACACACTAAGAACATGCTTAGTATAATGACATCATGCCCAGACATATGCCCATACGTGTGGGATCCTGGTCTTTTGCAACACTGCTCGTATGCACACGTGTCCCAACTCCCACCGTTGATAAACCATACACTGCACCTTAGTGCACCTAGAAAACTCACCAAAGTGATTTGTTCCATATGATCTTAAGACCTCTATCATGTGGACCGCATCATCGTTGCGGTCGCAATGGTGAAAATCGAGCATCAATTCTACGCTCCGTTAGTGAGATATGACCTATTAAAAGTAAGGCCCAAATTATGTATCGAGTAACACAAGCAACCTTTATTAGGCTAGGCCCATTGGACTTAAGCCCATGTGGGCCTAAAGCCCACTTTTAGAACATGGAAATTACCAACAAATACAACAATTGCTACATGACAAAATTAGAAGCTAGCAAATATAAGACAAGCACTATAAGACAAAATTGGATTCTCTTAAAACCCATCATTAGCTCTCTCCCCATGCCTTAGAAACTAATCATGACCCATGTCCACCTCATCATATACTGCATCCAATGCATGTCTTGATTTGTGCCACATCACTTCAAAAACTAATTGCGACACTCCACTTCATCATCCACCATGCATCACCTATAACCCATAACCCTTATCCATCCATTAGCCAATGCATGTCTAGATTTCTTTCACATTGGCCAATGCATGCTCAGCACCATCCACCTCATCTATCCACTACCCATGCCATACACCACCTTCCACCTCACTTTTAGCACCAATAAGATCCCATAAACTTGCCACCTCAACCCCCAATTCCCTATATAAGAATAGGAGCTCTCTTGTACTAATTCTTTTCCTATACTTTAGAAAATTTCTGAGATTTTAAGAGGGAGTGAGAGAGAGTGGGGCCAAGGTGTGGCCCACCATCAATCCCAGAGGGAGTGAACTACACATCATCATCCAACCATCCATCCATTGAGGTGAGTCTACACCCCTCCTTCTATCTTCCTCATCCTCCTCTTTCTTCCTCTTTTATTTTCTTGATATGTGTGGGCTCTACTGGTGTGGAGTTCTTGTGTGCATGTATTTATATCTATAGTGGTCAGAAAAGTGGCCCATGTCAGTATGGTCCACCATGATGAGCAACATATCCACACCCTTCATATGTAATCCTTTTTTAAAAAAATTCCTGGATAGCAAGTTCTAAAAATCATATAAAATTAATTGTGCTAAGATCAAAGTTGAAACTGAATAATATGAAACACAATATGATCTAACTTTGGGCCAAATTTCGTATCCATCCAACGGTCCAATCATCCGTAACTTTAAGTTTACTTGGCTGCTGTCCAGCAGCACATGCAGGATTCTAATTTGCCTAAAATAGACCTATTTTTAACTCCTTTAATGAATGAATTAAAAATATATGTTCCTTTGGATTCATAGAAAATTGAACTAGCTTTCCAACGATATATAATAAGCCTCAATCGGAGTTCGAACGGCTGAGATCTTGGCCTTATACGATAGATGTATTTTGGGAGCTTTTTATGACCATTCTTGTTTGGGCCATATTCGTGATTCCAATGGTCAGATGTATTTGATATTTTCTCTTAACTTACTTGAGATAGTTAATAATCATATAGATGGTCCCTATGGTCAGATTCTTTCATGATAAGATTTAGAAAATTGTAGACCGATAGATACCTCTGTAAGGACAAATCTTGAATTTGTATGTGTGGTCCAGATGGATCCAAGGCTCTGTATGGTTGGAAACCTATATACAACCTAAACGATGTATTACTAATCCATCCATTGGATTGGATTTTCTAATAGAGAATCTGATCATAGAGATTTGATCAATATATTTTATGTGGTACTAGATGTGTATGTTGGATATATGTTGTACATAACATTTATCCCTTTATTGACCCACTTGGGTGTGGGATCACTTGTGATTTATGCATTTTATTAGTTCATCCAATCTGGAAACCCATGTGTATTTTTGTATGTCTCTTATCAATGGTTTGCTAGCATGTGTCCCCCACTTACCATTGGATTTCTTTCATTCCCTTTACACTTTTTATTTGCTGAAAATTTTCTAAGTACTATACTGTATTGCATGTAGGCCTCTTTGAAACCTTGTAGTGGACCCCACACTCTGTAGTTAAGGATCCCACTTTGGGGGATGTTTAATCCTTATATAAGTGCTGGGATGTCCCACCTTTTTGATAAGAATGATTCCCTAAGTGTTTGGAAATTGGGCCCTAAGTTGTGACAAACCCCATTTCTAAAAACTGTCGGATTATTTGTGTTTTGTACCAACTTTGGGCCTCTGTAGTGGACCACACGTTGGAGGTTTGACTAGGCCACCACTTGAAACCTCTAACCTACACTAATGAATAGATAAATAATATTTTAATTGGGCCAAATCAGACCTTACATGATTAGGGAGTGGATCCCAAAATGGGTCCAGGTATGGTTGTGCAGAAAATTAAAGTACATATGTTTGGCCCTATACCAAATATTACGTGTGCACAACTTGTTAATCTCAGCTTATAGTTTTTGAAGTACATATATAGTAAAACCAAGGGCACCTAATGGTTCACTGAAAGGTGGTCCCCTGTGATCATGGGACGTACTCAAGATTGGGTCAAAACTAATTCTGCACTATATTCCCTGCACAGTTTCTCCAAGTACCCATGTTTAGGCCATCACTATAAATTGTACTCACCCAACCAATGAGGCCTGCATTATAATTTGTAAATCCCATACATAAAGTTACGAGGTGGTTATTTTCTTTCACCATGTGTAAGCCCCACATGATCATGAATCTAACTCTAAAATGACCCAGAACCAACATTGCACCAAAAATCTATTTGTGGGGCCACGTCGGTGGGGTCCACCACCATCCCAAAGCATTTAATGCAGCATCTAAACTCTTAAAAATAACTCTCAAATATTGTTGGGGTTAAAAACCTTATGTGGGTCATCTAGTATGGGCTGTCTTGTATGGGCCTTACCTTTCATGTAATGAGGTCCACCTGACATGTTTTGTAAATGGGTTGTATAACTTATAAAATATTTAGTGGACAGATCTTGCTGTCCAAATGTTCTATTAAGACATAAGTGGCCTTGGGCCCATCTAAATGATGCAAACCTAAGGTTAAAGCAAGCCCAACATAAGGAGAAATCGTTGGGAAATGAGAAACCCACAAAGGTAACCTTCCTTGAGCCCGTTGGGTAGGCCCATTGCCTACTGGGTAGCGTGTCTTGTATACTACCTATAGTCAAGTAGACCATACTTAGAGAGGCCTATTTTATAATGCATAAACTGGATAATTGGGCTTTTTCTTGGTTTGTTGTGTATGTAGCTAGTAGGCCCAATATGATATATGACATGAAAGATGTTAGCATGTTATCCTTTGTGTTTGAGATTGTGCATTGTTTCTAGTTGGTGGAATGTGTGGAGCCCAATTAGTTGTGGAATTAGATTCAAACCATTGAAAGCGTTGTGGTTGGACATTTTTACCCTTGGGTTGGCCTATTGGTTCACCAAGTGGGACTCACACTTGACCTATACGACCCCGTGTCTTGCATGTAGTTCAAGTCCAGTGTAGAAGTCACACAAGGTAGGACGGACCTAATGATGGGTGAGATGATGATCCATGTATGGTAACATGATAATGATGATTGTGAGTTGTTGGTTGAAATGATAAATATGATTTAATGGATGGTGAATTATAGCATATGCATTGATTATGGATGAGTAATTATTTATAACACTTATGGCATTGTTTCTATTAATCATGAAGTGAAAATGATCCTCGTGGTAATGATGATAATATTATATATATATATATATATATATATATATATATATATATATATATATGCATGATGACAAAACATGGTAGTTGACTACCATGCTTGATATCCAAAGTGGTGTATATGAGGCCCAAGTGTGATGTGTGATTCCACCATGATGTATGGAAAGATGCTTATGATACCCATTCATCTTCCTAGTTGGTATTAAAATGGGTCATGCCTTGGGAACAATGATGGCTAAATGTCCACATTGTAAGGGCAATGGTGGTTAATTGTCCGCATTGTAACCCTCCCTAAGGCTTATTGTTAGGCCCATTCTCATCTCCTCTTAGTGGGTTAACCGAAATAATTGGGCCCCCATAATTATTAGGCACATTCTTGATATGAGTAAGTCGTCTAGGCCCATCCTTGATATGAGGAGAGTACATCATCACCATGATTCATGCCCATACACATCATCTGCATGTTTGATATGAGATGTGGTTGACCATTGCATATGCCATTGGGCAGGTTATTTATGGGACTCCCTGATAGGGAGAGTTGTCCCACATGAGCGCACGGTATGCGTAGGATTGTTGCATGATTGGACTGAGTGACTCATGCATCTTACATTATGTGATTATGATTACTGTATGACCTGGCAACATCAGGGCAATAGCCTCTGCAGATATAGCATGGATGGTAGGATTAGACACCGAAAATTCTTGTTAAGCACGGGGGCACGAAGGATGTCCCAATGCCTAGACTGAGTGGATGTATGAGCACATGAGGGCCGAATACCAGGAGGCCACATCTCCCACTGTGTCGTGATCGGTTGGGAGAGGGTGTGGCCTTACCCGCCCAAGAGGAGGGGGTATTTGCTAGGCTGAGTAGGACCAGCTCGTAAATAGGTCTGCTATCAACGTGCTGAATAGATATTGGCTGACTATTAGCCAGGCGAATAGTGAGGTCTCTTCCACTTGCACAGTTGTGCGTCCAGTGTAGGGCGACAATGTGGTGTATAGTGTATTAGACCCCGGTAATTATCCAGAGAGAACTTTACTGATATATGATGCTCCAGAGATGAGCTGGATTGATATGTGGATTGGTATGTTTGAGCTACATCTTGCATATGACATTGGCTATGTAGGCCTTGCATTGTATCGTATGGCCTTGGTGTAGCCGATAATATTCATGCCTTGCATCGCATAGCTTTAGTATGACAGATAACATATATGCCTTGCATCACATAGCCTTGATACAGTAGATAGCATTCATGCCTTACATCGCATAGCCTTGGTATAGCTGACAGCATTGTACTAGTCCCCGGTGATGACCCAGAGATGTTCGGTACTGGTATTATGACACCCCGTGACTGTTGTACACATGGGTGGATGCTGATGTGAGCAGGGCCTAAGGGCCTGGGCGAGCTACCAGTGGTTGACATGCTACTGTACAGAGTTTGCGTACTCAGCATTCGACTCATTCATTCATTCATCCACTATCCACTCAGGCTGGTGGTGCGTAACCAAGTTATTATATATACCTTTGCAATGGCCAAGATTTCGGTTGGGGCGCACGACCAACCTGAGATCAGGAGTTTACCACATTGAGTATAACTATCCAAATTTAGGTATGGGACTGGTTTGGATAGAAGTCCCTTGTGATAAACCCCACAGCTTATGATACCATGTACTATCATCCCGACTACACACTCCAGCTTGTTAGTTCTTTTGAATTGCATATTGCATTACATCCTTAGCATATGACATTTGACTTACTATGACTACACACTCCAGCTCTGCCATTTCCCTTTCATCGTATGTCATATAATAGAAAATGGAATTTGAATATCTAGTTCATGATGATTGGCTATTTTAATGATTCATGGTCACTTGTTGAGTGATGATGTCAAGTTCATGATAAACTGTGTAGTTATACGACATGCTTAATTGATAACCTGCTCACATATGATAACATGCTCAGTTGTTAACATGCCTATGGTTGTTTTGGATGTCTTTACGAGAGCACCTTGATAAGGCATGTTTTATTCCTAGCACGCAGTAGACTCACGAGCTGTGGTTTGCTCATACGTATGACTTATACTTTTTCATGATGCAATAAGAGCTATTGGAGTTTACTATTGTTTCCTTCATTACTGTTAAGCTGGTGCACTATATTATGTGTGACATGTCCAACAAGTTCGTCTCTTCGATATGCATTGATACTATGTACAAAATGTGTAATCTCCTAAACAGATTAACCGTTAAAAAAATTCACATTGAAAATCCTCCTTGTTGGATCCCAAGATCGGAATCTGGCATATGGGTGTCAGGAGCCGAGAATGGGATACTACGAAGGCTGTCGGCGTCGGATTCAGCGATCAGGAATTTTGTGAGCTCGGTTTCTGAGTTTGAGGTGTAACAATACTCATCATTTGTATGTATGTTGTGGGGTGATGATTGATCGTAGCATATGCCTTTGGGGTGAGATACTTAGGGGACCCACCATGATTGTCGGTGAACCCCACATGTTGCGTCTTTCTATGCTGTTATGAGCATGCTTGGATTGTAATTAGAGGATACGACTGGAACCCATCTTGGACTCTTTATGTGCCCACATGGCTCACTATGAGTGGGCCTTTCGATTATAGGCCCACCTATGTAGGAGCATGCAAGGCCCATTAAGGGTAGATTTGAGTGAATCCGACTTAGTCATATCCATGTTAGATTTGTAGAGCCCATAGTGATTTTATTTGCAATCCAACTTAATTGTGGGTCCTCTTAATGAATAAATGATGCCCACACTATGGGTTGCCTTGTTGTTCATGTTGTGGCTGCCCATTAGGCCTGCCTGTATTTATATCTATTGGTCGTTCCATGGGCCAACCCTGTGGTTTATGTCGTGTTTCCACCATTGAACCACCGTTTAGGTTCCACGCATTGCATGTATTGAGCCCATTCTAGGCCTGTGTTTGGTTGGTTATGACCTGCCATCTTAGGCCTTGCTTAGGGATAGTTGTAAGGCCCACTTTGATAACCATTTTGGGCCTACTATGATTTTTTGTGGACCCTATAATTTGTTATCCCATTTGGATGTTGATAAGTTATATGTTTTGGCCGCTTAGGTGCGAGCTTGCTGAGTGGGCCCATTAGCTTGAAAGACCACTTAAGTATAGCCCTATGGGCCTCGATAAACTTGGTTTCCAAGTAGGGTCTACCCGTTATGAAAGATGAATTTCCATGTGGTGCGATTTTTTACATGTGTGTTGGTACAATACTTCCTTGATAATTTATGTAGTATTACCTTAGGGATTTATGCAATGTTTATGCGCATAATTGCTATAACACTTCCTTTATGGTGACATGGTGCTTTCTTTATATTGATGTGACATTATTTTATGTTAGATGTAACATTGGTTTTACATTCGAGTTAACATTTCTTTATATTGATTTAGCCTTGATTTATACTTGATATGGTATTACACACCTCATGCATAGTGGTTATGATCGTATGTTATCGTATCACATTCGTATCATGTGTGCATGACTTAGATGATGGCTAATTCATGATTTTTGGCTTGCCTATGCGTGGCAAGGCCGCATTGATGACTTTACAAGCTTGGGACACTTTTAGGAAACCCATAAGAGATGGGGTCATCCTGCATGTATGTATGGCTTGCATGACATGGTTGCATGACTCAAATAATGGACTTATGCATTCACGCATTGTATGATGCATTTGCATTACACCCTAGCGACATCAGGGTTGTGGCCTCCACAGGCATATTGTGGATGGCCGGACTGGACACCGAAAATATTTGTTCTAGCATTAGGGCGCGAAGGACGTCCTTGGGTGAAAGTCCATAAACCATGTGGGCCAACAGGATGCTTCAACGTCGAGACTGAGTAAATAACATGAGCTCCCGAGTGCCAAATACCAGTAGGCCGTGTCTCCCATTATGTCGTGGTCGGTTGGAAAGGGGTGTGACCTTATCTGCCTAAGGGTAAGAGGCTGTAAGCTAGGTTAAGTTTGACCATCTCGTAAATGGGTGCGGTATCGATGATAGTGAGGTCTCTTCCACTACCGACGGTATGGGGTGTGACCTTATCCGGTCGAGGGTGGGCATTGGCATACCACTAGTAAGACGGATAGTGATGTCTCTTCCACTCACCTGGGCATACGCACGATGGAGCGGCAGCTAGTGTAGAGTGTACTAGACCCCGGTGATGATTTCAGTAATGATAACTGTACTGAAATGTGGACTTACTGAGTAGGAGTTGCATGTTCAGTATTTGACTCATTCATTCATTCATTCACTATCCACTCAGGCTGGTGGTGCGTAACTAAATCCTTATCTACACCTTCGCAATGGCCATGATTTTGGTTAGGTACATGACTAACCTGAGATCAGGAGTTTACCACATTGAGTCTAGCTATCCAAATCAGGTATGGGACTGGTTTGGATAAAAGTCCCTTGTGATGAACCCCATAGCTTGCAATACCACGTACTATCTTCCCGACTACACACACTAACTTTGTCATTCCTTTTACGACACATAGCCTAGATATGGCTTATGGTATTTATGGACTCGTCGGGATTTGAATATTGCATTGCTTTTTCAACATATGACATTTGGCTTATTATGTCTTTGCATCGCATAGCCTAGATAAGGCTGATGGTATTTATGGACTTATCAAGATTTGTATATTGCATTGCATCCTCAACATATGACATTTGGCTTACCATGTGTTTGCATCGCATAGCCTAGATAAGGCTGATGGTATTTAAGGACTTGTCAGGATTTGCATAATGTTTTGCATCCTCAGCATATGACATTTGGCCTAGTCTGTCTTTGTATTGCATAGCCTGGATAGGGCTGATGGTATTTATGAACTTGCCAGTTTGGCCTCTATCTTTCCCCTTACTCTGATATTTGTATGCTTGACACATGCATTGCGCACACACGCATGCACTCTCTAAGCTTCATAGTAAGCTTATGCACGTTCGTTACATGCAAGTTATGTTAGACCATAGCAACATTGAGGTAGGAGCATGTGCCCGATCTTTTGGAGTTTTGTTATATCATGTATTTTCCTTTTAGCACTGTACTCAAAGATTATATTAGTGGATATATGATGATGATGTTTTGTGACTTGGGTACACTTGTGGTTATGCGCCTTTAATTATAAAAAAATTCACCCTGAAAATCCTCGTAGGATCCCAGGATCGGAACCTAGCGCATGGGAGCTGGGAGCCGAGAATGGAGTACTACGAAGGTTGTCACACCAGATTTGGCGACTGAAAATTTTGTGAGTCCGGTTCCCAGGTTTGGGGCATGAACAATGCATGATATGCATGATCTGATGAAGGCACCATGACTAAATGAGATGGGACCTTCCAACACTTTCATTAGCCACTGCTCATAAGAGTTTACCGAGATACATGTGAGACAAGAGTAGCCTGTCACTCTTAAATGCTTTAAGAACCCAACTAACGAAATGAGAATAGCCTATCACTTTCATTAAATAGTGTACAACTAAAGAAATGGGAGTAATCTGCCACTTTCATTAAATAGTGTAAAACTAGAGAAATGGGAGTAGCCTGTCACTTTCTCTATTGTAACACCTAAAGGGGTTGATCCAACTCCTGCATCCCAATGAATACATGAGATTAATCCAATCCTTTAAGTAATCCGATTTAATATCCAACCGGTTTAATAATGCATGCACTTTCCAAGTTACCACCACACCCACCACATTCCTAACTCTCATGGTCTACCATCCCTAAGATAGCACTTCACATGACACCATTCATAGAGGAATGATCATACCTTAGCCATGATACTACATATGAATCTAACCACACATGGATCCATAACCAATGATAATCTAACTACTTAGATCATTCATACTTCACATCAATCTAATGCACATGGATTTTCCATAATTGGTAAACAATCCAAACCATATAGGTTTTACATAACAATATCCATAGACATGTTCATAACCATAATCATTATCTTTCCATCAATCATGGAAGGGTGGTTCCTTAAGATGTGGCATTCATATAAAACGTGTGTTCCATCACAACCGTCACATGGGTACATTATATCCATCATCACATGTTTCCCATCATGAAAAATTTGTAACTTCGACATAAATTCACCTTCCACAAGGAACTATTCTTAAATCCATGTTCATATGTTCACACACATATAATCCTCATAATATTCAAAAATATCCAGCAATATGTTCACTCATAAACATTATGGTAACCATCATAAAACAACATACAAATATTCCACAAACTAGGTTAACCTAATCTACAACATGTAGGGTTCATATAAGCTAGTCTAGTGGGCACAACTTATAAAATCAACGTGTTAACTCGTCATGGCTGGTTAACTTGTTACAATGGGTTAGCTCGGTGATCTACATATTCCCACATCATTAACCACCATTGCACATCATTTACAATACAATAGCATCACACATGCGTACCTAAGTGGTTCTCAATGCCATACAATCATAAATCATGAATACTTCTACATGTAGTTTAGTTTTAGACCTAACCTTATTCAAATTCCATCTCATCCAATAATATTCATGAAATTGATCATCCATAATGTAATTTATAACATATAATCATTACAAATCAGAAAATAAATATAGGGATTAAATATCTAAACAAACAACCTAATAAACAAAGGAAACAATGCATGTTTTAAGGGAAAAACATGTTATTATTGAAAAGGCTAAGAGTCCTAGAGGGAGGGGAAGGGAGGGGGGAGGGGGGGGAATAGGACTATGTCAAATTAAAAATTAAATGCAGAATTTAAATAAATATAAATAAAGATAGCACTTAAACAAACCCACAATGCATAAATGAATAACAACCTCAAATGTACAAGTATTGAGAGGTTGATACAGATGTTGTTCTAAGGACAACCTTACACCAAAAACCAAGGGCTTGTGGTAGGACAACCTGACTCCTAGAACGGTTTATTTATCAAAATCTCAAACTGATACAGAGGAATAAAGAATAAAAATAGCAAAGTAAATAATTAAGCTATTACAACATTCCCACACATACATAAAAAGATTACAACATTCTCCACAAATGCATAAAGGGAAATTACAACATCCATACAATGGCACAATCAAATAATCACCACAAGACTAGAAGTTATAGTGGTTCGCTTGTGTGCACACCAACTGTTTAGAAAAACAGCCACACAACTACTCTACTCCTAATATCCTCACACAGGCGTTCACTATGAAATAGGTTTTTCAAGGTTCACCTAAAACCTTCTCAATTGTGTCTTTCAAGTGGGCTTACACAATTCAAAAACCCCACACTCTAAGTTTTCTAGATCACCTCAAACAAACTAAAATAAAGAGATTTTTCTGGCACAATCTTAAAGAAATCAAAAGAATAGATTTACAAAACAGTAAAATACTTATTTGGATATTCTCCTTTGATGCAGCCCAGTAGAACCAATTCGGAGTAGAAGTTCAACGTAGATGTTCAATATTCACACTCACTTACGAAAAGGTTTTAAGTTCTAAATGGATTTTAGATTCAATCACCTTGGGCTAGCTTGATTTGATTTTGATTCCAAGAAATGGGAAAATTTCAATCCCTTCTTCAAATAAGATTGGAATGTAGAAACTCAAAATTAAATGCAAAAAGCTAAATTAAAGAGAATATTAAATGAGCACTAAATAGCTTAAGAATATCACAAACTTATCTCTTAGAGTGATGTCTTGATTTTGCTTGAAAAGACTAACAAACTTTTGAAATTTTGGGCGAGATAAGATCGAGCCATTCCACGACTAGTCGAAGGGCCTGCTTGACCGGTCGAGTCCTACCCATGACTAGTCATATGGGAACCCATTTAATTGCTGAACTTTGAGTTGAGCCTGCTCAACTGGTCGAGCACTGTTCACTCAACTGGTCGAGCAGTCTACAGGACTGGTCGAGGCAATAACAAAAAATCCTAAAAATTAGTAATAAACCTTGGACTGGTCGAGAAATTTCTTGAACTGGTCGAGTCAGTACTAGAACTAGTCGAACATAGGCTAAGACTAGTCGAAAAACAGCCTATATACTTATAAAGTGACCCAATTAAAGTATGCAATCACTATGACCTAACCTATGGTCAATCTAAGGTCATTCATACCTTATAAGCGATGTTAGAACATTGAAACATCTTTTGCTTTGGTTGATAGTTGATAGTGAAGTACTTGAAGCTTGACATCTTGAAGTATGTTGAAGCTTGTACTTTGAAGCTCGAACTTGAAGTACTTGACTTGTATTTCATCTTGAGCTTTGAGGTTTAAAGTAAACAACTTTGTCTTGATATTGATGAAGCTTTGAAACCTTGAACTATTGAAGCTTAAAAGTTTTAACTATCACTTGGTGTTGTACTTAAACTTTGTATATCTCTTGATCTTGCATTTGAAGTTCTTGAGGTAAAGACCTTTGTTCTTATACATGAGTTGCATGATCTTGAATATGTAGATGAGCTACACAAGGTAGATTCCAAGAGGTTTTGACACTACAAAATTTGACAATCATAGGAGCTAGAAATCATAACATTTACAATCTCCCCCTTTGTCAAATTTGTGACAAAACATGCTTTAATAAGATAAGCATAACATGCACAATAAAGAATCATGCACTAGTTATAGCCTGGTTAAAGAATCATGCACCAATTATAAGAGGGTTAAAGAAATACGCATTACGCATTAATACAACCATACTCCTCCAACAATACTCCCCCTTACTCTCCCTTACAAAAAATAAAAATAAAAATAATAATGGCTCTACATATCCACAATCCACATATCACAAGCATGATAAAATTCTCCCCCTTTTTGTCACAATATGACAAAGGAAGGAACCAACAAAATGATAAAGTAGATAAATAAGGAAGGAAAGAGAAGAGTAATGATGAAGAAGTGAATATATGATCAAGATTACCAAGTTAACTAAATCCATAAGAAAGCATGTTCAAGCATGTCCAAGCCCATAAAACAAGAGAAAGTCAAGTATCTTAAAAGTTATTATAAACCACATATTGAAATACTAATCTGAACCCGATGAAGGAGCAGGTATGGAAGGATCAATTTGATGAAGTCCCTTGTTAATGCGCTTCAGATACTTGCGCATATATTTAAATTGCATTTCATGGGATTCATTCATACTTTCAACCTTCTCCTCAAGTGAGCGCAAACGCGCATCAAAGTCAAATGGCTGATAGTCAGGATCAGCAGTAGAATCGGATTCGATTTCATCAAAGAGGCCATCCACATTCACATAATAGGTGTGGCTCTACTAAGTAGAAGATAGCCCAAACCAGCAGATTCCATGCCATGTTCGATAACATTGAGCTGCCATCGAACAGTCTTCGATGGCATCGATCGAGAGTCGGGAATGTCCAACAACTAAACTGGATTTATGGCTGGAATTCTCGATGACATCAGTGTCCATTGTTCACAACCCCAAGTGTAGGGTCGCGATGTAGTAATAACTCGTGAGAACGAGGTCGAATCCACAGGGACTAAACTTGTACGTATTCTGAAAACAACTAGAACTAGAACTAGAAAAATATCTAAATTTAAATATGGAATAACAGAGAGTAATTGTGAAGGATTTACCAAATATCAAAAGTGAACTAGAGTGCCAAGGATCCACTTGCAATGATCAAGGAGTCCTCTTACTTGATTCAAGTATCATAATTGGATTTGGAGTCTTATCATATCCAATTAGAAGATATAATAATTAAGATCAAATCTGAGCTTTCCTTGACCTCATTGTCAATGGAGGAGAATTGTGATAATTGGAAGGGATTCCATCACGAAACCATGCCCATGAGACGATGGCCAACAATAGGATTTACCAATCCCACAATCTCAAAATCAGGAAAAGAAGATACTTAAAGCTATTGCAGATCTATTATAATTTGAGTCACAATAAACCATTAAAAACTGAAAGTATTCTTTAAATATCAAATTAGAATTAAAGAAGGTTAAACATAAACATGTATCAAAGTAAGAGAAACATTCCATCACGCTACAAGCTTTACCTCTTAGCCCTAGCTAAGAGGTTTAGCAAACAATAGACATGATTGGACCAAAGTCACTTAAGAAAAGCATGAAAACAACTAAGGAAGAAGAAGAAAAACTCTTGGCAATGGCTTCTCAACACTTTTGCTCCACTCCTTAAACCCTATAAGATGCCTAGGAACATCCTAGGGAATTCTATTTATAGTTGTGAAACTCCAACTTTCTCACCTTGTAATGACCCTAAAAATTTTGTGCCAAGACCCAAGTACTACCTCTATTTTCCTTAGAAGCTTTTTAGGGTAATTAGCACTAACTCGATTGCTTGTGAAATTTGCATCAATCACTTTAAATTTGATATGCATGACTCAAAATCTGTAGAATAGTTGGCGCTAGGTTACTCTGAAATCTGGGATTCATCGCTAAAGCCAGTTGCTCTTGGGAATTTTTGGAAGTTCTGGATCGGACCTGGACCGCGCGTCGAAAGTCCGATAGCGATGATCTTAGGCTGTTACGGTCACCATGTTGGACTTGACCATCACTTCAAAAATCAAGTCCATATGATGTTCTAGGTCGATTTGATTGAGTTCGGAGTGAAGAGTGTGAGAACGGTTGGAAATTTAATAAGATTTTATGAAATTTGAGTCGTGTCGCTTGTGCTATGATTTTAAGCAATCTGACCATTGGATTCTGACCCAATTTCACCATCTAATCAGGAAAGGTGGCCCAGGCATGTCCTTGTGCTTGTGGACCTGATCGAGATTCGGTGACCGTTGATTTGAGTGTGGTCCGCCACGACTGATCTGAAGATCCGATCGGTACAAAAACTCAGCTTGACTTAGATCCATGGTCAGTGAGCTTAAGTCCGACCTTTCGTGGTAATAGGCTCACCGGTAGTGCTTCGTTGGATCGAGAGAGGCTTGTTTTGGTTATAACCTAAGTATACCTTGGCCCTGGGGTTATTTTCATCAATGTTAGGCCTATATATAGACCTTAAAACCCTAACTCTCTTTTCCATACGAATTTCCTAACCCTAGCTAAGAAAGAGAGAGGAAAAGAGAGAGAAAGTGAGAGAGAAGTTGGTGAATCATCTTAGATTCTTTCCTGTTCTTCTTCATCCTTAAACCTTCACTTTTGAATCGTTATTCTGGTGATTCTAAGTTCATCCTTGGGTAAGTTAACCTAACACTAATCTGTGTTAGAGCTTAGAAGAGTCTTTGTGTTGTTGTAGCTCATTTCTATTCTTGCTTTAGGTTATCTTATCGCCATTGACGAAGACATATCGTCTGAAATCAGTTCGGTGTTCTATTTTCTGGCTTAAGGTGCGGACTTTAATCGTATAGGTTATGGTTTTTAAGGCTTTCAATGTTAGTGAATGGTTTATTCTTGCTATAGATGAGATTTCAAATGCTAAATGTTATGTTTATTTTGCATTCCTGATATGCATGTGATATATTGAGATTTGTGTATTCTACGTGTATGTATAAAGTACCGTATACGTATAAAATTTAAACATGTGATTGCCATGATTATTTGTCGTATACTAATGCTAACTGTATGCGCAACAACTCCTTGGTAAAAGGAATTGTCCAAATGTGTGTATTTCAACATACGTCATGTATGTTGTATTATGTATTTTAATGTTTGTGGAAATGTCTGAATGATCTGAAGTGTGATATATCAATCTAGTATAGGCGTGGAGAAGCGATTCTCAACTCTCCCACTAGTGTGTATGATTTCCTTCATGCAAGTTACATTCCTTATTGTTTAACTTCCAGTATTACTTATGCTTAAATCCATGTTAAGTTGATAGTCTTCAAATACTCATATACCACATGATTTGAGTGGTTGTTCCATTACTATTCTAAATTGTTAATATCAATATCTGTTATAGTGGAATGTGTTTGGGACTATGAATAGTCCAGGAAATCGGTAATTGGCCTTAAGTTCGTGGCTGATGTTGCTTTCGCCACGAAGGACGTGATTAGACGAACTCGTGTCGTATTAGAGTTGTCGGCAGTAGTTTGGCCACGCGGAGTGTTTGCGCACTCTATGTCGTTCAACTCAATGTGCGCTCGTGCTAGTCGAGTTCGTCAAGTAACCCGATTATCCGATGTATGTTCACCATGTATGGACGCTACTGTTTGAATCTAGGATACTAAACTTACCTATGAAATCCTATAAACCGTTGTACCTTGATCCGCTAAGACTCATGAGCCGGACATAGTAGTATGGGACACCGTGGTCGAGCTGTCGGCCTACGCTGGGGTGACAAGTCTCCCCATAGTGACCAATGAGTAACCAAACTCGTGAGCCGATTATGGTGGTATGGGACACTATATTCACGCTGTCGGTCTACATTGATTGGTGACGAGCCCTTTGTAGTGCCCTCGAGCATGCCTGGATACCGCATTGAGGTGACGAGCCTTAGTGTAGTAACAAGGGTATGATAGGCGTGCATTGATTGGTGACGAGCCCTTTGCAAACGACCTACAACCATATGATCGTATGAGATGTCTAGGACTGACGACCCTAGAATGGATCACTGTTTGGATGGTGATATGAGGAAGGTACCGTAGCTTCCCAATCCTGCTGTATGAAAAGTACTAATAACAACTTGGTAATCATATTCATGCACCGCATTTGCATGTGCTTTGTAGACGTGGCGCACTTTGAGGCGACGTCATGCATAACGTAAGATGAAGACGCTGAGGGTGTATGCGCGAGGGCACACATCATTCTTCATACATCCTTGCATTAACAAGAGTACTTAGGACAATTTTGATTGTTCTGCTTTATCATTACTGCTTGATTGAACTGATAACATGTTAACCTTTGCTTTATTGTTCCACTGAGTTGATCACTCACTCTCACGTTCTGGGGCGGTGTTAAACACCCACCAGATTCTGTCTTAGTTGCTGATGTTGCAGATGTTGATGCAACTTTTGAGGCCGAGCCAGAGATCGAGGATGATGAGGCTGCATTCTCTTTCATGCAGTTTTCAGACAGGTTCTAGTAAGCCTTGTTCTGATGCGAGGGATGCTGGGATTTCTTTTGGGAATTAAATGATGTAATTTGATACTTGTAATTTTGATAGCAACACTTGTCAGTACGACCTGGTATGTATATGTATTTCAGGGATTTGCACATGTACACATATATTTCTATAAGTCTTCCGCTTGCATTCTTCACTTATCCCTGAATTATATTTATAATTTGGCTTAATCTATTCCATGTTTTATGCACTAATACAGACAACATACATCCATCATTAAATATGTTGCATAAGTGATGTTTTGGAACTCGAGAGCTGAGCTATG
Organism: Magnolia sinica; assembly: GCF_029962835.1. Classification (NCBI taxonomy): domain Eukaryota; kingdom Viridiplantae; phylum Streptophyta; class Magnoliopsida; order Magnoliales; family Magnoliaceae; genus Magnolia; species Magnolia sinica. The sequence goes on from NC_080582.1 coordinate 52,727,067, forward strand.
CTCGACCCCCGAATTTCAGGGCATTACAAGTTGGTATCAAAGCATGATTTGGATTAAAACGGACCTGGGTTATGGTTACACACCGCACGATGCTGCCACTTTAGTGTATTTGGATGCGAGTTTATCGTAGATTGTGTGTTTATGTTCCGTTGCTTCTATCGGCGAAAGTTTACTGAAAACGATCACCGAGATCGAGTCTGTGCTCTCTCCTGATCACACACAGCGACCTGAAATCTCTTCTAGACCATCTATTAATGAATCTAGATGGTTTATCATCCCATTTCAACCTTTCAATCTTCAAGAAATCTCTGTTTGTATTAGATTTCTGCCCAAATGGCCCGATAGGCGTCGAATCATGCAAAGGGTCCGATCGGGGCATTTTCAGTGGGGCCCAGGGGAGACCCACATCATTTTAGAGCTAAGGGACCAAGAGGACCTCGCCCAATCGGCGAGCCATCGCCGAACGATCCAGAGACCGGCGATGTCATCGCCGACTCGGCGAGGCCTCACAGATCAGCGGGCCGGCTCGGGCCGATGAGTGTATGGCCTAGTGTGTCCCACCCTTTCACGGTTTGTTGATTAAAACCTCTTCTAAACCCTACTTCCTTCACAATCCTCCCTCCCAAGCTCCCCTTTCCTTCAAGTTTCTCTCCAAACTCCTCCAAATCCTCCCCAAATCTTGTTTTTCTTCCATTTTCGTGCACACCCTATCCACCCATCTCAAAACCTCACCCCCATTACTGTTTACATCTCCTTTTCTTCTCATTTGGGCTCTCAAATCCTCTTTTGGGATCTCAAGTGTGTGGAAGCTCCACCATTCTTCCTATTTCTCTCTTTCGCTCATTTCTCATGGCCCTCCTTGAGTTTATCATGGCCATCTTTTTCATCTCCACCTCTCTTTCTTTGATGGGGAAGAAGAGAGCGCCCGTGGATAAAGCCGGGCCTAGCCGCCTAACCGGTGCACGGAGGCCGAGAGGTGCCGCCGTGAGCACGACCGCCTCCCGTGAGTTTCAGACCAAGCGGGACCTTGATCCTCGAGCTCCCATTGGTAGAACCTTGTTGGCGGAGCTATCACATGGAGTCTCCGTAAGGTCCTTTTTGAGGCTCATGTTGATCTGTGGCTGTTTGACGAGTTTCTGTTGTTGGAGCGCCTGGAAGGGGCTGGTTGGTGTCCCTTGTTTGAGGGCGAGTATTGCGCGAATGCAAGTACTGTTCGATCTTTTATGCCAATATTCATTATCCTTCGCTGGAGCCTCTGCAGTTCAAGATTCCTTGTGGTAGCGGTCGGGAGGCCACGGTCAACATCGCTTTGATACCCTGACTTCTGAATGTGCCACTTGGTGAGGTGCATGCCAGTGAGAAGAATTTGAACAGTATACGTGAGAGGGACCGTCGCAACCGGTTCTTGTGTGGTCGTCTGGTCGAATGGCAGCCTAATAGGAGTCTTCTGGCTACCTACATGACGGACGACTTCCGCTTGCTTCACCACATGTGTACGTTCAATGTATATCCAAGGTGGAGCAACCGCACCGAGTGTACGCACCTGATGGTAGATTTTTTGTATCAGGTGGGGCAAGAAGCGAAGTTTTATGTGCCGACGTACATCTTGCATCAGATTATCCTTATCGTTCGTTCGACTAGGAGGACCGAATCACTTCCTTTTGGCCGCCTCATTTGTAAGTTTGCACATGAGTTTGGGTATAGGCTTGGAGCAGAGAAGTCGGTTCCTGTTCGTCATATTAATCTGACGACCCTTAAGCAGATGAAGATTGGTCCTCGTCGACAGGCCTCAAAGAGTGAGGATGAGTCAGAGAGTGATGAGGATGAGAGTTATTGTAAGCCCCGTATCCTAGACCGTACCTTTCATAGGCTTCCGCGGTCTTCCCGGTCGAATTCCGGCAACCTTCGACCCTTAATCGGTGTTTGCGCGCGACTTGGATTCTCATGCCGTCAACCCGAGTCGACCCAACCCAGGACTCGTACCTTAGCGACCGCGTCGTCGCCGCGGTTCCGATGCCACGACTCGCGCGCTGATGCGATGCTCTGGTTGGGAGATGCGGGCCAGTGTTCGGTGCGAGAAAACGCCGCGCGTGCGAATCTCGAGAGAATCTCTACAAGGTGTCACATCAATCCCATCAATCCCATCATGTCAAGTACACATCACTTTTCACCCTTTCCCAAGCAAACCCCAAAAGTCAAAAAGTTCTTACAACCCCCATACCCTTTCTTACAACTTTTGCCAAAAAAGTCAAAAAAGTCTCTTACACACATCCCTCTCTCTCCCATCCATCACTCCATCACCCATCACTCCCTCTCTCTCTCCCTTTTACAACTCTCTCTCTTATTCATTTTTTTCAAATCCAATCCAAGCAAGAGAGCACCATACGTATGAACTTCTCCAAGCCCTCCCATGGTGAGAAAAATGCTCATGTGTGTCCCACCTTTCCATCATTAGATCTCTCATCTCAACCATCCATTTTTCATCTTCCTCCATCAAAGAGGAGCACAAGGAGCTAAGGAAGCCAAGGGAGCAAGAAGATCAAGTGGTGGGTGCCTTGATAGGGTAGATTTTGATATTTTTAAGATGGGCCAAGTGAGGCCAACCGATCAATGGTTGGATCTCACTTTGGACCCTAAGATGTGGCCGATGGCGCACTTGGATCACCATGATCATTCCATGATGGGGCCATTCTCCATGGACCCCATCATGATGTTTGTTTTCTTGCATATTTAGGGTCATCTAGACCGTTTAATTTGGTGGAGATGGGACCTCCACCGTGGGATTTAATTTTAATGGGCCACATGTAATGGGACCCACTTGATGTATGATTTAGTGCAAGGGAGGGCCCATAGTGCCAGGGTCCCTCCATCACGCGGATCTCACCCTCTATCTCTCTCTCTCTCCCTCTCTATTTCTCTTTTTATGCTTGATGATAAGAAGGTTGTGTGGCCCACTTGAATGGACCCCACCACAAGATATGTGTTCCATCCAGATCACCTACAAGTGGGGCCCACTGTGCATGTATTGTACCACACCATCCATCAGTGGTGGCCCACATGAGGAGGCCCACCTAGCTCGGCAGAGAGTCCAGCGTCCAGGGACGCTGGACGTTTTTTTTTTTTTGGAAAACACAAATAGTTTGTTTTCAAGCCAAGGAGGGTGGTCCACTTATATAGGTCCCACCTTGATGTATGTATTAAATCCATGCCGTCCATTCCTTTTCTATGCTTATTTTAAGCGTTAAACCAAAAGATGGGACCAATCAAACTTTCATGCGGGCCATGGTACGGCAAACGACGGGTTTACCATTGAATTTTTCCTGATTGTTTCTATACGCCGAAACAGGCCCAATATTGGGCTTGTTTTGCTTGTCAGGAGCTATGGAAGGCTATTGGACGGAGTGGATCGCCTAGATGTGGACCCCTCCTGCGAAAACCACTGGAAAATAAAAATCAAAAAAAAAATAACCAAGCACATAGCAGCTGCTGCTGCTGTGTCAGGCGGCAGCAGACGCTGCCTGCGCCAGCGTCCGGTCGGACGGGTCCAAGTACAGCCACCCACGGCTGTAGCCGTGGGCCCCACCTTGATGTTTATAAACCATCTAAACCGTTCATAGGGTGGGCCACCCCCTGACATGGGCCCACCCCAAAAATCAGCTTAATCCAAGACTCAGGTGGCCCACACCGTAGGAAACAGTGGGAATGAGCCCCTACCTTTGAAACCCTTTTCGGGCCCACAGAAGTTTTGGATCAGGGTGAAATTTATTTTCACCCTTCATCTGGGCCCATGGGACCTCATCAACGGGTTGGATGGAATATAAACATTATGGTGGGCCCCACATGGAGCCCACTGTGATGCGTGCTGGGTGCGTGCGTGCTGGGTGCGTGCATGCTGTGTGTGTGTGTGTATATATATATATATGTATATTTATATGTATATAAAATATTATATTATATATAATATTATATGTGCTACATATATATTATATATTATATCATGTTTAATATAATGATGGAGGGAGGCCCATCTCAATTATTTTTGGCCCTTGATTGAGGCCCACTTTGATTTACATGTAAGGCCCATGGGTCGAGGTTTATTTGATGTGTTATGGGCCCATGGGTCGAGGCCCATTTGATGTGTTAGGGGCCCATGGGTTAAGGCCCGTTAAGATGTATTAGGACCTATGGGTTGAGGCCTATTTGATGTATATATGGGGCCCAATTGGAGAGGCCCATTTGATACACATAAGGCCCATGTGAGTAGGCCCATTTGATGCACTCTTAGGCCCACGGGTTATGGCCCATTGCAATGCACATAAGGCCCATTGGTGTGGCCCATTGATGTGGCTCACTTGATGAACATGAGGCCCATATGATACGGCCCATTTGATATATTGAAGGCCCAATGAGATATACCTGAGGTTCATTGCAATGTGCAGTCCCAACATGATTTATGTAGTGATGTTTACGTCAGGGCTATGCCTTGGGAGCAATGTTGGTTTGACGTCCACATTGTAAGTATAGTGTTGGTTCAATGTCCGCATTATGCCTTTCCCGAGGGCCCATTGTTAGGCCCATATGTATAACGTGTAGGCCGTATAGGCCCGTCTTCATTATGAACATCATCCATCTCATATAACATGTTTAATTCCATGATTCATGATCATATGCATCATGCGTACGCTTGATGTGAGAAATGACTGATCATAGCATATGCCTTTGGGTAGATTGTTTAGGGGCTCCCGTACAGGGGGTGTTGCCCTACATGAGCGCACGATACGCGCAGGATTGTTGTATGACTGGATAGTGTGATTCATGCATTCGCATTGTGTGATATGGTTACTGTACGCCCTAGCGACATCAGGGCCGTAGCCTCCACAGACGTATCGTGGTTGGCAGGATTGGATACCGGAAATACTGTTCTACATGGGGTGCGATAGATATCCCTGGGTGAAAGTCCCTAAACCCTTATGGTACCAGGAGGTTGCTCCAACGTCTAGACCGAGTGGATGCATGAGCGCTGAGTGCCGATTACCAGACGGTTGCGCTTTCCACTGTGTCGTGGTCGGTTGGAAGGGGGTGCGGCCTTACCCACCCGAGAGTAGGGGGCAATGCTAGGCTGAGTCTGACCAGCTCGAGGAATGGGTCCGCTATTGACGAGCCGAGCCCGATATTGGCAGGCGGATAGTGAGGTCTTTTCCACTCACCTTATTGCGCGCGATGGGGCGGCAATCTGGCTTGGAGTGTACTAGACCCCGGTGATATTCCAGATTTGAGCCGTATTGACATGTGGACTTAGATGAGGATTTGTATGCTTGACTTGCATTTCGCATTGCATGGCCTTGGTATGGCCGACATCATTCTTTGCACCGCATGGCCTTGGTACGGCTTGTGGGATTCTTAGCATTCATCAGCATGTTCCGCATTACTCTGATACTGCATAACTACATTACCACCTTGAGCATACACTTTCACCACCCTCTAAGCTTTCTATAAGCTTATGCACGACCGTTGCGTGCAGGTGACGTTGGATCGCAGCAGCGCTGAGGCTTGGGCGCGTAGCTGATCTTTTTGGAGCTTTTGGTCTATCATCATTGTATTTTCCTTATGCTCATTGTACTTGTAAAGTTTTTTATTATAGTGGAAATGTGATGGAGTTTTTGGTTGTTGTTTGTGGGTTATGCCTTTGGTTATGCTTATTACGAATCAAACTGATGTTGAAAATTCTCCTTGTAGCATCCCAGGATCAGAACCTGGCGAATGGGCGCTGGGAGCCGAGAATGGGGTTCTACGGAGGCTGTTGGCGCCGGATTCGGCGATCGGGAATTTTGTGAGCCCGGTTTCCGAGTTTTGGGCATGACAGAAGTTGGTATCAGAGCATAACTCGGGAATAACCAAAAACAACATTACATATCTGCTATGAATGATTTAAATCCTAAGTTCGGATAGCCTAGCGATTTCTTATTACCGACCCTTAACGAGTGTGCCTTCACGAGTTTTCAAAGTTGATAGGCACCTTCGCTCTTTCCTGTAGGACATGGCGCGCAGGAGAGTGACCCGATCGACTCCCGCACCACCTCCTGAGACTCCGGCTCCACCACCTGCGGCTCCCGCACTACCCCCTACGGTTCCTGCTCCACCACCCGAGATTCCTGCTGCCCAGCCTGAGGATGCCGCTCCTCTACCAGGGATTCATGCTGCCCAGCCTATGGGTGCAGTTCCTCCACCAGAGACCAGTGCGGAGCCGACCGTTTTCGTGAGTGCTTCTCAGTTACAGCAGATGCTGCAGGCTGTGACGGCCGCACTTCAGGGGCAGGGCAAACCCCCAGTCGTTTCTCCAGCACAGGCAGAGCAGGAGCGCTCGAGTGCCCTCCTTCGAGAGTTCCGACGCCTCGATCCCCCGCATTTCCAGGGTGAGCCAGACCCGACTGTAGCTGAGAGATGGCGCGCCGACGTAGAGAAGATATTTGAGACGATGGGATGCGCGACTGAGCGGCGAGTCCGATTAGCCGTATTTCTTCTCCATGGTGAGGCTGAGCACTGGTGGGCGTCAGCCTCCCGAGCAGCGGGTGCTGATTTTGTATGGACTTGGGAGGATTTTGTGGATCGGTTTGACCAACAGTATTTTCCTGATCACATCCGACGTCAGTGAGCGTTGGAGTTTGAGGCCTTGGTGCAGGGCGATATGACAGTGGCTCAGTATGCCGCTCGTTTTGTAGCACTGTCCCGATTTGCACCTTATTTAGTGGATGATGAGGAGCAGAGAGCCCATCGATTTGAGGGCGGCTTGCGTTACGGTCTTCGAGGCCGTGTTATTGGGCATGATCTCCCTACCTTCGAGGAAGTGGTGCGGAAGGCCCAGATTTTTGAGGCTGAGTGGGACGGTTCTCAGTCTAATAGAGGTTAGAGGAGAGACCGGAAGAGGCAGGCTTCTTCCAGTGATACGTAGCAGGGTCGACCTCAGCAGAGGCGCACAGGTCGCCCAGCCTTCCGAGCGCCAGCAGCACCTCCAGCATCACCTCCGAGGTAAGTCACCGGCTCTTGTTTTAGGTGTGGTACGACGAGGCACCGTATGTGGGAGTGCCCCCGCCCCCAGCAACAACAGCCGAGAGGTCCATAGCAGCCTCCACCACAGCCGCAATAGAGACCCCCACAGCAGCAGCGACAGTAGCCCCTACCACCGAGGTCACCTCAGCAGCAGCACCAGCCTCCGAGGTCTCAGCAACAGAGGCAGTAGTTTCGACCGCCTCAGCGACAGCAGCAGCAACAACACGATCAGAGGGGACAAACACCTCCCTAGCTGGCTCAGGCTCGATTCTATGCGGCCCAGCAGGATCCTCAGTCATCTGGAGGAGTCGTTGAGGGTATACTTCCAGTATCTACATGCATTGCACATGTGTTGTTTGATTCTGGTGCATCGCATTCTTTTGTGGCCGAGAGTTTTTGCCGATCGACTGGTTTGCCATTGGAGTCTGCTCATGAGGGGTTGACTGTATCAACTCTCTTGGGGAAGACTGCAGTGTTGGGCCGATTTTGCTCGTCTTGCCCCGTTCTGGTTGGGGATATGTTTTTGCCTGCCGACCTGTTTGCTTTGCCTATGTCCGAGTTCGATGTCATCCTGGGCATGGATTGGCTTGCCGAGTATCACGCCATATTGGATTGCTCCGCGAGGACAGTCACGTTTTGTATACCTGGCTTGCCGCAGTTCCAGTTCATTGCTGAGCCCAGAGGAGAGCCGCTGTCTTGTTTGATGTCTTGTGCCATAGAGGAGCCCTTAGCGGTGAGTGTCGACCAGTTGCCTGTGGTTTGCGATTTTCCCGATGTGTTTCAGGAGATTCCAGGATTACCGCCTCATCAACTCACCGAGTTTCAGATTGATCTCGTGCCCGGTACTGCGCCTATTTCAAAGGCCCCATATCGTATGGCACCATTGGAGTTGCGGGAACTGCAGAAGCAGTTGGACGAGTTGCGCGAGTTAGGCTTTATCCGTCCGAGCAGTTCACCGTGGGGAGCGCCGGTACTCTTCGTGAAGAAGAAGGATGGCTCGTTGAGGCTCTGCGTAGATTACCGCGAGCTCAACAAGGTCACGATCAAGAACAAGTACCCGCTCCCGAGGATTGATGATTTGTTCGATCAGCTGCAGGGTGCACAGTTCTTTTCGAAGATTGACTTGCGTTCCGGTTATCATCAGATTCGGGTCCGAGAGGAGGACATTCCGAAGACAGCATTCAGGACGCGTTATGGTCATTTCGAGTTTCAGGTCATGTCCTTCGGACTGACCAATGCGCCAGCAGTGTTCATGCAGTTGATGAACGAGGTCTTCCGTCCGTATCTCGATCAGTTTGTTGTAGTCTTCATCGACGACATTCTGATTTATTCGAGGACTCGTGAGGAGCATGAGCAGCATTTGGAGGTTACGTTGCAGACCCTCCGCGCACACCAGTTGTATGCGAAGCTGGAGAAGTGCGAGTTTTGGCAAGAGGAGGTGAAGTTCCTCGGTCACGTGGTGACGAGGGAGGGTGTCGCAGTGGACCCCTCGAAGGTTGAGGCAGTGCGTCAGTGGGGCCAGCCCACGACTGCGTCCGAGATCCGCAGTTTCCTTGGTTTAGCGGGCTACTACCGGCGTTTTATTGAGGGCTTCTCTCGTATTGCAGCCCCGTTGACCAGGTTGACCCGGAAGGGCGCGGAGTTTATTTGGAGTGACGCCTGCGAGCGAGCATTTATGGAGTTAAAGGACCGTCTGACATCCGCTTCTGTCCTCACTCTTCCCTCTGGGAGTGACGGATTTATTGTATTTACCGATGCCTCGCATATTGGTTTGGGTGTTGTCCTGATGCAGCATGGGAGACCAGTGGCCTTTGCGTCTCGCCAGCTCAAGGTCCATGAGCTGAACTACCCCACGCATGATTTAGAGTTGGCTGCAGTTGTCTTCGCACTGAAAGTGTGGAGACACTATCTCTATGGGGTTAGGTTCGAGCTCTTTTCTGACCACAAGAGCTTGAAGTACCTCTTCTCGCAGTCTGAGTTGAATATGAGGCAGAGGCGTTGGATGGAACTCCTGAAGGACTATGATTTCGATCTCCAGTACCACCCGGGTAAGGCGAACGTGGTGGCGGATGCCCTCAGCCGTCAGCCACGAGGCCTGGTGGCGCATATGATGATTCAGGAGTGGCGGATGCTCGAGGATATAGCAGAGTACGACTTTGAGTTTGGCTTGCAGTCTTCTATTGTGCAGTTATCGAGCCTGTCGATTCAACCCTCTCTTGTCGCAAGGGTGATCGAGGCTCAGCAGGCAGACGAGTCGTTACAGGATTACCGAGCAGATGCAGCATCTGAGAGTCAGACAGATTGGTAGATTGGTACAGATGGTGGACTTCGCTTCAGAGGCCGATTATGTGTCCCGGATATTCCTGAGCTACACCTAGATATTATGACCGAGGCACATCGATCGCGGTTTTTTATCCATCTTGGCTCGACGAAGATATACCATGACATGAGGCGACAGTATTTTTGGGCGGGGATGAAGCGCCAGATCGCCAGTTTTGTGGCCGAGTGTGACACGTGCCAGCGTGTCAAGGCCGATCATCAGAGACCCCCTGGTCTATTGCAGCCGTTGAGTGTCCCGATGTGGAAGTGGGAGCACGTGTCGACAAATTTCATTATAGGCTTGCCGAGGACTCAGTGCGGTCATGATGCCATCTGGGTTGTCGTTGATCGACTGACGAAGTCGGCACATTTTATTGCGATACGTGCGACTTGGCCTTTGGACCGGCTTGCGAGATTATTCATTGAGGATATTGTGAGACTGCATGGCATTCCAGTCTCGATCGTTTCTGACCGAGACCCGAGGTTCACGTCTCAGTTTTGGAGGAGCTTCCAGAGAGCGATGGGTTCTGATTTGCAGCTCAGCACCGCGTACCATCCGCAGACCGATGGCCAGACCGAGAGGGTCAACCAGATCCTTGAGGATATGCTTTAGGCCTGTGCGATTGATTTCGAGGGTATCTGGGATCAGCATCTGCGATTAGCTGAGTTCGCGTACAACAATAGCTATCAGGCGACCATCGGCATGGCTCCTTTTGAGGCACTATATGGCAGACCATGCAGATCACCGAGTTGTTGGACCGAGGTTGGAGAGCGTCGTCTCTTAGGTCCCGAGCTTGTGTAGGAGACGTCAGAGGCTATTAATATCATCAGGCAGAGAATGCGCACAGCTCAGAGCCGGCAGAAGAGTTTTGCTGATCGTCGGCGTCGTCCCTTGGAGTTTGATGTAGGGGACCATGTGTATCTCAAGGTCTCGCCCATGAAGGGCGTAGTTCGATTTGGAGCGAAGGGCAAGCTTGCCCCGAGATTCATAGGACCTTTTGAGATCACTGGGCGCGTTGGCGCCGTGGCCTATCGGCTTGCCTTGCCATCTCAGTTGTCTGGCGTCCACAACGTTTTTCATGTCTCCATGTTGAGGAAGTGTGGGTCAGACATCGTTCCTGTTATCGATTGGCAGCCGTTAGAGGTTCGTGAGGACGCTTCTTACATCGAGCAGCCAGTCCGTATCCTTGATCGGAAGGAGCAGGTCCTCCGGACCAAGGTCATTCCGTTGGTGAAGGTTCAGTGGGGTCACCATTCTGTTGAGGAGGCTTCTTGGGAGCGCGAGGCTGAGATTCGAGAGCGTTATCCCCATCTTTTTGATGATTGATTATGTGTTGTATGTTGTATGTTATCTCTGATTTTATATAGTGATGTTATGTTTCTTCTCCCTCTTGAGTTCTGCCAAGTTGCGATGATTATGTAAATTTCGAGGATGAAATTTCTATTAGGAGGGGAGAGCTGTAAGCCCCGTATCCTAGACCGTACCGTTCCATAGGCTTCCGCGGTCTTCCCGGTCGAATTCCGGCAACCTTCGACCCTTAATCGGTGTTTGCGCGCGACCTGGATTCTCATGCCGTCAACCCGAGTCGACCCAACCCAGGACTCGTACCTTAGCGACCGCGTCGTCGCCGCGGTTCCGATGCCGCGACTCGGGCGCTAATGCGATGCACTGGTTGGGAGATGCGGGCCAACGTTCGGTGCGAGAAAACGCCGCGCGTGCGAATCTCGAGAGAATCTCTACAAGGTGTCACATCAATCCCATCAATCCCATCATGTCAAGTACACATCACTTTTCACCTTTTCCCAAGCAAACCCTAAAAGTCAAAAAGTTCTTACAACCCCCATACCCTTTCTTACAACTTTTGCCAAAAAAGTCAAAAAAGTCTCTTACACCCATCCCTCTCTCTCCCATCCATCACTCCATCACCCATCACTCCCTCTCTCTCTCCCTTTTACAACTCTCTCTCTTATTCATTTTTTTCAAATCCAATCCAAGCAAGAGAGCACCATACGTATGAACTTCTCCAAGACCTCCCATGGTGAGAAAAATGCTCATGTGTGTCCCACCTTTCCATCCTTAGATACGCGCAGGATTGCTGTATGACTGGATAGTGTGATTCATGCATTCGCATTGTGTGATATGGTTACTGTACGCCCTAGTGACATCAGGGCGATGCATCCAGGTAGCACGAAGATGTATCAGGATATGAGAAGATCTTATTGGTGGGACAACATGAAGGTCCATATTGATGAGTTTGTATCTCGTTGTCTCACGTGCCAGCAGGTCAAGGCAGAGCATCGCCGACCTCCTGGGTTGCTTCAGCCCATGCCCATAGCAGAATGGAAGTGGGACTTCATCTCTATGGATTTTATTTCTGGGTTGCAGAGAACGAGGAAGGGATATGACTCTATTTGGGTGATCGTTGACCGATTGACAAAGTCGGCTCATTTCTTACCGATCAGAGTCACAAACTCTGCAGACGAGTTGGCTAGGCTGTATATCAAGGAGATTGTACGTCTACATGGAGTTCCCTTGGAGATTGTGTCTGATAGAGACACGCGTTTCACATCTATCTTATGGACTCGTATTCAAGAAGCGATGGGTGTGAAACTGAAGTTCAGCACCATGTTTCATCCGCAGACAGATGGGCAGACGTAACGCGTAAATCAGGTCCTGGAAGACATGTTGTGAGCTTGTGTTTTGGATTTCAAGGATAGTTGGGATGATTGTCTCCAGTATACAGAGTTCGCGTATAATAACAATTTCCAGGCGAGTATTGGCATGGCTCCCTATGAGGCGTTGTATGGTCGCCCGTGCAGAGCACCGCATTGCTGGGCAGAAGTTGGCGAGCGTAGTTTGATTGACCCAGAGTTGGTGCAGGCGACTTCAAAGAAAGTTGACCTTATTCGACGTCGACTTCTGACAGCCCAGAGTAGCCAAAAGAGTTATGCTGATACGAGGCGGCGACCGCTTGAGTTTGAGGTTGGAGACCATGTATTTCTTAAGGTCTCTCCTATGAAGGGAGTTCTGTAGTTCGGTAAGAAGGGGAAGCTTACGCCGAGATTTATTGGTCCATTTCAAGTTCTGGATTGAGTGGGAGCGGTAGCATACCACCTTGCTTTGCCCACACATCTTGCGGGCATGCATAACGTATTTCATGTTTCTATGCTGAAGAAGTACGTTCCTGATCCTTCGCATATTATCAGTTGGGAGCAGGTGCAGTTGAGCGAGGATGCCACATATGTACTGCGACCGACCCGTATTCTGGACAGAAAGGAGCAGGTATTGCGTAGCAAGGTTATCCCTCTTGTGAAGGTGCTATGGACGTATCATAGTGAAGAAGAGGCAACTTGGGAATCTGAAGCTGAGGTTAGAAAGAGCTACCATGTGATCCTTGAGGAATATGAGAAGGTATGAATTTCGAGGATGAAATTTTCTTTAAGGGGGTTAGATTGTAATGACCCTGAAAATTTTGTGCCAAGACCCGAGTATTACCTCTATTTTCCTTAGAAGCTTTTTGGGGTAATTAGCGCTAACTCGATTGCTTGTGAAATTTGCATCAATCACTTTAAATTTGATCTGCATGACTCAAAATCTGTAAAATACTTGGCGCTAGGTTACTCTGAAATCTGGGATTCATCGCTAAAGCAAGTTGGTCTTGGGAATTTTTGGAAGTTCTGGATCAGAATAGGACCGCGCGTCGAAAGTTCGATAGCGATGATCTTAGGCTGTTGCGGTCACCATGTTGGACTTGACCATCACCTCAAAAATCAAGTCCATGTGATGTTCTGGGTCAATTTGATTGAGTTCGGAGTGAAGAGTGTGAGAACGGTTGGAAATTTAATAAGATTTTATGAAATCTGAGTCGTGTCGCTTGTGCGATGATTTTAAGCAATCTGACCATTGGATTCTGACCTAATTTCAACATCTGATCAGGAAAGGTGGCCCAGGCATGTCCTTGTGCTTGTGGACCTGATCGAGATTCGGTGACCGTTGATTTGAGTGTGGTCCGCCACGGCTGATCTGAAGATCCGATCGGTACGAAAACTCAGCTTGACCTAGATCCATGGTCAGTGAGCTTAAATCCGACCTTTCGTGGTAATAGGCCCACTGGTAGTGCTTCGTTGGATCGAGAGAGGCTTGTTTTGGTTATAACCTAAGCATACCTTGGCCCTGGGGTTATTTTCATCAATGCTAGGCCTATATATAGACCTTAAAACCCTAACTCTCTTTTCCATACAAATTTCCTAACCCTAGCTAAGAAAGAGAGAAGAAAAGAGAGAGAAAGTGAGAGAGAAGTTGGTGAATCATCTTAGATTCTTTCCTGTTCTTCTTCATCCTTAAACCTTCACTTTTGAATCGTTATTCCGGTAATTCTAAGTTTATCCTTGGGTAAGTTAACCTAACCCTAATCTGTGTTAGAGCTTAGAAGAGTCTTTGTGTTGTTGTAGCTCATTTCTATTCTTGCTTTAGGTTATCTTGTCGCCGTTGATGAAGACATATCGTCTGAAATCAGTTCGGTGTTCTATTTTCTCGCTTAAGGTGCGGACTTTAATCGTATAGGTTATGGTTTTCAAGGCTTTCAATGTTAGTGAATGGTTTATTCTTGCTATGGATGAGATTTTACATGCCAAATGTTATGTTTATTTTGCGTTCCTGATATGCATGTGATATATTGAGATTTGTGTATTCTACGTGTATGTATAAAGTACCGTATACGTATAAAATTTAAACATATGATTGCCATGATTATTTGTCGTATACTTATGCTAACTGTATGTGCGACAACTCCTTGGTAAAAGGAATTGTCCAAATGTGTGTATTTCAACATACGTCATGTATGTTGTATTATGTATTTTAAGTGTTTGTAGAAATGTCTGAATGATCTAAAGTGTGATATATCAATCTAGTATGGGCGTTGAGAAGCGATTCTCAACTCTCCCACTAGTGTGTATGATTTCCTTCATGCAAGTTACATTCCTTGTTGTTTAACTTCCAGTATTACTTATGCTTAAATCCATGTTAAGTTGATAGTCTTCAAATACTCATATACCACATGATTTGAGTTGTTGTTCCATTACTATTCTAAATTGTTGATATCAATATCTGTTATAGTGGAATGTGTTTGGGACTATGAATAGTCCAGGAAATCGGTAATTGGCCTTAAGTTCGTGGTTGAGGTTGCTTTCGCCACGAAGGACGTGATTAGACGAACCCATGTCGTATTAGAGTTGTCGGCAGTGGTTTGGCCACGCGGAGTGTTTGCGCACTCTATGTCGTTCAACTCAACGTGCGCTCGTGCTAGTCGAGTTCGTAAAGTAACCCAATTGTCCGATGTATGTTCACCATGTATGGCCGCTACTATTTGAATCTAGGGTACCAAACTTACCAATGAAATCCTATAAACCATTGTACCTTGATCCGCTAAGACTCATGAGCCAGACATGGTGGTATGGGACACCGTGGTCGAGCTGTCGGCCTACGCTGGGGTGACAGCCTCCCAGTAGTGACCAGTGAGCAACCAAACTCGTGAGCCGATTATGGTGGTATGGGACACTATATTCGCGCTGTCGGTCTACATTGATTGGTGACGAGCCCTTTGTAGTGCCCTCAAGCATGCCTGGATACCGCATTGAGGTGACGAGCCTTAGTGTAGTAACGAGGGTATGATAGGCGTGCATTGATTGGTGACGAGCCCTTTGCAAACGACCTACAACCATATGATCATATGAGATGTCTAGGACTGACGACCCTAGAATGGATCACTGTTTGGATGGTGATATGAGGAAGGTACCTTAGCTTCCCAATCCTGCTGTATGAAAAGGAGTAATAACAACTTGATAATCATATTCATGCACTGCATTTGCATGTGCTTTGTAGACGTGGCGCACTTTGAAGCGATGTCATGCGTAACGTAAAATGAAGACGCTGAGGGTGTACGCACGAGGGCACGCATCATTCTTCATACATCCTTGCATTAACAAGAGTACTTAAGACAATTTTGATTGTTCTGCTTTATCATTACTGCTTGATTGAACTGATAATATGTTAACCTTTGCTTTATTGTTCCACTGAGTTGATCACTCACTCTCACGTTCTGGGGCGGTGTTAAACACCCACCAGATTCTGTCTTAGTTGCTGATGTTGCAGATGTTGATGCAACTTTTGAGGCCGAACCAGAGATCGAGGATGATGAGGCTGCATTCTCTTTCATGCAGTTTTCAGACGGGTTCTAGTGAGCCTTGTTCTAATGCGAGGGATGCTGGGATTTCTTTTGGGAATTAAATGATGTAATTTGATACTTGTAATTTTGATAGCAACACTTGTCAGTACGACCTGGTATGTATATGTATTTCAGGGATTTGCACATGTACGCATATATTTCTATAAGTCTTCCGCTTGCATTCTTCACTTATCCCTGAATCATATTTGTAATTTGGCTTAATCTATTCCATGTTTTATGCACTAATACAGACAACATACATCCATCATTAAATATGTTGCATAAGTGATGTTTTGGAACTCGGGAGCTGCGTTATGCTCGACCCCCGAATTTCAGGGCGTTACACACCTAGTTGGAAAACACAAGAAACTGCCTCAAATTTACATAGTTTGCTAAAATAGATTTCACTCTGCGTAGTTTTCCAAAATAATCTTCACTTTACACAATTTCACAGAATGTCTCAGAGTTTCAGAATATGCTTTTTAAGGACGATTTCATGATTCCTTTTCTTCACTTCAAATCTTTGATTTTTTTCATTCCTCACTTTGTTTTCTTGGATCTTTGGCATGTGAATTCTTCAATCTTGGTCTCCTAAGATCCATCCCTTGCCTTGGTGATTCTTGAGCATCAAATCCATGCTTTTAACACCCTTTTCAATCTAAGCTCCTAAATTCACCTTGCAACATAAATGTGAGTAAAATAGAACATTAAGCATTATCATGTTCATAAAACCATGATATAAGTGGGGGATAATAGGCAATATTTGACCCTCAACACAATGCCCAACCAGCATTTTGCTAGTCCCGAGCAAAGTCTGCGTTAAATAAATCTCAATACTTAATGTCTAAAACCCCTCTAGGAAACTAATCTTTTATACACCTAAGTATGAATGGGTAGAGTTAAGATACGAAAGTGGGATTTTGAAAACTTAGAGCCGAATCACATAAGCAACCAATCAAGTAAATTTTTTATCCATTAAATCAAGCATAACTAACATATCTAATTTTTCAATGTGCTCAGTAAAAATTAACTTATTCCTGTACGAATACTATTAGTTCATCATGTTAGCCATACTCATCACTTCAAGATTAGTTTGAAACCCAAGTACTGATTCCGAACTTAGCTCATTTTCCTTCTTTTTCCAATCTTTGATTTTATATCGACGGTCAATTTTTTATTCATTCTTTTCATTTTTGCATTCTTTTCCATATTTTTCATTCTTTTTATTCTTTTTCATGACCTCTTTGTCGATCTCCTGTTTTTTTAACTTGTTCTTTTCTTCTTTTAAGGTGGATAAAATTCTCCAGACTGGATTCTCACCATCTATCAATGATTCACATACTAACAATCAAAACTTCTAGCATGTCTTACAAAAGAAAAATTGAATGTGTCATGTGATTTAGATTAACATGATATTCAAACTATCTCTTAATCAATTAAGCATAAAAACTTAGGTGATAGATTACTTAGTTAATTAAACTACAACAATCCAAAATTCAATCTCTATTTTTATCATACCCAACGCATTCTTAAGTACACAATTCATCGCTTCTCAAACAGATTTCAACTTGAAACATTGAAAATTTTTAAAATTTTTGCTCAGAATTGAGAAAACACTAATTAGTTCACCTAATCTCCCATCCCCAACTAAAAAATCTACATTGTCCTCAATGTAAAAGAAATAAGCATGTAATGCAAAAGAGGTAATGAAAAAAGAAGCGACGTGATGGAAATGAATACTTGAAGAAGGAATTTTGAGGCTTTTCGACTGGTCTCAGTGTGAAGATGGGTTAGCACAAGAATTAAACCAATAGAAAACAAACTATCCTAAACAATGGAAAGAAAACTATCCTAAGCAGCGGAAAGCAAATTATCCTAATCATAAATCATATGAAAGCAAATAAATCTACCTATACCTCCATCAGACTAGGAGGTCAATCCTAGAAAATAAGGTCAATTAGAGGTATTGACATGTCCTCTGAATCAAAATTTTTACAAATGACTTTAAAAGATATTCATTTACTTTGAATTCATTGTCATTGTTTGGATTCTGAATCTCGACAGCCCCATGAGGATAAACATTAGTAATAGGGAAAGGGCTGGTCCAACGAGATTGGAGTTTACCCGGAAAAAGGTGTAACCGAGAATTATACAAAATGACTTTTTGACTTGGTGTGAATGATTTCTGAAGAATGTGTTAGTCATGAAACACCTTCATCTTATCCTTGTAAATTCTCAAGTTCTCATATACATCATTCTAGATTTCTTCTAGTTCATTTAACTGAAGTTTGCACAGCGAGCCAGTGTTGTCCAAATTGAAGTTCAGATTTTTAATCGTCCAGTATGCCCTATGTTCCAACTCCACAGGCAAGTTGCAAGCCTTCCCATAAACAAGTCTAAAGGGAGACATTCCAATAGGGGTCTTAAATGCAGTACGGTAAGCCCATAAAGCATCAGTCAATCGGATTGACCAGTCCTTACAGTCGGGGTCAACCATTTTTTTCAAAATATATTTATTTTCCCTATTGGAAATTTTGGCTTTCCCACTTGTTTGTGGGTGGTATGGAGTTCTCACTTTGTGGGAGATGTCATATTTCTTCATTAAGTTCGCAAATGGCCTATTACAGAAATGTGAACCTTCATCACTAATGATGACCCGAGGCGTTCCGAACAGGGAAAGGATGTTCTCTTTTAAAAACTTAATGACCGTTTGATTATCATTGTTCCAACATAGGATCGCTTCGATCCATTTAGTGACATAGTCTACCGCTAGCAAAATATACAAATTTCCAAAAGATGGAGGGAATGGTCCCATGAAATCGATACCCTAACAATCAAATGCTTCAATGATCATAATGGGGTTCAAATGCATCATCTTTCAATAGGACAATGCTCCCAATTTCTAACAATGCTCACAAGCTTTGCAAAACTCGTGAGTGTCCTTAAACATAGTGGGCTGGTTAAAGCCACACTTCAGAATTTTGGCTGTGGTCTTTTTAAAAGAAAAGTGACCACCACAAGCCTGAGAATGAAAGAAAGAGATGACACTTTGGTGTTCATTATCTGCCACAGATCTACTTAAGATTTTGTCTGGGCAATATTTAAACAAATAAGGATCATCACAAAAGAATTTACGTACCTTGGTGAAAAATTTCTTCTTATCATGCATAGTCCAATGTGTCGGCGTGAAACCTGTGGCAAGATAATTAGCAATATTTGCAAACCAAGGTGAATGAGAGACTTTAAATAGTTGTTCATCAGGAAACATGTCATTTATATTCATCGTCTCAAGGGAATCAGAGAGGTTAAGGCGGGAAAGATAGTTAGCCACTACGTTCTGTACTCCCTTCTTATCTTTTATTTCCAAATCAAATTCTTAAAGTAGGAGGATCCATCTTATCAAGTGGGGCTTAGCATCATTCTTAGAAAGAAGATGATGATCTGGATCCGATCAAGTAAGACCTAAATTTGTCCAAAGCAAATACTACAGCTAAGAGTTCCTTCTTTGTAGTTGAGTAATTCACTTGGGCAGAATTTAGGGTTCTACTTGCATAGTGTATAACATAGGGCCTTCTTCCTTTTCTCTAACCTAACACTGCCCCAAGAGCATAATTAGATGCATCACACATATTTCAAAAGGAATGCTCTAGTCGGGTGGCTACATGAAAGGTGCAGTGGTTAACATGCCCTTGAGCTTAGAAAAAGCTTTCTGGCATTGCTCAGTCCACTAGTATGGTACATCCTTCTGAAGTACATTGCATAAAGGACAAGAGAGGTGACTAAAGTACTTTATGAATCTCCTGTAAAATCCGGTGTGTCCTAAAAAGAATCGTATGTCCCATATGTTCTTGGGCGGAGGTAAGTTAGAGATAAGATCAATCTTAGCCTTATCTACCTCAATTCCTTTGGACGAGATGATATGTCCAAGGACAATCCCCTTACAAACCATGAAATGACACTTCTCCCAATTTAGTACCAAATTCTTTTCCTCACATCATTTTAGTACACATTTAAGATTCTCTAAACAATCGCTGAAGCATGGACCAAAGACAGAGAAGTCATCCATGAAGACCTCTAAATATTGCCCCATCATGTCAGAAAAAATACTCATTATATATCGGTGAAAAGTGATGGGGGCATTACACAGTCCAAATGGCATCCTTTGGTAAGCAAAGGTGCCAAAAGGAAATGTGAATGTGGTCTTTTCCTGATCTTCAAGGGTTGTCTCTATCTAGTTGTAGCCCGAATATCCGTCAAGAAAACAGTAATAGGAATGACTAGCCTTTCCAAGATTTGATTAATAAAGGGCAAAGGAAAGTGGTCCTTCCTTGTGAAGGTATTTAATTTCCTATAGTCAATGCACATTCTCCAACCAGTAGTAACTCTAGTTGGCACGAGTTCATTGTCGGCATTGACAACAATGGTGATTCCAGACTTCTTAAGAACCACCTGAGTTCGACTCACCCATTGGCTATCGGATATAGGGTATATGATACCCACATCCAATAGCTTAAGAACCTCGGCCTTAACCACTTCCTTCATGTTTGGATTTAATTTATATTGTGGTTGTTAGGAGGTCTTTGCATTATCCTCTAGATAAATGTGATGAGTACAAATCAAAGGGTCAATTCCCTTGAGGTCCGCAATCAACCATCCAAGGGCTCCTTTGTGCTTACTGAGAATAGAAATAAGTATACTATAATGCCTCGATTTTTAGAACCCGAGTATATAACTCGTTTTCCAAAAACCTGAGTGTTAGCCTATAAAATTCAGTGTAAATCTGAACCGCTTATCATTAATCAAAGTTAACAGCAATGAATCTAGAATAAACCATACACTGAATAAAAACATTCTAATCATCACCAAATTTTCAAAAGTGGGGCCCATATAGGACTTATACAATCCCAAATAACAAAGTTTATATAAGAAAAAAAAGGAATCTATCAACTAGTGGTAGAGCTCGATATGAGCCATAGGGACCCCATCTAGCTCCTCAGCTACACAATCTGCTCCAGTAACCCATTGAACAGCATCGGCTCGTTCTACACCTGCATCAACTATTATGGTTTGATAGCGTCAATGGCTATCACAATGAGGAGCACCCTCTAAGATTGCACACTCATTATTCACAATCAAATATATATCGTAAGTCACGAAATTACATACATTAAATAGGGCATTTCATGATCATACACATTTACTTAAAAATTAAGTCATTCATTAGAATTCATCATAAGCAAAATATAATAGCAGTCACAATATAAGGGAATATGTCTAGATAATCAAATAATCAAACACACAACTTTCTATTACACCCGAAATCACATTGTACGTGAACTCCGCAAGATGGCTAGAAAATCGATAAGCAAACTTCAACTCCACCTGGAAATCATGGTATAAGTGAAATTCGTAAGGTGAATAGAAAATTAACCTTTAAACATCTACTTTACCCGAAAATCATATCGTACTTGAACTCTATACGACGGTTAAAAAATCGATAAGTGAACTTCAGCTCTACCTAAAAATCATGGTATGATTGAACACCGCAAGGTGGCTAGGAAACCCACATATAAACCTCTACTTCACTTGAAAATCATATATATGTGAACACCGCAAGATGGTTAGAAAATCGACAAGTAAACTTCAACTCCACCCAGAAATCACTATACGATTGAACACTGCAAGATGAAGAGAGAATAAACTAGCCACAAAAGGGCATTAATGTTCCATCAAAGCCACGAAGGGCAAATAAACGATCCAAGCCACGTAGGGAAAATATGCGATCCAAGCGATGTAAGGCAATGTGCGATCCAAGCAGTGTAAGTCAAATATGGACCGCAAGATAGTAAGACCACAACAACTTTCATTCATTACATCACTCAATCACAAACAGCAAACATACAGTTAATTAATAATGTACGACTAAAGATAGCATGTTATCATCAATCATTTATGTTTGCTATAATTAAAGAGATGTATTCATTATCTAACACAGGAATCACTTGCACAACATATTAACATGTTCACATATTCACATAATAAGTTAAGCTGCTCAATTAAGTAACTTAGGAGATATAAAATGGAAAGGATTAAGGTAACATCTATGATGAGATCAATGAATTTAAGTGGGAAGCTCAAAGGGTGAGTCCTCACCTTATAGACGAATCACCGACACTTGATCTAGTGTGGAGTCAAGGTGAGATTAAAAGTGGGATTTGGTAGAGCGACCCCTATATTTAAACAAAGATATTAAAGAAAATAATTAAATTTTAATTAGGATAACGATGAAAGTTTTGAGAGGCACATACCCAATGATTCGGTTCTAACTTGTCTTAGCCAATTTTCAAAATCCAATTGGGATGTTGGAAAGCTTCTAATTACTTCTCAAGAGTAAATCTCGTCTTACAAGCTTGATTTGTGCTTGACTTAGTTTTAAACTGAGTCAACTCAGAACTCTCCTTCCTTCCTTCCTTCCTTCTTCTTTTCTTCTATTCTTTCTTTTACACCCTCGCACCCACCTTTTGCTAGAATATCTAGCTAGGTTTGGACCAGGCCCACGTCCGACTTGGACCAGTCAGACCCAGCTTCAACCGAGTCGACTCGATTCTCACTCAGCGGCCCCAAGATTTCTTCTCTCTCTCTCTCTCTCTCTCTCTCTCTTCTCCCCTTTCTCTTCTTCCTTTCTTTTTCCCTTTCTTCCTCTTTTTCTTCTTCTCTTCTCGTTTATTCTTATAGGGGCGTCCAAACAGTGTGGCTGGACACAGTTCAACAACTCCCCTTTCTCTTCTTCCTTTCTTTTTCCCTTTCTTCCTCTTTTTCTTCTTCTCTTCTCGTTTATTCTTACTAGGGCGTCCAAACAGTGTGGCTGGACACAGTTCAACAACTCAGCTGATTCAGAACCTAGCTACCGAGCCAGCCACGTCTAGCGTCGCAATAGCTGCAGCTCGGCCTGGCTTGAACTTCCTCTCACTCTCCTTTTTCTCGCCTATCTTTCTCTCTTCTCTATTTTTTTCTTTCCTGTTGTAACTCCAGCAGAAAAACTAGCTAGCAGCGCCTGAGTCGCACTCGACTCGATTGGGTTGGGCAGCCACTGACTTGACTCTCCCTCTCTAGCTCTCTCTCGTTCCTCCTTCTTCTCCCTTCTTCTGCTCCTCACTTCTCCTCTCATCTTTCTCCTCTTTCTCTCTTTTTTTTGACATGGGAGGGACCCCAACTCGAACCACAGCTCAACGCAAACTCAGTCAGGGTGCAACAATGGAGAAACGACGCTCTCTATTCTTTCTCGTGTCTTTCTGTTTTTGGCAAGGAATGCCTTAAAAGGAGGGTTTTATAGGTTTGGCCACATTTAAAATCATTAACACTAATCTGTCGATTAGTTGCAGCACTGAGAGTAAGGACTCATTAAGCACCGTTTTATTATTGCAACCAGTTTGCGATCCCTGCTCATCCTATTCGCATGTTCATTTGGTAGTTTCATGGATGAAATCTTACGACAATGGGCCACCTAATGGACGTCCTAGATCGACAAATGGGGCCCATCCCACGCTGATGGGTTTCCTACTTAAACAGAGGAGATGACCCAGCCGTTAATAGTGGGTCATCGGCGGATGGCTGATCCAATGATCAGAAATGTATGGATGGTTTGGATTCATCCTACGATCACGGTGGGACCCTCTGGATGGAGGGTTTTCATCATTTACTTAATGGTCTTGGGTTTCAAGTTGTGGAAGGGGCAGAAGTAAGGTTCTGCTTAGGAACGCCCTATTTCGGAGGGCTGGGATGGGTTTTCAATGAACGGCTAAGATCCCAGGAGATGGTTTCACGCGGATTGCCATCGTGGAAAGGCGAAGGAACGGATTTCTTTCCGTTTTCGGAAATAGGTGTGCTTGTAGCCTGATTTATGGCTGATGTTGTGTGTACACGTGTGCAATCCAACGGCTAGTTCAACCGACACTCTGGACGTCCATATCTTCCAAATGAAATGGACGGTTTGGATCAAGCATATGCTTGATCGTTGTGGGCCACAACGCTTACAAATGGACGTTGTCCGTTCAAGCATTGCTGGCGGGAAGCATTTCAAAAGAAAGGAAAATCTTTCCTTTTTCAGATGAGTGCAGGTCAGTGCTCATCTGACCATGCTAGAGATCTGGTGCAGTGTGGGTGCACACGCATGGTGTACGCACACCACACAAAGGTGGGGTCCACAATGATTTGTGACCCAATCTGATCCAATCATCTGTTTTGTCAACCTGACTTAGGGTCCAATCCAGAGTATGAGGTAGATCCAAGTCTTAAGTGGGCCATATCAACTGAGATATAGCCTTTGAGTACCAATTATCTTCGATCCAATGATGATTTGTGGTTCACTCATGAGATTAGGACCATCCACCTAACTTATGAGCCAATTAGGGCCACCATTTATTTTAGAGTGATATTTTTTCAACTAGATGGGTCACACAACATTTATTCTTGGGGTTCAAACAATGATTTCCGTCCATCCAACGGTCTGATTGAATCCAAACTTGACCATTAGTGATCCTTGGGGTTTGATGTTGATAGTGGACAGTTTAACCTATCTATTGAGGTGATTTGTAGGGATGGATCGCCCAGATATTGGTTGTATGCCTAACGAATAGTGAACCCAGTGACTTAAGTCTTGAAAGGGATTTTTCACAGCTTAACCAATTGAACAGGACGTTGTCTGATGGTTTGCCCTAATTAGGTTCCTAGAATTAAGCCTCAAGAGGTTCAACGCGGCTCTCTAGGTAATGTGATGGTTCGATCTATTTGTCAAGGAGATTGAAACTCCAAATGTAGGTCCATATTGAAAATCAATAGATGGATGCACTAATTTATGTTGGTAACGATCAATCTACGGTCAGATCAATTCCTAACTTGGTTATTAGTGACATTTAGGGTTCCTAAGGGAATCTTAGGTGGGAATAGACTGTTACCTAAGTATTTATCAGTTGGATTGCATGGTTTCAGGAGGGGGTTGATCATTAGGTCGTCAAAGGTGTAGTGGACGACAGATTTTACGACCTAAGATCCACGGCGTATGATTCGATTTTGGGATTACATGATGGCCCATCTTGAAAATTTGTGGATGGATAGGTTGGTTAATGGACAAAGATTACTCTCAACTGTCAGTTCAAGATAGGATTAGGCTGAACGTTCAAATACATTAGGTTGTGTTTATACTAAATTTGATTCTCATGTTAACATCCGAGTACTAAAAGTGCGGGGTGTTACAATCTACCCCCCTTAAAGAGAATTTCATCCTTGAAATTCAATACTTCTACCTTAAATGGGACAATGATAATCCATTTTCCATGTCTCTAAGCATCCACCACCTTCCTCGTGGAACATGTTTGACTAAAGAACTGGGGTTGTTACAATTTATGCCCCTTAAAGAAAAATCTCACCCGCGAGATTCGATTATGCTCACCCCAATTTCCTGCAGTGTCGATTAGGATTAAAGGTTTCCTCACATGTCATAAAGAAGAGTTTTGTTATGATTATCATATTTATATATGTATATAAGTTTGAAATTCATGATGAGAATTCTATGTCATCTTAAGGGAAGAGTAGTTTATGTTTTTAGTGTTTTGGATAAATACAAATGAACGGTTATGATCGGCCTAAGCCTGATACACCAAACTTCTGCTTGGCTAGGTAGTGAGTTTATTAGTATCCTTCTTAATGCCAGTGAGTATTGATCTTCTGCTTAATCAAGGCATTGAGATCATTGTAATCATCAGGATTTAGAATTCACGCAAACCGCATATACTTCGTTAAACATGGTTCTGTCGGTTCGTGTTCCCGATCATTTCTAGTCCTTTTGAGATAGGTTATTTAATTTCCTACTTCCAAAAAGTAAGCCTAAATGATTCATTGTGCTTCAACATTACAATTTAGTTATCTGGGGTGTTATCCTAAAATCTATAATTTAATCATTTCTAATCATTTTAGTCATATTACAACGCATTCCCAAAAATTTATAATCCTTACGAACTACTTTATAACTACTAAGGAAGATTTATAAAGGTTGTACCTTAGTGGCTGAAGTCATTGTATTGGAGGGAAGATCCTCTCATCTCTTTGTTTCTTAAAACACCGCTTTAAGAAGTGACCTGACCTTCCACAATAGTCACAAAGCTTATCTTGACCTGAAGAATGAGTTGGGTGAGACATTAATTTCATCCTCTCTTCACCTATAGGAGATGCAATTGGCGCCATCTTGGCTTTGCTTGCTGGACCTCGAATAAGAGTACGTGTTTTGGCCTTACGCTCGAAGTCCTCTCTACTCACATGGCTTTGTCCATGATATCAGCAAAGTCAGTAAAGTCGAAGGTGCACAATCTCAACTGGATTTCAGGTCGGAGACCTTCCTTAAACTTTTTACAATTTATATTCCCCGTCCTCAACAGCCCTTGGTACATATCGTGACAATTCGGCGAAGTGTGCTTTATATTGTGAAACCGTCGTATTCCCCTGTTTCAACTTGAGAAACTCAGAGATTTTCTCGTGGCGATAGCATGGAGGAAAATATATTTCATTGAACCTCTTTTTAAACTCATTCCAGGTCCACTCATAATCAGGTGAGACTCTTCTTAGCATGCCTTCCAACCTTATATCAGCCTCGCCTTCCAGGGCATAAGTGGCGAGAACAACCTTCTAAGCGTCCAAACAACCTATCGGTTTCACCATCTTTGTCATTCTATTCAGTCAGTGTTCTGCTAGAACTAGATCTAGTGCCCCTAAGAAGGACGGTGCCTTCAACCTCTGAAACCTTTCAAACAGATCTGGTCCACTAACTTCTTCAGTCTTCGAGCCCGATGCGTCCATATTATGTTAGACAGTTTCCAACAGTGTGGTGATCGAAGCCTGTTATCATAGTATGATGGTAGTCAGTAACTAATAACATCGCCGGGTGGGGCTTCATGCTGCGCATTTGATGGGGGCGTCCCAACAAGACCCGTAGATGGTTGAGGTGGGACAGTTCCTGATGCCGACTCTCTTTCAAGACTAGTTGGCCTAATTGGAGGTACAGGAAAATGCTCATGACCCTCTTCCCTAACAACCTCATTTGTTGACGAAGTTAACAAATGGAAAGTTTGCGATCTTGAATGACGGGAATTTGGGGCCATAATCATGTTAAAAGAAAGGATTCATCATGGTTATGCCCTCATAAGCTTAAACGAGTGTTAACCTAAGATCGTAAGGTAGTTTATACGAATCATGCAACCGAACTATTGTCCAAATCGATATGTGCTCAACAACTCCCTATCTTTTGTTATTAAGTGCAATAAGACTCCAAAGATCCTAAGATGACCATCTAAGCATCCTTATACCTACGTCTTCTAGTCTTCGACCTACAGTTAAGGTCTTACAATAACCTTAAAGTTATATTTGTGTCTTGAGATGGACTGCAAGGGGTGTAAACTTATGAGTTCTTGAGTTTAACCTAACTTTCCATGGCACCTAAAATTTGGGTTTGCAATCCACTAAAATTATCTAAATTCCAAAGTTCAGTCTCAATAAGCCTTTTTGAGGATTGACAATTTTACTTAAAATTCTAAAATTTCACCATTAGTTATTTATGATTGTTGGAACATGCGAGGAATGTTGCTTCTAATTAAAGAGACGTATTGGGGAATTCGAATTATAATTCCTAGTATGAATTCTTAAGTTTATAGAATGCTTATATTTGATCTAATGTGCAATGTGGTTGGAATTTGTCTCCCTATAGTACATAAGTTTAGTTCCTGAATTCAACAATCATAATTCACAAAGGAACTTAGGTTTTTGTTTCTAAGTTCAAATGGTTAACCCTAAACATTTCATGGGACCTTAAAGTTTTGATTTCTAAGTTCACAAGATACCCTAAAGCTAAGGGAATGAAACCTAGTTTCAAGTCTCTAATTTTATCAGTGAAACCTTGGAGTATTTGAAGTCGTATAAGTCTCGTTTTCCATAAGGCCTGGTTTATCTAAACTCACTCTGATACCACTTTATAACGCCTGGGTTTTTGGAACCCGAGTATATGACTCGTTCTCCAAAAACCCGAGTGTTAGCATATAAAATTTAGTGTAAATCTGAACTGCTTATCATTAATCAGAGTTAATAGCAACGAAGCTAGAATAAACCATGCACTGAATAAAAACATTCTGATCATCACCAAATTTCCAAATGTGGCACCCATACAGGACTTATACAATCCCAAATAATAATGTTCATATAAGCAAAAAAAAAAAAGAATCTATCAACTAGTGGTGGAACTCGATATGAGCCGCAGGGACCCATCTAGCTCCTCAGCTACCTAATCTGCTTCAGCAACCCAGTGAACAGCATCGACTCATTCTACACCTGCATCAACTGTTACGGTTTGATAGCATCAATGGCTATCGTAGTGAGGAGCACCCTCTAAGATTATACACTCATCATTTATAATCCAATATAGATCGCAAGTCACGAAATTACATACATTAAATAGGGCATTTCATAATCATACACATGTACTCAAAACTTAAGCCATTCAATAGAATTCACATAAGAAAAATATAATAGCAGTCGTAATATAAGGGAATATGTCCAGATAATCAAATAATCAAACACACGACTTTCTATTGCATCCGAAATCACATTGTACGTGAACTTCGCAAGATGCCTGTAAGACCCATATCCTAGCCCATACTATTCCGTAGGCTTCCGTAGTCCTCCCGGTCGAATTTCGACAACTCGCGACTCGTAGACTACATTTGCGTGCAACCTTGTGTTGTCTCCCGTATCCTAGAGTCAGCTCGACCCGAGACTTGTACCCTAGCAACCGCGTCATTGCCACTGTTCCGATGCCGCATTTTGTATATCAATCCGATACTTTGGCCAGGAGATGTGGGCCCGCGTTCAGTTCGAGGAAAACACTGTGCATTTGCAATCCCAAGAGAATCTCCACAACATGTCCCATCAATCAATCACTGAATCAATCAATCACCTCATGTCAAGTATAAGAGCAACCCTAAAGTCAACTCTCTCCCTCTCTCTCTCTCTTACACACCCATACATGTCAAGTACAACTATCAGCTCACATCCATCACCTCTCTTACAACCATCCCTTCTCTCTTTGTCTTTCTCTTCACATTTTCCAAGCAACAAAAAAGCCAAAAATAGTGCACTTCCAAAAGAGAGAAAAGAAAGTGTGTTGTCGAACCAAGAAGATCGAAAGGTGAGTGTTTATATAGGCCTAGATTTCAGTCTTTTGATGATGGGCCAAGTGGGTCCTACCGATTAATGGTATGGATCTCACTTTGGACCCTAGATGTGGCCAATGGCCCACCTTGATTCTCATGATCATTCCATGATGGGGTCACTCTTCATAGACCCCATCATGATGTTTATTTTTCCTTGCATGATTAAAGGTCATCTAGACCTTCCATTTTAGTGGAGAAGGAATCTCCATTGTTGATCTTTGATTTAGTAGGCCCACATGTATTAGGACCCACTTGATGTATGATTGAATGCAAGGGAGAGCTCATAGTGGCGGAGCCCTCCATCACACGTCTCTCTCTCTCTCTCTCTCTCTCTCTCTCTCTCTCTCTCTCTCTCTCTCTCCCCTTCATTTTTCTTTGAATGTGATGATGTGGCCATGTGGCCCACTCGGATGGACCCCACCTTGATGTATGTCTTATCCACACCATCTAGCCATTGGGTGGCCCACCTGGGCAGCACATCCATAGGTGGGGCCCACCTTTATATGTGATGTATGTAAACCGTCCAGCGTCTAGGGACGCTGGACGTGGCCACGAAGTGAAGTGTGAACTGACAGTGCACTCACAGCCAAACAAAAATATCAATTTGATTTAAAATTTTGGGTGGGACACTCATGCAGGCCCCACCTTGATGTATGGAACTAATCCACGCCGTTCATTCCATTCCCCAGCTCATTTTAGATGTTGAGCCAAAAAATGAAGTTAATCCGATTTTCTGGCAGGCCATAGCATAGAAAACAGAGATTTATACCGTTAAAATTAACTAGGACCTACTCTGATGTTTCTATGCACCAAAACACATCGAATATTGGGCTCATTTAGATTGTCTTGAGCCATAAAATCCAACGGCTAGGTTGGATTCTCCTGATGCCGGCCCCACGTACAAAAACCACAAGAATACAATTTTTTTCAAAAAGAAATAGGCACTCTGCTACTGTTGACGTCCAGAGGACGCGCAGCAGCATCTCGCTGCGCAGTGGATGGTCAAGCAGGGACATGCGTCCCAACCGTGGGCATCACCGTGATGCGTGTGAACATCACCACCGTGCATTTTAATGGGGCCCCTTAGGGCAGTGGACCCTCCACAAATCAGCCGTATATGAACTCAGGTGGCCCCCACAGTAGGAAACAGTGAGGATTGAGCGTCTGCCATTAAAATCCATTTGGATTTCACAGAAGTTTTAGATCATTATGAAATTTGTTTTTCCTCTTTATCCAGGTCTGTGTGACCTTATTAACAGATTGGATGGTAGATAAATGTATTGTGGGCCCCACGTGGGACCCATATGTGGAGGGATTGGTTTAGTTGGTGTACCGCACACCAGCCCCATAGCTGCTGTTGACACAGCTGGTGTTATGGAACCCACCTTGGTGACGTGTGCACCATGCACCCAGTATGTGGGGCCCGCTTTGATGTATGTGTTGCATCCAATCAGTCCATCCATTTGGCAAGCTCATCTTAAGGCTTGAGTCAAAGAATGAGTCAGATATAAAGTTCAAGTGGACCTCACTATTTAAAGTAGTGGACAGTGACGTCCACTGTTCAAACTTCTAAGGGCCACAATAGTTTCCAATTAAGCTTATATTTTTATTTTCACTTCATCTATCTCTATGTTAACTTATGAAATGGTTGGATCTCAAATACATCATGACGGGCCACACCGTGATGCGTCCAGCCGAGGATCACATGGACCACATTGTAGAAACAGTGGGTTTAAACATCCACCATTAAAACCCTTGGGCTACAGGGTTTTGACCAATATGATATTTGTTTTCCCCTCTTAATCTAGGTCCTTAAGACCTTATGATTAGATTGGGTGGAAAATAAACCTCATGGTGGGCCCATGTGAATTGTTTAAACAGTGAAAATTATTATCTCCACTGTTACTTGGGGTATGGTCCAAATGATCCTTCAATACGACTCATTTTTTTTTGGGAATTTATGAGGCCCATCTCAATGTATTTGTGGCTCGTCCACTGAGGCCCACCTTGATATATATGAGGCCCATCTTGATGTATTTGTGGGCCGTCCGTTGAGGCCCACCTTGATATATATAAGTCCCATTTGAGGAGGCCCATCTTGATGTATTTTTGGCCCATTGTTGAGGCCCACCTTGATATATATGAGGCTCATGTGATGCGACCCATTTGATATATATGAGGCCCATGGGTTGAGGCCCAATGGGATGTACATAAGGTCCATTGCAATGTGTAATTCCACCATGGTTTGTGTAATGATGTTTATGACGGGTCGTGCCTTGGGAGCAATGATGGTTTGACGTCCACATTGTAAGGATAATGTTGGTTAAATGTTCACATTGTAACTCTCCCTAGGGCCCATTGATAAGCCCATACTTGTTGTGTGTAAGCCGTCTAGGCCCTTCGTTGTGAGGATAGTTCATCACCATATAATATGCTTAGTATAATTCCATAACTCATGCCATATGCATCATATGTATGTTTGATATGAGTAGTGATTGATCATAGCATATGCCATTGGGCAGATTATTTATGGGACTCACTGGTAGGAGTTACCCACATGAGTGCACGGTACGGGCAGGATTGCTGCTTCACTGGACGGTGTGACTCATGCATCTCCCATATGTGTGACATGATCATTGTACGCCCTAGCAACACAAGGGTCGTAGCCTCCATAGGCATATCGTGGATGGCCAGATGGGACACTAAAAATATTTGGTTGGAGCATCTGGGCACTTTGGATGTCTGTAAGTGAAAGTCCTTAAACCTCCGAGGCCAGGAGATGCCCCAACGTCTAAACTAAGTGAAACATGAGCGCCCGAGTGCCAAATACCAGTAAGCCACATCTCCCACTATATCATGGTCGGTTGGGAGGGTGTGTGGCCTTATCCGCCGGAGTGAGAGGGCTGTAAGCTAGGCTGAGTTTGACCAGCTCACAAATGGGTCCACTATCGACGAGCCGGGTAGGTATTGGCAGACTACTGGTCAGGCGAATAGTGTAGTCTCTTCCACCCGCTAGCCATCCAGGTTGTCGCATGCCCAACCGAGTTTTAGGAGTTTACCTTCTCATGGCTAAGATTTCGGTTGGGCGCGCGACTAACCTGAGATTAGGAGTTTACCACATTGAGTCTGACTATTCAAATTTAGGTATGTGACTGGTTTGGATAGAAGTCCCTTGTGATGGACCCCACAGCCTGTGATACTATGTACTGTCATCCCGACCTCACACTCGCATCGCATATTACACCCACAGGCATATAGCATTTTGGGTTGTTATGTTTTTGTACTTATATGGCCTAGATGGACTTAGAAGGATTTACATATTGCATTGTACCCTCGGTATATGATATTTGGCTCTCTATGACTCCTCAT
This sequence comes from Magnolia sinica, assembly GCF_029962835.1. NCBI lineage: Eukaryota > Viridiplantae > Streptophyta > Magnoliopsida > Magnoliales > Magnoliaceae > Magnolia > Magnolia sinica. The sequence continues at coordinate 52,759,276 of NC_080582.1, forward strand.
TTACATAGCTGATCTATATTGCGTCCTCTAATATTGTATAATTCATGGACTGGTCAGTATTTTCGCTTACTCTGTTATCATTTGATTCATGATCTTACCAATATTTCTGACATTGCATTGCATTGAATACTTGGCACTTATCTTGTGCACACACTTTCACCACCCTTTAAGCTTTTTATAAGCTTATGCACAATAGATGCATGCAGGTGGCGTTAGGTTGCAGCAACATTGAGCATGGAGTGTGCAGCAGTTTTCTGGAGCTTTGATTTCGATATATGTATTCCCCTTTCAGCACTGTATTCAAATGTTTATATTAGTAGATATGTGATGATGATGTTGTCTTTGTGATTTAGGTAAACTTGTGGTTATGCTTATTACGAGTTAAATGTATATTGAAAAATCCTCCTTATAGGATCTCAGGATCAAAATCTGGCATATGCGCACTAGGAGCCGGGAATGGGGTACTACGAAGGCTATCGGCACTGGATTCGGCAATCGAGAATTTTGTAAGCCCGATTTCCTAGTTTTGGGGCGTGACAATTGCCAGAAAATCAATAAGCGAACTTCAGCTCCACCCAGAAATCATGGTACAAGTGAAATGCGTAAGGTGAATAGAAAATCAACATTTAAACCTCTACTTCACCCAGAAATCATATCATACGTGAACTCCGCAAGATGGCTAGAAAAATGATAAGCAAACTTTAGCTCCACCTAAAAATCATGTTACGACTGAACACCGAAAGGTGGCTAGAAAATCCACATATAAACCTCGACTTCATTCGAAAATCATATCATATGTAAGCACCACAAGATAGCTAGAAAATCGACAAGCAAACTTCAGCTCCACCAGAAAATCACCATACGATTGAACACCGCAAGATAAAGAGAGAATAAACTAGCCACAAAAGGGCATCAATGTTCCATTAACGCCACAAAGGGTAAATAAACGATCCAAGCCACATAGGGAGAATATGCGGTCCAAGCCATGTAAGGCAATGTGTGATCCAAGCCGTGTTAGTCAAATATGGACCACAAGATAGTAAGACCATAACAAGTTTCATTCATTACATCACTCAATCACAAATGGCAAACATACAGTTAATTAACAATATACAACTAAAGATAGCATTTATCATCAATCATTTATGCTTGCTATAATTAAAGAGATGTATTCATTATCTAACACAGGAATCAACTGCGCAACATATTAACATGTTCACATAATAAGTTAAGTAGCTCAATCAAGTAACTTAGGAGATACTAAATGGAAGGGATTAAGGCAACATCTATGATTAGATCAATGAATTTAAGTGGGAAACGCAAAGGGTGAGTCCTCACCTTATGGATGAATCACAGACACTCGATCTGGTGTGGAGTCAAGGTGAGATTAAAAGTGGGATTTGGTAGAGCGACCCCTATATTTAAACAAAGATGTTAAAGAAAATAATTAAATTTTAATTAGGATAACGATGGAAGTTTTGAGAGACAAATACCCAATGATTTAGTTCTAACTTGTCTTAGCCAATTTCCAAAATCCAATTGGGATGTTGGAAAGCTTTTAATTCCTTCTTGAGAGTAAATCTCGTCTTGCAAGCTTGATTCATGCTTAACTCAGTTTTAAACTGAGTCAACTCAGAACTCTCCTTCCTTCCTTCCTTCCTTCCTTCTTTTCTTTCTTTTACTCCCTCACACCCACCTTTCGCTAGAATATCTAGCTAGGTTTGGACCAGGCCTACGTCCGACTCAACCCAGTCAGACCCGGCTCCAACTGAGTCAACTCGATTCCAACTCATCAGCCCCAAGCTTTCTTCTATCTCTCTTTTTTCCCATTCCTCTTCTTCCTTTCTTTCTCCCTTTCTTCCTATTTTCCTTCTTCTCTTCTCATTTATTCTTACTGGGGCGTCCAGACAGTGTGGCCGAACCCGGTTCGGCAACTCAGCTGGTTCAGAACCCAGCTACCGAGCTAGCCAAGTCTAGCATTGCAATAGCTGTAGCTCAGCCTGGCTTGAACTTCCTCTCACTCTCCTTTTTCTCACCTCTCTTTCTCTCTTCTCTATTTTTTTCTTTCCTGTAGCAACTCCAGAAGAAAATCTGGCTAGCAGCGCCTGAGTCGCGCTCGACTAGATTGGGTCGGGCAACCACTGACCCAACTCTCCCTCTCTATCTCTCTCTATCTCTCTCTCTCTCTCTCTCTCTCTCTCTCTCTCTCTCTCTCTCGTTCCTCCTTCTCCCTTCTTCAGCTCCTCACTTCTCCTCTGATCTTTCTCCTCTTTTTCTCTTTTTTTATTTGAAAAGGGAGGGACCCCGACTTGAACCTCAGCTCAATCCAAATCAGTTGAGGTGCGGCAATGGAGAAACGACACTCTCTATTCTCTCTCGTGTCTTTCTGTTTTTTAGCAAGGAATGCCCTAAAAGGAGGGTTTTATAGGTTTGGCCACATTTTAAATCATTAAGACTAATTTGTCGATTAGTTGCAGCACCGAGAGTAAGGACTCACTAAGCACCATTTTATTGTTGCAACTAGTTTGTGATCCCTGCTCATCCTATTCGCATGATCATTTGGCAGTGTCATGGATGAAATCTTATAGCAATGGGTCACCTAATGGACGTCCTAGATCGGCAAATGGGACCCATCCCACGTTGATGGGTTTCCTGCTTAAACGAAGGAGATGACCCAGCCGTTAATGGCGGGTCATTAACGGATGGTTGATCCAATGATCAGAAACGTGTGGATGGTTTGGATTCATCCTACGATCATGGTGGGACCCTTTGGATGGAGGGCTTTCATCATTTACTTAATGGTCTTGGGTTTCAAGTTGCGGCAACGGCGGAAGTAAGGTTCTGCTTGGGAACGCCCTATTTTAAAGGGCTGGAATGGGTTTTCAATGAACGGCTGAGATCCCAGGAGATGGTTTCACGTGGATTGCCGTCATGGAAAGGCGAAGGAACGGATTTCTTTCCGTTTTCGGAAATAGGTGTGCTTGTAGCCTGATTTATGGCAGATGTTGTGTGTACACGTATAATATCCAATAGCTGGATCAACCGTCACTCTGGTCGTCCATATCTTCCAAATGAAATGGACGGTTTGGATCAAGCATATGCCTAATCGTTGTGGGCCACAACACTTACAAACGGACATTGTTCATTCAAGCATTACTGGCAGGAAGCATTTCAAAAGAAAGGAAAATCTTTCCTTTTTTCGGAGGAGCGCGGGTCAGCGCTCGTCTGACCATGCCAGAGATCTGGTGCACTACGGGTGCACGTGCATGGTATACGCACACCACACAAAGGTGGGGTCCACAATGGTTTGTGACCCAATCTGATCCGTTCATCTATTTTATTAACCCGACTTAGGGTCCAATCCAGAGTATAAGGCAGATCCAAGTCTTAGGTGGGCCATATCAGCTGAAATATAGCCTTTGAGTGCCAATTATCATCGATCCAATAATGATATGTGGTTCACTCATGAGATAAGGACCGTTCATCTAACTTATGAGCCAATTAGGGCCACCATTTATTTTAGAGTGATATTATTTTAACTAGATGGGTCATGCAACATTTATCCTTGGGGTTCAAACTATGATTTCCGTCCATCCGACAGTCTGATCGAATCCAAACTTGACCATTAGTGATCCTTGGGGTTTGATGTTGATAGTGGACGTTCAACCTGTCTATTGAGGTGATTTATAGGGATGGATCGCCCAGATATTGATTGTAAGCCTAAGGAATAGTGAACCTAGTGACTTAAGTCTTGAAAGGGATTTTTCACAGCTTAACCAATTTAATAGGACATTGTCTAATGGTTTACCCCAATTAGGTTCCAGGAATTATGCCTCATGAGGTCCAACGTGGCTATCTAGGTAATGTGATGGTTTGATCTGTTTGTCAAGGAGGTTGAAACTCCAAATGTAGGTCCATATTGAAAATCAATAGATGGATGCACTAATTTGTGGTTGGTAACGATCAATCTACAGTCAGATCAATTCCTAACTTGGTCATTAGTGGCATTTAGGGTTCCTAAGGGAATCTTAGGTGGGATTAGACTGTTACATAAGTATTTATCAACTAGATTGCATAGTTTTAGGTGGGGGTTGATCATTAGGTCGTCAAAGGTTTAGTGGACGGTAGATCCTGCAATTTACGACCCAAGATCCACAGTGTATGATTCGATTTTGGGATGACATGATGGCCCATCTTGGAAATTTGTGGATGGATAGGCTGGTTAATGGACAAAGATTACTCTCAATTATTAGTTCAAGCTAGGATGAGGCCGAATGTTCAAATACATTAGGTTGTGTCTATACTAAATTTGATTCTCATGGTAACACCCGAGTACTGAAAGTGCGGGGTGTTACTCATACTCTCTTGTTCTCGCTTAAGGTGGGAAGATATCACCACCGGGTATGTATCTTCTTGACCTAAATAGACATATTTCAAATAAGAGGGTTTTAGGTCAAGCTTCGGTGCCTTGAGGTTAGAGGATAGAGGCATTATATCCGTTTGGGGTAATTCTTCAAATTGTGGCCTCCACCGGTTAACTTCAAGTGCCGGCACAGTATCAAGCATGACACTCATCTCCCTAATCATATCATCATCTAAATCATAGGAGTGGGCTAAGCACGTCTCTAGAGGTTAAGAGGATAAGGTCATCAGAGTTCTATCTTCCACGAAAGAATCAATCAAGTTAACATCATAGGCATCGTCATCATCAACTCTAATGTCATATTTCCAAAAGATAAATTCATGATTTCATTCATACAATTAATGATTGCATTTGATGTAATAAGGAATGGGTGACCAAGGATGACAGGAATTTGAGTGCTCATATCCACGATGAGTTGAGTATCTAGGATGATAAAATCTACTTGATAGTAGAATTTGTCAACCCAGACCAACACATCCTCAATTATCCCTCTCAGCACATGAACTGAGCGATCGACCAGTTGTAATATGGTCCGGGTGGGTTTTAATTCACCTACACCCAGTTGCTCGTAGACCGAGTATGGTTCAGATTTACGATCGCTCCTAAGTCAAGAAGTGCATGCTCAATCCAGTAATTCCCAATTACACTGGTGATGGTTGGGCTACCAGGATCTTTGTACTTCTGTAGCACATCTTGCTTTCGAATGGCACTCACTTTTTTTGTTAAGAAGATTTTATTTTAAATGTTTTACCGTCTTTCGGTCATACATAAATCTTTCAAAAATTTGGCATATGAAGGTATCTGTTTTACGGCATCCAGTAAAGGAATGTTGACCTTCACTTGCTTAAGCACCTCTAGAATATCCTGAGAGTTAGAGAGAGATTTTGGTGCTATTAACCATTGGAAAAATGGAGCAATCAGTTTTCTTTGAAGTTCCAGTTCTACCTCATGTGGATCATTGTTAGGTTTATCAGTCTCATCTACATCCGGGTCCTTAAGCTTCTCAGCCCTTACCAGAATAGATTTATCAATTATCTTCCCACTCCTAAGAGTGGTGATAAGAGTGGTGATAGACTTAGCTTATTCCACTAGATTTGAAGAGCATCATTCACTAACTTCGTATTGTGGTTTAGGATTGGGGATAGGTTGGGCTGGAAGCATCCCTTTCTCCACAACTGTAATGCATGAGTCTATCTTTTGTATAACCTTTGTGAGTTCTCGTAAGGCTTGAGGAGTATTTTTCTAGATGAGCTCTTGAGGATTTTGAACCAATTCCTCTTAAGGTTTCCCTTGATTTAAGAATTGATTAGGGATTCCTTGAGGTGTAACAGATTGTCCATTCCTCCAACTGAAATTCGGATGATTTCTCCAGCTGGAGTTGTATGTGTTTGAAGTGAGTCTCTTAAAAGGCCTTTGGTAGTTGTTTATGGCATTTAATTGCTCATTCAATATTTCTTGAAATGCAGGTATTGTTGGGCAATTTTTAGTTGTATGAATGTTACAAGCACAAATACCGCAGACAACTTCTTTATCCTTCTTAAGTTCCATGGCCTCAAGTTTCCTTGTGAGACTGGCCACTTTAACATTGATATCATCTTCCTCTTTCAAAAGATATATTCCACCTCTCTCCTTTGATTGAGTAGGCTTAGATGTGATGCTCTTTCTTGGGGAGATGTCTTATGATTGTGCGGTTTCAGTAAGTTTATCAAAATAATCCCACAATTCATCAACATCTTTATTCAGGAATTCCCCATTGCACATTGTCTCGATAAATTAGCGCATGGAAGATATCAGTCCTTCATGGAATAAATTTGTTATGTGCCACATTTTAAAACCGTGTTGTGGGCATAAACTGACAAGATCCTTAAACCGCTCCCAACATTGGAAGAATGTTTCATCTTCCCTTTGGGCAAAGTTCATGATTGACTTTCTGATGGTGTTCGTTTTATGATATGAGAAGAATTTCTTTATGAACTCCCTTGTCATGTCATTCCATTTGCTAATAGATCGTGGACAAAGTGAATGTAACCACGTCTTAGCCTTTTCTTTCAGGGAGATTGTGTCCTTAAACACATTAGGAAAGTATAAAGTTACTATGATCTCATCAAACTCTTTCAAGTGTAAATATGGATTTTCAGATTCAAGCCCAAGGAACTTTGGAAGGAGTTGGATCACTCCTAGCTTGATGTCTATGTTTCCTATATTTTCTGAAAAAACCATACAGGAAGGGATGCTCACCTCCGTCGATTATAAATAGTCTCGTAAAGTACGAGGCGGGGGTACTCGATACACCTTGTTTGTCACGCCCCGAACTCGAAAACCGTGCTCACAAAATTCTCGATCGCCGAATCCGGCATCGACAGCCTCCGTAGTACCCCATTCTCGACTCCAAGCAGCTATACACCAGGTTCCAATCCTGGGATCTTACAAGGAGGATTTCAAGCATGATTTTAATTCAGTATAAGCATAACCCACGAACAATAACCACAAGAACGTCATCCCAAAATCCACTATGATCAAAAACTTTGAATACAGTGCGTATGAAGGGAAATACAAGATAATGATAATAACAGAAACTCCAAAAGCTCGGCTGCACACTCCAACTGCGACAAGACTATGGCTGCGTCCTCGCATCACCTGCACACATCATTTGTGCATAAACTTATAGAAAGCTTAGAGGGTGGTGTAAGTGTGTGCGCAATATAAGCGTGCTGAGAATGCAAGGTCAGAGAACTGCGGAATCATGCTGATGAATACATAAATGCAATCAGTTGTACCAAGGCTATGCAGTGCAAGATATGAATGCTATCGGCCATGTCAAGACCATGCGATGCGAGATGCAGTTCAAGCATGCTAATCCTCATCATATATCAGTACAGTTCTCATTCTGGATATTCACTGGGGTTCAGTACACTCCAAATGGCACTGTCGCTCTCCTAGCCGCATAGTCCAAGTGAGCGTAAGAAACCTCACTATCCGCTTGGCTAATAGTCTGTCAATACCTATCCGGCACATCGATAGCGGACCCATTCATGAGATGGTCAAACTCAACCTAGTATTGTCCCCTACTCTCGAGCGAGTAAAGCCACATCCCTTTCCAACTAACCATGACACAGTGGGAGACACGGCCTCCTGGTATTCGGCCCTCATGCGCTCATATATCCACTCGGTCTTGAAGTTGGAGTCATCCTCTGGTACCATCGGGTTTAGGGATTTTCACCCAGGGACATCTATGGTGCCCCGATACTTAGTAACAATATTTTCGGTATCCAATCCAGCCACCCACGATGTGTCTGTGGAGGCTATGGCCCTGATGTCACTAGGGCATACAATAATTACAATCACACAAATGCAAGTGCATAAATCATACTATCAGACATGCAATAATCCTGCGCATACCGAGCGCTCATGTGGGGCAACTCCGCCTATCAGGGAGCCCATGAACAATCTGCCCGGAGGCATATGCTATAATCAGTCACTCCTCATATCAGGCATACATATGATGCGTATGATCATGAATCATAGATCTATACTAAACAAGTTATGTGGTGATGAGCTCTGTCATAATGAAGATGGGCCTAGACGGCCTGCGTGTTACAAATATGGGCCTATCAATGGGCCCTAGGGAGAGTCATAATTCAGACATTTAACCAACATTATCCTTACAATATGGACATCAAACCATCATTGCTCCCAAGGCATAGCCCGTTATAAAGGTCAACACATACACCATGGTGGAATCACACTACAATGGGCCTTACATACGTCCTATTAGGCCTTGACCCATGGGCCTCTAGTACATCAAATCGGCCTCATACATGGGTCTCATATATATATCAAGGTGGGCCTCAACGACAAGCCATAAATACATCAAGATGGGCCTAATCACATAGGCCTTATGTATATCAGAGTGGGCCTCTATTAAATAGACCATACCAATGGACCGTTCCAACGACATATTTCCACCATTATTAGGGATTATTTTGGAGCATTATAAAAAAATCATATCCAGAGATCATCTAGACCATACCACAAATGACAATGGCGACAATGATTTCCAACGTTAAATTTTCTAGTGGGCCCATCATAGAATTTATTTTCCATTCATACTATTCATAAGGTCACAAGAACCATTTTCCACTATCAAATTCCAGTGGGCCCACCATAACATTTAAGGTCACAAAGACCTGACCTTAGAGGAAAACAAATATCATATTGGTCTAAAACTTCTATAACCCAAAATGGGGTTTCAATGGTAGGCATTCATCACTACTGTTTTCTACGGTGTGGTCCACCTGATATTGGATCTGTCTTATTTTTAGTTTCCAGCCTTAAAATGGGGCTCCCAAAATGGTTCGAGGGCTTGGATGCAACACATGCATCATGGTGGGTCCATAAATGAACGATGTGGATGACACAGGTGGGGCCACAGAGCTTGGTAACGCCACTCCAGTGGCTGCTGGAGTGAGATACACCAGCCGTCCCACCCTGGGACAGCACAGGATATAATACATACATCAATGGGTCCCATGTGGGGCCCACCATAATGTTTATCTTCCATCCAAGACTTTGACAAGGTCACACGGACCGTGATGAAGAGGGAAAACAAATTTCATAATGATCTAAAACTTCTATAATACCTAGAAGGGTTTCAAAGGCAGATGTTCAATCACACTATTTCCTGTCATGTGGGCCATCTGAGCTGTGTATGCGCCTGATCTTTGGAGGGCCCACTATCCTAATGGGGACTCAACAAATACACGGTGTTAATATGCAGCACACATCATGGTGGGGCCCACAATTGGGACCTGTGTCCCTGCCCGCCAACGTCCAAGGACGTTGTGGCATCCTTTGTGTCAGCGGCATTGCTTTGTTTTTTTTTTTAAATCATGTAATTTTTCATAGATAAGACCTGCATCTGAAAAATCCAACCAGGCCATTGGATTCTACGACCCCTAATTGACCAAATGAAACCAATATGTAACGTGTTATTGGCGAATAGAAATGTCGGGGTGGGTTTTGACGGTAAGGCCACTGTTTTCTATACTATGGCCCGCCCGATGATCAGATGGGCCTCATTTTTCAGCTTAACGCCTAAAATGGCCTAAAGAAAAGGATGGACGACTTGGATTGAGTACTACATCAAGGTGGGGCCTGCATGAGTGGCCCACCATTTCCTTCTTCTTTTTTTTGGTTAGCTCATTAGTACACTCCCATGTCATTACACGCACTCCATGTTAGCCGCCCTTATCACATCCAGCATCCAAAGATGCTGGACGGCATGGATAAATGGGGGCATCATGGTGGGTCCCACATGCATGTGGCCCACCTGTTTGGACCACCTGATATTTATGTTTTCCTTCCATCCGGGCCCGCTAATGGGCTGGATGGCGTAGATCCAACACATTCATCCGATGGGTCCCACATGAAATATGTGATTCATGGTGGGCCACACTCACCCCTTCATCATCATCATCATTCAAAGAAAGAGAGAGAGAGAGAGAGAGAGAGAGAGAGACGGTGATAGAGGGACCCTGCCACTATGGGCCCCTCATAGATACAACACATACATCAAATGGGTCCCACAACAAATAGGCCCTTAAAAATTAAAATTAACAGAGGATCACCCACCTCTAGGCCTCCTCCTTGCTCCCTTAGGCTCCTATGCTCCTTAACTTGCCTTTTGATGGAGGTTGATGGGGTTTTGATGGTGGTAGATGATGATTGGAAGGTTGAGATGGAAGATGAGAAGGTAGGAAGAGTGGGCCACACTTGGAGTTGGGAGTGAGGAGCTTGGACGTATGGAGTTTAGGTTGCTTGGGAGATTTGAGAAATGAGAGAGAGAGTGAGGTGATGGGAATGATAAGAGGTGATAGAGTGATGGGTTTGTTTGAAAATTTTGTAAAAGAGGTATGGTTGTATTTGAATTTTGGAAAAAGAGGAATGGGTAGGGAGAGAGAGGGTTGACTTGTGGAAAAAGAGGGATGGGTTGTTGTACTTGAGGTATGGTTAAACTTGACATTGATTGATTGATGGGACATGTTGTAGAGATTCCCTCAAAGTTCGCAACGCGCGACGTTTTTCTCGAAATGAACGTGGGACCACATCTCCTAGCCTAGGTATCAGATCGGTGCGCGAGTCACGGCGTTGGAACCACGGCCACGGCGTGGTCGCTAAGATACAAGTTTTGGTTCAAGCCAACTTCGGTATGCAGGACCTGGCTTAGGATCACGTGCAAACATCGGATACGGGTCGAGAGTTGCCAAAATTCAACCGAAATGACCGTGAAAGCATATGAAACAGTACGGAGTAGGATACAGGTCTTACATTCTTCTCATCATGCATTTCCTCCACCCTTGGTTGGGGTGAATTTAGAGATTGATTGGCCAGTTGATTTGCAGCCATAACTTCGGTTAAATCAGTAGATCTCGAGTGGTGTCTAATCCTATGATGGATAAATAACCCCTCAACTAATCCTTCTTCACTCAAGAGATGTCGAGTGTTGTCATAGACCCACTTGGGCATGAAACACTCTCAACCCTCAATTTCAGAATCTAACTTAAACCTAAAAAGAAAAGGGGAAATAGAAATCTAGAAATAGAAAGAGAGAGAATTACAAAGAAGTTACCAAATTAGAAGTTTCTATGTTAGGATCCTGCAAAAGAAAAGGGAAAGTGAATTAGTTTCTAAAAAAACAAATTAAGAAAGTTTCTAAAAAAAAACAACCTAGTTTCTAAAAACAAGAAGGAAAGTTTCTAAAAACAAATTAGGAAAGTTTCTAAACCTAGAAAAGGGAAAGTGAGTTAGTTTCTTTTTAAAAAAAAAGAAATAAAAAAGCAACCTAGTTTCTAAAAAAAAGAAAAAACAAAGAAAACGGAAAGTTTCTAAAAATAGAAAATAAGTTAGTTTCTGAAAATAAAAAAGGAAAGTAAACTGGTTTCTAAAAAAGAAAAAGGAAAGGAAATTAGTTTCTAAAAACAAATTAAGAAAGTTTCTAAAAACAAATTAGGAAAGTTTCTATCCTAGAATTAGAAAGTAAATTAGTTTCTAAAAACATAAAAGGAAAGTTTATAAACCTAGAAATAGAAAGCTAAGTTAATTTCTAAAATAATTCAGAAAAAACCCTAAACCTAAAAATAGAAAATAAAAAAACTCTAATCTTAAACTAATTCCAAAACTAATTAATCTCAAAAAAACGCAACCGTTAGTCCCCAGCAACGGCGCCAAAAACTTGTTCACAAGCCCAACTGTAGGGTCGCGATGTAGTAATAACTCATGAGAATGAGGTCGAATCCACAGGGACTAAACTTGAACGTATTCTGAAAAGAACTAGAACTAGAATTAGAAAAAGATCTAAATCTAAATATGGAATAAAAGAGAGTAATTGTGAAGGATTTATCAAATACCAAAAGTGAACTAGAGCACCAAGGATCCACTTGCAGTGATCAGGGAGCCCTCTTACTTGATTCAAGTACCACAATTGGAATTAGAGTCATATCCTATCTAATTAGAAGATATAACAATTAAGATCAAATCTAAACTTTCATTGACCTAATTCTCAATGGAGGAGAATTGTGATAATTGGAAGGGATTCCATCACCAAACCATGCCCATGGGACGATGGCCAACAACAGGATTTACCAATCCCACAATCTCAAAATCAGGAAAAGAAGATACTCAAAGTTATTACAGATCTACTGTAATTCGAGTCACAATAAACCATTAAAAACTGAAAGTAATACTTAAATATCAAATTAAAATCAAAGAAGGTTCAACATAAACATGAATGAAAGTAAGAGAAACATCCCATCATGCTACAAGCTTCACCTCTTAGCCCTAGCTAAGAGGTTTAGCCAACCATAAACATGATTAGACCAAATTCTCTTAAGAAAAACATGAAAACAACTAAGGAAGAATAAGAAAAACTCTTGGCGATGGCTTCTCCACCATTTTCTCCACTCCTTAAACCCTACAAGATGCCTAGGAACATTCTAAGGAGTCCTATTTATAGTTGTGGAACTCCAACTTTCGCACCTAGTTGGAAAACTCAAGAAATCGCCTCAAATTTATGCAGTTTTCTCAAATAGACTTCACTATGTGCAGTTTTCCAAAATAAACTTCACCCTGCGCAATTTTACAAAATGTCTCAAAGTTTCAGAACATGCTTTTTCAGATCAATTTCACGATTCCTTTTCTTCACTTCAAATCTTTGATTTTCTTCATTCCTCACATGGTTTTCTTGGATCTTTGCCATGTGAATTCTTCGATCTTGGTCTCCTAAAATCCATCCCTTGCCTTGGTGATTCTTGAGCATCAAATCTATGCTTTTAGCACCCTTTTCAATCCAAGCTCTTAAATTCACCTTGTAACACAAACATGAGTAAAATAGAATATTAAGCATTATCATGTTCATAAAACCAAGATATAAATGGGGAATAATATGCAATATTTGACTCTCAACATCCATTGGAGGTTTAAGGTTGATTTTTGTGAAAATAAGTTCATATTCTTCATTTTTTGTGAATGAAATGCATCACATCTCCCATCTATGTGAAGCCATATTGCATAAACGATTTGTGTAACGACCTTGGAATTTTTGTGCTAATCTTTCCTTAAGTAGTTGTTTTTGGGGTAATTAGTGCTCTACTTGATTGCTTGTGAAATTCGCATCAATCACTTTAAATTGTATCTGCATGGCTCTAAACGTGCAGATTAGTGAGCGCTACGTTACTCTGAAATCTGGGATCCATCGCTAAATCCAGTTGTTCTGGGGAATTTTTGGAAGATCTGGATCTGGCGATGATCTTAAGCTGTTGCGGTCACTGAGTTGGGCTTGGTCTTCACCTCGAAAATCAAGTCGATCTGATGTTCCGGGTCGATTTGGTTGAGTTCGGAGTGAAGAGTGTGAGAACGGTTGGAATTTAATAAGCTTTTTATGAAATGAGTGTGCGACGATTTTAAGCATTCTGACCGTTGGATTCTGACCCAATTTCACCCTCCGATCGGGATGGTTGGCCCAGGCATATCCTAGTGCTTGTGGACTGATCGAGTTTCGTGACCGTTGAATTGAGTGTGGTCGCCACGGCTGATCTGCCGATCAATACGAAAACTCAGCTGACCTAGATCCATGGTCGTGAGCTTAAGTCCGACCTTTCGTGGTTATAGGCCCACCGGAAGTGCTTCGTTGGATCGAGAAAGGCGACTTTGGTTATAACCTAAGTATACCTAGAACCTGGGGTTATTTCCATCATTTTAAGGCCTATATATAGTCCTTAAACCCTAGCTCTCATTTCCATACGAATTTTCTCTAACCCTAGCTTGGAAAGAGAGTGGAAAAGAGAGAGTTAGTGAGAGAGATTGATTGGTGAATCATCTTGATTCTTCCTTGTTCTTCTTCACCTTTGAACCTTAACTTTGAATCGTTCCTCTGACGATTTTGAGTTCTTTTGGGGTAAGAACCTAACCCTAACCCGTGTTAGAGCTTAGATTAGACTTGGTGTTGTTGTATCTCATTTCTATCCTTATTTTAGGGTATTCTTGAGCCGTTGACGCTAAATCAGCCCGGCGGTTCTTTCTTCGCTTAAGGTGCGGACTTTAAGTGTATAGGTTATGGTTTTCAAGGCTTTCAATCCCGTTAGTGATTTATTCTTGTTATGGATGAGATTTCACATGTCAAATGTTATGTTTGCATTGCTTTCTTGATATGCATGTTGTTATATTGAGATTTGTGTATTCTAAGTGTATTTATAAAGTACCGTATACGTATAAAATACGCACTTGTGCTTGCCATGATTATTGGTCATGTATGTATGCTAGATGCATGTATGACAACTCCTTGGGAAAAGGAAATGTCTAAGTGCATGTGTTTCAACATACGTCATGTATGTTGTTCCATGAATGCTAAGTGTTTGTAGAAATGCATGAATGATCTACGTGTAACTGATTACACTAAATGCAGGCGTTGAGAAGTGATTCTCAATACTTCTATGGATGCGCATGATGTTCCTTATGCATTTACATTCCAAGTTATTTAAATTCAAGCATTCCTATGCTTACATTTATGTTAAGTTGATATTCTTCAGATGTGTATGCACCATGATTTGAGTGGTTGTTCCATTACTGTTTTACATTCCATATGAATATCTGTCGTAGTGTAGGATGTTTGGGACTATGCCTTAGTCCAGGAAATCGGTAATTGACCCTATGGTCGTGGTTGAGATTGCTTTCGCCACGTGAGACGCATTAGACGAACCCGAGTCGTATTAGAGCTGGCGGCAGTGGTTTGGTCACGCGGAGTGTTTGCGCACTCTATGTCGTTCAATTCAACGTGCGCTCGTGCTAGTCGAGTTCGTCAACTAACCCGATTGTCCAGTGTATGTTAACCATGTATGGACGCTACTGCTTGAATCTAGGGTACCGAACTTACCAGTGAAATCCTAATAACCATGGTACCTGATCCGCTAAGACTCATGAGCCGGACATGGTGGTATGGGACACCGTGGTCGAGCTGTCGGCCTACGCTGGGGAGACTCCCCGTAGTGACCGGTGAGCAACTAAACTCGTGAGCCGATTATGGTGGTATGGGACACTATATTCGTGCTGTCGGCCTACATTGATTGGTGACGAGCCCTTTGTAGTGACCTCGAGCATACCTGGATACCGCAAGGAGGTGACGAGCCGATCTGTGGTAGTAAGGGCATGAAAGGCGTGCATTGATTGGTGACGAGCCCTTTGCTACGACCTCAACTATATGATCGTATGAGATGTCTAGGATTGACGACCCTAGTATGGATCACTGTTGGATGGTGATATGAGGAAGGTATCTTAGCTTCCCAATCCTGCTGTGTGAAATGGACTAATAACAACTTGGTAATCATATCCATGCACCGCATTTGCATGTGCTTTGTAGATGTGGCGCACTTTGAGGCGATGTCATGCGTAACGTAAGATGAAGACGCTGAGGGTGTACGCGTGAGGGCACGCATCATATTGCATTCATACCTGCATTAATAAGAGTACTTAGGATTTATTTAATTGTCCTGCTTTATCATTACTGTTTGATTGAACTGATAACATGTTAACCAGTGCCTTATTGTTCCACTGAGTTGATCACTCACTCCCACGTTTCGGCGGTGTTACACACCCACCGGACTGTCTTAGGCCTTGATGTTGCGAGATGTGGATGCGACGCCCGAGGGAGCTGGATGACGACGAGGCTGCCTTCTCCTATATGCAGTTTTCAGACGGGTTCTAGCGAGCCTCGGTCTGTTGCGCGGGATCTATGGGATGATTATTTTGGGAACTGAAATGATGTAACTTGTACTTATAATTTTGATAAATAACACTTTTACATGATCTGGTTGTATATGTAATTCAGGGACTTACACTTGTACACATATTTTACTATAAGTCTTCCGCTTGCTTTATTCACTTATCCCTGAATCATATCTGTGTTTTGGCTTAATCTATCCCATGTTTATGTGCTAATACAGTCAACATACATCATTCATTAATTATGTTGCATAAGTGATGTTTTGGAACTCGGGAGCTGAGTTATGCTCGACCCCCGAATTTCAGGGCGTTACAATTTGGGTCATTAAAAAATTATAGTAATTAGATTCCTAACTTATCTTGTTATAATAACTTGGGATGTGTTTAAGAGAACCTCATTTTTCTCTCCTCCTACTTTCTCCCTATCTATTGCACGTGACATACCCCTAGTGCTTATAATCTTAATCTATTATGCATATTTAGTGACTTATTTTCTTAATTTTTAGAAACCTAATTAGAATTATAAGGTTTAGTCACTTCATGGGTCACTCTCTTACTCTCTCCCTCATCTCTCTTGTCATTATTTCACTTATCTCTTTTCCATTCATCCTCTCCCCAGTAGACCCAACATGACATTTAGTCCAAATCAAATACTAGACATCTATTATAGTTAATATGCGCTACTCATTTTTCTATCCATGATACAATGGTTAGGATAATAAACTCTAGTAACTTTTAAGAAGGATTGGCAATTATAGGTGAGACCAAATCAGATTGTTACCCAAGATGAACAATGTAATTATGTTGAAATTAGAAATTAGTGCCTAATTGGGTCAATATTGAAGATGAACTGATTGAGAGGTTTGATGTTGAAGTTAAATGGTCAAGTTTGAATAGTATAAACAATGAACGATGTGATTAGGACAATTATCTATAATCCTCTCCCCGATGGATGAATTGTCCAAATCAAAGAGTAGAATTTATTATAATCAATATGCACCACAATTTTTCATATCCACCATTGGAAGGTTAGAACAATAAAATCTAGTGACTTTTAAGTAGGATTGACAATTAAAGGTAAACCAATAAGAGTTGATACCTAAGATGAACAATATAATTGGGCCAAAATTAGAGATCAATGTCTAATTGGGCTGATATTGAAGAGCAATGGACTACTAGGACCAATGTTGAAGTTGAATGGTCAAGTTTGAATAATACTAAAGATGAACAAAAATTAGAAATGAATAATCTAATTAAAATGATCTTAAGGTTCAATGATTTAAATGAGCCAATGAAAGTGCCCTGGTTTGTCAATTAGCGTGAGTGTTGAGTCAGTTAGACTGTAGAGCCTCATAGGAAGATCAATTCAAAGCGTCTACCTCAACCAGATGTGTACACAAGCTCGCCACAGGTAAATCTAAGCCTCACATCCCATGTCCCAAAACACCAGGTATTTAAACCCTTAAAACAAGTTAGAAGATCATAGGGTTTTTAACTTAAGAAAACTTTTTTAAAATCAGAAATTCTTTAAGTTTTCTTACTTTGTCAATTTTATCGAGACACATCTCGATATGATCGTCCTGCGCTGTCAATGTCCTCGATGACAAATCAATTCCATCGGAATGAAGACAAAAGTGTCCAGCAACCACATGTATCTCTGGACGGATTTATCGATGTATCGATATACCTATCGATATCATCGATATTTGAATCTCGAGTCCATCGAAGGTGACTCGATAATATCGACAGGTAGATCTCCAATGCCCATGTTTTCACTTAAGAATACCATATGTGCATCGATAAATCGAAGCCATCCTCGATACCATCGAAGTTCAAATCTCGATGATATCGAAAGGCTCTCAATGTTATCGATCATGGGCACGAAGTTTTCCTGCAAAATATTTAAGGATAGTTTATCTATGATCAAGGGTCACTCAATAGAATCGATATTCAAATATCGATGATATCGGTATGGTTTCGATGACATCAAACATGGACAGAAACTGTCCAACAAGCTTAAACAAAATTCCTTGGATTTATCGATGCCTCAACACAGCTATCGATATTATCAACATTCAAATTCCGATGATCTCGAAGGTCCCTTGATCATTCTTGTAAACTTGAAATATTTCAAAGCAAGTCTCTCTCATTTTCAAATGTCTAGTAATCGAACCTCACATTGATGAAATCGGAGTTTGAAATCCGATGACATTGACACGTGTTTCAATGCCCTCGACTAGCTGGCAATAGATTTCAAAAGCATATGACATTTGATTTTATATCATTGAGCAGACCATCGATGCTATCAAGAGTATACACTTGATGATATCGACCCTACTCGATAATATCGAACTCTGTCATAAATGTGACCATTTTATATCCGTTGGAACCTTTTGCCTATATAAAGAGGACTTGTCTATTATTGTTGGTAGAGAAAGAAGAGAATACTTTTGAGTATTTTGCCTTAGATCATTTACCCAAAGCCCTTTCTCTCAAGGGAGTTCATCCCCCAATCCACCCTCATCATTTATATTCAATAGAGTGGATTGGGGAATGAACTTCCACATTCAAGGATCCTTCAGCTACCACCTTAATGGCAAATCATTAAGCTGGGATGCCTTGAATACATAGATGATTGGAATCACTCTATCTCCTTTATAGGAAAATATTTGAGAGTAGAATTCCATCACAACCTTGACCTAACCTGTCGCCAGTTAGGGTTCAAGGAAGCAGAAGACTCTTCATCAATAAAGGAGGAGATCTTCAGCAATGAGCTAAAAGAGACTCATCTGCTTATCTATAAGTTATCAGAGTCCAAAGGACTCTTGTGATCATTCCTTTGTAAGATTGGGTCTAAGGTGTTTTTCACCCATTGCAAGTCCTCTAAGAGGCCTCCGGCGGGAGTGTATGTAGTGAGTACGTTGTGTTGACCCTTGCTCTATGGAGATCATAAACAGTTAGGGTCTTGTGGAAGATCCTTGGCTAGTGTACCTAAAAGTGGGTGCGTTGTGTTGACCCTTGCTTGTGAGAGCATAAACAGTGAGGTTCCTTGTGTGGATCCTTGGCTAGTGTGCCTAAAACCGAGTGTTATGTGTTGACCCTTGCT
This sequence comes from Magnolia sinica, assembly GCF_029962835.1. Lineage (NCBI taxonomy): Eukaryota > Viridiplantae > Streptophyta > Magnoliopsida > Magnoliales > Magnoliaceae > Magnolia > Magnolia sinica. Next base: position 52,778,076 of record NC_080582.1, read on the forward strand.
CAAGGAGCATAAACAGTTTGCCTAGGTGTAGGTTATAAATGTTGAAGGTGAACCTGATTTAAAACCTTAGGTTTGAGGTGAACCGCTGTGAAACCTCCTTAGTGAAATTCGACACACTCAAAGGTTAAGTGCGTCTGCTGGGAGTGGAGTAGACAGATCGTCGAACCACTATAAAATGACTGTGTTTGTGATTGATATTTGTTCTTGATTATTTGTGTGATTTCATTAACTGTCCTCATACCTTCTCACACTTCACACACAGTCACATCCATCATAAACTATAAACTGTTTCATGTTTATCATTCAATAGTTTTGTGATTGGATCCTCAATTTGGCTTGGTAGCCATTTGAGTTACTCTGATGATATCCTGATGCTTTTCATGCCTATTTACTCAGGATTAGATTAATAGGATTTTTAATAAGCATAAAATATTTAAAAAGTCCTATTCACCCCCCCTCTAGGACTATTGGCATACTCCTTCTTCAACTAAAGCGGTCTTCACCATTATTTCAATTGGTATCAGAGCGCGTCTCTCTTTAAGGGCTTCACCGCCTAGAAAGTGTTCTTGACTGAAGATAAGAATATGGCCAAAGGAGAGGGCTCATCAGTCACCAGGCCTCGAGTATTTGATGGCTCAAATTACGCATACTGGAAGGCCAGAATGCACTACTTTCTGAGATCTTTGGATTATGATGTCTGGGATATAGTTGAAAGTGGATATTAGCCACCATCTGAACAAATTGTACTTGATAGTGGCACAACCATCACAAAACCCAAACCCAAAGAGAAGTGGACGACATTCGATAAAGAAAAATAGACTGCTGAAGCTGAAGTTATGAATGTCATCTACTGTGTCGTGTCCCAAGATATATTCAATCAAATATGTGTGGGACATCCAAAGAAGCATGGGATCTATTGGAAACAACCCATGAAGGCACAAGCACTGTGAAGAGGTCCAAACTACAACTACTAACCTCACAGTTTAAAAGTCTCAGAATGGAAAAGCATGAGACCTTCATGGAGTTCTTCACAAAGTTGAATATCATTTGCAACTCCATGGGTGGATTGGGAGAAAAAGTTCCGGTTTCAAAAATCTGTAGGAAAATACTTAGATCACTGCCGAAACGGTTTAATCCCAAAGTAACAACTATTGAAGAGTGTAGGAATATTGATGAAATGAAAGTAGAAGAACTAGTAGGTTCCCTACAAACTTTTGAACTATACTTCAACCATATCCTAAAATCCAAAACAACTGTCCTAAAAACTTCAAAGAAAACAACAAATGAGGATAGTGGAAGTGAAAAGGAAAATGAAGATGAGGAAGTGGCTTTGCTGGCACAAAGATTCAGAAAATTTTTTCAGAAGAATCGAGGCCGTCCCTCTAGAGGTAGAAAGGTGGACAACAAAACTTCTGCAGGCAAATTTGGTAAAAGGACCAAAGAAATACAATGTTATGCCTATCAGAAGTATGGACACCTATCTATTAAATGCCTAAACAGAAAAATAAAGGGTAAAGCAATGGCCACAACGTGGGATGATACGGAGGAGTCAAACTCAGAATCGAGCGACTCAGAGAGCGATAGAGACAAAATCTTTGAAAATCCTTATGGTCTCCACTACTCCAATCATTCCCATTGCAACTGAGAATGTGTCAGAACTACAAGTCACTAAATCATTTCCATCAGATGATGAGGAAACTGAAAAGGAAGAAGAAGAAGAACATAACAAACTACAAGATGCTTACAATCAACTTTACATCCATAGCATCAATATTGTTAGAAGACTTGGAATATCTGAAAACAAAAGGGAATTGCTGTAAAAAGATTTGGATAAAACTCTGGAAATTAATACACATTTAATCAATAATTTACAACAATATCATTCAGATAATGATAGACTTGAGAGAATTAACATCTTCCTTAAATCCGAGTTTAAAAAAATAAACAAGCAGGTTGAGCAATTAAAAGATAAGAACATGCTCCTCCAGAATGAAAATCACACACTCCTGTTTGATTTAGAAGAATCCAGAAAAATTGCTAAGCTAAACTATAAGTTTTTCCAGAGTGGTGAGAAGCTAGAAAAGCTCTTAGGTATGGGAAGACCTAGAAAGGACAAGAGCGGCTTAGGATATGAAAAATCTAAAAAAAAAATCTGGAAAAGCAGTACAAAAGACTGAAAAATCTGCTATTTCAGGAAGTAATACTAGAGCTACTCCACTTTGTCATTTATGTGATGATTCGGGTCATTTTAAATTTGAATGCATGTCTCCTAGGAAGACTCATCATAGCTCTGGTCAGAATCATATTGGAAAACTCAAACCAACCAGAGAAATGCAAAATGTCTCGAGTCAACCTAAGAAGATGGATAAAAGAGATTCACATCCACCACCACCTAAAATGACTAATAAGGAGCTAGTGAATCAAGTGGTCGAATTAAACAAGAAAACAACATCTACCATAGTCAAAAATCCTGTCACAAAATGGGTTCCAAAAGAAAAGAAGAATTGTCTGGTTACTCATTCAAACTATATACTAGGCAATGAAACAAAATGGTACCTGGATAGTGGATGTTCAAGACATGTCACAGGTGACAAATGTCTCCATACAAATTATTCAGATCTTAATAATGGTATAGTCACCTATGGAGACAGAAGCACCGCTAAGGTAATTGGATAGGGAATTATTACAGGAACAGATTTGCTAAAAAATGAGAATTTTTTTTGCATTAAAGGATTAACACACAATCTTCTAAGCATTTCTCAAATATGTGACAATTAGCACTTGGTTACATTCAATAAAGAAAAATGCGAAATCCTAGACCTCTCAGGAAAATCAGTGATGAAGGGTTCTGGCACAAATAACCACTGCTATGTCATCAAAGGTAAAGGAAAGGAGGATCCCTGTGCTTAGAAATATTAAGCATAGAAAAATAAGTCCAGGTCATGCATCGAGATTTGGATATTTGCTAAAATGATGATGCAATTTTGCTAAGCTCTAAATGATATATCTGAGGTTCCTCACCTCAATATTAAGTATATAAACATCCTAATGTTTATAATTTTGATTCGTACAAAATTTTGCTATGTATACTGATTTAAAGATATTCTATTCTATACATGAGTTTATGGAAGTGTGGAAAAATGAAACTTATTCATCCTCAATATGTATGTCGATAAGTCATTCTCGATTAATCGATCAAGGGTCGATATCATCGATGCCTCTTTGGAAAATGAAGAACCATATGATCAAGAATGATATCAAAGATGGTCTCGATAACATCGAAAGAATTACATCGATATCATCGAAACACTGGTCGATTATATCGAAGACTGCCGCCCAATAAAAGGCGGTTGAAGGGAAAAATCTAATTTTTTTAAAAAGGGCATTTCACTTTCTCCTGCTCATCCCCTCAGCCGGAAGTACGTCAGTGGGTCTCGAAAGCTCCTCAAAAACTGGTATTACCCTTCCATTCCTTCTATTCCAGATTTTATCTTACTTTTTGGTCGGGTATTTTTAGTTTCTTTAAAAGAAGAATTTTGTCCGTTCTTCCCAAATCCGTCTTTATGGGTAAGGACAAAGAGAAAAAGTCTGGTCCTGGGGAGTCCTCTAGAGCATCTCGATGAAAGACCTTTTCTTCAAAAGAAAGAGCAAGAGCTCCAGAATGAGGCGTCAAAGGTCACGACAAACTTCTCGTGGCGGGTCCTAGTCTGAAACACTAGCACCCCCTCCAGCTAGAGCAAATCTACTCCCAGCTAAATACATGGGTAGGAATCTCATTCATGAGAGGAAGGTAGACAAGGATTGTCTAAAACTATACAATCTTGAATCCTTGTTTGCTGCAATCGATTGGTTACCCATTCTTGACTTCGGTGGGCCGTGTCATTTTGAATGCACATGCAACTTTCTCACCACTTGTCACTCACCCATGTCTGATCCTCCTTCAATCATGGTCTCTCTTGATGGTGATGATGTCCTAATCACTCCTGCTACAGTTGAAAACATCCTAGGGCTGGAAATGTCACCCGATGGTCTCCCTGAAATGTACCTCAAAAATGTTAAAATTCAGTCCATGGTTACTAAATACCTCTGTCATAGTAGAGACATTCCTTGGTACCAAGGAAATGCATTGAAATCTAAGTTCATGAAACCACGATTTTGGGTCTTGCACGGTATCTTTGCCACAAACATCTATCCTAGAAGTACCAACCGGTCCGATCTCACAGGATTCATGACCATGATAGTGTATTCAATAGCCAACGGGATAAAAATCTGCCTCCCGACTCTGCTTGTACACCAGTTTGTCTATGCCGTTTATACGTCCCATGATCTTCACTTACCTTATCCTTGGATCATACACATGGTGAGCAACGCCATTGGCTTTCCGACTACAAATGATCCAGAACTTCCCCTCCAAGTCTTCAACAAAAATAACATTCGAAGAATGGACTTGAATTTCCATAAGTATCTTGAGGATCCAGAGGAAGGCATTCAAGAAGAAGCAACAAGAGGTGAAGGAGATGCTCCCACTGCAGAGACTGAAATGGCTGGGGAAGAGCCGCCTGTGCCCCATCAAGCACCATCTACATCAACGGGCGGGCATGTAAAGCGGTTCAAGCTGCATCAAGACAGAATTGGGGCGATCCATCGTGATGTCGCTCAACTGAAAGAGTCTGTCGATACACGACTCACTGTCTTAGAACGCATGGTCAACGGAGTGCAGCAGACTATGCAATAGTAGGTTGATATACTCACTTACCGGCGCGACGACACGGCACCATCGACGACACGGCACCATCTTCCTTGGCTCCATAGTGTTGATCTCTGGAAGCTGTCACATACACTTCACTCTTATTTTTGCGTATGAACATTAGTATCTTTTTGGATGTTCTGCGCTCTCATGAATATATGTGATAACTCACTAACCTGCACAGTCTAAACCGTTTTTTTTTTTTTTTATTGCCCATGGATGGGGTAAAAACTGATGGTTGAGTTTGGATGCTCGTGAATGGGCTTGGTAATTTTGTTGGGATAACTGTTAATCTACTGCCAAACTTGGGTAGTATATATATGCTTTTGGATATTTGTGGATATGGCTGGGTATAATTCACGTCTTTACTACCATGATTATGTTTTATGATCACCTAGTTTGTCTAGTCCATGTTATGTGTAATGCATGTGATATTTTTTATTCTATCTACTTATATCACTGTTATGTTTGGACTGTTTTGCATACGTAGTCTCTGAAAATGATGTCTGATTAACCTTATTTGATTATTATACATCTATCTTTTATATATGTATGCTCTCTGAATGTTGGTTCTCCCAAATTGCTTTAACTTCAGTCAATATCAACTTCTATATTTTTCAATGACTAACAAAAAGGAGGAGAACGACTCAAACACCCCGTCAAGAAATGTATATCTGCTTGAGTATGGTGATGCAGGTGTTAGGGGGAGCAGCTACACCAAGCGAGGGGGAGTTTGCAGTCAAGGGGAGCAGCTTCTAAATGTGTTGTGTATATGACATTGTTAGCATTGTACAATTGTGTAAAGAACATGTACACACAATTTAGGATGTTATTATAGAAGTTGTTCTAGGGTGTTTTGGTATTTTGTCACGTAATTAACAAAGGGGGAGATTGAAAGTGCACTGGTTTGTCAATTAATGTGAGTGTTGAGTCATCTAGACTGCAGAGCCTCATAGGAAGATCAATTCAAAGCGTCTGCCTCAACCGAATGGGTACATAAGCTCACCACAGGTAAATCTAACCCTCACATTCATGTCCCAAAACACCAGGTTTTTAAACCCTTAAAACAAGTTAGAACATCATAGGATTTTTAACTTAAGAAAACTTTTTTAAAATAAGAAATTCTCTAAGTTTTCTTGCTTTGTCAATTTTATCGAGACACATCTCGATATGATCGACCTGCGCTGTCGATGTCCTCGATGACAAATCGATTCCATCGGAATGAGGACAAAAGTGTCTAGCAACCACATGTATCTCTGGATGGATTTATCGATGTATCGATATACCTATTGATATCATCGATATTTGAATCTCGAGTCCATCGAAGGTGACTCGATAATATCGACAGGCAGATCTCCAGTGCCCCTGTTTTCACTTAAGAATACCATATATGCATCGATAAATCGAAGTCATCCTCTATACCATCGAAGTTCAAATATCGATGATATCGGAAGGCTCTCAATGTTATCGATCATGGGCATGAAGATTTTCAGCAAAATATTTTAAGATAGTTTATCTATGATCAAGGGTCACTCAATAGAATCGATATTCAAATATTGATGATATCGGTACGGTTTCGATGGCATCAAATAAGGACAGAAATTATCCAGCAAGCTTGAACGAAAATCCCTTGAATTTATCGATGCCTCGACACAGCTATCGATATCATCGACATTTAAATTTCGATGATCTCGAAGGTTCTTGATTATTCTTGTAAACCTGAAATATTTCAAAGTAAGTCTTTCTCATTTTCAAATGTCGAATAATCGAACCTCGCATTGATGAAATCAGAGTTCGAAATTCGATGACATCAACACTGTTTCAATGCCCTCGACCAGCTGGCAATAGGTTTAAAAGGCGTATGACATTTGAGTTTGTGTCATCGAGTGGACCGTCGATGCTATCGAGAGTATATGCTCGATGATATCGATTCCACTCAATGATATCGAACTCTGTCATAAATGTGACCGTTTTATATCCATTGGAACCTTTTGGCTATATAAAGAGGACTTGTCTATTATTGCTGTAGAGAAAGAAGAGAGTGCTTTTGAGTGTTTTACCTTAGATCATTTACCCAAAGCCCTTTCTCTCAAGGGAGTTCATCCTCCAATCCACCCTCATCATTGATATTCAATAGAGTAGATTGAGGAATGAACTTCCGCATTCAAGGATCATTCTGAAAAGGCCAAGCTATATGTCTTAGAGGGGGGGTGAATAGGACAATGCCAAATAAAACTAATAACAGCGAAAATAAAAAGAAAATGATAGCCAAAGTAAATCACAAAGCAGTAAATTAAAATAACCTCAAAATTCAGATCTTGAGAGGTTGATACAAACGTTGTTCTAAGGACAACCTTACACCAAAAACCAGAGTTTATGGTAGGACAACCTTATTTCTAGAAAGATCTTTGTATCGAATCTCAAATCGAAGAGGAATACAGAATTAAATACAAACTGAATAAATTGTAATTAAAAATGTATTGTTCTAGGGACAGCCATACACCATAAAAATGGCAGGGCAACCTTGCTGGAACAACTTTCAAATGAAATTGAAAATCAAGCTGATAAAGGAATAGCAGAAAATAAATTCTAAACTATTACAACATTCTCACAAAGCTTGAATTAAATAATTACAACATTCACCACCATACATACATCCCACAAAAATTAATTAAAGATTAGAAGAATAAATCAATCAACCACAACACAAGGGTTTATAGTGGTTCGCCTGTGTGTTCACCAACTGTTATACAACAGCCACACAAAATGCTACTCCACTCCTAATATCCTCACACAGGGGATATTAGCGTTCACTAAAAATAGGTTTTCCCAGGTTCACCCAAAACCTTTACAATTGTGTCTTTGTATGTGGGCTTACACAATTAAAAAACCTCACTTCTGAGTTTTCCTGGCTCTCCTCAGATAACCAATACAACAAGATTTTTCTGGCAAATCTTGAAAGAAACCAAAACAGAAAGGAATTTACAATTAAATGTAAAATACCTGATTATCTCCTTCGTTGTAGCAGCCCGGTAGAACCAAATCAAAGTAGATGATTGAATGTCCAAGTTCAATGTCCAGTACTCGATTACAATGGTTCTAATTCTAATAGATTTTAAATTAAACCAAATAGGGCTTGCCTTAATTGATTTTGATTCCAAAGAAAGGGAATAACAATTCCTCTTATCAAATCAGATTGGAATAGCAGAAAAAAAATCAATTAAAATAAAGCTAAGGAAAGAGAATATTAAATAAGCACACTTAGCTTAGATGGAGCACAGAATTATCTCTCAGAAGTTCGACGAAGATTGGCTTGAATAGATTAATTAATTCGATGATTTCTTCTGAGATTCGTGCACTATTTATAGGTGAGAAGATCGGGTCTTCGACTGGTCTAGGGAGCTCTTCGACTAGTCGAAGCAACAACAGATATTTGAAAAATTCGGCAGGATATGCTCTGACTGTTCTACAACTGGTCGAAGGTCTCCTACGACTGGTCGTAGGTCACCTATGACTGGTCGTAGCTCTCCTTCGACTGGTCGTAGGTCCTAAAAAGCTTCGCTAGAATTCGAGTCGAAGATTTTCGACTGGTCGTAGATGCAGTCGACACTGTTCCTACGACTAGTCGAACAGATTCCTGGACTAGTCGAAGCCTAACAGATTTCATCCGAAATTTGTAACAAACTCACGACTGATCGAGGAATTTCTTAGACTGGTCGAAGCAACTCTAGGACTAGTCGAAGAAGGCCTGGGACTAGTCGAAGAACAAGCCAAAACACAAGTAAAATAAACATTTGGTTTATGTATCCGAAATGACCTACTTCTAAGGTCAACCTATGGTCAGTCAAACCTCAATCATGAAGTATGGACATTGAAACATTAGGAACAAGTGACCTTGAAGTATGAGCCTTAAAGTCTTAATGTAGATCAATCTTGAAATCTTCATGTAGCTCAATCTTGAAAGGGTCTTGAGTTCTTTACCAACTGCCTTGTACTCTTCAGCTTGAGTCTTGTCTTGTGAGCTTAGCTTGTTCATGAATGTTGATCCTTGAGAGAGTTTCACTTATGCAAGTTATATATAACATAACAGTGATTTTGGCACCACAAATTTGACAACAGACAGGGATATAAACTATAGCACTTACACATTCAACTACCACCTTAATGGAAAATCATTAAGCTGGGATGCCTTGAATGCATAGATGATTGGAATCACTCTATCTCCTTTATAGGAAAATATTTGAGAGTGGGATTCCATCACAACCTTGACCCAACCCGTCGCCATATATTGGTACATCTTCTAAGTTGCGGTTTAAGGAAGTAGAAGACTTTTCATCAACAAAGGAGGAGATCTTCGACAACGAGCTAAAAGGGACTCGTCTGCTTATCTGTAAGTTATCAGAGTCCAGAGGACCCTTGTGATCATTCCTTTATAGGATTAGGTCTAAGGTGTTTCTCACCCCTTATAAGTCTTCTAGGAGGCCTCCGGCGGGAGTGTACGTAATGGGTGCGTTGTGTTGACCCTTGCTCTGTGGAGAGCATAAACAGTTAGGGTCTTATGGAAGATCCTTGGCCAGTGTGCCTAAAAGTGGGTGCGTTGTGTTGACCCTTGCTCGTGAGAGCATAAACAGTGAGGTTCCTTGTATGGATCCTTGGCTAGTGTGCCTAAAACTAGGTGCTATGTGTTGACCCTTGCTTAGGGAGCATAAACAATCAGCCTAGGTGTAGGTTGTAAAGGTTAAAGGTGAACTTGATTTAAAACCTTAGGTTTGAAGTAAACCGCTGTGAAACTTCCTTAGTGAAATTCGACACACTCAAAGGTTGAGTGCGTCTACCGGAAGTAGAGTAGACAGATCATCAAACCACTATAAAATGACTGTGTTTGTGATTGATATTTGTTCTTGATTATTTGTGTGATTTCATTAACCGTCCTCATACCTGCTTACACTTCACACACAGTCACATCCATCATAAACTATAAACTGTTTCATGTTTGTCATTCAATAGTTTTGTGATTGGATCCTCAATTTGGCTTGGAAGCCATTTGAGTTACTCTAATGATATCCTGATGCTTTTCATGCCTATTTACTCAGGATTAGATTAATAAGATTTTTAATAAGCATAAAATATTTAAAAAGTCCTATTCACCCCCCTCTAGGACTATTGGCATACTCCTTCTTCAACTAAAGCGGTCTTCACCGTTATTTCACCGAATATTGAAGATGAACAGTTAGATTGGGCTAATAATGAAAATGAACAATATGATTGGACCAAAATTACAAATGAATCCTTTGATAGTTCATGTTAGAGATAAACAATTTAGGTGTATATTGAAGAACACCAATCTAATTGAATAAATGTCAAAGTTGAATGGTCCGAGTACAATGATATCAAACATGGACTGCCTGATTAGGCTAAAATTGATGATTAACAGTCCACTAGACTGATATCAAATATCAATGGTATGATTGGATTGAAGTTGAGATAAATGACCCAATTGTGCTTATATTAAAGATCAATGGTTCAACTTGGCTGATGTTGAAGATGAATGGTCCGTCTTGAACGACGCTAGGATATCGAAGATGAACGGTTAGATTTGGGAAAAAATGGATATGACTAGAGGTGTACACGAGTCGAACCAAGTCGAGCTTGGCACAGCTCGACTCAATTCGGCCACTTATGGACCCCAGCTTGAACTTGGCTCAGTCCTTAAGCCTGATTGGCCAGCTTAGCTCGGTTCGGTCAGCAGCTCAGGCCAGTTTGAGCTGAGTTCGAGCCAAGATCAAGCCTTTGCTGCATTTTCTCAAACATAGATTGCACCTTAAATTTCTCACGGAATGTAAGATAACAGCATTGGTTTATAAGTATTTCATCAAACACTCAGTAGGCAACATAAAAATCAAGATACAAGTGTATTTGTTTCATATCCATACCTTCCTCGCCACCAGCCGACACTTTGTTGAGTCATTTCATCAAACACTTGTTGAGCAATATTAATATCAAAATAACTGAGTCACAAAACTGATTCGATCCGAGTTCAATTCGAGTTGGGGTTCGATCGGAGTTGAGTTGAGTTCGGGCCAATGTTCGAATTATCTCCGATATTATCTTTATCTCCAGTTCAGCGATACCGATAACACAAGTAGCGATACCAATAACGCTGGTGGTATCAGAAATTCTCGGTATTAGTAATGTATTGCTAAGTATCGCCAACATATCAATATTGCTGATGTAATCGCCAATATTTTCAACTATGTAAATTCTATGTGTCACTTGTATTGCCAATGCATCAATATCGCCAATGAATCACCAATATTTTTAACTATGTAAATTCTAGGTAGTGGTTGTATCATAAGTGTATCAACGATATTTCAATAATATTGCCAGCGTATTGATATCATGAAAATTTTGTTTATTAGATTTTCATGGGCACATGGTTGTATGTGGTGTTCAATATGTCAATGATAATATTGATAATATCTCGATATTATCGATATTGCAACATGCACGATATTGAGACCGCAATCTTTTGTTTTCTTTCCAATTGATAATGATTTTTTGGTGAAATATCATGTGTTGTTGATATTTTGCAATATCGATGGATATTTGGATGTAAGGTTGGATGGTTAAAGAGGTCGGATGGGATGGTTGGACTGATGTCTTACAATAACACATGCTTTTGAGGCCCTATTAAATGGAAACTTGTTATATTTATATATATATATATATATATACACACACACACACACACACACACACACACACACACACATACACACACACTTTTTGCAGTTTTTTATTTCTAAATATGCAAATATGTACATTTTAACATCTCCTAAAATTTTACTGAAAATTCCACCATTTTCCCCATGTTTCCCCGCATTTCCGGCTATTGGCGGTATCGATATTGTTTCTGTATCCTTGGTCAACGAAACTTGTAGTGATATCGATACTTCGAATACTGGTTCGGGCAAGTTCGAACTTTCGAGCTCAAAAAATCAACTGGACTTGGCTCAAACATAGTTTTGAACTGAGTCGAATTGAACTTTTCGAGTCGAGTCGAGCGAGCTAACCGAGCTAACCGGGATTGTGTACAGCTCTAGATATGATAACTATGATTGGTATGATATTAACTAATGTCGGTCTGATGAATTAACAACCTGTTTTGAACAAAATTAGAGTTGAACTGCTCGATTGGTTAGATATTGAAGTTCAATGGTTTGATTGGATGGAAATTGAAGACATGGTATAATTGGTCTAATATCATAAATAAACGGTTCGAACCATTCATTTCCAATTTCAACCCAATCAAACATTCATATTTGATATCAGTCCATTATAACCATTGATATTCAATATCAACTTAATTGGACCGTTAGTCTTGGATATTAGCCCAATTGGACCATTCATCTCCATTTATCAGCTAATCAGACCGTTAGTCTTTGATATTGGTCCTGTTAGACGATTGATATTCATTTTATTTTATTTTTTTGCCTAATTAGACCATCGATCTTCAATACCATTTGAATCGAAAATTTTGACTTCGGCCAATTCTCCCGTTCATCTTCAATATTGGCCCAATCAATACGTTAATCATCAAAATTGGCCAAATTTGATTATTCATTTTCAACTTTCTCTCAATTAGACTGTTAATCCTTGATATCATTCCACCCTAGTCATTAATCTTCAAATCGACCCAATCAAACCGTTGGTCTTGAATTTTTGCCCAATCAAACAATTCATCTCCAATTCAGCCCAATCAGACCATTGATCTTTGATATTGGTTTAGTTGGACCATTTATCTTAAACTTTAGCATAAATAGATCATTGATCTTTAATATCGTTCAAATCAAACCATTGGACTTGACATCAATCAGACAATTTATCTTCAATTTTGGCCCAATCAAAGCACTCGTCATTGTTATCAGTCCATTTCAACCGTTGATATTCAATATTGACCCACTCAAACTGTTGATCTTGAATATTAGCTTAATTGAACCATTAATTTCCAATCTTGACCAATCATTGATTTGCACTATCCATCAAGTGGGGTCTACCTTTGATCATCAATCCCTCCCAAAAAATCAACAACCATCCAATAAATGGTAAAGGGACAAGCAATCAAAACCGGCCCCATGGAGTATCCTAGCAGTATATGGAATGATTTTACTGCAATAACTTCTAGAAATAATGGATAACCAACCAAGAAAAGAACATAAAACTACCTTGAATTATAATCCCAAGTTGAACAATCAAACTGCTTTACTATAATTTGAAATTGAATGCATTAAAAATTTAAGTTACGTCCAAACAGGGCAAAAATTTTCGCCAATTGAAAGATTCCAGCTGGTTATATAAATTGGTCGGTCCTGATATCCACACATTCACCCATCTTGTGAGTTACAGGGTTTTACACAACCTCTTCTAAGTCTTAATCCTTTATTGCACCCCTTTCTTTGTTATACCTTTCGGTTGCATTTTTTTTTTTCCACTTTCGGTTGCATTTACTTGCACTTCTCTAATCTGTTTTCTGTTATAAAATACAAAAATCCTAAGTTGAACAAGCAATGTAATGATAAAAACCATTTGTATAAGCAACCCATGTCTTGGACGCATGTATGAATAGCCAAACAAATCTTTAAAAGCACATAAACAGAACTGTCTAACAAACCCATGGAAGAACAAGAGCTAAATGGCAAACATCTGCTGATTAGGAAGGAGAAAAACTACTGGAATTAAAACACATTAATATGATACAAAAAATCATACTCTTACCTAAAAGATACACCCAAACCCCAGGAAATAAAACCTGCTTGAACATTTACAGGATTTATTAGCCAAGGAAGCCTACCTAAGGCCAAAGAATCGGAAAATCTAGCTGTACATGGTATAATCAGTCAACCAACATCAGCACCGCTGATGGAGATGCTTGCTACATCAGTTATGAAAATGATGAGGTTAGCGAATAGGGGATGCTGGCCATGGGCCCTCGTTGATGTGCCAACTCATCAATATCCTTGACAATGTTGAACACGGCATCCGGCTGTGAAAGTTTCAGTGCGTTCTGTGACATTCTCTTAAGCTCATCTGATTTGGGACCGAAAAACTGAGCGACTAGATTAGCTGTTTCCTTCGGGCTTTTAGAGAAGACTCCTGCACCATTCTCTACAACATACGGGACATTTCCAACCTCCTGCAAAACACCCAAGAAGGAAAAATTAGTAAGACTAATTTTGCATATGACCAAGAATACAGTGACCCAAGTGAACAAACAACAAAGGTCAGGATTGCACTGATATTGCCTTGGACTGACAAGATTTCCAAATCCTATAAGCTCCTATGTATACAACTGAATGGATGCTTTTGAACAGGAACACAATCAACAAGTTCATTAGCACAGACCTGTCCCGGGATGAAGTCATTGAGGATGATGGGAAGTCCTCTGATCAAAGCCTCAGCAATTGTACCTGGCCCTGCCTATAAACACCGCAGCCAAAGAAAAAATAGCATGAGCTGAAACAGATCTACGGAAGGAGAAATACAGAGACTGACGACATGATAGAGAAATACCCACTAACATACCTTTGTTATAATGCAGTCACAGGCTCCCATCCACTTCTCCATCTGGGTCTCGAATCCTCTTATCTGCAGTGAAGAAAGTTGTGATGAATTTGTCAAAGTGTTCTAACACTTGGGAGATGAATCTATGGCATGATGATTATTATTATTTAATGATTGAATTGCAAAGACTAACCTTCACAGGGACTTTCCATTGAATCGACTCCAGTGCAGAGACTAGAATTTGATTACGGCCACATATGACAACAATCTGCCCAATTGGCTTTGCAAGAGTTTCATCGAACAGTGCTTCTCCAAGGGCCTCTGCAGTTTTCTTGACTGGGCCCATTCCCTCACCTCCTCCCATCAACAAAACCGCAGGCAATTGATGGTCCATCTCCAGCTCTTCTCTTAGTTCATCCTGTATATCGTTGAAAACAGTTGGAAACAAAATAATTAAAAAGAATCCCATCCAGAGAGGTAAATAGGATTTCAGATTTTAGCCAGACAAAATCACAAAATCAACCTTAACAAGGACTGCATGACAAAAAGATGGTCTGACAGGCAAGCCGAACACCCGAATCTGAGAAGGTGCTAGGCCATCCAATAAAGCCCTCTTTGATACCTCCTCTGAGGGACAATAGCATCTATCAACGTTTTTGTGAAACCTGAAGCAGATTGAACTTTCTATCATTTGGAAGCTGCCAAAAAAAAAAAAGACTGCCTTCCTGCTAACATTCAGATAACTAGAATCTGAAATTGTTTTAACAAACCATGTGGGGTGGCAGGTGTTGAGGTCTGTAATGACTGTGACAAACACCACTTTCTTCTGAAGGCCCTGCCATTTAAGCACCGATAGAGGAATATGTTGCATGAGAGGATGAACGCTTATGATAATGTCTGGCTTGTACTCCATCAGTCCGGCCTCCACTTCTCTTTAGTCACAAACAAAAACTAAGTTAAGACCCATGAAGAATCACTTTTCCATAAATCTAAGAAGAATTTACCACTAATCTGAATCATCGATAATCAATTAAAAATTTTTGTTTTAACATTAGAATTTAATTTGTAATCGGATTCCCATTGCAACTTGTGTGCTGGTCTGCTTAACGTTCGCTAACTAGTCAAGGTCTCCATTAAAAAAGAAAAGAAAAGAAGCAAGCTTATTTCCAACTAAAACTGTAATTCTTATATCACATGAAAATGGAGATGATTGAAAATCATTTCAAAAAGATGAAAAAATTAAGATAGGAACCCACTCTTTAGATTTGACAAAAGAAGCCAGCTTCGCTGTTTGCAAATCCAGAGGGATCAAAGACTAATATATAAAAGAGAATCTTCCATGATATCAAACTAAATGATTATGAGAAAAATTGGACTAAAATAACATTAGGGGTCGTTTGACAGATTGGAAGGATTGGTGGAGATTTCATTTTTGGGCCATTTGGTAGAAAGGGTTTTGAAGGGATTTGGATTAGAAGGGAACCAATAAACCTTAGAATTCACGCTGCCGATCAAGTCATGAAAGAAAAAAGAAAAAATAAAAATAAAATACTGCAGAATAGAATAGTGTGTGTTTCTAAATAAAATAATAATCACCCAATTGCAGACAAGAAATAAAATTATAGACTAGTTTAAGATTCCCACAGGGTGGTCAGCATGATTGTCAAGGGAGTGGTTGGAAATACAGGAATCACATCCGCCCACAAAAAATTGTCCAAAAAAAAAAAAAAAAGCCATACTTAGCATAAAAGGCGGCAATTGCTGCAAGATAACCGCAGTGAACCCAGCGAGGATAGCTCCCATGAAAGGCAACCTTCCAAAGCTGAACATGCTTCAGCATGAATTTGTATGATCTCTCCATGTCATTCAAAGGCCAACCAGCATACTCCTTCCAGACATCCTTTACAAACACCTGAAATCAATGGCCGGAAATATTAAAAATTACAGGAATTTTTTTAGAAAGTGAAATCACGTAATACCCAGTAAGACATCAATACAACAGAGTAATTATGAGTAATTTGAATCCGTAGAGTAGAACATAGAAAATTACATGAAATTTCACAGGATTTCCGAATTATTGGAATTAAAAAACCCAAGAGAGATCGACATTTACAGAGAAAATACCCGGAAAAACATTGTAATAACAGATCAACAGATCAAATGCAAATAATCTAAATAGAAAAATCCATTATATTAGTCTTAATAGAGAAATCAAATTGCAGGGAAATCGCACACAAAAACCCATCAAAATGGAAAAGAGAATCATTTAAATCAAAGAGAAAACAGAAAACACCCATATAGAAAAATTAATTTAATTAAAAACATCAAAATCCCCCAAAATAGAAAAGTCATAAAAACAAGTAAAAGACAAGCAACAACAACAACAAAATCTTCAAAACCATAATAACGATAGAAAAAATCAAAATCAAATAAAAACCGTAAAAAGTAACAAAACCCAAAAGAGAAAAAAGAAGAAGAAAACAAAAGGAGATTTAGAAAATCCAAATAATTAAATTATCAGAAAAACAATAGTTCACATCAAAATCACAAAGAAACCACCAAAAGAAAAACCAGACAAACAAAAACAAAACAAAATGAAAAACCGACAATTTATTCAAAAACTCATACAAACCAATAAAACCCCCAAAAAAATAAACAGAAGAAAAATTCAGAATCACATAATTACGGAAGAAAATCCAAGAAAGTAAGAAAAACATCAAATGAAATTCATTTACCCTATATTCGTCTCCGAATTCTAATCTGAAAGCATCTCTAATGGCTTCTGCAGACGCCCGATGACCGCCGCCTGTATCACTCATCAATATCAAAACGTTCTTAGTCCTCTCTGCTCCAAGCTGCACAAGCTCCATGGTGTTCCCATCACCATCATCATCATCCTCATCATCATCCTCATGACATCCATACATCGATGAGGACAGAGAAGAAGAAGAGCGGATCCTTCTCTTCTTCTTCTTCTTCTTCTGTTGGTGGTGGTCGGAGGGAGAGTGAGCCCCACCCCCAATACTCTTGAACAGCGCTTCTCTGATCGACGTTCTACGAGGCGACACCAGCGATGTCACCATGGCAGCAGTAGCAGCTCCGAAACTATCCACCAGCAATTCAATCTGGCCGACGGATGAAGCGTGCTTGGACTCTTAGGTGGGGTTGAGAAGAAGCAAATCCGAGCTGGCGTGGGCTGGAAGCTCTTATTTAGTTTGATACGCTTGAGAGAGACTACAGGTGCTGGATTATTAGATTCGGGAATGATGCTGGCATTTTGGGTGGTGGGGATGACTTCAAAATTCCTTGATTCGCATTTTTCGTTGGAATCTTCCGACGGCGAGATCCACATGTAACGGACGCGGATTTCCTGCGAAAGCCTTTCGCAGGAAGTTCCTGCGCAAGGATTCTGGATGGGGCCCACTGTGATGTTTTTTAGAAATTCAACCCGTCCATCAGTTTTTTGAACTCATTTTAGGGCATGAGACCGAAAAATAATTAGGATCTAAAACTCAAGTGGGCCATACTAAATGAAACAGTGTGGAAAGGAATTCCCACCGTTGAAACTTTCCTAGGATCCACCTTGATGTTTATATTCCATCCAAACCGTTTATAAGGTCATTTTCACTGAGATGAAGTGAAAAAGCCAAGAAATTAAATAGATACAAAACTTTTGTGGCCATATAAATGCTTCAACGGTGGTCACTAAATCCCATAGTTTCCTCTCGTGTGGCCCAATTGAGTCTCTGATCCT
The DNA here is from genome assembly GCF_029962835.1 of Magnolia sinica. Classification (NCBI taxonomy): domain Eukaryota; kingdom Viridiplantae; phylum Streptophyta; class Magnoliopsida; order Magnoliales; family Magnoliaceae; genus Magnolia; species Magnolia sinica. The sequence goes on from NC_080582.1 coordinate 52,796,138, forward strand.
CCTCATTTTTGGTCGCATGTCTTGAAATGAAGTCAAAAAACGGATGGACGGACTGGCTTTCTCACAAACATTGTAGTGGGCCCCACGCAAAATCTTGCGCAGGAACTTCCTGCGAAATGCTTTCGCAGGAAATCCGCGTCCCACATGTAACAGGAAACGGATTGGCTACTCCCCTGCCACCAGCCTCGTGGCTGATGGTCGGTGCTCTGTGGGCCCCACAATGATGTATATGTTTCATCCATTCCGTTCATCCATTTTTACAGATCATTTTAGGGCTTGAACCTAAAAATTAGATTGATATAAATCTCAGGTGGACCACACCACATGAAAACAATAGTGATTAGATATCCACCATTAAAATCCTCCTATGGCCCATTGTACTGTTTATTTGACATCCAATCTGTTGATTAGGTCATACAGGCTCAGATTAAGGGGAAAAAAAATCAACTTGATCCCAAACTTCTGTGGCCCCCAAAATGTTTTTAATAGTCGACGCTCATTCACCACTGTTTCCTGTAATGTGGTCCATTTGAGATTGGGATATATCTCTGTTTTGGTCTCATACCATAAATGATCTATAAAAATAGATGGACCGCATGGATGTAATACATACATCATAGTGGGGTCCACGGAACACTGACCATCAGCCATTGGCTGGTGTCAGGGGGAGTAGCCCATCCCTTTCCCATGTATGGGTAGTTGAGTTGGACTCATGTTGTCGACTCGGACTCGGATTGCGTAGTGTATAACCTACCACCTACGTCGGTGCTGTATAGTGGTAAAACTTTGTCAGCCCCAACATGATGTATGTGTTTAATCAATGCCGTCCACTCATTTTTCCATCCATCCAACCTGTTTATAAGGTCATACAGACATGGACGAAAAAAAAAAAAAACAGCAATATCAGCTTATCAAAACTCATGTGTCACTCTAGAATTTTTCAACAGTAGATGTTCAATCCCCTATTGCTTCCTGTGGTGTGGTCCACTTAAGTTTTGGATCGGCCTCACTTTTCAAATTCATGTCTAAAATGATATGGAAAAATGAATGGACTGCGTGGATAAAATACATACATAATTTTGGGGCCCATAGAGTTTTGCGACGTATACACTGTACCGAGGTCGGTATGGTGTTCTACACTGTACAATCCGCTTCCATCTCCGACTTGGAAAGTTGGGGTTGAGTTGGATGGCGGTGGGCCCGTTCTGTTATTATAAATCCAAAGCCTAATTGCTCGCTTGATATAGTGAAGGGCTTCTCGGCATTGTAGTTAGAGGAGGATACTTATACCGAATCCAGACCATTCACAACGTAATTCCAACTCACAGTATACCTATTCATGACAAAGACCTGGTACATACATTGATCATATACCATCCGTCATCTTTCCTTTACAAATATGGCCCAACTGAGGTATCTATTCTGATTATTAGACCATTTACTTATGAATAACGACTCGGATTTTAAATACGTAACATTTTGGTACGAGTGTTAAGAAAGTTCCTATCCATCTCAAGCGAGCGACTACGCTTGAGCAGCGCAGTACTCACAATTGCGGGAGCGGATCAGGTGCGGCCTCGGCTTCACCCAAGACCGTACGGCTCTTTCCGCGGTGCCTACCTTAATGTACGTATTATACATCTACCCTGTCCATCCGTTTTTCCATATCATTTTAAGGATATAATATAAAATTTAAGAAGATTAAAATCTCAGGTGGACTATACCATAGGTAAAAGTGGTGATTGAAATTCCTACCATTAAAAGATTCCTAGGGCCCACCATAATGTTTCTGAAATTTTTATTTTCAATCGATACTGTTGATAATGTGACTTAAACATGGATGAAAGGAAAAAAAAAAAAAAAATACATATATTAGCTTGATCCAAAACTATTATCGTCCATTAATGGACAATCACAATTTTTTCAAATGGTATGGTCTACCTGAGAACTGGATCTATACATTTTTTAGGTTCATGCCCTAAAATAAATAAATAATAATAATAATAAACCAATGGATGGCATGGATATAGAATACTATCAAGGTAGGCCCACCACAATGGCCGCATCGTCTTGGGTGAGGCCGGGGCGCACCGAATCCGGCCACATCAATCCCTCTCTTTCTCTCCTCGTGCGTCGCACGTGCTATTCCATTGATGGATATTTACGTGGGGTCCATGTCCTTATAGGAAACGGATTGGCTACTCCCCCTGCCACCAGCAAATGGCTGATGGTCGGTGCCATGTGGGACCCACCATGATGTATGCGTTTCATCCATGCCAACCATCTATTTTTATATATCATTTTATGTTATGAGAGAAAAAACTAGGTATATCTAAATATAAAGTGGACCACATTACAAGAAGCAGTGTTGAATGAACGTTGACTATTAAAATGAGAGAAAAAACTAGGTATATCTAAATCTAAAGTGGACCACATTACAGGAAGCAGTGTTGAATGAACGTTGACCATTAAAAACGTTTTGGGGCCATAAAAGCTTTGGATCAAGCTGATATTTATTTTTTTCCCTTCATCTGGGTCTTTATAACCCAATCAGCAGATTGGATGTCAAATAAACAGTACAATGGGCCTTAGGAGGATTTTAATGGTGGATATCCAATCATTATTGTTCTCCTGTGGTGTGGTTCATCCGAGATTTATATCCCTACCGTTTTTTGTATTAGTACTTAAACTGATCCCTAAAAATGGATGAACGAAATGGATGAAACAAATACATTATCGTGAGGCCCATAGAGCACCAACCACTGGCCACGGGGATGGTGTCAGTGGGAGTAGCCAATCCGTCTCCGACCTTAGATACAAAAATGAGAAATTTATGACCGTGGACCCCGCCTTTTATCCATTGGATATTCTCGAAACAATACAAACTTAACATACGTACTTAGACCTCCTCATACGGACGACAAATTCCAAGATGAAAATACCCCTCCTTTTCACATAAACAGATTGGCTACTCCGCCTGCAACCCACTAATGGCGGATCGTCAGTGGTCTGTTGACCCCACCATGATGTATGATTTTCATCCATGCCATCCATATATTTTTTCGGATCATTTTATGGTATGAGATAAAAAATGAGGTATATCCAAATCTTAACTGTACCACATTACAGGAAACAGTGTTGAATGAGCGTCAACTATTAGAAATCCTCAGCTGTCTAAGTTGGGGCCCACTGTGATGTTTGTGAGAAATCCTCCCCGTCTAAGTTCATTCATAGGGTCACAAAGACCTAGATGAAGAGGAAAAACAAATTTTATAATGATCCAAAACTTATGTAACCCCTAAAAGGGTTTCAATGGTAGACATTCAATTCCCCACTGCCTTTTACAGTGTGGTCCACTTGATAGCTAGATCTGTCTTATTTTTCACTTCAAGCCTTAATTCGAGTTCGCCAAATAGATGGACGGTTTGGATATAACACATACCTCATAATGGGACCCACAAAAATCGGTGGGGATTAAAGCAAGGAAAAAAAATTTAAAGAAAAAAAAAAAAAAAAACGAAGCCAGCGAGTTGGGGTCAACCCGGGTTGGGACCCGGTTGAATGGGTCAGAGCTTCGCCTATCACTACGGATTATAACCGTAGCCATAACTGCAGTGTTATGCACTTTTTCCTCTTTTTTATTTTTATTTTTTACATGGAGAACATTTTCCCCCTTACATTTTTCTATAATACATAATTATGTAAATATGTATATATAAGTATACAAAAATATTTTTCTATCTTTTAATTCATTTCTTTGTTTATTTATTTAACAAGCATATTTCCTAAACTAGAATGATTTACTTAACTTACCGCATATGATTTTGGGGTAGGAGAAACTAATTTAGCCAACCAACCTATTTATTTTCCAAGATTCCATCGGGTCGATGGTCGAAAATCCATTTCATTCAGTTGGTGGTCAATTTCAATCACTTTGCGGTCAAGCTGGAAATTCAGCGAGGCAAAAATGAAATTGAGCAGGGAAAACTAATAATTCAGCGGGGAAAACATGAAATTGAGCAGGGCAAACATGAAATTAGGGCTGAAAGTCAGGTGGGTTAGTTTGGGTTGGTGCTCAACCCTAACCCAACCCAAGGTTCCTATACCTAAACCTTGACAGAATTCTCAACCCAAGCCCAACCCAAGAGGGCTTGACGGGTTGATTGGGTTGGTCGGGTGTATACGTGCTAATATTTTCGTTATTACATTAGTTTATTATATTTCAATATAGGACTTATTTTTTGTATCTATGATTTTATTAATTATATATGTGATTATTCATCATAAAGAACTTCATTTTTTTCTTTAAAAAACTAAGCTAAAATATAGGACTACTCCTTTAAAAAGTCATGTAGCATAGCACGCAATCTATTTGGGAGGGAGAAATCTGGCATATCTTGTTAGCTTGAGTCCTTGGAAATGACGTGGACAAATGAGACCGACATCACTAGTGTACTTTCTACACAAACAATCCACACTCAATTATAATTTATAAGTGTCATGCCCCAAACCCGGAAATTGGAGTCACAAGAATCCCGATCACCGAATCCGGTGCCAACAGTCTCCGTAGTACCTCATTCTCGGCTCCTATCGTTTATACGCCAAATTCTGATCTTAGGATCCTACAAGGAGGATTTTTTTTTCAACATATATTTAACTCGTAATAAGCATAATCACAAGTATACCCAAATTACAAAGACAACATCATCATCACATATCCACTAATATAAACATTTGAATACAATACTGAAAGGGAAATACATAAATCGAAAGTCAAGCTCCAAAAGACCGCTACACGCTCCAAGCTCAACACTGCTGCAACCTATCATCATCTGCACGCATCTATCATGCATGAGCTTATAGAAAGCTTAAAGGGTGGTGTAAGTGTGTGCACAAGGTAAGTGCCAAGTATTCAAAACAATGTCATCATCATACAATACCGGAAATACTGGTAATTCATAAATCGTACATTATCGGAATAAGTAGAAAGACTGACGAGATCATGAATTATCAGAGTAAGCAGAAATACTAACAAGAGCGAGACTTATCGGAATAAACAGAAATACTAACAAGATCATAAATCATAAGATAACAGAGTAAGCAATATAGAACAACTATACAAATAAGGAGTCATAAAAAGCCAAATATCAGATGCCGAGGATGCGATACAATATACAATTCCTGATGAGTTTATGAATAGCGTCAACCGTATCTAGACGATATAAATGCAGAAACGCAGTAACCCAACAATGTCATATGCGGTGTGAATGGAATGACCATGCCGGAGTGTGAAGTCGGGATGATAGTACGTAGTATCACAGGCTATGGGGTCCATCACAAGGAACTTCTATCCAAACCAGTCTCATACCTAAATTTAGATAGTCAGACTCAATGTGGTAAACTCCTGATCTCATGTTAGTCGCGCACCCCAACCGAAATCTTCGCCATTGCGAAGGTACATGTAATAAATAGTTACGCACCACCAGCCCGAGTGGATAGTGAATGAATGAATGAATGAGTATGCAACTCCTGCTCAATAAGTCCGCATATTAGTACGGTTCCTCTCTGGGATCATCATCGGGGTCTATTACACTCTACGCTAGCTTGTCGCCCCTATCCGAGCACACAACTGGGTAAGTGGAAGAGACCTCACTATCTACTGGCCAATATTGGGCCCGGCTCGTCAATAGCGGACCCATTCCTCAAGTTGGTCAAAATCAACCTAGATATTGCCCCCTCACTCAGTCAGGTAAGGTCACACTCCCTCCCAACCGACCACGATACAGTGGGAAACGCGGCCTCCTGGTATTCAACCCTCATGCGGTCATATACATCCACTCGGTCTCGACGTTGGGGCGTCCTCTAGTACCAAGAGGGTTTAGGGATTTTCAATAAGGGTCATCTATGGCAGCCCGATGCTAGAACAAATTTTCGGTGTCCCGTCTAGCCATCCACGACATGCCTGTAGAGGCTACGGCCCTGATGTCGCTAGGGCGTATAGTAATCACAACACAATGCAAGATACATGAGTCATACAATCCAATTATGCATCAATCCTGCGCATGCGCACGCTCATGTGAGATAACCTCCGCCTACCAAGGAGTCTCATAACAACTTGCCTAATAACATATGCGATGGTTAACCACATCTCATAACAAACATACAAATGATGCGTATGGGCATGTATCATGATGCTATGCTGTCACATACTCATAATCAGTATCAATAACTGATATCAACAATCGGTCTCGACAATGTGGACATTTAACCAACATTGCCCCCAAGGAATAGCCCACACAGATCCTAACATATTGTGGACTCATGGCCTCACACAAGGGTTAAATATACAACATCATGGCCTCACTCAAGTGTTGAATATGCATTACAACGAGCCTCAAATACGGGCCGAATGCATATCACAATGAGCCTCAACTACGGGTCATATATACATCATATAGGTCTTGACAATCGGCCTTGGCAATCGAAATCGACCTCAACCATCGGAATCGACACTCAGAATCAACCTCGATACTTGGTACCGATAATCAACATCGATGATCAGCACCGACGATTAGCATCGATAATTGGCACCGACAACCAGCATATATAAGCAAGGCGAGGTCCATAGATGGACAACCAATCAACCATAATGTAAAGATTAGCTCTCGGCCATGGTTATATCAAATCCGATAGCACGAAGTCATCCGTCTAAGGCGAATGGGGCCCACTTATTTGGGTTAACCCACGAAGAGAATAGCCTACGAAGGCCTAAGGGAAGGTCACAATGAGGACATCTAACCGTCATTGCCCATCAATGTGGACATCTAACCAACATTGCTCCTAAGGAGTGACCTACATAAGGCCAAACATATTGTGGGCCCATGGCCTCACATACAATCACGATGAGCCTCATTTACATCACATCGGCCTCGTCATGTGGGCCAACATATATCACTTTGGGCCTCATATAAGGGCTACATACACATCACTATGACCCACGACATATGGGCCGAAAATACATCCCAGTGGGCCGCAACACATGGGTCTCATATACATCAAATGAGTCGCACTATATGGGCCTCATATACATCAAATGGACTACATCACATGGTCCGCACCAATGGGCCAATATACATCAAGTGTGTCGCATCATATGGACCTAGAATATAACTCAATGGGCCACGCCAAAAAGGGCCACAAATACATAACAGACGGACCCTGCACATGGGCCTAATATACATAACAGGTGGGCTCTGCACATGGGCCTCATCATATCAAGTTGGGTCACATCAATGAGCCGCACCAATGGGTCTCATAAAACAACAAGTGGGCCTCAAATATACAACAAGTGGGCCTCAAATATACATTACAGGTGGGTCCTATCACATGCTCAAGCGGTGTGGGTGAATCACATCCATCAAGGTGGGACCGATAGAAGGACGACGTGGACATAAAATACATACATCATGGTGGAGTCCTCATCACTGTCCAAACATGTCTAGCACTGTCTAGATCATCTAGACGGTGTGGATGAATAAATACATCATGGTGGTCCTTACACAACAGCACAACAAATGGACGGGTGGGTGTGCACCTACATCAATACAAGGTGGGCCCCACACGCACTGATGAGGGTTGAATATTGCATATTAGATCTCAATTATTACCTAATTTTACGTACATGATACTGTTTAACGCCCTGCTTTAATCATGTTTGTGATGCAATGTGTATTTAGGAGCATGGACTACAAAAGGGTGCTAAAAGCATGGATTTAACGCTCATAATTCACCAAGGCAAGGGACGGACCCCAGGGGACCAAGATCGATGGATTTACATGCCAGTGATCCAAAAATTTTGAGAAATTGAAGCTCAAGTGGCCTGAAAGTCAGCTAGAATGCTTGATCATAAGGTTTCCACCATCCGTTCAGCTTGAAACTTTATATATGGCTCGATGACCACAAATTAGCCGTACATGTCAAAATTTATCCCTTGGATCAGTGTATAAGTGACCCGATGGGCAAGATCAGACAATAACCATTAAGAAAGTAACTTGGACATCGCGATCGGGACCCAACTGAACCAATGGAAAGAGCATGAAAAATGGTGGATATTCGCCAAATTTCACTTCTTTTGGACGGTGCAGTAGGGAGGAACGAACGACAGACTATCTTAGAAGGGAGAGTGGCAAATTTGTAAATAAGCAAAATTCCATATGCATGCACGTAAAGGATAACAGAGGGTTGCTTCAACGGTGGGTAGTGCTTCATCATAAGTGGATAGTGTAACCCACATAGAGTTCGGATTTACTTCATACTTTGACCCATGGGCTTACACGTTACTGAGAAAATGATGAACGGAGTAGATCCCTGAGAATGTCATCAGAAGTGAGCCCCACCTATTTTATTCTTTTAAACAAAACATCTAAACAGTTCCCTTCTGGCGCAAAACGTCCAGTGACAGACGTGCTTACTACTGGGTTTTGATAGTGGGCCCCACCCATCATCACTTTTCATGATTTGGACCGTCCAAAGTGTCCCATAGGGCAGTAGCAACTCATGCCTAGGTGGCAGAATTGTAAAAGATCGCGAAGATTGGGTTTCAGCTATTTAAACTAGGACGGACGGACGCTACCATGGTGGGGTCCACGTCTAATAGGTGGACGATTTAGATATAAAATATATACATTTATTGGGTGGCCCATTACAGCCCCGTCCTAATCAGTTCAGCATCGTCCAGATATGTCTGGACGGTGAATGTCACGCCCCAAACCCAAAAATCGGATTCACAGGAATCCCGATCGCCAAATCCGGTGTCAACAGCCTCCGTAGTACCCCATTCTCGGCTCCCAGCATCCATATGCCAGATTCCGATCCTGGAATCCTACAAGGAGGATTTTTTTAACTCGCAATAAGCATAACCACAAGATTATCTAATTCACAAAGGCAATATCATCATCACATATCCACTAATATAATCAGTTGAGTACAATGCTGGAAGGAAATACATTAAAAAAAAAAAAAAGCTCCAGAAGACCGCCGCACGCTCCAAGCTTAACACTGTTGCAACCTAACATCACCTGCACACATCTATCGTGCATAAGCTTATAGAAAGCTTAGAGGGTGGTGTAAGTGTGTGTATAAGGTAAGTGCCAAGTATTCAATAGAATGACATCATCATATAATACTAGAAATACGGGTAATCCATAAATCATACAATATCGGAATAAGCAGAAATATTGATAAGATCATGAATTATCAGAGTAAGCAGGAATATTGACAAGATCATACGATAACAGAGTAAACAAAAATACGGACAAGTCCATGAGTCAATTAATGTCAAAATACGCAATATAGAACAACTATGCAAATGAGGAATTATAGATAGTTAAATATCAGATGCAGAGGATGCAATATAATATACATTCCTGATGAGTAACACAAATAGCATCAGCTGTACCTAGACCATATAAATGTAGAGACACAATAGCCCAAAATGCCGTATGCCACGAATGTTATGCAATATGCGGTGCAAATGGAATGACCATACTTGAGTGTGAAGTCGAGATGATAGTACGTAGTATCGCAGGCTATGGGGTCTATCACAAGGGACTTCTATCCAAACCAGTCTCATATCTAAATTTGGATAGTCAGACTCAATGTGGTAAACTCCTGATCTCAGGTTAGTTGCGCGCCCCAACCGAAATCCTGGTCATTGCGAAGGCACACATAACAAATAGTTGCGCACCACCAACCCGAGTGGATAGTGTATGAATGAATGCATGAATGAGTATGTAACCCCTGTTCACTAAATCCACATATCAGTACAGTTCATCTCTGGGATCATCACCGGGGTTTAGTACACTCCAAATGACACTGCCACTCTCCCGGCCGCATAGTCCAAGTGAGCGTAAGAAACCTTACTATCCGTCTGGCCAATAGTCTGCCAATACCTATCTGGCACATCGATAGCAGACCCATTCACGAGCTGGTCAAACTTAGCCTAGTATTGCCCCCTACCCTCGGGTGAGTAAGGCCACACCCGCTCCCAACCGACCACGACACAGTGGGAGACGCGGCCTCCTGGTATTCGGCACTCGGGCGCTCATGTATCCACTCGGTCTCGACGTTGGGGTGTCCTCTAGTACCAAGAGGGTTTAGGAATTTTCACCGAGGGACATGTATGGCGCTAGTATGCTAGAACCAATATTTTCGGTGTCCCATCTGGCCATCCACGATATGCCTGTGGAGGCTACAGCCCTGATGTTGCTAGGGCGTACAGTAATCACAATGCAAGTTGCATGAGTCATACAATCCAGTCATGCATCAATCATGCACATACCATGCACTCATGTGAAATAGCCTCCGCCTATCAGGGAGTCTCATAACAATCTGCCCAATGACATATGCAATGATCAACCACATCTCATAACAAACATGTAGATGATGCGTATGGGCATGTATCATGATGCTATGTTGTCACATACTCATAATCGGTATCAACAACCGATGTTGACAATCGACCTCGACAATGTGGACATTTAACCAACATTGCCCCAAAGGAATGACCCACATAGATCCAAACATATAATGGGCTCACGGCCTCACACAAAGGCCTGATATACAACACAGTGGGCCTTACTCAAGGGCCACATATACACAACAAGCGGGTCCTACTCATGGGCCTCAAATACACAACATGTGGACCCTACACATGGGTCTCGAATACATCAAATGGGCCATGCATAATGGGCCATAAATACATCACAATGGGCCTTTCTCATGGGCCTAACTTACATCACAATGGGCTCCATCGCCTGGCCCTTAATGCATCACAATGGGCCTTATCACATAGGCCTCATATACATCACAAATTGGGTCTTAAACACGGGCTGAATACACGTTACAGCGGGCGTCAAATACGGGCCGCATATACATTACATTGGGCCCTGACAATCGGAATCGGCAATCGGCCACGATAATCAAAATCGGCAATCGGTTACGATAATCAGCCTCTATCGATAATCAGCTATGACCGATAATCAATAATCAGCCACGACAAATCAAAATCAGTAATCGGCCTTGATCGATAATCAGCCTCGATCGATAATCGGCAATCGGCCACGACAAATCAGAATCAGTAATCGGCCTCGATCGATAATCAGCTACGACCGATAATTGGTAATCAACCACGACAAATCAGAATCGATAATCGGCCTTGATCGATAATCGGCAATCGGCCATGACAAATCAGAATCGATAATCGACGATCGGCCACGACAAATCAACATCGGTAATCGGCCTCGATCGATAATCGGCGATTGGCCATGACAAATCAACATCGGTAATCGTCCTCGATCGATAATCGACGATCGGCCACGACAAATGAGAATCAGTAATCGGCCATGACGAATCAGAATCGATAATCGGCCTCGATCGATAATCGATAATTGACCACAACAATCAGAATCGATATTCAGCCTTGATCGATACTAGGCAATTGGCCGATCGAGGCCTAAGGGAAGGTCACAATGTGGACATCTAATTAATATTGCTCCCAACGAGTGGCCCACATATGGCCAAATATATAGTAGGCCCATGACCTCACACAATGGTCTCATAAATCAAGTGGGTCACATCACATGGGCCTAATACACATCGCTATGGGCCGCATCATATGGGCCAGAAATACATCTCGATGGGCCTCATCATATGAGCAGAAATATATCACAATGGCCTTACTAAATGGGTCGGAAACACATCTTAATGGGCCACGATGTATGGGCCAAGTATACATCACAATGGGCCACGACCCATGGCTGCAACCCATAGGCCTCAAATACAAGTGGGCCACATCAATGGGCCTCATATACACACTTCAGGTGGGCCCTACTCATGGGCTCCAAATACATAACACGTGGGCCCTACCCATGGGTCTTATACACATCAAATGGGCCACGCGTCATGGGCCCAATACATGTCACAATAGGCCTTGCATCAATGGGTTGCACTAATGGCCTCGTACACATCAAGTGGGTTGCACCAATTGGCCGCACAATGCACAATAGATAGGCCTTGTACATGCAACAGATGGGCCCCACTAGATGGTTAGTGTGGATATAACATGCATACATCTAGTGGGTCACACGTCCCACGGACGGTGTGGATAAAACATACATCGAGGCTAGTCCTCTATGATCTGGATGGTTAGGATGGAACATATGAGGTGGGCTCTGCTCACGTGCTCCAAATACATTTCGATGGGCCTTAACCCATGGTCCTTGAATACATCTCAATGGGCCTCAACCCATGGGCCCTGATATATATCATAATGGGCTGCCTGCCCTGGACGACGTGGATAAAAATACATCTTGGTGCATCCCGTCCAAATAGTTGGACAATATGGATAGAAAACTTATATATCATGAGGGATCCATATGTACAACAGATGCATCAAGGTGGACCTTACACAGATGGACTGCATGGAATGAAATACATATGTCACATGGGTTCCACATCCCACGTCCAGAGATTGGGCGGTGTGGATAAATAAATACATCATGCTAGCTCATACAGCATATGGACGGTATGCTTGTACAACACATATAATAAACGTATAATAGGGAAGGCCCCACCATCCAGTAGCTACTGGACGGTGTGAATATAGAATGCATGCAAAAAACTTATATATCATGAGGGATCCATATGTACAACGGATGCATCAAGGTGGACCTCACACAGATGGACTACATGAAATGAAATACATATGTCACATGGGTTCCACATCCCATGTCCAGAGATTGGGCGGTGTGGATAAATAAATACATTATGCTGACTCATACAGCATATGGACGGTATGCTTGTACAACACATATAATAAACGTATAATAGGGAGGGCCCCACCATCCAGTAGCTACTGGACGGTGTGAATATAGAATGCATGCAAAAAGGTGGGCCATACATCCATCAAAATGGACAGATAATGTGAATACAACACATTCATCAAGGCAGACCTCATACATCAAGGTACGTCTATCTACTGTGTTGGACGGTGCGAAGATAAAATACATCTAACAAAGGAGGGTCCACACATCCCATGTACTGACGGCGTGGATCAAAACATATATCAAGGTGGTCCCACTGTCCAGACCTGCTGGACGGTGCAATTGCATCATGTACATCAAGGTGTGACCCACCAGAACTTGATGTCGTCAATCACACCAGCTGTCTGCTGGTGTGAGTCTGCTTCCATTCAATAGGTGGGTACCACATGGGGGGCCCATCAGATATTTGTCTATATATATGTTATATATACATATAACAATATATAATAATATCATTTATATTTATTTTTTATATTATTATTATTATCGCCCAGACCCATGTCTGGACGGATGGTGTGGATAAGACAAACATCAGTGGGTCCCACCAGATGAACGGTCTGATCCACGGATGTACGGCGTGGACATAAGATACATATATCATACGGACCCACATGGGTGCTGACGTCAATATAGCAGCTATATGTAGCTGTGTGCAGTACACTACCCAATCTGTTTCCACGCAAGTGGGTCCCACATGGGGCCACCATAAAGTTTATCTGCTGTCCAATCTGTTCATAAGGTAACACAGACCCTGACGGAGAGGAAAAAATTCAAATTGATCCAAAACTTCTGTGGAACCCAAAGGGTTTCAATGGCAGACATCCAGTCCCCACTATTTCCAGCGATGTGGGCCACCTGAGTAGTGTATACGGCTGATTTTTGGCGTGGCCCATGTTCAGAAGGGGGCCATCAGATTGCACGGTGTTGATTTTATAACACATCATGGTGGGGTCCACGGCTGGGACCCGTGGTCGCAGCCCAGTCCGCCCATCCGTCAGCGAGCAGGCAGCGCTGGCAGCAGCAGCTGATGCTGCTGTATTTGTTTTTGGTTTTTTTTTTAATTTCATAGTTTTTCATGTATAGGGCCCGTATCTAAAAAATCCAACCCGTCCATTGGATTCTACGGCCCCTGATCAACCAAATGAGACCAATATGCGATATATTTTTGACGAATAGGAGAGTCAATGCAGGTTTTAACAGTAATACCAATATTTCCTATGGTATGGCCCGGTCAATTATCGGATTGGACTCATTTTTCGGCTCAACGCCTAAAATGAGCTGAGCAACGGAATAGACGGCGTGGATTATCTACATACATCAAGGTGGGGCCTGCATGAGTGGCCCACCCCAAACTTTAAAAGAATTTTTTTTTGTTAGCTGTCAGTACCCGCCCATGTCAGTACATGCACTCCGTGGTAGCCGCTCCCTGTTGCACGTCCAGCGTCCAGGGACGCTGGATGGCATGGATGTACACGGGCATCATAGTGGGTCCTACATGGACGCGGCCCACATTTCATCAAGGTGGGTCCCACATCAACGTGACCCACTTGATTTGAATCCATCAGATACTTGTGTTTTTTTCCACCACCGTAAGGTAGGGTCCACATGACTTGGACGGTTTGGATAAGACATACATCAAGGTGGAGTCCATCCGAGTGGGCCACACATCACACAAAAATGAGAAAGAGAGAGAGAGAAGCACCCACCTCAAGATCTTCTTAAACTTCATCTGCCAACGCGATCTAAAGCTCCAAGGAAATGATTCCGACGGTTGAGATGGACTTTGGATGGTGGAGATGGAAAGTAGGAAGGTGGGCCACACATGGCTTCTCATATGGAGGCTTGGACATTGGAGTCTCATAGTTGCTTGAAAAATGAAGAAAATAAGAGAGAGAGAGAGGATTGGATGGGTGAGTGAGGTGATGGGTGTACTTGTATAAGGGAGAGAGTTGACTTTAAGGGGGGTGGTTGTACTTGGGGATGGGTGTGAGTGATGGGAGTGATGTATACTTGATTGATGTGATTGATGTGATATTTTCTAGGGATTGTAATGCGCGGTGTTCATCCTCGAACTGAATGTGTAAGACCCGTGTCCTAATCCGTACCATTCCGTTAGCTTCCGCGGTCCTTCCGGTCAAATTCCGGCAACCTTCGCACCGTATTCGGTGTTTGCGCACGATCCTAGGCCAGGTCCCCGCACCAACGTCGGCTTGATCCAAAAGTTGTATCATAGCGACCGCGTCGTCGCCGCGGTTCCAACGCCGTGACTTGCGCACCGAACCGATACCCAGGCAAGAAGATGCCGATCAGCGTTTATTCCGAAGAAACACCGCGCGTTGCGGATTTCGAGGGAATCTCTACGCAATAAGTCCCATCAATCAACATTTAATGCATCCCATGCATCAAGTACAACAACCCATCCCTCTTTCTCCAAAGTCAACTCTCTCTCTCTTCACCCATCCCTTTTTTACACACTTTTCAAACAAACCCATGCTTCATTAATTACACCCATCACTCCATCACCTCATATCACTCCCATCCTCTCATTTTCTCTCTCATTTTCTCAAATCTCTCCAAGCAACCAAGCCTCTCACGTCCAACACTCCTCTCCCAAACCACAAGTGTGGTCCACCTTCCATCATCCATCTACACCCTCCCATCTCTCATCCACACCATTAATCCCCCATCATCCACCATCCAAGGCATAGGCAAGGTGCATTTGAAACCAAGGGAGCAAGGAGGAGGCTTAAAGGTGGGTGATTTTCCATTAATTTAAATTTTAGGGCCCACTTGTTGGTGGGACCCATTTGGATGTATGTGATTTAATCAAGAGGGCCCATAGTGGCGGGGTCCCTCTATCTCACCGTGTATCTCTCTCTCTATCTCTCTCTCATTCTTTCTTTGTAATGGTGTGGATCCCACCGATATGTGTTACATCTCCCCCGTCCATCTACATCAGACGGTGTGGCCCACTCTATTATAGGTGATGATCCGCACCCTCTACTGTTGGGATGGGTCCAATGCATCCTTTTATATGTATATATATATATATATATATATATATATATGTGTGTGTGTGTGTGTGTGTGTATGTTTTATATAATATATGTATATATATAATATAATATGTACTTATATATATATACAATATAAGATAAATATTAAATGTATATGTATATATATATTGGTGGGCCACATTCACGTGGGACCCACCACATTTTTGTGAGAATATACAAACCGTCCAGCGTCCCTGGACGCTGGACGTTGCAACAATGGACTTTATAAAAAAAAAAAAGAAAAAGGAAAGGGAGTGGTGGGCCACTCATGCAGGCCCCACCTTGATGTATATGTAAGATCCGAGCCGTCCATGTTGTTCCTCAACTCATTTTAGGCGTTGAGCCGAAAAATGAAGTTGATCCCATTTTTCTGGCGGGCCGTACCATAGGAAACAGTGTTCCTACCTTCGGTTTACTCCCTAAGGCTCCTGCATATCAAAAATAGCCCGATATTGGACTCTATGGGCTTGTATCAAGCCATAGGGACCCATGGCTGGAGTGGATCTTGCGGATGTGGGCCCCGTCTATGAAAATCCGCAGAAAATCTAATTTTCAAAAAAAAAAAAAACAAAAGAGAGACAAGGGAGGCAGCAGCGCTGACGCTGCTGCTGCCATCACGCCAGCCGCGGGCGGACGGACGGACGGTCGGGCTGGGCTCACAGCCCAGCTGTGGGCCCCACTTTGATGCGTTTAGGCCATCCAAACCGTGCATTTGTTGGGTTCCCACAGTTCCGCCGTCCACCCTAAAATTTAGCTGTATATGGAACTCCGGTGGGCCACATCATTTAAAATCATGTGAAGACATGCCAAAACATATAAAATCGTTTGGCGGGGCCTACCTGAGTTTTGGATGGTTCTGAAACTTGAACTGGACCGTTAGCCAGATGGGACCCACATAATGGACGGGCTGGATTCGTGAACCACACTTCGGTGGGCCCCACATCCACCGTCCACATGACCCCAAAAATAAAAAAATAAAAAATATATATATATATTTATATATGTTACAGTGGGCTCCCTGCCCACGTAACCTGTCAACAGGTTAGATGAAAATAAACATTACGGTGGGCCCCTTCACCACGTGGCCCTGTGGATAGGTTGCATGAAAAATAAACAGTTCAGTGGGCCCTTGGTCCACACGACCCCATCAACCGGTTGTATGAAAAATAAATATTACAGTGGGCCTATCCAGGCCCACGTGACCTTATGAATAGATTGGATGACAAATAAAAACTACTGTGGGCTCTACCCTGGTCCACATAACCTTATGAACAGTTGGATGGGAAATAAACGTTATAATGGGTCCTAAGATGGATGGGAAATAAACATTATAATGGGTCCTAAGATGGATGGGAAATAAACATTATAATGGGCCCTAAGTTGGGTGGAAAATAAACATTTTATTGGGTTCTAAGCTGGGTGGAGAACAAAATATGGCCAGTCCTACTTAGGACCTGCCTATGTATGTATTGTAACCCACCCCCTCTATTAGTGTGGGCTCCATCATGATGTATGTGTTTTATCCAACTGTTCAATTGTATTGGAGTTAATTAAGGCCCACTGTGGAGGCCCATCTTCATGTATTAAGTGATCCTTGTTGAGGCCCACCTTGATTTGTATTAGGCCCATATTATGAGGCCCATTAAGGCCCACCTTGATATAGATATGGGGCTCATGTTATGTAGCCTATTTGATGTATTTGGGTCCTTGGGTCAAAGCCCAATTAGATGTACAAAAGGCCCATTACAATATGTGATTCATGGAAGGCCATTCCTTGGGAGCGATGTTGGTTTGACGTCCACATTGATAATGTTGGTTAAATGTCCGCATTATAGCTCTCCCTAAGGCCCACTGATAGGCCCAAACTTGTGGTAAGTAGGCCGTCTAGACCCATCTCCATTATACCTAGAACCCATCTCTTATTACATGTTTAGTATAGATGCATGATTCATGATCATTCGCACCATATGTATGCCTGATGTGAGGAATGACCGATCATAGCATATACCTTTGGATAGACTGTTTATGGGCTCCCTGATAGGCGGAGTTGCCTCATATAAGTGCATGGTATATACAGGGCTGTTGCATGACTGATAGTATGATTCATGCACTTGCATTTGTGTGATTTCAGTTACTGTATGCCCTAGCGACATCAGGGCCATAGCCTCCACAGATACATCGTGGATGGCAGGATTGGAGACCGAAAATATTTGATTCTAGCATACGGGCACCATAGATGTCCCTGGGTGAAAATCCCTAAACCCGATGGTACCAGAGGATGACTCCAACGTCGAGACCGAGTGGATATACGAGCGCATGAGGGCCGAATACCAGGAGGCCGCGTCTCCCACTGTGTCGTGGTCGGTTGGAAAGGAGTGTGGCCTTACTCGCCCGAGGGTAGGGGGCAATACTAGGCTGAGTTTGACCAGCTCGCGAATGGGTCCGCTATCGACATGCCGGATAGGTATTGGCAGACTATCGGTCAGGCGGATAGTGAGGTTTCTTACGCTCACTTGGACTGTGCGGCTAGGAGAGCGACAGTGCCATTTGGAGTGTATTGAACCCCGATGATTATCCAGAATGAGAACTATACTGATACATGTTGAGGTTTGGCATGCTTGAGTTGCATCTTGCATCGCATGGCCGTGTTATGGCCGATAGCATTCATATCTTGCACCGCATAGCCTTGGTACGGCTGATTGCATTCATGTGCTCATCACCATGATTCCGCATCACTCTGACCTTGCATTTTGAGCACGTTTATATTGCGCACACACTTACACCACCCTCTAAGCTTTCCATAAGCTTATGCACGATTGATGCGTGCAGGTGACGCCAGGACGCAGTCGCAGCCATAGTCTCGCCGTGGTTGGACCGTGCAGACGAGCTTCTGGAGTTTTGTTTCTTTTATTACATTGTATTTTTCTTTTCTGTCGCATTGTACTAAAAAGTTTTTGTTCATAGTGGATTTTGTAGTGGTGTTCTTGTGCTTATTGTTTGTGGGTTATGCTTTTGTTATGCTCATTATGAATCAGACTAATGATTTGAAACCCTCCTTGTAGTATCCCAGGATCGGAACCTGGTAAATGGGTGTCGGGATCCGAGAATGGGGTTCTACGGAGGCTGTCGGCGCCGGATTCGGCGATCGGGAATTTTGTGAGCCCGGTTTCCGAGTTCGGGGCGTGACAGAATGCGGGCCCACATCTCCTGGCCAGGGTACCGCATTGGCGTGCAAGATACGGCATCGAAACCGCGGCGACGGCGCGGTCGCACTGGTACAAGTGTCGGGTCGAGTTGACTTAGATATACGGGACACATCCCAGGGTCACGCGCAAAAGCCGATAACTATTCGCGGGTCGCCGAAATTTGACCGGGATGACCGCGGAAGCCTACGAAACAGTACGGGCTAGGATACGGGTCTTACAGTGAAGGATATAACACATGCTTCATCAGGGTCCACCATCCTGAGGAATGGTTTGGATAATGCACCTGCGTTAGGTGGGGCTACGTCCAGTGGATGGACGGTTATGATATAACAATACCTCGTGATGAGATCCACATGTTGACATCCGAGCACAACAGCACCTTGTTGCTGCTCGTCCATCAGACGGACGGTCTGGACATAACATATATGTTATGGTGTGGGTCCCTCCATAACGTTTAGTTTCCATCCCATCCGTTGATAGGGTCACACAGACCTTGATAAAGGTGAAAAAACAAATATCATAAGCATCCAAAACTTCTGGGACCCAAAAAAAAGGTTTCAAGGTTAGGCGTTCAACCCCTGCTGCTTTGAAATGTGGACCACCTGAGTCCCATGCATGGCTGATTTTTGGGGTGACCCACTAATTAAAGGGGACCCATCAGGTGCACGGTGTGGATGTTCAACACAAATCACGGTGGGGTCTGTAGTGGGGCCCACCATCCCACCTACGTCCAGCAGCGGACGCTGGACGTCAGCAGAAGGAAGCCCCACATTAACATATTTTTATAAATGTTAGTTTTTCTGTGGTTTTTCTGTGGTAGGGCCTGCATCAGAAGAATCCACCCCACCTATTAGATTTTACAACCCATAACAGATCAAACGAGCTCAATATTGAGCATATTTCGGTGTATAGAAACATCAGGGTAGATTTAACGGTAACAACACTATTTTCTATGTTATGGCCTGCCCGATAGTCGGATTGCCTTCATCTTTCGGCTCAATGCTTAAAATGATCCGAGGAATGCTTAAAATGATCCGAGGAATGGAATGGACGGTGTGGATTAAATCTATACATCAAGGTGGGGCCTGCATGAGTGGCCTACCTAAAAATCTCAAATAAAGCTGATATTTTTTTTGTTTTGTTTTTCACGTGCAGACGCCTGTCTGTTCAAGCTTCACTAAAGCACGTCTAACGTCCAGAGACACTAGACGGACGACGTGAATTATCTCATCAACGTGGGTCCCACATGGACGGCCCACTTGATTTGGATCAATCCAATATTTGTGTTTTCTTCTCACCATACGGTAAGGCCCACATGGCTTGCACGGCCATGGGGTTTATTTGATGGATGGTTTGGATACCACATACAATCATTTAATGGGCCACAAATAAAGGAAGGAGAGAGAGAAACACCCACTTCAAGATCTTCCCCTTCAACTTCTACCATTATGCTCTAACGCCCTTACGAAGCTTCCTCAACGGTGGAGATGATGATATAAAGGTTGGATTGGTGAGGATCTAAGGTGGAAGATGGTTGGAACTTTGGAATGGGTTGGATGTCCATGGTTCTTGCAAATGGAGAATGAGGAAGAAAGAGAGAGGGAGAGAGATATATAAGAGAGAGAGAGAGAAGTTATGGCTTGTCATAATGATGTAAGGCCATCATAAATGCCTAGGTAAGGGGAGGTGTTGACTTAAGAGGATGAGCCATTATTACTTGTGTAAGGACATGACACCTAGGGAATGGTGTCATAGGGGTAGGTAGGCCCCACAATGTGAGGTCCACAGCCATTATAATGCGTGGACCACAACTTCTGATTTAAGCGTCGCTTGACGCACGAGATACGGCATTAGAACCGCGGTGACGACGCGGTCGTAAGGGTATAAGTTTTGAGTTGAGCCGACTCTAATATATGGGACACAACTCATGATCGCTCGCAAATGCTGATAACAGATCGCGGGTCACTGGAATTCAACCGGGAGGACCGCGAAAGCCTAAGGAACGGTACTGGCTAGGATACGGGTCTTACAATAAGTAACTAATATATTGATCGAGTCCAGGTTGGGTCAGGCAACCTGAGACCTCAACCTAAGCCCAACCTAAGTTTTATTGGGTTTCTGTTTGTATAGCCCAAGCTTGAGATTGGACCCGATATATCCTACCCGAGCCCAACCCAATGTCGGGTCGGTCACGGGTCGGTCGGGTTGAACATGCCCAACTTTCAGCCGTACATGAAATTAAGCGGGGCAAACATGAAAATCAGTGAGGCAAACATGAAATTGAGCGAGGAAAACTAGAAAATCAGCGGAGCAAACTAGGAATCAGGGGGGGAAACTAGAAAATCAGCGGGGTAAACATGAAATTGAGTGGGGCAAACTAGGAAATCAGTAGGGCAAACTAGAAAATCAGCGGGGGAAATATGAAAATCAGCGGGGCAAACATGAAATTGAGCAGGAGAAACTAGAAAATTAGCGGGGCAAACTAGAAAATCAGTGGGGCAAACTAGAAAATCAATAGGGTAAACTAGGAAATTAACGGGCAAACATGAAATTGAGCATGGCAAACATGAAATTCAGCGAGGCAAACTAGACAATTAGCTGGGTAAACTTAACAGATAATTTCATGGCTTGAGCCGATAAATCTAAACATATCCAATGTTCAAATGGACCACACTAAATGAAATTTTGAATTGAACTTCTAATGTTGATCATTTTTTAGGGGCTACAGAAGTTTTGGATCAAGCTTATAATTGTTTTTTTATTAATTCATGTTTGTATAATCTTCTAAATAGGTTTGATAACAAACAAACAACACTGTTGGGCCCATTATGGTTTTAACTGTGGAAATCATTATGCCCACTAAATCCCGTGGTATGATCCACTTGATCTTTTGATATGCTTTAATTTGGGGCTAAACCACTAAAATTAGATGGAAAAATGGATGGACGGCGTGGATATACTACATACATTCAATGTGGGCCCAATTGAGTTTACTTAGTATAATGGAAGCATACTGACTAACTCAGTACACAATCCAATTACACTTGCTACACTCCACAATGATGTTTTATTTGTAATACATCATGTTCAATACCCCTCCGTTTTCATCAGAATATGTATACACCAAAACCCCATATGTGGGAGGGAACCTAGACATTGTGCGAGACAAAGATGAAATTGAGCGGGTTAAACATGAAATTGAGCGGGGGAAACATGAAAATCAGTGGGGCAAACATGAAATTGAGTGGGGGAAACTAGAAAAGTAAGTTTCCTAGTTTGCCCCGCTGATTTTCTAAGAAATTAGCAAGGCAAACTAGGAAACTTGATTTTCTTATTTTCTCCGCTGAATTTCATGTTTTCCCCACTGAATTTAATGTTCCCCCCGCTGAATTTCATGCTTGGCCCGTTCAATTTCATCTTTGTCCTGCTTAATGTCTAGGTTCCCTCCTTCAATTTCTAGGTTCCCTCCCACATATGGGGTTTTGGTGTATACATATTCTGATGAAAACAGAGGGGTATTGAACGTGATGTATTACAAATAAAACATCATTGTAGAGCGTAGCAAGCGTAATCGGATTGCGTACTGAGTTAGTCAGTACGCTTCCATTGTACTAAGTAAACTCAGTTGGGCCCACATGGAATGTATGTAGTATATCCACGCCGTCCATCCATTTTTCCATCTAATTTTAGCGGTTTAGCCCCAAATTGAAGCGTATCAAAAGATCAAGTAGATCATACCATGGGATTTAGTGGGCATAATGATTTCCACCGTTGAAACCATAGTGGGCCCATCAGTGATGTTTGTTTGTTATCAAACCTATTCATAAGATTATACAGACATGGATTAATAGAAAAAACAATTATAAGTTTGATCCAAAACTTCTGTAGCCCCTAAGAAATGATCAACATTAGAAGTTCAATTCAAAATTTTATTTGGTGTGGTCCATTTAAACATTGGATACGTTTAGATTTATCGGCTCAAGCCATGAAATTATCTCTTAAGTTTGCCCCACTGATTTATAGTTTGCCCCACTGAATTTCATGTATGCCCCGCTTAATTTCAAGTTTGCCCCGTTGATTTTCTAGTTTGCCCCGCTGATTTTCTAATTTCCCCCGCTCAATTTCATGTTTGCCCTGCTGATTTTCATGTTTCCCAAGCTGATTTCTTAGTTTGCCCCACTGATTTTCTAATTTGCCCCGCTGATTTTTTAGCTTCCCCCGTTCAATTTCATGTTTGCCCCGCTGATCTCGTAGTTTGCCCCACTGATTTTCTAGTTTGCCTCGCTTTCCTAGTTTACCACCCTGATTTTCTAGTTTGCCCTGTTGATTTCCTAGTTTGCCCCGCTGATTTCCTAGTTTTCCGCGCTAATTTTCTAGTTTCCCTCGCTCAATTTCATGTTTGCCCTACTAATTTTCATGTTTCCCCTGCTGATTTCCTAGTTTGCTCCCCTAATTTTCCAGTTTGCCCCGCTGATTTCCTAGTTTGCCCTTGTAATGCCCTGAAAATTGGGGGTCGAGCAGGAGCCCAACTCCCGAGTTCCAAAACATCACTTATGCAACATAGATAATGATGATTAAATGTTGTCTGGATTAGTACCTTAAACATGAGTGAAATTATACCAAATAACAGATCATACTCTAGAGACAATTAATTACATAAGCGGAAGACTGTGATTAGTATATAAAGTATATAAGCGACTGTAAGTCTCCTGAGTATAATCATGTTACCAGGTCAAATAGTTATATGTAAAATTCCAAAATATACAAAATGTGTAATGTCATCTAGTCAGCAACCCATTAATCCCCGTCGATCAGAGCGGTTTACATAAACCCGCCTGACAACTGCATGTAGGAGAACTCCTCCTTGTCATTATAATAGTCTGGCTCTGCTTCATGAGCATCGCCATCACCTGCAGCTATGACAGAGTCTGGTTGGTGTGTACAACACTGTCCCAGAACATGGGAGTGAGTGATCAACTCAGTGGAACTATGAAGCAAAGGTTAACATATTATCAATTCAGTCAAGCAGTAATGATAAAGTAGTACAACACTCATGTCCTAAGTACTCTTGTTAATGCAAGAATGGTATGTTGTAATGATGCATGCTCTCGCCTGCACTCCCTCTTGCGACAACATCTTACGATCGCGGCATGCACCACTCTTAGTAAACGTGCACTTCCTTGTCAAAGCACCGTGCAATGCGATGCATGATCGTGTTATCCAAGTTCTTAGTTAGCCCTTTTTCATACAGTAGGATTGGGAAGCTAAGGCACCTCCCTTTATATTATATACCCAACATTGATCCATCTAGGGTCATCACTCCTAGTCATTCACATATGATAGATGATTCCAAGTCATCACAAAGAGGCTCGTCACCTCAGTATAGGTCTAGTTTATACTCTAGTTTACTATGAAGAGGCTCATCACCTCAATGCAGTTTAGAGTATGCTCGAGGTCACTACGAGAGGATCGTCACTTGATCGTAGGCCGACAGCACGAATACAGGGTCTCATACCACCGTATTCGACTCACGAGTCTGGGTTGCTCACTGGACACTACGGGGAGGCTCGTCACCCCAACATAGGCCGACAACTCGACCACGGTATCCCATACCACCATGCCTGGCTCATGAGTCTTAGCGGATCAAGGTACCAAGGTTAAATGGGTTTTCACTGGTGAGTTTGGTACCTTAGATTTAAGTAGTAGCGTCCATACACGGTGAATATACATTAGACTAATCGGGTTGCTTGACAAGCTCGACTGGTACGAGCATACGTCGAGTCGATCAACATGGAGCGTGCAAACACTCCATGTGGTCTAACCACTATCGACAAGCAGCGTGCGACTCGGATTCATCGGGCGTGTCTGTCGTGGCTAAACAGCTCGACCACCGACCATAGACCATTAGCGATTGTCTGGACTACATCGTAGCCCCAAAAACATTCCAAATAATAACATTCACATTAAGCCAAACAGCATATGGCAACTGAACTCAAATATAAATCTCATATGAGCATTTCAACAATCACATAGGGTACATGTTAGCATACATAGGCATTTCAGTCATAAAGCACATAGTATCGATGTGGTTACATAAAGGAAACTATAACCGTAGTTAAGGGAATTGAGAATCCTATCTTGACACCCTTATTACATACATTTAAACAAACATTTTCTTATTCAGGCATTTTATCAAACACTTAGCCTACACATATTACACACATGTAATAGACTAGTTACAACATACATCCCGGCAAGCCCCTTTTACAAAAGAGTTGTCACATACACAACAAGCATATATCCATAGCTAATAATCATGGCAAGCACAAATTCAAATTCTATATTCATTCAAACATATCAACAAACACGTAGAATACACTATAGTCAACATAGTTCATATATATGTGTAAAGTGCGGGAAACATCGTATGTAAGCATGTGATAGCATTCAAGTCAGTCATAAATCATTAGCTAACACTGAAAGCCTTAAAAACCGTAACCTAAACATTTATAGTCCACATGTTTTGCCGGTAAACTTGTAACGAACTCAATTCGTTCTCCAATTTGTCGTCTACGGCACAACGGCAACCTAAAGTATGAAATAGGTTAGCTAATTCATCATTTACTCTATTTGAAACCCTAAAACAGATTAGAGTTAGGTTTTCTTACCCAAAAATAGCGTCAAAATCGCCGGTATAACGATACAGATGTGGTGGTTAAGCACGTGGAGCGAGGGGATTGATTCCTAGAAACAAACTCCAGCTTTCTCTCTCACTTTCTCTTGTTTTCCTTCTCTTTTCTCTCTTTTCTCTCTCTTAGGGTTAGGAATTCGTATGGAATGAGAGAGGGGTGGGTTTAGGCCTTTATATAGGACTAAAACTGATGGGAATGGCCCCAGGGCCATGGTATACTTAGGTTATAGCCAAAGGTGGACTGTTCTGATCCAACGGAGCTGTTCTAGAGCCCCTTTTTCACATGTGATTGGACTTAAGCTTCCCAACATTGGATCTAAGTCAGGCTAAGACTTCGGTCCAATCGGGTTTACAGATCGACCGCAGAGGACCAGTTTCAGTTCAACGGTCACTAGTACTTGATCAGGGCCACAAGTGCACTGACATGTGTTGAAAATTTTTCCTAATCCGAGGGTGTAATTGGGCCAGATTCCGATGGTCTGAATTATTAGATTTGGCCTGCAAGTGAAACGACTCAATTCACTTAAGTCCCAGTTCATTTCCTAAAGATATTTGCATTTCTCACACACTTCGCTCCGGGCTCAAGTTGTGCATTTCTGGATACAATTAGGACTTGATTTTCGAGATGGTTGCCAAGTCTAGCAAGGTGGTCATAACCATATGGTTTCGTAGTAATCAAACTTTCGACACGCGATCCAGGTCCAATACGGAGTTTCAAGGTGCTCTTGAGAGCTACCAGGTTTAGAGATTGATTCTAGATTTCAAGGTAAAGTAGCGTCAATGATTCTGCATGTTTTGGGTCTTGCAGATCATATTTAAAGTGATTAGTGCTAATTTCACAAGTACTCTAGTTTAGCACTAGCTAATTCTCGTCTAATTTCTAAAGGATTTGGTCCTAAGTGATTTCTGCTTGAGGTGATACTCGGGTCTATGTACGGATTTTTCCGAGACGTTACAATCTATACCCATTAAAAAAAATTTCATCCTCGAAATTAGTACCTTTCCGTACTCGTCGAGAATCTGTGGGTAGTTCTTACGGACCTCAACTTCAGTTTACCAAGTAGCCTCTTCCTCAGTGTGATGCATCCACAATACCTTCACAAGTGGGGATAACCTTGCTACGCAATACCTGCTCCTTCCTATCTAGGCTCCGTGTCGGTCGCAGTACATATGTAGCGTCCTCACTCACCACACCCACTCGGTCAAGTATTTGAAATGGGCCAATGAATCTCGGGGTAAGCTTCCCCTTCTTGCCAAATCGAAGAACTCCCTTCATGGGGAAAACTTTCAGAAATACATGATCCCCGACCTCGAACTCTAGTGGTCACCGCCTCGTATCGGTGTAACTCTTCTGTCTACTTTGTGTTGTCTGAAGTCGATGCCTGTAATGTTGATCTTCTCTGAGGTCGCCTGAACTAACTCTGGGCCGATTAGGCTCTTCTCGTCAACCTCTGCCCAGTAATGCAGTACCCGACAGGGACGCCCATACAATGCCTCATAGGGAGCCATACCAATACTCGCCCAAAAACTGTTGTTATACGCGAACTCTGTATAAGGGAGACAGTCATCCCAACTGTCATTGAAATCCAGCACACAAGCTCGCAACATGTCCTCCAACACCTGGTTTACCCATTTCGTCTGCCCGTCAGTCTGTGGGTGGAACGTGGTACTGTACTTTAATTGCACACCCATTGCTTCCTGGATACGAGTCCAAAAAATATATGTGAATCGTATGTCTCGGTCCAACACGATCTCTAATGAAACTTCATGCAGACGTACAATCTCCTTGATGTACAACCTGGCCAACTCGTCTGCTGAGTTCGAAACTCTGATAGGGAGAAAATGAGTCGATTTCATCAACCGGTCTATGATCACTCAAATGGAGTCATGACCCTTCCTCACCTTTGGTAGCCTAGAGATAAAATTCATAGAGATGAAATCTCATTTCCATTCAACTATGGGCATAGGCTGAAGCAGTCTAGGAGGTCGGCGATGTTCGGCCTTAATCTGCTGGCACGTGAGACAACGTGATACATACTCTGC
Source organism: Magnolia sinica (assembly GCF_029962835.1). Taxonomy (NCBI): domain Eukaryota; kingdom Viridiplantae; phylum Streptophyta; class Magnoliopsida; order Magnoliales; family Magnoliaceae; genus Magnolia; species Magnolia sinica. Next base: position 52,824,015 of record NC_080582.1, read on the forward strand.
TATGTAGGCCTTCATGTTGTCCTACCAGTACGATCTCTTCATATCTTGATACATCTTCGTACTTCCAAGATGCATCGCCAATTTTCAACTATATGCAGCCTCGAGAACCTCCTGTCTCAAGTCTTGAAGATCCGGGACGCATAGGCAGCCATGGTAATGTAAGCCCCCATCGGTACCAACTCTCCACTCGGCGTCTTCATCATCGCTAGCCTGCTCTCAAAGCTCAAACAATTGTCCATTGTCCTTCTGGGCCTCAATGATCCTATCATCAATAAGTGGCCGCACACGAACGTGCGCGACGCTCTCGAACGGCTCCTCCACAGTGAGCTTTTACTCGAAGTCTCGCACGAACTCCACCATACCACATTCTACCACCATCAGTAGAGCCGCAAACACTATGGTCTTCTTGCGGCTCAATGTGTCAGCCACAAGGTTAGCCTTGCCCGGATGGTAGGAGACCTTGAACTTGAAGTCCTTCAAGGTTTTCATCCATCGTCGCTACCTCATATTCAGGTCCCGCTGAGTAAATATATATTTGAGGCTCTTGTGGTCACAAAAGAGCTCGAACTCCTCTCCGTAGAGGTAATGTCTCCAGAGCTTCAGTGCAAAGATGACAGCCGCTAACTCTATGTCGTGTATAGGGTAGTTCTCCTCGTGTTTTCTCAACTGTCTCGGGATGTAAGCAATTACCCTGTCCTTTTGCATAAGGACACAACCCAGACCAACGTGAGATGCGTCGGTGTATATAGTATACATAACCCCTTGCTCTGGCAATATTAGCACAGGGGGGGACATCAACTTATCCTTCAGCTCCTGAAAAGCTACTTCTGCCTTCTCATTCTAGGCAAACTTAAGATCTTTCCGAGTAAACTGAGATGAAGGTCTGACTATCTTGGAAAAATCCTGAATGAAACGTCGATAGTAACTTGCCAGACCAAGAAAACTCCTCACCTCAATAACTGAACGGGGCTGCTCCCAGTCTTGAACTGTGGCTACCTTAGCAAGGTCCACAGTTATCCCTTCCTTGGACACCACATGTCTCAGGAACTTGACTTCTTCTTTCCAGAAGTCACACTTCTTGTACTGTGCAAACAACTGGTTCTTCCTAAGAGTATCCAGGACTGCTCGCAGGTGCTCCTCGTGATCTTCCCGACTTTTAGAGTATATTAAGATGTCATCTATAAACACGATGATAAATTGAAATAGATACGGCCGAAACACCTTGTTCATCAAGTCCATGAACACGGCCGATGCGTTCGTAAGCCAAATGACATAACGAGAAACTCATAGTGCCCAAAACTGATCCTAAAAGCCGTCTTCTGCACGTCTTCCTCCTTGACGCGCAACTGATGATACCCTGACTATAAGTCGATCTTTGAGAAATATTGTGCCCCCTTCAACTGATCAAACAGGTCATCTATCCTGGGCAAAGGGTACTTGTTCTTCAACGTCACTTGGTTCAACCTCCGATAATCAATACACAATCGCAGAGATCCATCCTTCTTCTTTACAAACAATACAGGTGCTCCCCATGGAGACACACTTGGTCGTATGAAACTTGCCTCTAACAAATCATTAATCTGCCTCTTCAGTTCCTCCATCTCGTGTGGAGGCATGCGATATGTCGATAGCGAAATGGGTGTCACACCGGGCGCTAGGTCAATGGTAAAATCGACCTCGCACTGAGGAGGCAACCCAGGTATCTTCCTGAACTCATCCTCAAAATCTCGAACTACGGGCGTGGTTTCAAGTGTTCGGCCATTAACGTTCTTCAAGAAGGAAGCGTAACAACGCAAGCGGAAGGGCAAACTGAGCAAAATTGCAAAAGTTAAGGTCGGACCTCAGGTGCATGAGCTATCACCACTCTGGTATCGCAATCAATCTCAGCCTTCATCTCGGTGAGCCAATCCATACCGATGATAACGTCATAATGCCATAGTAGGGCAACAATCAGGTCGACAAGAATTATCCTGCCCCCTAAGTCTATCGAGCAATCCTTACACATCTTGGTAATGTCTGAAAAAGTCCTTATGGCGGCAAGAAGTCTCACTCCCTTCGTGGGACTAGTTTCCAACCCCAGTCGCTTGACTGCTTGCGCATGATACTACAGAAGTAGTGGACCCAATGTCCACTAATAAGAAGACCGGTATACCTTGTATATGCACTGTGACTTTGAAAGCCGGTGGTGCTGTAACTGTCGTCTCAGATGTCTCGTTGAAAGTAAGTGCACCCGAGCTTACTGTGAACGGTTCGGCTGCGGTGCCTTAGGTCGCTGAGGCTGCCTGAATTAAGGGGCAGGTGGCTGAAAGGATGGATGTGCCGGTGCTGACCACAGAGGTGGGGCTGAAATAGCTTGAGGAAGCTGACGATTAAACCTCTGAGGTGGCGAGAAGCCGTTGTCCCTCATCTTAGTGAAGCAATATGTGTCAGTGTGGCCTGGCCTCTTACAGTAGGCGCATAATAAGTCCGATCGCCTCAGCTGAGTCGGGGGAGTCGGAAGTCTAGAAGGAGAATCTGCACGAGGCCTCTTGCCGAGGAACGACCTGCTCGGTAACTCGGGTCGTGGCCTAAGAACCATAGGCCCACGAGTGTAGGATAACCTATCCCCATCCTTCTCCGCTCGCAGAGACATGCCCACTAGCTCAGCATAGGTAGATATACTGGCGCAACACATCTTCGAGCGTATCTCGGGTCGTAGGCCCTCAGAAAATCACAACATCCATATTGACTAGTCTGTCAATATCAGGGGAGCATATCTGGCCAGCTCCGTGAACTGGTTCTCATACTCTGCTATCGTCATCCCTCTCTGACGGAGGCGAAGAAACTCACTCTCCTTCTCATGCCGGTATATGAGAGGAAAATACTTCTCGTGGAAGTGCGCCTCAAAGGCTTCCCGCGTCCACACAAAACCGGTAGTAATGGTCCTAAGGATGTTGTCCCACCATAAGCTGGCCTCCTTTTCGAACATGAAGGTGAACAACTCCACTTTCTCTTTCTCTGCCTCAGTGCAGTGCAGCGACCTTAACATCTTAGAGATGCGGTCAAGCGAATACTCGGCCTCCTTGGGTCGGTGAGTACCCCCGAAAATAGGAGGCCACAAGCGCTGGAATCGCTCAAAATGGCCACTTGCACCTGCATTCCCAGCAGGGTGCATAGGTGATGCAGGTGGAGCCATACTCATACTATGGGCAAAGAACCCTGCCAGAGTAGCCAGAAACTGCTGCTGCTGCTGTTGCTATACCTGCTGCTACTGCATCAACAAGATCATCTGCTCTAGCCTATCAGGAGGCGGAACGGACTATGGTATGTAAGGCGTTGAGGTAGACGCACGGTTCTGTTCAGGAACCGATGGTGTGATAGGTGGTGCCATAGGCGGTGTCATAGGCATCGGCCCAGTAGTGGGGCCAGTGGCCGGCTAAGAATCTTGCACAGTCTCATGGATCGGACCCAAGTTGGGGTCCGTATGGCTATCGTTTAGGGGAGGTGCCCCGTCAAACGATTCGCCCAGTGAGAGACGTGCCAAGCTCCGCGTGCTCTTAGGTGGCATCCCCTATATACAACATAGGGTACAACCCAGGTCAGATTCAGCATACTTACAGTTCAACTACACGGCATTCACATTACAGCTCAAAGAAACTTCATACATTTCATTTAACAAAATCGTCACAATACATGAGATGTAGTCTTACATGAATCATGACAGAAAAACGCATGTGAGCTAATACAATCAAGACTTCAAACCCTAAAACATACTACCAAACTACCACACTACTAAGCCTATCGAGGCTACCCATAGAAACAAGCAAATAAACAATAAACAACAAACAAACTAGAAGATGACTCTATGCACAACTAGTCGTCAGAATCTGGCGATGGTGAAGGTGCATTCTTATCCTGTACACAGCACAGGATAGCCCTCAAATCACGAGACACCTTGCTAAACTTTCGCTCCACGAAAGCCCGGGTCTCACCAACCTCTTACGCAGGGCAGCCTGGCCCTCCTCAAGTTGAGCCAAGCGGGCTTGTATGGCTGCCCAATTGCTATCGCGGCTCCGTGCAGCTGGAGGAGAGCCCTCATCAGTGTCTTGGGCCTCCTCTTCTTCCTCTCCCTGCTCTTCTTCTATTTCTTCTCTACCTTCTTCATCACTCTCTTCCTCTTCACTTTCCATTTCATCCTCACTCTCGTAGAGTCGGGCTTGATGCTAACGTGGCCCAATCTCCATGTTGTTGAGAGTAGTGTCATTGATGAAATGGATCGACACAGGAAGTTCTGCACTAAGTCTGTAGGCGAATTCACGTGCAAGCTTGCATATAAGTCGGCCAAAGGGGAGTGAAATGGACGTCCTGGAAGAGCTCACAGTCTGCACTATTTGTAGCAGCACATACGTAGGCACATACAGTTTCTCTCCTTGTCCAGCTTGGTACAGAAAGTCTACCATCAGGCTTACGCACTCATTGCGATTGCTCCACCTGGGGTACACGTTGTACGTGAAGATGTGATGGAGCAGGCGGAAGTCGTCGGTCATATTGGATGCTAGAAGACTATTGTTTGAATTCCAGTAGGCCAGTTGGCCATAAAGGAATTGTGTGCGGCAATCTCTTTCATGTGCACTCCGAAGATTCTTCTCGCTAGCATGGACCTCGCCAAGCGGCACTTCTATAAGTCGGGCTATCAAGCCAGCATTAACTGTGAGATCTCGCCTTCCCACGAGAAATTTGAACTGCAAAGGCTCCAGTGTCAGCTCCCGAATGTGCGTGCAGAAGGATCGGACAGTGTTCACATTTGCACGAGACTTGCCCTCAAATATAGGACCCCACCCAGCCTTGACCAGGCGGTCCATCACCAGATATTCTCTAAAGAGCTTCTCGTCCATGTGTGCTTCAAAAAGAACCCTACAGCCCTGGAATCATCCATGGAACAGATCCGCAAGTAGGGCCCTCTCGAGGGGAGCTTGGGGATCGAGGTCCCACTTTGTCCCTATCTCTCGATCGACGCTTGCACTAGTGGTGACGCCTCTCGGTCTCCTTAAATGAGTAGGGCAACTAGTCCCGGCCTCATCCATAGGAGCCGTCTTATTCCCCATGAGGGAAAGAAGTGTGGAAAGTGAAAATAGGGTCGTCATAAGCTCAAAAAGAGCCATTGGAGAGGAATAAAATGGGAAAATAGGATGGGTTGTTGGATCCCAAGATTTTTGAGGCATAAAGTGGTGTTGGTGTGCTCAAAATGAGAGGAAATGAAGGAAGTAGGAGAGGGGTTTTGGTAATAAACGGTGGAGGGCGTAAATTTTGTAGGAAAATGAGAAAATAGGAGAAAGGAGGGGGGATTTGAGAGAGGAAAAGGGTTTTTGGATAGAAAGGAAAGCTTGAAGGGTAGAAAATGAAAGAGGGGAGAAATTGGAATAAATAGGAGGGGTCCCACGTGATTTTGTGGGCCCCACAGCATCCCACCTGCATTGGCCTGCCCGGCCCAGTGCGCCCGACCGGCGAGATCTTGCCGATCTGGCGATACCATCGCCAGTCCCTAGACTGTCCGGTGATAGCTTGTCCCCTGGGCGATGTCATCCCCCTGGGGTGCCAGAAACATGTGGGGTCCAATCTGGGTCCCCCCCGATTTGTACGATTTTGGCCCCAGAGTCCGTTCGAGTCATTTCGGGTCCTATCTAATGTACATTCACATTTTTCAGGTCATTTGAGGTTGGTTTGGGTTAAATCTTCATCTAAACTTGTCAATTTCTAGTCTAGAAGTGATCCAAGATCGCCTCAACTGATCACGAGTGTGTACGGGCCCGATCTCGGCGGTCGATCTCGGTTAATTTTGCTGATTGGCGAAACTGGGGATTCTATGCCTGTTCGTATGTTTCAACGCTCCCTCCTAAGTCAAAGTACGTCAGTGTGTGTCGTGTGACCATAACACAGGCCCAGTTTAATCCAAATCATGCTCTGATACCAACTTGTAACGCCATGAAAATCGGGTGTCGAGCAGGAGCCCAACTCCCGAGTTCCAAAACATCACTTATGCAACATAGATAATGATGATTAAATGTTGTCTGTATTAGTGCCTTAAACATGAGTGAAATTATACCAAACAACATATCATACTCCAGAGACAATTAATTACGCAAGCGGAAGACTGTGATAAGTATATAAAGTATATAAGCGACTGTAAGTCTCCTGAGTATGATCATGTAACCAGGTCAAATAGTTACATGTAAAATTTCAGAATATACAAAATGTGTAATGTCATCTAGTCAGCAACCCAATAATCCCTGTCGATCAGAGCGGTCTACATAAACCCACCTGACAACTGCATGTAGGAGAACTCCCCGTCATCTTAATAGTCTGGATTTGCTTCATAAGCATTGTCATCACCTGCAGCTAAGATAGAGTCCGGTTGGTGTGTACAACACCATCCTAGAACGTGGAAGTGAGTCATCAACTCGGTGGAACTATGAAGCAAAGGTTAACATATTATCAATTCAGTCAAGCAGTAATGATAAAGCAGTACAACACTCATGTCCTAAGTACTCTTGTTAATGCAAGAATGGTATGTTGTAATGATACATGCCCTCGCCTGCACTCCCTCTTGCGACAACATCTTACGATTGCGGCATGCACTACTCCCAGTAAATGTGCACTTCCTTGTCAAAGCACCGTGCAATGCGATGCATGATCGTGTTATCCAAGTTATTAGTTAGCTCTTTTTCATACAACAAGATTGGGAAGCTAAGGCACCTCCTTTTATATTTTATACCCAACATTGATCCATCTAGGGTCGTCACTCCTAGTCATTCACATACGATAGATGATTCCAAGTCACCACAGAGAGGCTCGTCACCTCAGTACAGGTCTGGTTTATACTCTAGTTTACTATGGAGAGGCTCGTCACCTCAGCGCAGTTTAGAGTATGCTCGAGGTCACTACGAGAGGCTCGTCTGATCGTAGGCCGACGGCATGAATATAGTGTCTCATACCACCGTATTCGACTCACGAGTCTATGTTGCTCATTGGACACTACAGGGAGGCTCATCACCCTAACGTAGGCCGACATTTTGACCACGGTGTCCTATACCACCATGTTTGGCTCATGAGTCTTAGCGAATCAAGGTACCAAGGTTAATTGAGTTTTCACTGGTGAATTTGGTATCTTAGATTCAAGCAGTAACGTCCATACATGGTGAACATACATTAGGCCAATCGGGTTGCTTAACAAGCTCGACTGGTACGAGCATACGTCGAGCCGATCAACATGAAGTGCGCAAACACTCCATGTGGCCTAACCTCTGCCGACAAGCAACGTGCGACTTGAATTCATCAGGCGTGTCTGTCATGGCTAAACAGCTCGACCACCGACCATAGACCATTACCGATTGCCTGGACTACACTGTAGCCTCAAACACATTCCAAACAATAGCATTCATATTAAGCCAAACAGCATGTGGCAACTAAACTCAAATACAAATCTCATATGAGCATTTCAACAATCACATAAGGTACATGTTAGCATATATAAGCATTTCAGCCATAAAGCATGTAGTAGCGATGTGGTTACATAAAGGAAACTATAGCCATAGTTAAGGGAATTGAGAATCCTATCTCAACACCCTTATTACATACATTTAAACAAACATTTCCTCATTCAGGCATTTTATCAAACACTTAGCCTACACATGTTACACACATGTAATAGACTAGTTACAACATATATCCCGGCAAGCCCCTTTTACAAAAGAGTTGTCACATACACAACAAGCATATATCTATAGCTAATAATCCTGGCAAGCATAAATTCAAATTCCATATTCATTCAGACATATCAACAAACATGTAGAATACACTATATTCAACATAGTTCATATATATGTGTAAAGTGTGGGAAACATCGTATCTAAGCATGTGATAGCATTCAAGTCAGTCATAAATCATTAGCTGACATTAAAAGCCTTAAAAATCGTAACCTAAACATTTATAGTCTGCACCTTTCGCAGGTAAACTTGTAACGAACTCAGTTCATTGTCTAATTTGTCATCTACGGCACAACGGCAACCTAAAGTATGAAATAGGTTAGCTAATTCATCATTCACTCTATTTGAAACCCTCAAATAGATTAGGGTTAGGTTTTCTTACCTAAAAATGGTGTCAAAATTGCCAGTATAGCGATACAGATGTGGTGGTTAAGCACGTGGAGCGAGGGGATTGAGTCCTAGAAACAAACTCCAGCTTTCTCTCTTTCTCTCTCTTTCCTTATCTTTTCTCTCTCTTAGGGTTAGGAATTCATATGGAATGAGAGAGGGGTGGGTTTAGGCCGTTATATAGGCCCAGAACTGATGGAAATGGCCCCAGGGCCATGATATACTTAGGTTATAGCCAAAAGTGGACTGTTCCGATCCAACGAAGCTATTTTGGAGGCCCTTTTCCACATGCAGTTGGACTTAAGCTTCCTGACATTAGATCTAGGTCAGGCTAAGACTTCGGTTCGATCGGGTTTACAGATCGACCGCGGAGGACTAGTTTCAGTTCAACGGTCACCAGTACTCGATCAGGGCCACAAGTGCACTGACATGTGTTAAAAAAAAATTTCTGATCCGAGGTTGTAATTGGGTCAGATTCTGATGGTCTGAATCCTTAGATTTGGCCTGCAAGTGAAACGACTCAATTCACTTAAGTCCCAGTTCATTTCCTAAAGATATTCGTATTTCTCACACACTTCGCTCCGAGCTCAAGTTGTGCGTTTCTAAATACAATTATGACTTGATTTTTGAGATGGTTGCCAAGTCTAGCAAAGCGGTCATAACCAAATGGTTTCGTAGTAATCGGACTTTTGACACGCGGTCCAGGTCCGATACGGAGTTTCAAGGTGCTCCCAAGAGCAACCGGGTTTAGAGATTGATTCTAGATTTCAAAGTAAAGTAGCGTTAATGATTCTGCACATTTTGGGTCTTACAGATCATATTTAAAGTGATTAGTGCTAATTTCACAGGTACTCTAGTTTAGCATTAGATAATTCTCGTCTAATTTCTAAAAGATTTGGTCCTAAGTGATTTCTGCCTGAGGTGATACTCGGGTCTTTGTACAGATTTTTTCGAGACGTTACAGCCCTGCTGATTTTCTAGTTTCACTCGCTCAATTTTATGTTTGCCCCGCTAATTTTCTAGTTTCCCCTGCTGATTTCCTAGTTTGCCCCGCTCAATTTCATATACAGCTGAAAGTTGGGCGGGTTTAACCCGATTGACCCGTGACCAACCCGACATTGGGTTGGGCTCAGGCAGGATATATCGAGTCCGATCTCAAGCTTGGGCTATACAAACACCAACCCGATAAAACTTAGGTTGGGCTTGGGTTGAGGTCTCAGGTTGCACGACCCAACCCGAATCCGATCAATATATTAGTTACTTATAAATTATAATTGAGTGTGGATTGTTTGTGTAGAAGGTACACTAGTGATGTCGGTTCTCATTTGTCCACGTCATTTCTAAGGACTCAAGCTAACAAGATATGCCAGATTTCTCTCTCCCAAATATATTACGTGCTATGCTACATGACTTTTTAAAGGAGTAGTCTTATATTTTAGCTTGGTTTTTTAAAGAAAAAAATGCAGTTCTACATGATGAATAATCACGTATATAATTAATAAAATCATAGATACAAAAAATAAGTCCTATATTGAAATATAATAAACTAATGAAATACCGAAAATATTAGCACGTATTCACCCGACCAACCCAATTAACCTGTCGAGCCCTCTTGGGTTGGGCTTGGGTTGAGAATTCCCAACCCAAGATTGGGTTGGGTTGGGTCAAGGTTTAGGTATAGGAACCTTGGGTTGGGTTAGGGTTGAGCACCAACCCGAACCAACCCACCCGACTTTCAGCCCTAATTCCATGTTTGCCTTGCTCAATTTCATGTTTTCCCCGCTGAATTTCTAGTTTTCCCCGCTCAATTTCATGTTTGTCATGCTCAATTTCATGTTTGCCCCGCTGAATTTCCAGTTTGACCGCGAAGTGATTGAAAATGACCACAAACTGAATGAAATGGATTTTCGACCATCGACTCGATGGAATCTTGGAAAATAAATAGGTTGGTTGGTTAAATTATCTTCTCCTACCCCAAAATCATATGTGGTAAGTTAGGTAAATCATTCTAGTTTAGGAAACATGCTTGTTAAATAAATAGACAAAGAAATGAATTAAAAGATAGAAAAATATTTTTATATACTTATGTATACATATTTACATAATTATGTATTAGAGAAAAAGGTAAGAGGGTAAAAGTTATCCATGTAAAAAATAAAAATAAAAAAATAAAATTAAAAGAGAGAAAAAAAGTGCATAGCATTACAATTATGCCTACGGTTATAATCCGTAGCCATAGGTCTAGCTCTGACCCTAACTAACTAGTGCCTTTTTTTTTTCTTTCTTTCCTGCTTTTAATCCCCACCGATTTTTGTGGGTCCCATTATGAGGTATGTGTTATATCCAAACCATCCATCTATTTGGCGAACTAGAATTAAGGCTTGAAGTGAAAAATAAGACAGATCTAGCTATCAAGTGAACCACACTGTAAAAGGCAGTGGGGAATTAAACGTCTATCATTGAAACCCTTTTAGGGGTTACAGAAGTTTTGGATCATTACAAAATTTGTTTTTCCTCTTCATACGAGTCTTTGTGACCCTGTGAATGAACTTAGACGGGGAGGATTTCTCACAAACATCACAGTGGCCCTACTTGAGTTCCCATCGCCGGACCGTCCGTCAGCGCTCGTCTCTGCACGCCAGTCAGAGGAAGGCAGGGGTACTTTCGTCCTCAAATTCGGTGGCCGTACGAAGAGATCTAAGTGCGTATGTTAAGTTTGAATTGCTTCGTAAAAACCACTGGATAAAAGGTGGGGTCCACAGTCGTAAATTTCTTTACAAAAATCATACATTCATTGGTAGTCCGTCGGATGAAGTGTACGTAATTGAAAAGTCATGCATATGGCGGTTGGATGATCCAAACCAGCTCGCTGGACAAGAAATGGACATCAAAAGGTAAGTCTTGAGTAAACGGTCCACCGGCATGAAATCCTCACCGATTAATGAATTTTTAGCACATGTGGACCACCAAATATGGGGCTCACCAAAAGATCAGCCTTGATCATATCAACATGGAGAGCAGGTATATTTTTGACACATTTTTGACACCAAAATCCAGATAGACTATACCATCAAGAAGGGTTGTATGATATGACATACGACAAGCTATACATATACACTCATCCATTGTACACACGCCATATGTATAGTGGTGAAACTTTGTGAGCCCCACCATCATATATTTATTTTATCTACGCCGTCCACTCATTTTTTTCAGGTAATTTTAGTGCATCAAGCTAAAAATAACTCCAATCCAAAGCTCATGAGAACCACACCATGGAAGCAGTGGGACTGTAACACCCACCGTTGAAACTTTCCTAAGGCCCCACGTGATGTTTATTTACCATCCAAGTTGTTCATAAGGACATATAGATATGGATAAAGACAAAATACAAATATCAGCTTATTGAAACTTCCGTGGCACCTTAAAAGTTTTTAACTGTAGATGTTCAATCTCCTATTTCTTACTCTGGCGTGGTCCACTTGAGCTTTGGATCAACCTCATTTTGCGGGGCTTATAACCTAAAATGATGTGAAAAAATAAATGGACAACTTAGATAAAACACATACATAATGGTGGGCCCCGTAGTGTGTTGCCACGTATACACCCTACCGGCGTCAGTGTGGTGTTCTACTCTGCACCATCCGCTTCCAACTCCGAGTTAGGGTTGAGTGGGATGGGACGCGGATTGCATCCTACCTAGAGGTGGGCAACTTAGGCACGATCCGGTGGATCAGACCCGACTTAGTACCGTTCCGAACAGAACCGACGGTCTGATCAGACCTGATCGATTCTGATGGTCTAGATCCGAAAGTATTTCGAATCGGGTTTGGATAGCACTATATCTGAACAGATCCGGTCCGAATACCGGAACCGCGTGGGTCCGAACCGACCCGAACAGACCCAACCCAGTTTTAATGTCGGGTATATAATAAATATCAGCTTGATCAAAAACTTTTAGGGCCTCCAAAACGTTTTTAATGGTCAACATTTACTCAACACTGTTTTCCTACAATGTGGTCCACTTGAGATTTCTATGTACCTCATTTTTATTCCCATAACATAAAATGATCTATAAAAATAGATGGAGGGCATGGATGAAACACATACATCATGGTGGGGCCCACAGAGCACTGACCACGGGTCCATTAAAATCAAGTCGGGTCAGGTCTTCCTAACAAGAGAGCGCACTTATTTACCTCCGTGTTTCCGGTTGGATTTTCAAGGTGATTTGACCGCCACCTTTCATTTACAACACTCCTCACATCACCTGGAGAAAAAAGTTAAATTGTGGGGCCCACCTTGATGTTTGTATATTATCCACACCGTCTATCCCTTTAACCAACTCATTTTAGGGCATAAGCCAAAAAAAGAGGTAGATCCAAAGATCAAGTGGACCACACTACTGGAAATAATGAGAATTAAACTCTTACCATTGAAAGCTTCTTGAAGACCCCAAAAGTTTTGGATGAAACTGATATTTTTGTTTTCACTTTATCCATGACTGTGTGACCTTATTAACGAGTTGGATGACAAATAAACATCACTATGGGCCCCAGGGAGAAAACAACTTTCAACCATTGACGTTTTAATGATCATTGTTTCCTAAGGTGTGGTTCACTTGAACTTTTGATTTTCCTCATTTTTGGGTTCATGCCTTAAAATGTATTTTTTTAAAAGATGTATGGTGTGGATAACTCATATATATCATGGTGGGACCCACATATTTAAATCAGTAATAACAACGTTTGTATGGACCGATTTTCTAAACTTAATTACTAGTGACTTTGAAATAGGTGTAGTAAGTAATAATCAGGTAATTCCGTGTATTTACCAGGGAAACTAAAAAAATCTAACAGCCCAACTTCCGGCCGCATTAATGGTCAACGTTCACTCCACATTGTTTCCTCGAGCTCCGCGCGTTCCTCGAGCTCCGAGTTGTACGAACGGTTCAAAGGAGATCAAAGTTATATGGCCCCCACAGTGATGTATTTATTATATTTACACCGTTCATATACTTTTAGAAATCTTTATAGGACATTATCTAAAAAATGAATAATATCAAAAGATCATCTCGACCACATCACAAATAGCAGCAGAGAATGATTTTCGCCATTAAACAATTCGTGTGGTCTACTTGATTATTAGATCTGTCTTATTTTTCATCTTAAGCCTTAATATGAGGTCACTAAATGGATGAACAGTTTGGATATAACACATACCCCATGATTAAACCCACACAACTCGCTAATATATATAGAAAATCAAAATTGTGCATGTGCTTGCGTGAAAAGCAAGTCCTGTTACTGTGCACGTAAAGTAATGTCCAGTGAAAACCTGAATATGTAGGTGAAAAGCTCTTTCAGAGCCATGTGGGGCCCACCTTAATGTATATGTTTTATTTAAGCCGTTCATCCATTTTGACATATCAATTTAGGCCTTAAGCAAAAAAATTAGCATATATTAAAGGTTGAAGTGGACCACATTATATGAAAAATTAAATTAAATTCACACAGATTTAAATCGTACTCAACTCGATCCGACTCGGTTTCTTTGACCGAGTCGGACTCGGTTCGGGTCAGGCGAATCATGTATCGGATCTGTTCGGATTAAGTGACCTGGATTTGATTCCGAATCTGATCGAGTTTGGGTCAAACTATTTCCATTTCGGATCTGATCAGGTTGAACCCAATCCGCTCCGATCCGGACCGTTGCCCACCTCTAGTCCTACCCCTTCCCGGACAGTAATCCATCTGGGCAGGGGTCTGTGGTGCACAACGTGATTAATTGTTTTATCCACACTGTTCAACGATTTGCTCGTATCATTTTAATATATGAACCAAAAAATGAGGCAAGTTGAAGGCTTAAGTGGATTATGAAGTGTAGATAAAACGTCCACTATTAAAAACTTCTTAGGAGCTTGAGAAATTTCGGACTATGCTGATATTTGTGTTTTCACTTCATCCACGTCTACATGACATTATTAACCGGTTGGATGGTAAAAAAAACATCACGTTGGCCCTTAGAAAAGGTTTCAATGGTGGGTGTCATTATCAATTCAGCTTCCTTTGGTGTGGTCCATGAAGCTGTGGATCTGCCTGATTTTTAGGATAATACCTTAAACTGATCTGCGAAAAGCGGTGAACAGAGTGGATAAAATACTTACATCACGGTGGGCCCCACAGAGACCTGCCCGGACGGATTACCCGTCCGGGCGGGGCTAGGGCGCAATCCGCGTCCAGTTGGATGGCGGTGGGCCCGTTCTATTATTGTGAATCCAAAGCCTAATTGCCCGTTTGATATGGTAGAAAGCTTCGCGGCATTGTAGCTAGAGTAGGGTACGTATACCAAATCTAGACCATTCAAAACGTAATCCTCACTCACAGAATGCTATTCGTTACAAATACCTGGTACGCACATTGATCATTAACTATTCGTCATATTTTCTTTACAAGTATGGCCCAACTGATGTATCTATTCTATTTATTAGACCATGTTCCTGATGAACGACGACCAGGATTTTGAATAATTGACACGATGGGACGAGTGTTAAGAAAGATCCTGTACATCTCAAGCGAGCGACTACGCTTAAGCAGAAAAAAACTCGCAATTGCGGGAGCGGATCAGGTGCGGCCCCGGCCTAACCCAATACCGTACGGCCCTTTCTTGGGGGGCCTACCTTGATGTATGTATTATACATCCACGCTGTCCATCAGATCCAAAACTATTATGGTCCATTATTGCGCAATCACAACTTTTTCCTATGGTATGGTCCATCTGAGATTGGATCCGCTTTATTTCTGGGGTCATGACCTAAAATAATTATTTAAAAAAAAAAAATAAAATCAATGGACAGCCTGGATATAGAATGCATATATCAAGGTGGGCCCCACGATAATGGCCGCATCGTCTTGTGTAATGCCCGGGCCGCACCCAATCCACCCCATCAATCGCTCTCTCTCTCTCTCTCTCTCTCTCTCTCTCCTCGTGCGTCGCACGTGCTATTCCCCTTATGGATATATATGTGGGGTCCATGTCCTTAGATACAAAAATCATACATCTGGCGTGTTCCGTCGAGGTTGGAATTGTTCACTGGTAGTCCATCGGATGAAGTGTACGTAATTGAAAAGTCAGACACATGGCAGTTGGATGATCATAACGGAAGCGGATTGGCTGATGTACCACACACCAGCTATATAGCTGTGTAAGTACGTGTCGTGCGTAGCCAGGCGCTGACGCTCCTCAAACTCCTGAGTTGTACGGACGGTTCAAAGTAGATCAAAGCTACGTGGCCGTCAAAATGATGTATTTATTATATCCGCACCATTCATCTATTTTTTAGAGATCATTTTTGAACATGAGCCAAAAAATGAATCATATAAAAATCTCAACTCACTACAAATATCATCGGGATAATGATTTTCACCGTTAAAACATTCATGGGGCCCACAATAACCTTTATTTTCTATTCAATCTATTCATAAGGTCAGAAAGACTGAGATGAATAAGAAAAGCGAATATCAAATTGATCCAGAACTTTTGTGACCGCCTAAAAGGATTTCAATGGTAAACATGCAATCCAAACCATCCAAACATTGGGCCAATCTTCACAATGTACAACACAAAATTAGATTGATTATACGATCCATAGATCTTATCACCGTAGACTTGTGTGTTGAATTTGGACCACATTCTTTCCTTCATTTTTGGACCACATTCTTTCCTTCATTTTGATTAGGGCTGAACATGAACTGAGTTAGCATGCATGACTCAACTCAAAAATGATCGATTCAACTTAATTTAGCAAGCTAAGTTGAGCTGATTTTTTGAGTTGGAAAAAATTTCAAACTGAGTTTGGGTTTGCTTGAGCTCGCGGCTCAAATCGAACCCATCTCGAAATGAACTCGGATCAATCCAGTTCAATGACTTGGTTACTTTGATATTGATGATGCTCTCCAAGTGTTTGATGAAATGACCTAACAAAGTGTGGCCGGTGGCAAGAAAGATATGTATATGAAACAAATGTTGTTTTTCCCCCTCTTAATTTTTATGTTTTTTAAAAGGCATATGATTAAATACTTGTAAAACTATTATTGTTGTTTTACATACACTAAAATTTTAAAGGTACAATTCATGTATTTGTGAAAATGCTGCATAAGTGAACTCCGCTCGATCTTTGCTCGAACTCGGCTTGAAATGGTTAAACTGCTGACTGACTCGAGCCAAGCCGAGTTTGAGCTAGGGTAAGCAAGTGGCCGAGCTGAGTTGAGTTGTGCCCAACTTGACTCGGTTTCGACTTGTATACACCTCTAATTTTAAAACTCAGGTGACTATTGGGCCCATGATTTGGACGTTTCGGATTGAGGTATATTGCACGCCACGGATAAATGGCTACGTGCATGCGTATGGTTGACATTCGGCCACGGTATCCATGTTTATTGTTTCGTACTAAATGGCCCCTCGGTTCTGTTTGGTTGAGAAAATGGGAACCACACATTTGACGGAAAATGATGAGCTGGAAAGAGAGATCGTAACCGGAGTTTGGTACTATGCGTATTAAGGGAAAGTTCAGCGTAAAAGAGAAACATGCGGTCAGCATCAGTCCTGTGAAACTTATATAAATGGATTACAGATGCTTTCACGTGAAGATATGTGGGTGATTCGCGCGAGGAAAGATTAAGAAGAGATTCGCTGGGTTAGCGTCGTCTTTGTACTTTCGCGTTCGATGCGGACTCATCTTGAGATGTCCTTTGTGAGTTCGGAACCTCTGCTTGCTGTATATAATTGGGCTACATCATTGCATTTATCAGTGATGACACGGTCCAGTCACATTGGAACAAGCAAGAAATCCCTGTTTGTGTCAAGGAAGGATTGGAAATCATTTTCCATTAAGAACCCTTGTTCGGCTATATAAATGTAAATAATGGAGGGATGATAAACGTGACAAGGCTTATTACCCTCTTCTAGAAATTACGACCTACTATAAATAGTAAACTTATTACTTATAGATGGTCGTGTTGTGATTCCTACTTGTATACATGGTTTTTGGCCAAAAATAATAAGTGTACTATTTAGCCAAACCATGATGTTCCTTAACTATTTTAAGTACTTTCCACGTTGGGTGCAATTTTAAAAAATTATATTCAAACTAAAACTTATTATAAATAGTAAAAATGAAATTAAAATACCGTTGATCTAATGGTATTTTACAAATTCGGCATGGGCAACCCAGTGTAGCGGGATTAGGTGACTAAAATAGCTCGTCCTACCCCCAAATCATATATGACACGTCGGATAATTCATTCTGATTTGCGAGATATGTCCGTTTTAAGGTCTGAATGGTCCGGATCACTTCCGCTTCCGATGGAGACTTTTCTGATCCAGCTTGGCTGTGAAATTGTCCGTGATCTGCTCTACCTTAGTAAATAGGCAAAATTATTTTTTTTTTCATCTATTAATATCACTTACATTTGAATGCGATAATGATTTTTGTTACATTTTTCTTACACCTGAGTTCTGGTTTAAACAAGCACTTGAAAATAATAATAATAACTCAATTTACATTTGATAAAAAAATAAAATCAAATGAATCATAAGCATTAGATCTTAACTGTTGTTGATATTACAAATGTCTGACATTATCACGTGTGCTGGAATTGCCGTTTGAAATGGATGAATATACCGGAGGCCGTGCGATCTGATTGGCCATGTGTGCAAATTGTTTAGTCGAGTCTCATCCCACACCAGCCTTGTCTTGAACAGCCTCGTGTGAAACCAAATCCAACCGTCGGGTCATCAAGGATACCTGGGGTGATTTGGTCAGTAGGCAATTCACTTCGGTCTTAAACCCATCGGGATAGCGGTTGTAGTACACTCCACCCATGGAATATGGTAAGAGGCAACTTAGGTGGAACCACCCTCGAAACAAACGGGTCAGATTGTGAGTTGCCTAGTGTGACTGCTCCAGCGCATGAAAAATCTAGTGATGTGAGCATCCTATATATGTTTGTTACGTGTACATTGAATCTACCCCACACATGGTAGCATCCTATGTTTGCTATGAGTACCCAAAAGCTGAAAAAAATAGGCTGATCCATAAGTTAGGTGAGTCAACATCATAGATAAAAACAAAATATTATGTGTGGAGCCTGTCATGGTGTATGTATGATAATTGATCCTTCCATAAAATGTGTGTCTTACTACCGTGAATGGACACCCATGGAAGACCGAACCACTTGAATTTAGAAGGTTTGGCTTGTTTTACACTATTTTCCACCATGTAGCCATATCAGGCGTGATGGTGGAATGCACTTGATGTGCATTTTGAATGCCGCACAAGCGTCAGTTTACGCGTAAATGCACACCATAAGGTTATACCATACACTCAACTCCTTTATAATATACAGTTCACCTCTTAGTTTCGGCCTATGGGAGTTGGTTAATTGATAATGTAAACACCTCACCCACAATGAGAGAGATTATTATATAGGAATCAAGTTGAACTTCAAAATCAGACCACCTATCAACTTAGATAAACATCGCGAAGCCAAATACGTTGGACATGAAGTGGAAGCACCCCTAGGACCTCTTGAACCTATCCAATTGCTTAAAATTGAGAATGGGCACCAATGAAATTTGGATTCCTTCCAACCACATTAACCCACATAGAGCTGCTAGTTGATCGAACTCAAGGGTTGAAAATCCCAAGTATAGGGATGCAATGTAGTAATAACTCAGTAAGACCAAGGTCGATGCACAGGGAATTTAATTTGTGAAATATATTAAGAACTAATTCTATGAAAGCGGTTGGTCTTAATTTTTAATCCAGCGGAATAGAAAAGTTGTAAAAGCTATTATAAAAAAGACTAGGGATACAAGAATTCCAAATAATAGAATTTGAATTTAATTCGTCTATTCTAGTTGATAACTAAAGTAGAACTAGATTCTAATATTTTCTAATTGAAAGAAAATACAGTAATATCAGTAAAAAAAAAAGAAAAAAAACATCTAACAAGTATTAAAATCATGATAAACTTAATCTCTCATAAAAATCTAAGTAATCACATCGTAAGAAATCGAAAATATTTAATATACCCAGGGGCAACAATAGATCAAACAACTTTATAGATTGATTCTTTCTCTATTTTAGGAATTCAATCACATCCAATCACAATTCAACATAAAAATCTTAACTTTCATTGAATAAACGAATTAACTATAAAAATTCATTAAAACGTTCATCCCTTAGCCTTAGCTAAGAGATTAACCAATCATTACTAATATTTTGAACAAAACATTAAAAAAAAAAAAACTAGAACTAAAGGATTGAGAAATAAGGATGATTTCAAAGAATCTTCGCAACTCCTAAGTCTCTCTTCTAAGCCCTAATTCGTACTTTAGAACACCTATTTAAATAGAAAAAGTTCACACCGACTCGAAACTAACTTCAATTTTTACACTTTTTTTTAATGCTTTGATCACACAAACAATAGTCTTCAGTTGTAGCCGAACATACCTTTAGTCACATCGAACCCACTTTTGGTTGTAACCGAATTTCTCCAAATACGTTTGAAGTCTCTTTCCTTCATAGGTCACACCGAACACTCCTTCAGTGGCATCGAACATAGCTTCAGTTGGACCTAAGCGTCGAGCCGAATTAACTATGAAAATCACAGTTTCTTATGGGACTATCATGTGCACATTCAATCAGACCGAACCAGCCTCAGGTAGGTTCGAATAGTTTGTTATTTCTGTTATTGAATTGTGTGATTTTTCAGTCATTTATTCATCTTTTATACTCAGTTTTCTTGAATCTTTGGCATGTGAATTCTCCATTAATGACTTCCAAATCCTCAAGTCTTCTCTTAATTAATCTTTTGAGCTTTAATAATCATTTTCAAGTATGACTTTGTCTTTGTTCCAAGATTACCTTGCATGTACAAAATATATGTTAGTCAATCAATTAAGTACTTTGAATGCATGTAAACTAATGTAATTAAGAGGATAAATGTGTAATATTTAGATGTTATCACCAGCTAGCACTTGGACTAATGACATGGCAAAATACCTCAAAACATATGCCAGAAAGCACAATGGGAATCCAATTCCCACCATTGCCCAAAAATTTCACTTATTAGCTAGACAACTCTTATCACCCAAAATGCCTAAAAAAAATGTGAAACAAGCCATGTAGGCCATTAACACGAATTCATTTCCCACTGGTCCAATCTATATAATTTGGTTCATTTCTTTTATATGGAAAAAATTTTAAGTGTTCAGGAAGAGCTATAGAGAGGAGAAAGACGGTTTTAGGAGGTTCTTTTGGGATTTTCTAAGCAGTCTCCAAAAGAGCAAAGAGAAAATTCTAAAAGAAAGAAGATTGTGAAAGTCCACAGGTAGGGTTGGTAACAAGGATAGCCAATTATCTCTTTGCTACAAGAGTATATGTCTCCCATTTTCTATCTCACATCTCTTCCAAGCTTACATTTTCAATCTACACATTTTATTACTTGATTTTACCATTGCTTTTCTTTCTTTTCTTTCTCCAATTGGTTAGAATGACATTGAGTACTTATAGTCTCCACAGTTTGACCCTGGATGTAGATTTTATAGAATTTAGGGCTCGTTTGACATCTGTACTATAATCCAATAAGAGCTTTTCAAATAAGAGCTACTCTAATAAGCTTATTTTATTCTAGCTCTTGTTTTAAATAATCTCGTTTGCTAAAATCACTTATTCAAAAAAGAAAAGAAAGAAAAGAAAAGAAAACTCTTATTTAAAAGAAGCATGTTTGGTATCACCTTCAAATAAGAGCTTTTTGTATAGGGGCAGTTGATGTCATTTTTAAATATTATAATAACTCCATTGTTAGAGAAATTAGATGGTTGTTTTGGTAGATCTTATCATAGATGGACCGTGCCCCAAATGATAAAAGAATGGATGGCTATAATCATGATGTTTTAAGACATTTGGGCCATCAATTATGTCGTACATTGGATGTAGATCATCCATCATATGGAGCCCACCTTTGATGTGGATCGTCCATTATGTGAGCCAAACTTTCAAAGTGGGTCACCCATCATGCGAGGCCTGTCTTAGATGTGGATCATTTATCATTAAGGGCTAACCTTTGATGTAGACCATCCATTATGTGGGGCCCACCTTGGTGTAGGTCATCCATCAAGTGGGGCCCCTCAATGTCTACTACCCATCACGTGGAGTCCACATTTGATGTGTCCATAGTGTGAGTCCTACCTTCAAAGTGGATTCTCCATCATGAGGGGCCCACTTTTGATATCCACCATCCATCATGTGTGGAACGCTTTTCATGTGGATCATCCATCATGTGGGCCACTTTGGAGATGGGTCGTGCATCATGCAAGACCTTAGATGTGGACCATCCATTAGGTGGGACCCACTTGATGTGGATTGTCCATCATGAGGGGCCACACTTTGATGTGGGCCATTCTTCATGTGAAGCCCACTATGTCCATTATGTGGGCTCACCTTGATGTGGACCATTCATTGTGTGGGCCCCACCTTCCTCATCATGTGGGCTAGCCTTTCATATTAATTATCCATCATGTGGGTCCCACCTTTAATGTGGGCCATCTATCATATGGGGCCCACTTTTAATGTGAATTGTGCATTATGTGGGCACACCTTAATGTGGACCATTCAACATGTGAGGCCCCACCTTTAATGTTGTCACGCCCCAACCCAGAAATCGGATTCCTGTGAATCTCGATCGCCGAACCCGGTGCTGACAGCCTCTATAGTATCCCATTCCCAGCTCCCAGCGCCTATTCGCCAGGTTCCAATCATGGGATGCTACGAGGATTTTCCAATATACATTTGTCTCATAAGAAGCATAACCACAAGTATACCCAAATCATAAAGGCAACATCATCATCACATATCCACTAATATAATCATTTGAATACAATGCTGAAAGGGAAATACATATATCGAAATCAAAGCTCCAGAAGACAGCTGCACGCTCCAAGCTCAACGCTGTTGCAACCTAATGCCACCTACACGCATCTATCGTGCATAAGCTTATAGAAAGCTTAGAGGGTGGTGAAAGTGTGTAAGGTAAGTGCCAAGTAAGCAATATCAGAGTAATCACAATAAGCAGAAATACTGACAAGATCATGAATCACATGATATCAGAGTAAGCAGAAATATACTGGTAAGTCCATGAATACTATCAGTCGTACCAAGCTATGCAATGCGAAACATAATAAGGCAATAACAGATGCCGAGGATGCAATGCAATATGCAAATCCTGATGAGTCCACGAATACCGTCAGTTGTATCTAGGCCGTATAAATGCATAAACATAGTAACCCAGAATGCCATATGCTGCGGATGTAATGCGAGATGTGGTGCGAATGGAATGACCATGCTGGAGTGTGAAGTCGGGATGATAGTATGTAGTATCGCAGGCTATGAGGTCCATCATAAGGGACTTCTATCCAAACCAGTCCCATACCTAAATTTGGATAGTTAGACTCAATGTGGTAAACTCGTGATCTCAGGTTAGTTGTGCGCCCCAACCGAAATCATAGCCATTGCGAAGGTACACGTAACAAATAGCTGCGCACCAGCAGCCCAAGTGGATAGTGAATGAATGAATGAATGAGTATGCAACTCTTACTCAATAAGTCCATATTTCAGTACGGTTCCTCTTTGGGATCATCACAGAGGCTCAACACCACCTGCCGCCCCATCAAGCGCACAACTGGGTAAGTGGAAGAGACCTCACTATCCGCTGGCCAGTAGTCTGTCAATACCTACCCGGCTCACCGATAGCGGACCCATTCATTGAGTTGGTCAAACTCAGCCTAGCTATGCCTACTCCCTCGGGTGGGTAACGCTACACCCCCTCCCAACCGACCACGACACAGTGGGAGACGCGGCCTCTTAGTATCCGGCACTCGGGCGCTCATGTATATCCACTCAGTCTCGACGTTGGGGCGTCTTCTGGTACCAAGAGGGTTTTAGAAATTTTCACCCAGGGCCATCTATGACAGTCCGATGCTCGAACCAAACATTTTCGGTGTTCCATCTGTCCATCCATGATATGCCTGTGGAGGCTACGACCCTGATATCGCAAGGGCGTACAGTAATCACAGCACACAATGCAAGATGTATGAGTCATACAATCCAGTCATGCATCAATCTTGCGCATACCGTGCGCTCATGTGAGATAACCTCCTCCTATCAGAGAGTCTCATAACAACCTGTCCAATGACATATGCAATGGTTAACCACATCTCATAACAAACATGCAGATGATGCGTATGGGCATGTATCATGATGCTATGCGGTCACACACTCATAATCGGTATCAATAATTGGCATCGACAATCAACCTCGATAATGTGGACATTTAACCAATATTGCCCCTAAAGAATGACCCATATAGAGTCTAACATATAGTGGACTCATGGCCTCACACAAGGGCCAAATATACAACACTATGGGCCTCACTTAAGAGCTTAATACACATCAGATGGGCCTCACTGATGGGCCACATATACATCAAGTGGGTTGCATCTCACGGGTCTAATATACATCGCAATGAGCCACTCACACGGGCCTAATATACATTAAATCGGGCCTCATCATATGGGCTGAAAATATATCATAATGGGCCACGTCCCATGGGCCTTGAATACATCATAATGGGCCTTGGCAATCGGAATCGGCCTCGACAATCGGCACCGATAATCAGTATCGATAATCGACATCGACAATCAGCATATAAACAAGGTGGGGTCCATAAATGGACAGCTGATCAACCATAATATAAAGATCGACCCACAACCGTAATTATATCAAATCTGATGGCACAGAGCCATCCGTCTATGACGAATGGGGCCCACTTATTTGGGTTAACCCGCTTAGAGAATGGTACGACTGGGCCTCACAAAGCCTACGGGAAGGTCACAATGAGGACATCTAACTATCATTGCACATTAATGTGGACATCTAACCGACATTGCTCCCAAGGAGTGGCCTACATAAGGGATTCATACACAACATAACGGCCACACATACATCACATCAGGCCTTGCCCCTGGGCTTCGAATACATCACATTGGGCCTCGCCCATGGGCCTCGAATACATCACAAGTGGGCCTCAAATATACTTCACAGGTGGGCCGCATACCTGGGCCTAATACACATCACTATGGGCTACATCGCTAATATACATCACTATGGGCTACAACCCATGGGCTTTAAATACACAATAGGTGGGCCCTACACATGGGCCTCAAATATATATAATAGGTGAGCCTTAATGGACGGGCCACAAATACATCAAGATGTGCCTAATCACATGGGCCTCATATATATATATATATATATCGAATAGGCCACACCAATTGGGCCTTACATACATTGCAATGGGCCATAACCCATGGGCCTTGCATACATCACAATGGGCCTCATATATATTAAGGTGGGCCTCAACAACGACCTCATACACATCAAGGTGGGCCTCAACAATGGGCCATAAATATGGTAAGTGGGCCACATCACATGGGCCATATGTATATCAAATGGGCCACACCCAAATCTAAGTGGTGATAAGGATTTCCACCATAAAAATTCCCAAGGGTTTAGTGGTGGACGTTCAAACCCACTGTTTTCTATAATGTGGTCCACCTGATCCTAGATCTATCTTATTTTGATCTCAAGCCTTACAATTATCTGTCGAATGGTTGGATGGTTTGGATACAGCACATGCATCATGGTGACCCATATAGATGGACGACATAGATAAAGCACACACCTTGTGGTGGGGTCCACATGTGTGGCCTACCAGATGAAATGGATAGATAGTTGGATGCAACATATACATCACAGCGCTGGACGGTGGAATAAAACCCATACATTATGGTACAGCCCACCGTCCAGGTGTGGAATACAATACATGCATCAGTGGGTCCCACGTGGGACCCACCCTAACGTTTATTTGTCATCCAACTGTTGATAAGGTCACACGGACCTGGATGAAAAGGAAAGACAAATTTCATAATGGTCCAGAACTTCTGTGACACCCAAGAGGGTTTCAATGGCAGACATTCAATCCAACGGTTCCCTATCGTATGGGCCACCCGAGCTCCCATATACGGTTGATTTTGGGGGGCCCACTGCTTAAAAAGGGGCCCCATCAAATGCATGGTGTTGATGATGACACATTACGGTGGGGCCCACAGTTGGGACCCGTGGTCCTTGCCCATCTGCCTACGCAGGAGTGCAGCAGGACGCTGCGCGGCGTCCTCTGGTCGCTGCATGGCATCCTCTGGTCGCTGCAGCAGCAGTGCATGCTGCTGTTTTTTTTTTAAAAAAATGTATTTTTGGGGTTTTTCGCATGTGGGGCCCGCATCAGGTGAATCTGACCCTGCCATCGGTTTCCATGGCTTAATACAGACCAAACAAGCCCAATATGTGGTATGTTTTGGCGCGTAGAGAAATTAAAGTGGCCCTTAATGAATTTTAACAGTAAAAATCACCATTTTCTGTGTTATGGCCCGCCAGAACATCGGATTAACTTCATTTTTTGGCTCAACGCCTAAAATAAGCCAGAAAACGGAATGGATAGCGTGGATTACATTCGTATATCAAGGTGGGGCCTACGTGAGCAACCCACCCTAAGTTTCAACTCAAACTAATATTTTTGTTTTCGCCACAGTGCACGGTCAGTTCACACTTCAATGAAGTAGCAGCGTCTAGCGTCCCTGGACTCTACACGGTTTGCATACAACATAATTTCAAGGTAGGTCCCACCTACTAGATGGCTTAAATAAAATACATGCTTCATGGTGAGGTCCATCCGGGTGGGCCACACGGCTACATCATCACACACAATAGAAAAAAATGAAAGAGAGAGAAAGAAAGAGAGAAAGAAAGAGGGGCACGTGTGATGGAGGGGTCCGCCACTATGAGCCCTCCTTTACATTCAATCATATATCAAGTGGGTCCTATTACACGTGGGCCCATCAAATCAAAAATCAATGGTGGAGATCTTTTCTCCACCAAAAAGTAAGGTCTAGATGACCCTATTCATACAAGGAGAATAAACATCATGATGGGGTCCATGGAGAATGGCCCCATCATGGAATGATCATGAGGATCAAGGTGGACACACTTACACCACCCTCTAAGCTTGACTCATGGACTTGTCAGTATTTTCGTTTACTCTGATAACATATGATTCAGGACCTTGCGCCTATTTCGACATTATATAATTATGACATTGCGTTGAATACTTGGCACTTACCTTGTGCACACACTTACACCATCCTCTAAGCTTTCTATAAGCTTATGCATGATAGATGCGTGCAGGTGATGTTAGGTTGCAGAAGTGTTGAGCTTGGAGCGTGCAGCGGTTTTCTGGAGCTTGATTTTCGATTTATGTATTTCCCTTTCAGCATTGTATTCAAATGTTTATATTAGTGGATATGTGATGATGATGTTGCCTTTGTGATTTGGGTATGCTTGTGGTTATGCTTATTATGAGTTAAATGTACAAAAAAAAAATCCTTCTTGTAGGATTCCAGGATCGAAATTTGGCATATGGACGCTAGGAGCTGAGAATGAGGTACTGCAGAGGCTGTCGGCACTGGATTCGGCGATCGAGAATTTTGTGAGCCCGGCTTTCGAGTTTGGGACGTGACAAAAGTTGGTATCAGAGCATAACTTGGGAATACCTGAATATAACATCACATATCTGCTGATGGCTACCCTTCACTTGATGATTGTTGAGAACTTAGAATGATTAGATCCCTGAGTTTGAATAACTTAGAGATTTTCTGATATAGCTCCTTACCGTTGGATTATGAGGCTGCATAGCATTCCAGTTTCGATTGTTTTCGATCTAAGATCCAAGGTTCAGTAAAGTCATCGTAGTACTGGTGAGGCGTGTTAGGAGTGTGATGTTGAGGTTCATGAGCGTTATCCCCATCGCTTGGGTGTTAGATGATGTTGGAATGTTGTGTTATGATTATAACTCTAGCGATAGGGTTTTCCACCCTTGCGAACTTTGTATTGGTTGAGTCATGTTTTAAATTTCGAGGACAAAATTTTTATTAGGTGGGGAGAGTTGTAAGGCCTGTATCCTAGCTCGTACTGTTCTGTTGGCTTTTGCGATCCTCCCGGTCGAATTTTGGCTACTCACGATCTGTAATCGGTAGTTGCGCGCGACCCTAAGTCGTATCCCATTTTCTAGAGTCGGCTTGACCCGAGACCTATACCATTGCGACCACACCGTCGCCGCGGTTCTGACGCTGCGTCTCGCTCGCCGAGGCGATACCCGTGCCAGGATATGTGGGCCCGCGTTTAATTCGAGAAAAACACTGTGCGTTACAATCCTGAGAATCCATCACATCAATCCCATCAATCAAAGTACACATCACACTCCATCACTCACCCATCCCCAAGTACAACCACCCCTCCCCTAAAGTCAACTCTCTCTTACACAAGTATGCATCACACCCATCACAGCCAACACACCAATTTCTCTCTCTTACACCTCTCTCTCTCTCATCTCTCTCATTCTCCAAGCAAGCATCCCACGTCTATGGCTCCATGAGAGGAGCTAGTGTGGCCCACCTTTCTATCTCTCATCTCCACCCTCTGAAACCAATCTCAACCGTCAGAATTCTTTCCTTAGAGCTCTAAGACCTATTGGAGGAAGGAGGAGTTTAAAATTAAAAGTGGGTGCTTCTTTCTCCCTCTCTCTCTCTTTCCTTATTTCTTTGTGATGATGTGGCGGTGTGGCCCACTCGGATAGACCCCCACCATAATGTATGTAATCTATCCACACCATCCATCTTCATGGGACCAGCCTGATGCATGTGTTGGACCTACACTGTCCAGCCCATTAGCGGGCCTGGATGGAAGGAAAAACACACATATCAGGTTGATCCAACCAAGTGGGCCACGTCCATGTGGGACCCACCTTGATGGAATGTATATTCACGCCGCCCGTCCAGTGTCTCTAGACGCTGGATGTGCTCCAGTGAAATGTGAACAGACCGTGGGTGTACTAATAGCAACAGAGAAGAAGAAAAAGAAAAAAAGGATAATAATGATAATAAATTATTTATTTAAGGTTTTTAGGTGGGCCCCTCATGTAGGCCCTACCTTGATGTATGTTTTTAATCCAAGCCGTCCATCCTCTTTCCTACCTCATTTTAGGCGTTGAACTGAAAAACGGAGCCAATCCGAGGTTCTGGCGGGCCATAGCATAACAAATGGTGACTTTCACCATTAAAACTCACCTTGATGTTTCGGTACACCAAAACATGCTGCATATTAGGCTCATTTGGTTGGTCTTGAGCCATGGAGTGCAATGGATGGGCTGGATTCAATTGGTGCAGGCCCCACATATGAAAAACCTCAAATCTTAGTTTTTTTCAAAAATAAAAATAAAAACAAAAACAGTAGCATTGCTGCTGTGCTGGCAGAGAGAGAGGATGCGCAGGCGTCCTACGCTGTGGGCGGACGACTAGGGACCCTCGGTCCCAGTCGTGGGCCCCACCATGATGTGTATTTTTCATCCATGCCGTTTAGTTAGTGGCCCCTTCTTGAAGTGGGCTCCCTCCAAAAATCAGTTTGATCTGGGACCCAGGTGGCCCACATCACAGGAAATAGTGTTGAATTAAATGTCTACCATTGAGACTCTTCGAGCGTCCAGAAGCTTTGGATCAACATGAAATTTGTTTTCCCTCTTCATCTGGGTCTACGTGACCTTATCAACGGGTTGGATGGCGTATAAACATTATGGTGGGCCTCATGTGGTACCCACAGTGATGTACGTGTTTTATTCATACCGTCCAGGCAGACAGTGGAGCCCACATAAATGTATGCGTTTTATTAATGCTGTCCAGTTGCTGCCGGATGGGTAGTGGACCCCACCAATGACATATGTGTTTATTCACACCACCGTCCACACCTGGACGGTGGGACCACCCCACGTGTGGGGCTGATGTGTGTGTGTGTGTATTATATTATATAATATGTACATGATGGTGGGCCTTCATGGGACCCACCATAATGCATGTGTTGCATCCAAGCTATCCATCCATTTTGAAAGCTCATTTCATGGCGTGAGCTAAAGAATGAGTCAGATCCATAGCTCATGTGGACCCCGCCCTTGATGCGTGTTGCTCATTTCATGGCGTGAGCTAAAGAATGAGTCAGATCCATCCATTTTGAAAGCTCATTTCATGGTGTGACCCTACCCGCGTGAGTGAGGGGGCAATATCTAGGTTGAGTTTGACCAGCTTGAGGAATGGGTCCACTATCGATGAGCCGAGCCCAATATTCGTAGGCGGATAGTGAGGTCTCTTCCACTTACCCAGTTATGCGCTTGGATAGGGGCGGCAAGCTGGCGTAGAGTATAATAGACACCGGTGATGATCCCAGAGATGAACAATACCGATATGTGGACTTATTGAGCAGGAGTTGCATACTCATTCATTCATTCATTCACTATCCACTCGGGTTGGTGGTGCGCAACTATTTGTTACGTGTACCTTCGCAATGGCCAGGATTTCGGTTGGGGCGTGCGACTAACCTGAGATCAGGAGTTTACCACATTGAGTCCAACTATCCAAATTTAGGTATTGGACTGGTTTGGATAGAAGTCCCTTATAATGGACCCCATAGCCTATGATACTACGTACTATTATCCTGACTTCACACTCCAGTATGGTCATTCCATTCGCACCGCATATTGCATTGCATTCACGACATATGGCATTTTGGATTACCTATGTTTCTGCATTTATATAATTTAGATATGGCATCTGATATTTGACTCTTTATGACTCCTCATTTGTATAGTTGATCTGTATCGCGTATTCTAATGTTGTTCCTCATTTGTATAATTGATCTGTGTCACGTATTTTGATACTGTTTCTCATTTGTATAGTTTATTTGTATTGCGTATTTTGATATTGCTTGACTCATGGACTTGTCAGCATTTTCGCTTACTCGATAACATATGATTCAGGACCTTGCGCCTATTTCGACATTATATGATTATGACATTGCATTGAATACTTGGCACTTACCTTGTGCATACACTTACACCACCCTCTAAGCTTTCTATAAGCTAATGCACGATAGATGCGTGCAGGTGATGTTAGGTTGCAGCAGTGTTGAGTTTGGAGCGTGCGGCGGTCTTTTGGAGCTTATTTTCGATTTATGTATTTCCCTTTCAGCATTGTATTCAAATGTTTATATTTGTAGATATGTGATGATGATGTTGCCTTTGTGATTTGGGTATGCTTGTGGTTATGCTTATTATGAGTTAAATGTACAAAAAAAATCCTCCTTATAGGATCCCAAGATCGGAATCTGGCGTATGGACGCTAGGAGTCGAGAATGAGGTACTGTGGAGGTTGTCAGCACTGGATTCGGCGATCGGGAATTTTGTGAGCCCGATTTTCAAGTTTAGGGCGTGACAGTTAGGAAGTGGGCTACACATAAAATTCTCTCATGGAGATTTGGGAGAGCTTGGACGTGTGGTATTTTGGTGTTTTGGGTTGCTTAGAAAAGGATGGAGAAATAAGAGAGAGAGGAGATGGGATGGAGTGATGGATAGGAGAGAGGGATGGGTGTGTAAGAACTTTGTTGACTTTTGAGGAAATTTGTGTAAGAAGTGTATGGATTGTGTAAGGGTTTGTTGACTTATGGGATTGCTTAGGGATGAGTGTGAGGTGATGTGTACTTAACATGTACTTGACCCTTGATGGGATTGATTGATGGATTGAGGTGACATGTTGTTTATGTGCAAACGTCGATCATAGGTCGCGGGTTGCCGAAATTCGTTGGGAAGGATCGCGGTAGTTGACGGAATAGTACGGACTAGGATATAGGCCTTACAGCTCTCCCCACCTAATAAAAATTTCATCCTCAAAATTTAAACCACAACATAACCAATACAGAGCTTACCAAGGGAGGAAAGCCACACCATTATATATATAATCAGACTACAACATACCAGCATAATCAAACATCTAAGAGATGGGGATAATGCCCACAAATCTCAAGCTTAACTCCCAAGATGCCTCATTTATGAACAATACAGGAAGATGGTGTAGGAGCCAAGTCACATGAATTGTCGACGACTCCTCTTGATGTCTGAGGATCTTGTTGCTGCTGCTGCCGCTGATGGGGTCTCGACGGTAGATACTGTCGTAGTTGTTGTTGCTGCTAAGGATGGGGACACTCGTTCCTACAATGCCCTATCCCTCCGCACCCAAAGCAAGCACCAGAGAACGGTCAGGGTGGCAGGGGCTGCCGAGGTTGGGGTCACTCCCAAAAGCGGTGCCCTGCCTCATCACATCTGAAGCATACACTTGAGGACTGACATAAGGAATTTATACACAATGTAATGGCCACACATACATCACATCAGGCCCTGCCCTTGGGCCTCGAATACATCACATTGGGCCTCGCCCATTGACCTTGAATACATCGCAAGTGGGCCTCAAATATACTTCACAAGTGGGCCACATACCTCAACCTAACACACATCACTATGGGCTACACCACTATGGGCAACATCACATGGGCCTAATATACATCACTATGGGCCACAACCCATGGGCTTTAAATACACAATAGGTGGGCCCTACACATGGGCCTCAAATATATACAATAGGTGGGTCTCAATGGACGTATAGTGGGCTTTAAATACACAATAGATGGGCCCTACACATGGGCCTCAAATATATATGATAGGTGGGCCCTACACATGGGCCCCAAATATATACAACAAGTGGGCCTTAAATATACTTCACAGGTGGGTGCTTTATCCATCAAGGGTCAAGTACATGTCAAGTACACATCACCTCACACCCATCCCTAAGCAATCCTATAAGTCAACAAACCCTTACACAACCCATACCCTTCTTACACAAATTTCCTCAAAAGTTAATAAAGTTCTTATACACCCATCCCTCTCTCCCATCCATCACTCCATCCCATCTCCTCTCTCTCTTATTTCTCCTTCCTTTTCCAAGCAACCAAAAACATCAAAATACCACACGTCCAAGCTCTCCCATCTCAACCTTTCATTCTTCATCATCTTCCGTTGGAATCGAAGCTAAGGAGCAAAGGAAGCCAAGGGAGTAAGAAGATCGAACGGTGTGTACTTTATAGGCTAGATTTTCATATTTTGATGATGGGCCAAGTGAGGCTTACCAATTGATGGTATGGATCTCATTTTGGACCCTAGGTATAGCCGATTGGCCTATTGTGTGTTTACCATGTATGGGTGCTACTGCTTAAATCTAAGGTACCACTTACCAATGCAAACCCATTTCAACCATGATACCAAGATCTGCTAAGACACATGAGCCAGGCATGGTGGTATGGGACACCGTGGTCGAGTTGTCAGCATACGCTAGGGTGACGAGCCTCCCCATAGTGACCAGTGAGCAACCCAAACTCGTGAGTCGAATACGGTGGTATAAGACATTGTATTCGAGTTGTCGGCCTACGTTCAAGTGATGAGCCTCCCGTAGTGATCTTAAGTATAAATTAAGCCTACATTAATGGTGACAAGCCTTTTCATAGTGACTTCGAGTGTAAACTCGTGAATATACCTATCCATTGCTTTCATTAGGGGTGATGCCCTATAACTTGCCTATCATATGTGACTAACTAGGATTGACGACCCTAGATTGATCCTTGTTTGGGTAAGTGATATAAAAGGAGGTACATTAGCTTCCCGAATCTGCTGTATGAATAAATCTAATTAAGTATTGGCTAACACGACCATGCACTGTATTGCATGTGCTTTGGCGAGGAAGCCCACGTTTAGGGAGTTTGCCATGCGCGATCATGAGATGATGTCACTGAGGGAGTGCAAGTGAGGGTATGCATCATTTCAGCATACCATTCCTGCATTAACAAGAGTACTTAGGATATGATTATTGTACTGCTTTATCATTACTGCTTGACTGAATTGATAACATGTTAACATTTGCCTTATAGGACCACTGAGTTGATCACTCACTCCCACTCTGGGATGGTGTTTTAAAACACCAACCAAACTCTAATTTAGATGCAGGTTGTGATGAGGCTTATGTGATGGAGCTGGACTTCTTTGATGAGGAGGAGTTCTCCTACATTCAGCTCTCAGACGGGTCTATGTAGACCTAGAGCTATGATCACGGGGATTACAAGGACACTAGATTAATGAACATTTACATTTCGATATTTTATACATTTTGAAACAAACATATGTATATACTCAGCCCGATAACACATTCATACTCTGGAGGTTGTGAAACACATATTTTGTAAATCTATCCCAGTCTTCCGCTTGCTTAATTATCTTAATTCTAGAGTATGATATGTTGTTTTAGTGTAATCCCACTCATGTTTAAGGCACTAATATGGTCAACACTCAAACATCATTATCTAAGTTACGTAAGTGATGCGTTGGAACTCTGGTGTTGAGCTTTGCTTGACCCCCGATTTTTGGAGCATTACAGTTCAGTGTCATTTTGACTAGATGAAGAGTCTGGTTTATTAAATAATGAGACTTTATCATCTTTTGAACTAGAGACAAGTGTATTCAGGTGATCATCTATAACCACATTAATGGATTCCTGAATTACACTGGTCCTCTTATTGAGAACACGATATGGTCGACTGTTTAATGCATATCCTAGGAAAATACCCTCGTCACTTTTAGTGTCAAATTTTTTCAAATTTTCCCGGTCACGTAGAATATAGCATTTGTTGCAAAAAAACTTGAAAGTATTTGACTGTTGGTTTCTTATTGAACCACAGTTCATATGCAGTCTTATTATTTGATTTTCTAGTATATACACGATTAATAATATAACTAGCGGTGTTCACAACTTTAGCTTAAAGATTTTTAGGAAGTTTCATGCTAGTTAACATAACATTAGCCATCTCTTGAAGAACACGATTTTTTCTTTCAACAACCCCATTCTGTTGAGGTGTCTTAGGAGCAGAAAATTCATTCGATATCTCGTGATCACTACAGAACTTTTCAAAACTGCTATTATTAAATTTGGAACCATGATCACTTCATATTTTAGTAACATGTGATTCCTTCTCAGTTTGGATACACTTGAGTATCCTTTTCACTTCATTGAGAGTTTCAGATTTCTCTCTCATGAAAGCTACCCACGTAAACCTGGTAAAGTCATCTACAATTACCAGAATATATTTCTTACCACCTCGACTCTCCGTTCTAGTAGGTCCAATGAGATCCATGTGGAGGAGTTCAAGGGGATTAGATGTGGCACTGGAGTTCACTTTCTTATGAGCACTCCTTATTAGTTTTCCAATCTGACATTCGCCACAAATTTTATCCATTTTCTTTAACTTGGGTACACTTCTAATTACTTCACCTTTACTCAGTCTATAAAGGTTACAGTAGTGAACATGTCCTAGGCATTGATGCCATAGATCGGTCTGATTGGTTTGGACCATGTAACACGATAACTTAGATGAGCTTGAATTTAGGGTTGTTCATCGAAACGAGTTGAGTCGAGGTGGGCCAAGCTTGGCTTGACTCCTCCATGCTATACTCGAGTTTGAGCTCAACATTGAAGCTTGGCTTGTTTGCCAAAGCTTTCGAGTCGAGCTAGTGGTTTGAGTCTAATCGAGTTTATCTCGAGTCGAGTCAAGTTTACCTCGATAGGGTAAGGGAAAGAAAAAGAGGAAATGGGGACGGGTAGGGTCGGGTAGGGTTTTTTAGTAAAAACTTCTAAGTTTTAACTTCTTATTTTTTAAAGTTAAATATATATGTTATATATATATTTAATATTAATATAATATATATAATATATATTATTAAAATATATTACTCGAGCCGAGTTGAGCTCGAGGTCGAGCTTCGAGTCGAGCTGAAATACACCATGGTCGAACTTAGCTTGAACTCAACTCGAGCTTTAGTAAACAAGCTTGACTCACCTTGAGTTGGCATTTCAAGCCGAGTCATTTCGAGCTGAGTCAAGCTGAGTCGAGCGAGCTTTTTGAGCTAGCTTGACTCGTGTACAGCCCTACTTGAATTACTATCTATATAGTAATTCTCAGATGTTCTGCGACCAGTCAATATCACAGAACCATTCTCATTAGAAATCTCACACCCTTGATTGGTGAATTTGACGCTATGTTTATTATCACAAATTTGAGAAATGCTTAAGAGATTATACTTAAGGCCCTCTATAAACAAAACATTCTCAAATGAAGGAAGATTTAAGAGTTGAACCGTACCTTGGCCAACAATTCTGCAATTGCTACCATCACTGAAAGTGACTGAACCATCAGTCATATCTTTGAGATTGGGGAATAAATCTTTGTCACGTGTCATGTGTGTAGAGCAACCACTGTCTAGGTACCACTTTGATTTACTCGAGGCCTTGAAGGCAGTGTGGGTAACCAGACAAGCAACCTTAGGGACCCATTTCATTACTGTTTTGGGTTTTGGAGCATTGTTGGTTTTTCTACTCTTGTAGTTGTTATATATTCTACCATTCTAGTTAGATTTTAGAAGCTCCTTGAGTAAATCTATAATTTTCTCAGTTAAGGGGTTATGATTCTAATTTCTATAATTGATATGGTTGCTTTTAGGTTTTATAACCTAAAAAGTTTTAGGATTTTTAAAACTATTTTGATTCAGACTTTTCCCTTTTGAATTAGAGGATTCCCCTTTAACAAAGTTAGGAGGACTAGGCTTACATTTAAGAGGCGTATTCTTATCATAACCCAGACCAGATCTATCGCCATATTTTCTTGATCTAGTTAGCAATTTTTCTAGTTTAGGATCACCCTGGGCATACCTCCAAGTATCCTTCGAACTCAAGAGAGAAGAGACTTCTAGTTTTAGTTTTTCATATTCAGATTTTAGATTTTCAATTTGGGATGTTTTGGAAATCTAAATCACACTTAGCTTTTTCAAAACAATTAGAAAGATGCGATTTTTTCTAAAACTAGATTATCAAAATCTTCTTTTAGTTTTAAAAACTTTTCTTTTTGAAGTTTTAGTTTTACAGCTATCTTACAACCCTCCCTGTATAGGGCATTATAGGCATCTTGTAATTTATTATCGTTTTTAGGGTCGCTTCTAAGATTTTCGTCATAAGTTGAATTAAAACTGTCTGAGGAAGTAACTCTGGCTAGAGTCATTAAGGCCTTTAACTCATTAATAGACTCACGTTCAGAATCATCTGACTTAGAAGAAGCTTCAGAGAAAGACGATTCATCCCATGTCGCCAACATACCTTTCTTTTTAGGTTTGTCCCTCTTTGGACATTTGTTTGCCGGATGCCTATATTCATGATAGTTGAAGCATTAGCTATCTTTAATAGATTTCTAATTTTTAGATCTACTTTTTTTTTCTTTTTAGAAGGTCTTTGAAAATCTACGATATTTTTGCTTTTGAAAATTTTGTAAAACTTCTTGGCTAATAGTGCCATATCATCTTCAGAATTTTCACAATTAGAATTTCTAGCATTATCTTAAGAAATATTTTTTAAAGACTTAAGGGCAATGGACTTACCTTTAGGAGCCTTAAAATTTAACTCATAGGTTTGTAAAGAACCAACAAGTTCTTCAACCTACATGTTATCCATATCACGAAGTTCCTGAATGACAGTCACCTTAGAATTGAACATATCAGGCAATGAGCATAGTATCTTTGCACAGACTTTACTTTCTGGGATGTAATCACCAAGTCCCCACATAGAGTTGACTATGTCATTTAACTTAGTATAGAAGTCTATGAAAGTTTCACTTTCTTCCATATGTATTTCCTCAAACCTAGTGGTGAGGATTTGAAGTTTAGATTTCTTGACTATAGTCGTACCCTCGTGTGTCATTTCTAGAATATCCCAGGCTTGCTTTGTAGTATCACAAGATATTATTCTTTTGAATTCTTCTAGTGTTAGTGCACAAGTGTTGCATTTAAAGCTTTTGCAATGGCACTACTCTCATTTTTCTGAAGAGTGGTCCATGAATAGTAAGGTGTAACTACAATAGACTTCGTTCCATTAGTGCATAGAACTTCAGATGTGGGTGGGTTCCATTTTGTCATTGTGGCTTGCCACACGCTCTCATCTATGGACCTCAAAAAGATCCTCATTCTGGCTTTCTAAGAGGCATAATTGGAGCCACCAAAAGATGGAGGCCTAGTAATCAAGAGGCTATCAAAATTTAACATCTTATAAGCTCAGATCAGTTAGCTCAGGAAATGAATCCAAATAATAAAAAGGAATTATTAGGCTCTGATACCACTTGAAAAGGGCAAGCTTAAAGTCCTAGAGGGGGGGGGGGGGGGTTGAATAGGACTATATCAAATTAACAAATAAATGCGGAATTACAAAGACAAACAAAGATATATAACATAATTATAAGCAACCACAAATGCACAAGTATTGAGAGATTGATACAAAATGAGTTCTATGGACAACCTTACACCAAAAACCAAGGTTTATGGTAGGACAACCTGATTTCTAGAACGTTTGTAAATATTAAAAACTTAAAACTTAGAAGGAGGCAAAGGAAATATTCTAAATTATTACAACATTCACCACAAGTGCATAAAAGGAAATTACAACATTCAGTACCACAGATACATCACCATAAGCATCCACCAAACACTGAGAATTATAGTGGTTCGTCTCCTGCGTGTTATTTAAAAGATTTTGGTATATTGATGCTCAGGTAGAGCATATGACTCTTGATACATAAGTACTCAGAATTTGTACCCGTGAAGTACATAAGTTAAAACCATCTAAATTGTCTCATAGGGGCCAAGTCACAGTCCCAAAATCATATTGTTTAAATGCCCAAACCTCTAATTCATGGATACTTGTTTATTGAAATAGGATTATTGGATTCTTAACTATCCAATAAATGTCCACCAATCTGATAATCAGATAATCAAACAAGTAGTAATTTTTTCTCACCATTTAACTAAATTCAGAATCATAATTTGGACCATGGTTTTAAGACTCAAAACGAGATTAATGTGACTTGTCTGAGTTGACTTGGACTCAGTTGGACCTGATCTAGTTTCATACTCTGAGTCACCACTGACTTGAGCAAGTTATGACTCGACTCTAGGTTGGGTAAGTCAAATGAAGTTGCCAAGTCTTTTAGCCATGATTTGGAAAGTTTATTTGACATATTTGTATGTCATGTATGCAATTTCTAAGTAATTTCTCAGTGCCTGAGCATTATCTGTCATGATCATAGATCATGGTGGGTCCATTTATCATTCACAAATCACTATTCCATCATGATCAGTAGGTGATCCTCTAAGCAAAGGACATCATCCGGTCTGGTGTATACGCATTGCGTTGGATAGTTTCCTTTTCCATAACAATCAAACTAACAGCTTTTTGTTCCATTCAATTCAAAATCTATCACCACAGTAAGTCTGGTAACGGGCCAGGCCTTTGCCAGAATTTTGAACTGGCCCCTCAGGCCAACTCTATTCGAGAGTTTGATTTTGTTAGGCCCCAGCCCAGCCTTATTCCATGGTTTGTGCACTTGTGGGAAATTCTCTCACACAGGTCAAGCAAATCAAAACTTGGGTCTTGTCATTTGTAACTACGAGAAAATATCAAAACTTGTTTGTTTACAATAAGAGAATATGAGATGTAGGAATTTATGGCGTTAACTACCAATGCATGTGTATGATGACCCTAATTAGGTGTTTGAATGTCATAGATCTAATGATCCATGTTGATAAATTGCATTTTAGGTATGAAAAGGGCTTTATGGCTGCTAGCAGTTTTCCAAGACATATAGAACCTTTTACTTTAATAGATGGTGAAAGGTGATAGATAACTTGTTTATTTATGGTAGGAACTAAGCATAGTTATCAGTGTCAACATCTTATCCCATCAATAAACTGGCATATTTGTTACCTATCCAAAAATGCATATCTAGTAGCTTTTAATATCTTGTACTATTGAAATAATGTTTTGAGTGCATCATCTGGGTTTTAAGTCTTCGAAGATCTCTTTTCATGGCAACGAAGGAACTTTTACCTTGGGTAACTTGTTGTGCTTGTATGGATGCTAATATATGATCTTTTTTCATTGTGCATTGATAACTCAATGAGCCATTTCTGACTAGCATTTTAGCTAAGTATTTCAAAACTCTTTGGTGTTTTAGTTGGTTTTAAATCAAGATCATAGATGCATGTGTTTAGAATTATATTTGTGAATGAGTGAAAAATACTTATTAATTATTTTTTTTGGTAAGGTGCAGGTTCAAAAAGGACCCTTTGGTTAATCGAGTTTCACCTGTAATGGATAGGGAGTGGATAACACTAAGTTTTTCGGACCCACGTTTTATTTCTGGAATGAGAAGTTTTTTAAAGTTTACACGAGATCACCTTCCTGGTAGAGAAACCATTTTTTGTCCATGCACCACTTGCAGATGTGCACGTTTACCGATTTCTTATGATGATTTGGAAATACATCTAATGAAAAATGGATTCGATCCAAGATATAGGGTTTGGAACATGCATGGTAGCATGTATCACTTGACTATACTGAATGTCCATCAAGTTCCCAACAATGTCATAGTGTCCCAAACTTAAATGACGTTCACAACATGATCGTTCAAGAACTCGGTGGTAATAACCTAGATAAAGTTGTCCAGGATGAGCCGAACGTGACTGTAATGCCCTGAAATTCGGGGGTCGAGCATAACTCAGCTCCCGAGTTTCAAAACATCACTTATGCAACATATTGAATGATAGATGTATGTTGTCTGTATGAGTACATAAAAC
Source organism: Magnolia sinica (assembly GCF_029962835.1). Classification (NCBI taxonomy): domain Eukaryota; kingdom Viridiplantae; phylum Streptophyta; class Magnoliopsida; order Magnoliales; family Magnoliaceae; genus Magnolia; species Magnolia sinica. The sequence continues at coordinate 52,863,964 of NC_080582.1, forward strand.
ATGGAATAGATTAAGCCAAACTGCAAATATAATTCAGGGATAAGTGAAAGACGCAAGCGGAAGACTTAAAGAAACATATGTGTACATGTGCAAATCCCTGAAATACGTATACTCTGCTAGGTCATAATTACAAGTGTTGATTTCAAAATATAAGTATCAAAATGACATCATCTATTACAATTACAAGAAAACCCAGAATCCCCGCATATCAGGACATGACTCACATGAACCCGCTTGAGAACTGCATAAACGAAAACGCGTCCTCATCATCCTCATACTCCTGCTCTACCTCAGGGGTCGCGTCGTCATCTGCATCTAAGACAGAGTCTGGTTGGTGCTGAAACACCATCCCAGAATGTGGGAGTGAGTGATCAACTCAGTGGAACTATACAGTAAAAGTTAACATGATATCAAATCAATCAAGCAGTAATGATAAGACAATACAATCAACACGTTCTAAGTACTCTTGTTAATGCAAGGATGTATGAAGAAATGATCTATGCCCTCGCCTGCACTCCCTCAGCGTCTTCATCTTACGGTACGCATGACAACCTCCCGCAGTGCCAACAACTCCCATGCACATGCAATGCGGTGCATGAACATGATTACCAAGTTGTTATTAGTCCTTTTCATACAGCAAGATTGGGAAGCTAAGATACCTCCCTCATATCAATTTCCAAATAGTGATCTATTCTAGGGTCGTCAGTCCTAGACAATCTCATACGATCATATGGTTAGGTCGCTGCAAAGGGCTCGTCACCAATCAATGCATGCCTATCATACCTTAGTTACTACCCTAAGGCTCGTCGCCTCAATGCAGTATTAAGGTATGCTCGAGGTCAATACAAAGGGCTCGTCACCAATCAATGTAGGCCGACAGCATGAATATAGTGTCCCATACCACCATAATTGGCTCATAAGTCTTGTGTACTCACTGGTCACTACGGGGAGGCTCGTCACACCAGCGTAGGCCGACAGCTCGACCATAGTGTCCCATACCACCATGCCCGGCTCATGAGTCTTAGCGGATTAAGGTACAATGGTTAACGGGATTACATCGGTAAGTTTGGTACCCTAGATTCAAACAATAGCGTCCATACATGGTGAACATACATCGGGACAATTGGGTTACTTGACGAACTCGACTAACATGAGCGCACGTTGAGTTGAATGACATAGAGTGCGCAAACACTCCGTGTGGCCAAACCACTGCCGACAACCCTAATATGACTCGGTTTCGTCAAACATGTCCAACGTGGCAAAAATAACTTCGGCCATAAATTCAAGGTCTGTTACCAATTTCCTGGACTATTTCATAGTCCCAAACATATTCAATTATAACAGATACTCATAATAACAATTTAGAACAGTAAGGGAATAACAATTTAAATCATACAATATGTGAGCAATTGAAGAATATCAACTTAACATGGATTTCAACATAAGTAGTGCTTAAACGTAAATAACAAAGAATGTAAATTGAATGTAGGAAATCATACACACCAATAGGAGAGTTGAGAATCTCTTCTCAATGCCCATAATAGGTTAATATATTACACACTTAACCATTCAGACATTTCTACAAACACTTAGACTACATTGTCCAACATACATGACGTATGTTGGTGATAACACATTTGGACAATTCCTTTCACCAAGGAGTTGACACACATACAACTAGCACAAGTACATGATAATTAATCATGGCAAACACATGTTCATATTTTATACGTATACGATACTTCCTACATATACATAGAATACACAAATCTCAAAATAACACATACATATCAGGAACGCAAAATAAACCTCACAGTTGGCATGTGAAATTTCATCCATAACAATAATAAACCATTACCCAACATTGAAAGCCTTGAAAACCATAACCTATACGAATATAATCCACACCTTAAACCAGAAAAAGCACACAGATCTGATTCAGACGATAAGTCTTCGTCAACGGCGACTAGAAAACCTAAGGCATGAATAGAAATAAGCTACATCAACACATAGACAAGTCTAAGCTCTAAAACAGACTGGGTTTGATTAACTTACCCAAGAATGAACTTAGAATCACCGAAATAATGATTCAAAGTGATGGTTTAGGTATGCAGAACAACAGGAAAGAATCTCAAGATGATTCACCAACTTCTCTCTCACTTTCCTCTCTCTTTCTTAGCTAGGGTTTAGGAAATTCGTATGGAAAAGAGAGTGAGGGTTTTAAGGTCTATATATGGGCCTAACATAGATGAAAATAGCCCCAGGGCAAAGGTATACTTAGGTTATAACCAAATTGGGACTATTCCGATCCAACAGAGCACTTCCGGTGGTCCTTTTCCTACGTGCGGTCGGACTTAAGCTCACTGACCATTGATCTAGGTCAGACTGAGTTTTTGTACTGATCGGATTTACAGATCAGCCGTGGCGGACCACTCTCAATTCAACGGTCATCGAAACTCGATTAGGTCTACCGACACTATGACATGCCAGGGCCATCTTCCCTGATCCGAGGGTGAAATTGGGTCAGAATCCAACGGTCAGAAAGCATAAAATCGGCACGCAAGCGACACGACTCAGATTTTAAAAATATATATTTAATTTCTCAGCTTTCTCACACTCTTTACTCCGGACTCAAGTAAATCGACCTAGGACATCATCTGGACTTGATTTTTGAGGTGATGGTCAAGCCCAATAAGATGACCAAAATTGCCTAAGATCGACGCTATTGGACTTTCGACGCGCGGTCTAGGTCTGATACAAAGATTCCAAGTACTCCCGAGAGCAACTGGATTTAGCGTTGAATCCTAGATTTCAGGGTAACATAGCGTTAACAATTCTATAGATTTTGAGTCCTGCAGATCAAATTTAAAGTGATTGGTGCAAGTTTCACAAGCAATCGAGTTTAACGTTAATTAACCCACATAACTTCTAAGGAAAAATAGAGGTAGTACTCGGGTCTTGGCATGAAATTTTTCGAGTCATTACAGTGACCCCTGTAGTCGAAGGCGAATTTGGGGAAAATGAAAGCAATGATTTTGAAGCAAATCTACAAGAAGAAATGACTGAGCTATTCCCTGGGGCAGAAGATTTCACCATGCTGACTTTCATTGTACAACTTTTTAAATTAAAGGTGAACCATGGATGGAGTGAAAAAAGCTTTACAGAGCTCCTTCAACTACTAAAGAAGGTGTTGCCTTCTGGTAATAAGGCCCCAACTAATACCTACCAAGCGAAGAAGATCATTACAAAGTTGGGTCTTGATTATGTGAAGATCCATGCTTGTCCAAATGACTGCTTCTTATACTGGAGAGAGCACGAGATGAAAACTAGTTGTCCAACTTGTAAAGCTTGTAGGTTCAAGACAGAAATGGATGAAACAGAAAACAATTTCAAGTACCTGCCAAGGTGTTAAGGTATTTTCCATTAACACCAAGGCTATAAAGAATGTTCAGTGTGCCATGGTTGGTGAAAGAAATGTCCTGGCACTCAGCCAGGAAATTGTAACATGAAAAGATGGAGCATCCAGCTGATTCTATTACATGGAGGAATCTCGATGACAAGTATACGGATTTTTCAGTTGAGCCTCACAATGTTCAATTGGGTTTGGCTACAGATAGGTTTAACCCATATAACACTTATAGCACTTCATATAGTTCATGGCCCATTATATGTGTGACGTACAACCTTTCACCAAAGCTTTGTATGAAACCTCAATTTACTATAATAACTTTGCTCATTGAGTGACTGCGACAACCGGGAAAGGATATTGACATTTACTTACAACCATTGATTGATGAACTTCAAGACTTATGGTGGAAAGGGGTCATGACGTTTAACGCATACCATGAAAGCAATTTCAATATGCGTGTAGCTCTGCTCTGGACAATCCATGACTTTTCAGCATATAGTAACGTTTCTGATTGTAGAACCAAAGGTAAATATGGTTGTCCTGTATGTGGTCCCAACACAGATTCCTTGCGACTCAAGTATGGAAAGAAACATGTTTGTATGGGCCAAGATGGTGGTTGTGAATGTTTGACTAGGCTAGAAAGGACATAAGTGCTGGCACTTACAATAAGAAAGTGGAGATACGGCGACAATTGATCCGTTTGGATGGGATTAAGGTCGAAAGACAAACTGCGAACCTTAATATGCAGTGGGGGAAGTCTGGGAAGAAGAATATAAGGGGTATTGATGGAGGCCGACAAGAGCTAACCGATGACGTTGAATCATTGTGGTTCTTTAAATGGCCTATATTATTTGATCTGGCGTATTGGAAAGATATTCCCATGTGCCACAACCTTGATGTTATGCATGTCGAGAAAAATATATGTGAAATCCTTGTCGCATTGATGTTGAACACACCTGGCAAAACCAAGGATGATGTTAATGTGCACAGGGACCTGAAACGGTTGGGAATTAAGAAGCGTCTATGACTGAAAAATAGCAATGGCAAGATGAGTCAGAAATAAGGTCCTTTTTGTCTAAGAAAAGAAGAGAAAAAGCTTTTCATCTAGACTTTGCATAATCTGCATGTTCCTATTGGTTTTAGTGTGAACTGGAAGATCATTGTAATGGAAGATTGCATAGATTTAAAGGGAATGAAGTCTCATTCTTATCATGTGTTGATGCAACATCTACTCCCGGTTCTTATCCAGCATGCATTCAAGGATAGGAAGGTCATCCGTCCTATAATTATAAGCTTTTGCACCTTCTTTAATGCCTTGTGCTCGTCAACCATAGACCTTCAAATGCTTATTACTCTTGAGAGGGGCATGGCTAGGATGTTATGTCAGTTTGAGATTATATGCCCTCCATCAATATTTGTCATGATGATGCATCTTACCATCCACTTAGCCTATGAGGCTCGCATATGTGGTCCTGTATACTATCGATGGATGTATCCATTCGAAAGGTACGCTATGAGCTTAGTAAGAATAAATAAGTGAAACGTCTAAAGATACACGTATATGTAATGTATCATTATTTTTGTCAGGTTCATGAAGACATTCAAGGCTTATGTCCGTAACAAGACGCAACTTGAGGGTTGTATTGCAGAACAATACATCCAAGAGGAGACAGTTATATACTGCAACCAATACAGAGGAAAACATAAAATAAGCCTCTTGGAAAAGCTGGAAAAATGTTTTGATGGAGTCATTCCAAAACCACAGAAGTTACAAGAAATAGTTGATGATGATTCTAATGATGATAATGTTGGTCCAGTAGGTTCGAGTCAAAGTGTCATTCTAATGGGTATCAAATATGAACAAGCTCGTACTTGGGTCATGAAGAGTCATCCAAGCTATGATGCGTGGGAAGGGTATGTACTTTTAGCTCATATGTATGTATGTTCTTTACTTTATGTAATTTCAATATAACATTGGTATCGAATAACCCACAAGAAGTACAAATATTTCTTGTAGCGATGCTATAGGAGGACCAACAAGGTGCCCAGTGAGGATAAATTCAAACCTTGGTTGAAGAGACAAACAGAGTTCAACAAATCTAACGAAGAAGAATTCAAAGATATAGTGAGAGGACCTCTAGCTTTTGCTATGCAATACAATAAGTATTGTATTAATGGTTTCCTTTTCATCACTAAGGAATACGAGGAGAATAAAATGAACCAGAATAGTGGGGTTATGACAGAGGGTATGACCACCTTCCGATCTAGTGCTAAGGATATAAATATAGTGGATAAAAATCAACCTTACTATGGAGTCCTTCATAGAATTATCCAATTGGAGTACCGTACAGGGTATAAGCCCATCCTATTTAAGTGTGATTGGGTGAAGGTGACACATCATGGTATTTCTATTAATGTCGAAGTGAATTATGAGATTAGTAAATTTATCTAGTCTTTATAGTTCAGACAAAGTGGGTGACGAGCCGTTCATTCTCGCGGAGCATGCCGTACAAGTTTTCTACTCCAAAGATCATAAAAATCCTAAATGACACGTGGTCTTGGAGGTTCCAAAAAAGATTTTTGTTGAAGAGGAGACATGCCTTCTATCAGAACGATTGAAGGCTATAACTGGTGCTGATACAGGACCTGATCTCACCACAATAGCAAATGCTGATGAGTTGATATTCAATGAACTTGAAGAAGTCAGTGTTGTAGTTGAGAAAACAAAGAAAAGAAAGTGATCAAGGAGAATCTATTGAATTGTTTGTATTTTTAATCTATATAACAAAATGATATATTGAAGGAAATATAATGAAGGTATGGATAATATAATGAATTGTTTGTGCTTTATCTATTATCTAAATTATTTCTTAACCATTAGTGTTTTTTTTTTCTATTAGTATATAAATAAGCACATGGATTCACAACCAGAGGCATTGGGTGCAAATGTGAGCAACACCAAAGGTAAAAAGATAGTTCTCATTAATTAGATATGTAGATTTCAATTTTCTTATATATTGGTGGTAATCAATGATATTTATATATAATTATTATTCTTTTTTATGTAGATGTGCCAACTTCTTCTTCATCTAGAAAGAGAGGCCCTACTAAGGGTGCTTCTTTACATGTGCAATCTGATAGGAAAAAAGTCCTTAAGACGAATGAATTCGGGCAACCGAATGAGGACAGTCCCAATCATAAAGACTTTGCATCACATATCGGTGTCCTAGCCCGTGCTCATATCCCGATCATATACGAGGACTTTCGCCAGGTGCCTTATGCACACATTCAAAAGGTCATAGAAACATTGTCACTATTTTATGAGTATGAGGGTCGAAGTTGGGATGCAGGTGTTTGGTACATAACACAACGCATCAATGAAACATGGAGAAATTATAAGAAAAGGTTAACTAAAAAATATATAAAAAACAACGATCCTATAGTTGTTAGAGATAGTCCTGCCCCCCCAGGTGTCCTTATGGAGGATTGGAGGATCTTTGTGGATCAACACAACACCGAGCAATTCAAGAAAGTAAGTGCAAGGAATAAAGTCAATCGGGCAAAGCTAAAAGGACCTGCGTGTCTTGGGAGGCGCAGCATGGCTGTTACTCGCCATCAGATGGTATGTATCTAAAGATAGGTATTATAGTTTAAAATTAAATTTAATTTTGATCTAATTAACTCTATTAATGATGTGTATTTGAACGATATGTTATGTGCTAAAGGCGATGGAGAGGAATCTTACCTCTGATGCCGAGATAGGTATAGGTGATGTCTACTTAAGAGCCCATACGAGCAAGGACAAAGTCATCCAGTATCCTGACCTTGTTGTAAGTGCACCAGTCCTACCACTAACTAGTACCATTATGAAATGTCATTATATAACTTTAAATTATTTTACATTCATTTGTATTAATTTTGTCACAGCAAAAACTAGATGAGCTTTATAGTAGCAATCCTACTTCTAAGATGACCGGCGTTAACGATGCCCTTACACAGGTACTAATAAGGTTTTAACATTACTTAAGTTTCATGGTAATTATGAATTTCCTAATAACTTGATTTGCAATGTTTTACAGTTGGTTGGTTTTGACAGTAGAGGGCGAATGCGTGGTTTGGGTTGCTCGATAAGCAAAACAGGACTGAAGAATTCAACCCCTACCCGTTCAAAGCTACATAATATGGCAAAATAAAAAGAAGGCCTAGTGTAGGAGATATTAGAGATAAAGAAATCATTAGTTGATATAAAGTCTTGGGTGGGTATGCATCAAGAGGCATAGTCTGGTCAAAACCTCCCATCACCACCAGTGGCTAAATCTACTCAGGGATCATTGGTATGCAATTATAATTTTGCTAATGCAATAAGCTTACAATTATATTATAAATGCTAACAATACCAATGCCATTTTATATGTGTACATGTAGCCGGATACAATATATATCGGTAAGAAATGCGAGTTGCTTGGTTGGGGCTTACATGGTGTTGTTGCTCGCGGTCAAGTACACAAAGTTAGTCTAAATGCAGTTGTCCATTGTGAGCCATTAGTAGAGGGAGATTTTGTTGTTATCCTGACTAAGATTATACACCCTGATGCTCCTTTGTGGAAAGAAGATGGATTCGCATCTACACTTGGAGAGGCCGGTCCGGGATCACTTGTGTAATGGGGGAAGCAATCAATGAGATTCCTATAATTTGAACAAATATAGTACTATATAATTGAACATATAGTAATTTGGCTTAAGTGGGTTTTGGTTGTGCATGTACATGATGCTTTTTTTTGGCCTAAGTAGGTACTCTATATGATGTTTGGCTTAAGTAGTTACTTTATATGATGTTTGGCTTGTTTTTTTTTTTTTAGTACTCTATAGTTCATCGATATTTATAGTCTGCGTGAATTTTGCACTATATATTTGAATATATTTATAGTCTTAGGCTCCATTTGGTCATCACATTGGTGTTTATGAATGTAAATTTATCTCAAACCAAATGGAGCTTAAGCCCTTTTTTAACTCCGCCAATGCAACTCCATGTATTGCCGGTCCCAAGCCCGGGTAAAAGAGGAGGGAGAAGGGCTTCAAGGTGAGTTTTATCATTTTTTTTTCATTTTTTGAAGCTGTTATAATTTTTAAGTTTATTTTTGCTTGCAGGCTGGCAGATTTGCTCGCATATGTTGGCGTATGGCCTTACAATTCTCAGAGGTACTCATGGAACTTAACAGGATCATTGGCCTATAAGTTCATTCATGTTGGATCTAATGATTTCACATTCAGTAGATTATGATCTCAATGGGATCACCAGGTGATGGGAGTAGAGGATTTTAATGGGCTGAGAAAATTCCTTAATTAGAGATTGGATATTTCTTGTGAGAGAATGTAATGGATGAAGAAACAAAGGATGCTCAATCAGAAAAATATCATTCTTTTGCTTAGACCAGCAAATGACATTTCTGTTATTGGATGATCGTAGCCATCGAGTCGGTGGATTGAAAATGGGCAATTACATCCAATGGTCCACATTTAACAGATGGCCAAGTGGATCGTTAGGACATAGGAGGGTGGATTTTATGGGCAGTGCAAATGATGAAATTGGAAATTGGATACTTCCTCTTGTGAGAGAATGTAATGAATGAAGAAACAAACAATTGTACAATCAAAACAATGCTCTTTTACACATTTTGCAGACCACAAATCATTCATATAGTGGGATGCACTATGGATGGGTCATGTTCAAAACCACCCACCGTTGGATGTTCCTACCATTCAACTGGTGGATATTTTCCAATTGAATGTGAACTGTTGTTATATGGTTTTATCAATTGACCTAGTTCAAGGCGTATTCCATATGCAAACTACTTTATTTTTGCGCATTCTTGATTTGTTATTATTCTAAAATGATTAAGTTTTGTTTTCTTGTAGGTTGTGCCTTATGAACGACCTGCATTGAGCAAAGGGTTTTTACTTCCAGAAGGTATATTTTTATTTCTTGGAATACATGTGATCAATTTTCAAAATAACACAATGATGGTTTATACTTAGGTCTATTCTCTGCAGCCGTAGCAATTCTGTCCTCTCATTTCCAGAATATACAACTTGTTAGAACTAATAGAGACTTTTGTTTTCTAGGTCCGATCGTACACACTAATTCTAAGTCATAGAAAGTTACATTTATGGATTTCATTGAAATAGTTATATTTCTCTCCCATTGTGGACACTATTTCTTTCTTTCTTTCTTGCGTGAACCGTGTTGCTGGTTGAAATGAGTCCCTATACAAAGATTTCAGGTTGGTACACCTGATGCATGGCTAAGATGTCCTACAATGATGGCAGGTTAGTAGGCATGGCTTGTAATGGTGCATGTTTAGAGCTGTTTGGGAATCAGATAGATCTGTTTAGAAAATCAATGGCCACTTATGGAATATTTTCATTGATGGAAATGAAGTTCTTGTTAGAAGTTGTATTTTCATTGATGTTAGCACTCTGTTTTTGAAAATTCTGTTTGGTCATTTTAATGGTTTTGAGAAATCGAAACCCATGTAAATAGAATAAATATGAAATCTAATTGCAAGGACAATGGAGAACTCCCTAATTAAAATTTCTTATTTCAGGCACTTGTTGTCCTCATGCATGATATGGGTCCAAACTAGGAACTGATAAGTGATGCTATCAACAGTACCTTGCAGTTCAAGGTGAAGTTGTATTTGGATATTTTTCTTTGGTTATACTAGGAGCACAATAACTTAGAGTGATCTAAGGGAGTTGGAGCATTTTCTGAGTATGGAACACAGTAATTTCATATTATTTATGAATTACTGGAATATGAATGACAGCTTATTAAATGTGTTGACACACTTGGCCATAATGAAAATGATACTATTTAATAGTTAGAAAATGAGTTTCCAATGGTGGAAATCTAAGGAGAAAATTGTATGTTGAATATTTGCCGCTAGAAGTGTAGTATGAAGACATTATTACAGTATTTTTAATGCCTGTTTAAAGTCACAAGCCTCACATTTATTTTAATGTCGGTAACTTGCAGTATGAAGGTCTCAAACACTGAGTGTTTGAGTGTTCCTTGGTTGACCTTCAGGCTGATGAGGATCAGTCCTACAGGATTTTACAACTGACAAATTAAGATCGCTGGTCCGTAAGTGGCAAACCTTGATCGAGGCGCATGTACATGTGAAGACGACAGACAACTACACCCTGAGAATGTTTTGCATTGGATTCACCAAGAGGCGCCCTAACCAGGTTAAGCGAACCTGTTATGCCCAGTCAACCCAAATCAGACAGATTTGCAGAAAAATGAGGGAAATCATGGTTAACCAAGCAATGTCCTGTGATATCAAGGAGTTGGTGCAGAAGTTCATCCCTGAGGTGATTGGAAAGGAGATCGAGAAAGGGACATCCAGCATCTATCCTTTGTAGAATGTCTTCATTCAGAAAGTCAGGATCCTTAAGGCCCCAAAATTTGATCTTGGCAAGCTGATGGAGGTTCATGGTGACTACTCGGAAGATGTCAGAGTGAAGTTGGAGAGGCCAGCAGATGAACCAATTGCAGAGGCGGAAGCTAAAGTTGTTGGCGCTTAAGGTTTAGTGTTTTCATTTTCCCTTTCTATCTTCAATTTTCATGGAATGTTTGAGGATTTTGTTTTAGTGGATGGAGAATTTTGAGAGATGACAATAACAAATATACGTGTAACTGTGGTGCAGATATGGTTTCTGCAGGCTGTGGTGCAGATATACATGTAACTGTTAAAATTGAAAGTGCAGACTCCACACCACATCTGCATTCTATCATTTCTGCATCTGATGGGGTAATCAACTTAATTATTCCATTGCCAATCTTAAAAAATGCCGTTAAGTTTAACTTGTTGATTACCAAACCCATTATATGGAGGCATGTAAGCTCTAGTTCTGCCTATGCCTACATTTAAAACCTTTAGAAGGAGCATATATGAGCTTGGAAAGCCACATAATTCCTATAAATCCTAAAGTATATGCCTTAAGTTTCTCACTATATTCTCGAAATGAATTCCTTTTAACATGCTTTGCACTTGCATTGGAAGAAGGATGTGTATGACCATAAATATCAATTAGGTGGTATTCTGTAGTTGCATATTTTGAGGAAAATGCTCAACCAGGTTCTTTAGAGATAGTTCAGGGAAGACCACTTTTTGTGGACCAATAGGCTTTATTGAACTTTATGTATGGACTTTTGGAGTAGACTATGATGATATTTTGACTGAACTGAGTCAATTTTCTTGTTTCCTTTTGTAGATTTGACTTTCTATTGGTGTGATGCCTTTAAAGCCTCTTTGGTGCAATGCCATAAGAGTTTTGTGGCATGATTCCACATATTTATCTTTTTATTTGTTGTTTTGTCATTACTGTTGGCTATTGCTTCATGGTAGATTTGTAGTCAATGTCTAGTATGCAGCCTGAAATTCGGGGGAAAAAACTTTGAAAAGATTCCTTTGTGTGTAACTGTTAAAAAAGATTCCTTTGCATATGAGATAAAAACCAAACCAATGTTTTAATAATAAAGAAAATTCTCTTGACACTTAGACAACCTGTCTTAGATTATTTTTTCACATGACAAACAACACCCTCTAACAGAAATCTGAAATTTTCTCAATAAAAGAAGAGTAATAATAGCACATGCTAGCGCTTCAAAACTACCAAAACTGTCTCAGTCATGGTTTTCCACAGTTACCCTGAGGTTAGGAGGGGAAAGAAAATAGACGAGGAAAACCAAATGAGAAAATATGCAAAAACCCAACTCAATCTCATGTCATTACTCCCATGCTCATGCCTTTCAGTTATCAGCCGCCTCTCCATTCTCATTTTTCTCAGCCTTGCAACCCAAAAGAAATTGGCAACTGCAACTCAGCAACATATCAGTTGTTTGGATGTGCCAATGTATGAGAAAAAGAAAATACAAAAGAAGTTTTGAGTACTTCTTGACAACTTCTTGAAATGGTTCACAATAGAAAGCTGAGGTGCATACAACTGATTAGTTTAGAGGATATTCCACAATGGGATGTGAGAGTTCTCAAAACTACAACTAAGAGAACTGAAATTCACCATAATCCATGGGCTGCAATCTGTGTTATGATACATTCATGTCTCTGATGCCCCACTGAGCTTGTACATGTTGGTGTTCATAGACAGAATAAAAGATCATAGACTTGTGAAGGAAATGTTAAGCCCTTTTCATCAGAGGCCTGAAAATTAGTTCATCCCATTTTAGTTAACAGTAATTATGCATTACAGGTCCTGAACTCTAATACATAATCACTGCTAATAAAAGAGAAATAAACTCATTTTTAGGTGTCTACCAAATAGGGCCTACATAACAATTAACAGGAAACGTATCTGAGCTTAGAGTAGGCAATTTTATGGTAATGATATCTTTATTTGCAAATAGGCGCTTTTGTTAATAATGGTTATGAAACTTGACTAGAAGTCAATATAGGTTTTCTTGTGCTACCATTCATGAATATCTGGTTTGAACCTAGAGCTAACAACTTTAGTTAAATTGGGTTTCTATCTTGAAATATTCTTGTTTGTGTCTTGATGATTTCCTGCTAGCTATTTTCTAGATATATTTGGATCAATCTTGACATGTGAAATATTTACTTATTTTTTGAAGTTGTGGACTGGGGGAGCTTAAAAAACTGAAAAAGTTGGGAATTGGGAGCTTAAAAAACTTAAAAGTCAGGACTTGGGAGCTTATGAAAATGATCAAAAATAAAATAACATTTGATCCCTTCAGTTGAGATCAGGGCTGAAGTTGGGAATTTAAGAGGGTCTAATGTCTTATTGTTTTCATGATTCATCTACCACCACTATACTAATTTCGATGTGCTCTTTAGTGTTTCTTCATGAACTGGAAGTGGGTATTTGGAATTATAGTTTTCTTTTTTTCCCTCAGAGATTTGAATTTTAAATGTGTTGCTCTTTCCATGTGAATCTAATTTTCTTCTAACATCTTTCTTATTGTAGATTGGGTGTTAAGAAGCCTCAAATCATGGAAAATTTTGTCATGATCTTGTCGAATGCAGGTCTTGGGATGGCCATGTTCAGTCTCGGTAAGATCATTGATATGCTCATCATATTCAGTCTCGGTAAGATCATTGATATGCTCATCATGTTCAGTCTCGGTAAGATCATTGATATGCTCATTCGATGCGAGGGGTGTCATCAAGAAATATGACAGTCCCGAACAAAGTAAGTTTGCTTATTCCATGTACTTGCTATGAATTTCTTATATATATATATATATATATATATATATATATATATATATGCATTTTCATCACCGTGCCTTCTTTTCTTGCAGTTCTTGAAGAATTCTTTCATTTAAGACTTGAGTTCTATGTAAAGAGAAAGGTGAGCTTTGATCTAGGCCCCCCATTTTTTCACATGCCAAGCGGCAGCACAAAAATTGAAACCCGATTGGCGTGTTTGGACGTACATGCCAATCGGCAACACAAAAATTGAAACCCGAAATGGGTGGATTGTTAGTTACCATTTTTTTTCCTATCTTGAAGATTTTATTCATCTCAATGCATGTTATGTTTTTCTCTCTGTAGGACATGTTTACGAGGGGGCAAAACCCAAAGGCGGGGGAGCTTCGAAGAAGGCTCCTGGTAGGAAGGTGTGCTTGCAAATCCTAAAACTTCTTATTTACCAAGTATCCCCCTATTTTTGTGAACTTCTCATTGCCTATTTGGTTTAGGTCTTTCAAAAGAAAATGCCAACTGCTGTTGATAGTGAAGAGGAAGATGATGAGATGCTTGAGCTGAAAGAACGACTGACAGTGTATAACATTTATTCTCCTTCCGATCAAATAGATATATGATCATCCATGTGCAGTAAGCTTTCGGATCAAAACGAAGCTGAGAATAGGGTGTTAGTTGATGGCAAATTGATAACCAGTAGATGCACATCCATGGAGTTTTCGCTTGCGATTGTTGAGAAGCTATTTGGCTGCCAGAAGGCATTGGATCTTGATGTTAATGAGAACTTTAAATAGACATATAACTATTATGTTGGCATTGTACTTTTTGAATGGAAATGAATGATTGTGTTTGATTGAATGAATGAATGATTTAGCCCTGAAGTATTTATTTATATTAGCTTATATGAGTTATCAGGGTGTACTACAATGGTAAGAGCTGCAATTACTATTAATTTTTTTTTATTAACAATAGGCATTAGCTACGACTATTAACCATAGCCCTTTGTTAAAAAATCGTAGCTCTTGCTAATTTCAGCATTTTGCTACGGTTCTCATTCTACTTTTAGCTACAGATATAATCTGTAGCTGTATATAATTTTAGGCTACGGACAATATTGCTACGGATTTAATCTATACCTATAGTTTAATGGCTACGGCTATTAACCGTAGCCTTTTATTTGAAAACCGTAGATGTTGCTAATTTAAGCCTATTGCTATGGTTCTTGCTCAACTTTTAGCTACAGATATAATCCGTAGCTGTAAATACATTAGCGCTACAAAAGCAAAGGCTACGGATATAATCCGTATCCATTGTTTATATAGCTACGGATTTAATCAGTAGCCATAGCTTTTAGACCTATGGCTACGACACCAATGGCTACGGTCGTGCTATGGACTTTAACCGTAGCCATAGACCTTTAGCTACTGTTTTTATCCGTAGCCTTTGCCCAGTTTTCTGGTAGTGCTTGTGGAAGATGAATTTATGTCGAAGTTAAAAATGTTTCATGATGGGAAACATGTGATGATGGATATAATGTACCCATGTGATGGTTGTGATGGAACACACGTTTTATATGAATACCACATCTTAAGGAACCACCCTTCCATGATTGATGGAAAGATAATGATTATGGTTATGAACATGTCTATGGATATTGTTATGTAAAACCTATATGGTTTGGATTGTTTACCAATTATGGAAAATCCATGTGCATTAGATTGATGTGAAGTATGAATGATCCAAGTAGTTAAATTATCATTGGTTATGGATCCATGTGTGGTTAGATTCATATGTAGTATCATGGCTAAGGTATGATCATTCCTTTATGAATGGTGTCATGTGAAGTGTTATCTTAGGGATGGTAGACCATGAGAGTTAGGAATGTGGTGGGTGTGGTGGTAACTTGGAGAGTGCATGCATTATTAAACAGGTTGGATATTTAATCGGATTACTTAAAGGATTGGATTAATCTCATGTATTCACTGGGATGCAGGAGTTGGATCAACCCATTTAGGTGTTACAATAGAGAAAGTGAGAGGCTACTCCCATTTCTCTAGTTGTACACTATTTAATGAAAGTGGCAGGTTACTCCCATTTCTTTAGTTGCACACTATTTAATGAAAGTGACAGGCTATTCCCATTTCGTTAGTTGGGTTCTTAAAGCATTTAAGAGTGACAGGCTACTCTCGTCTCACATGTATCTCGGTAAACTCTTATGAGTAGTGGCTAATGAGAGTGTTGGAAGGTCCCATCTCATTTAGTCATGGTGCCTTCATTAGATCACGTATATCATGCGTTGTGTTATGTCCCAAACTCGGGAACCAGACTCATAAAATTTTCAGTTGCCAAATCTGATGTGACAGCCTCCATAGTACTCCATTCTCAGCTCCCAACTCCCATGTGCCAGGTTCCGATCCTGGGATCCTACAAGGAGGATTTTCTGGGTGAATTTTTTTTTAAAAAAATTAAAGGAGCATAACCACAAGTGTACTCAAGTCACAAAACATCATCACCATATATCCACTAATATAATCTTTGGGTATAGTGCTGAAAGGAAAATGCATGATATAAAAAAACTCCAAAAGATCGGGCACATGATCCTGCCTCAATGCTGCTACGATCTAACATAACCTACATGTAACGAATGTGCATAAGCTTACTACGAAGCTTAGAGAGTTTGTGCGTGTGTGCACAATGCATGTGTCAAGCATACAAATATCAGAGTAAGGAAAAAGATAGAGGCCAAACTGGGAAGTCCATAAATACCATCAGCCCTATCCAGGCTATGCGATGTAAAGGCATACTGGGTCAAATGTCATATGCTAAGGATGCAACACATTATGCAAATCCTGACAAGTCCATAAATACCATCAGCCTTATCCAGGCTATGCGATGCAAAGACATAGTAAGTCAAATGTCATATGTTGAGGATGCAATGCAATATATAAATCTTGACAAGTCCATAAATACCATCAGCCTTATCCAGGCTATGCAATGCAAAGACATAGTAAGCCAGATGTCATATGCTGAAGATGCAATGCAATATACAAATCCTGACAAGTCCATAAATAACATTAGCCATATCCAGCTTATGTGTCGTAAAAGGAATGACAAAGTTGGTGTGTGTAGTCGGGAAGATAGTACGTGGTATCGCAAGCTATGGGATTCATCACAAGGGACTTTTATCCAAACCAGTCCCATACCTGATTTGGATAGTTAGACTCAATGTGGTAAACTCCTAATCTTAGGTTAGTGACGTACCTAACCAAAATAATAGCCATTGCGAAGGTGTAGATAAGGATTTAGTTGCCCACCACCAGCCTGAGTGGATAGTGAATGAATGAATGAATGAGTCAAATACTGAACATGCAACTCCTACTCAGTAAGTCCACATTTCAGTACAGTTATCATTACTGAAATCATCATCGGGGTCTAGTACACTCTACACTAGCTGCCGCTCCATCGTGCATACGCCCAGGTGAGTGAAAGAGACCTTACTATCCATCTTACCAATGGTATGCCAATGCCCACCCTCGGGCGAATAAGGTCACACTCCTTACCGTCGATAGTGGAAGAGACCTCACTATTGTCAATAGCGGACCCATTTATGAGCTGGTCAAACTTAACCTAGCTTACAGCCCCTTATCCTTGGGCAGATAAGGTCACACCCCTTTCTAACCAACCACGACATAGTTATTTGGCACTCAGGAGCTTATGTTATCCACTCAGTCTTGACGTTGAAGCATCCTGTTGGCTGATATGGTTTATGGACTTTCACCCAAGGACATCCTTAGTTGCCCTAATGCTAGAACAAATATTTTTGGTGTCCAGTCCAGCCATCCATAATATGCCTGTGGAGGCCACAACCTTGATGTCACTAGGGTATAATGCAAATGCATCATACAATGCGTGAATGCATAAGTCCATCATTTGAGTCATGCAACCATGTCATGCAAGCCATACATACATGCAGGATGACCCCATCTCTTATGGGTTTCCTAAAAGTGTCCCAAGCTTGTAAAGTCATCAATGCGGCCTTGCCACGTATAGGCAAGCCAAAAATCATGAATTAGCCATCATCCAAGTCATGCACACATGATACGAATGGGATATGATAACATACAATCATAACCACTATGCATGAGGTGTGTAATACCATATCAAGCATAAATCAAGGCTAAATCAACATAAAGCAATGTTAACTCAAAAGTAAAACCAATGTTACATCTAACATAAAATAATGTCGCATCAATATAAAGAAAGCACGATGTCACCATAAAGGAAGTGTTATAGCAATCATGCGCGTAAACATTGCATAAATCACTAAGGTAATACGACATAAATTATCAAGTATTGTACCAACACACATGTAAAATATCATCCACATGGAAATTCATCTTTCATAACGAGTAAAACCTACTTAGAAACCAAGTTTATCGAGGCCCATAGGGCTATACTTAAGTGGTCTTTCAAGCTAATGGGCCCACTCAGCAAGCTCGCACCTAAGTGGCTAAAACATATAACTTATCGGCATCCAAATGGGATAACAAATTATAGGGTCCACAAAAAATCATAGTAGGACCAAAATGGTTATCAAAGTGGGCCCTACAACTATCCCTAAGCAAGGCCCAAGATGGCATCTCATAACCAACCAAACACAGGCCTACAATGGGCTCAATACATGCAACGTGTGGAACCTAAACGGTAGTTCAATGGTGGAAACATGACATAAACCACAGGATTGGCCCATGGAACGACCAATACATATAAATACAGGCAGGCCTAATGGGTAGCCACAACATAAACAACAAAGCAACCCATGGTGTGGGCATCATTTATTCATTAAAGAGGACCCGCAATTAAGTTTGATTACAAATAAAATCACTATGGGCTCTACAAATCTAACATGGATATGACTAGGTGGGATTCACTCAAATCTACCCCTAATGGGCCTTGTATGCTCCTACATAGGTGGGCCTATAATTGAAAGGCCCACTCATAGTGAGTCATGTGGGCACATAAAGAGTCCAAGATGGGTGCCAGTCGTATCCTCTAATTACAATCCAAGCATGCTCATAACAGCATAGAAAGACGCAACATGTGGGGTTCATCGATAATCATGGTGGGTCCCCTAAGTATCTTACCCTAAAGGCATATGCTACGATCAATCATCACCCCCACAACATGCATATAAATGATGAGTATTGTCACGCCCCAAACTCAGAAACCAAGCTCACAAAATTCCTGATCACTGAATCCGGCGCTGACAGCCTCCATAGTATCCCATTCTCGGCTCCTGACACCCATATGCCAGATTCCGATCTTGCGATCCTATAAGGAGGATTTTCAATGTGAATTTTTTTAATGGTTAATCTGTTTAGGCAATTACATATTTTGTATATGGTATTAACACATATCGAAGAGACGAACCTTTTCGACATGTCACACATAATATGGTGCACCAGCTCAACAGTAACAAAGGAAACAATAGTAAACTCCAACAGCTCTTATATGCATCCTGAAAAAGTGTAAGTCATACGTATGAGTAAACCACAGCTCGTGAGTCTACTGCGTTCCAGGAGTAAAACATGCCTTATCAGGGCACTCCCATAAAGACATCCAAAACAACCATAGGCATGTTATCAACTGAGCATGTTATCATATGTGAGTAGGTTATCAATTAAGCATGTCGTATAACTATACAGTTTATCATGAACATGACATCAATAATAGACATGTCACTCAACAAGCGACCATGAATCATTAAAATAGCTAATCATCATGAACAAGATAATCAAATTTCATTTTCTATTATATGGCATATGATGAAAGGAAAATGACAGAGCTAGAGTGTGTAGTCATAGTAAGTCAAATGTCATATGCTGAGGATGTAATGCAATATGCAATTCAAAAGAACTAACAAGCTGGAGTGTGTAGTTGGGATGATAGTACATGGTATCATAAGTTGTGGGGTTTATCATAAGGGACTTCTATCCAAACCAATCCCATACCTAAATTTGGATAGTTAGACTCAATGTGGTAAACTCCTGATCTCAGGTTGGTCGTGCACCCCAATTGAAATCTTGGCCATTACGAAGGTACACATAATAACTTGGTTACACGCCACCAGCTCGAGTGGATAGTGGATGAATGAATGAATGAGTCAAATGCTGAGTACACAAACCCTGCACATAGTATGCCAATCACTGGTAGCTCGCCCAGGCCCTTACGTCCTGCCCACATTAGCGTTCGCCCACATGTGCCCGCCCACGTGTACAACAGTGACGGGGTGTCATAATACTAGTACTGAACATCTCTGGGATCATCACCGGGGACTAGTACAATGTTGTCAGTCATACCAAGGCTATGCGATGCAAGGCATGAATGCTATCTACTGTACCAAGGCAATGCGATGTAAGGCATGAATGCTATCTTCATACCAAAGCTATCCAATGTAAGGCATGAATGCTATCGGTTACACCAAGGCCATATGATATGATGCAAGGCCTACATAGCCAATGTTATATGTAAGATGCAGCTCAAACATACCAATCCACATATCAATCCATCTCATCTCTGGAGCATCATATATCAGTAAAGTTCTCTCTGGATAATCATCGGTGTCTAATACACTATACACCACATTATTGCCCTATACTAGACGTACAACCGTGCAAGTAGAAAAGACCTCACTATCCACCTGGCCAATAGTCAGCCAATATCTACTCAGCACATCGATAGTAGACCCATTTACGAGCTGGTCCTACTCAGTCTAGCAAATGCCCCCTCTCCTTGGGCGGGTGAGGGCACACCCCCTTCCAATTGACCACGATACAGTGGGAGATGTGGCCTCCTGGTATTCGGCCCTCATGCGCTCACACATCCACTCGGCCTAAGCATTGGAGCATCCTCCATAGTACTATAAGGGTTTGGGGACTTTTACCCTGGGACATCTTTCGTGCCCCCATGCTTAACAAGAATTTTCGGTGTCCAATCCTATCATCCATGCTATATCTGCGGAGGCTATAGCCCTGATGTCGTTAGGGCATATAGTAATCATAATTACATAATGCAAGATGCATGAGTCACTCAATCCAATCATGCATCAATCCTATGCATACCATGCGCTCATGTGGGATAACTCCCCCTATTAAGGAGTCCCATAAACAACCTGCCCAATAGCATATGCAATGGTCAACCACATATCATATCAAACTTGTAGATGATACGTATGGGCATGAATCATGGTGATGAAGTACTCTCCTCATATCAAGGATGGGCCTAGATGGCCTACTCATATTAAGAATGTGCCTAATAATTATGGGGGCCTAATTATTTGGGTTAGCCCACTAAGAGGAGATGAGAATAGGCCTAACAACGGGCCTTAGGGAGGGTTACAATGCGGACATTTAATCACCATTGCCCTTACAATGTGGACATTTAACCATCATTGTTCCCAAGGCATGACCCATTTTAATACCAACTAGGAAGACGAATGGGTATCATAAACATCTTTCCATACATCATGGTGGAATCACACATCACAATTGGGCCTCATATACATCACCTTGGGCCTCACATACATCACATTAGGCCTCGCTCATGGGCCTCATATATATCACTTTGGGCCTCACTCATGGGCTTTATATATATCACTTTGGACCTCACACAAGGGCCTCATATACACCACTTTAAATATCAAGCATGGTGGTCAACTAGCATGTTTTGTCATCAGGCATATATATATATATATATATATAATCATCATCATTACCATGAGGATCATTTTCACTTCATGATTAACAGAAACAATGTCATAAGTGTTATAAATAATTACTCATCCATAATCAATGCATATGCTATAATTCACCATCCATTAAATCATATCTATCATTTCAACCAACAACTCACAATCATCATTATCATGTTACCATACATGTATCATCATCTCATCCATCATTAGGTCCGTCCTACCTAGTGTGACTTTCACACTGGACTTGAACTACATGTAAGACATAGGGTCATATAGGTTAGGTGTGAGTCCCACTTGGTGAACCAATAGGCCAACCCAAGGGCATAAATGTCCAACCACAATGCTTTTAACAGTTTGGATCTAATTCCACAACTAATTGGGCTCCACAAATTCCACCAACTAGAAACAATGCACAATCTCAAATACAAAGGATAACATGCTAACATCTTTCATGTCAAATATCATATTGGGCCTACTAGCCACATATACAACAAACCAAGAAAAAGCTCAATTATCCAGTTTATGCATTATAAAATAGGCCTCTCTAAGCATGGTCTACTTGACTAAAGGTAGTATACAAGACACGCTGCCCAGTAGGCAATGGGCCTGCCCAACGGGCTCAAGGAAGGTTACCTTTGTGGGTTTCTCATTTCCCAACGATTTCTCCTAGTGTTGGGCTTGCTTGAGCCTTAAGTTTGCATCATTTAGTGTCTTAATAGAACATTTGGATACCAAGATCTGTCCACTAAATATTTTACAAATTATACAACCCATTTATAAAATATGTCAGGTGGACCTCATTACATGAAAGGTAAGGCCCATACAAGATAACCCATACTAGATGGCCCACATAAGGTTTTTAAGCCCAACAATATCTGAGAGTTATTTTTAAAAGTTTAGATGCTGCAATAAATGCTTTGGGATGGTGGTAGACCCCACCGACATGGCCCCACATAAATTTTACATCAAACAGATTTTTGGTGCAATGTTGGTTCTGGGTCATTTTAGAGTCAGATTCATGATCATGTGGGGCTACATGTGGTAAAAGAAAATAACCACCTAGTAGTTTTATGTATGGGATTTACAAATTATAAGGCAGGCCTCATTGATTGGGTGAGTACAATTTACGGTGTTGGCCTAAACATGGGTACTTGGAGAAACTGTGCAAGGAATATAGTGTAGAATTAGTTTTGGCCCAATCTTGAGTACGTCCCATGATCACAGGGGACCACCTTTCAGTGAACCATTAGGTGCCCTTGGTTTTACTATATATGTACTTCAAAAACTATAAGCTGGGACTAACTAGTTGTGCACACGTAATATTTGGTATAGGGCTAAACATATGTACTTTAATTTTCTGCACAACCATACCTGGCCCCATTTTGGGATCCACTCCTTAATCATATGAGGTCTAATTTAGTCCAATTAAAATATTATTTATCTATTCATTAGTGTAAGTTAGAGGTTCCAAGTGGTGGCTTAGTCAAACCTCCAGCGTGTGGTCCACTACAGAGGCCCAAAGTTGGTACAAAACACAAATAATCAAACAGTTTTCAGAAATAGGGTCTGTCACAACTTAGGGCCTAATTTCCAAACACTTAGGGAATCATTCTTAACAAAAAGGTGGGACATCCCAGCTCACTTATATAAGGATTAAACATCCCTCAAAGTGGGACTCTTAACTACAGAGTGTGGGGTCCACTACAAGGTGTCAAAGAGGCCTACATGCAATACAGTATAATACTTAGAAAATTTTCAGCAAACAGAAAGTGTAAAGGAAATGAAATAAATCCAATGGCAAGTGGGGCACACATGCTAGCAAACCATTGATAAGAGACACACAAAAATATACGTGGGTTTCCAGATTGGATGAACTAATAAAATGCATAAATCACAAGTGATCTCACACCCAAGTGGGTCAATAAGGGGATGAATGGTATGTACAACATATATCCAACATACACATCTAGTAGCACATAAAATACATTGATCAAATCTCTATGATCAGATTCTCTATTAGAAAATCCAATCCAATGGATGGATTAGTTATACATTGTTTAGGTTGTATATAGGTTTCCAACCACACAGAGCCTTGGATCCATTTGGACCACACGTAGAAATTCAAGATTTGTCCTTACAGAGGTATCTATCGGTCTACAATTTTCTAAATCTTATCATGAAAGAATCTGACCATAGGGACCATACATATGATTATTAACTATCTCAAGTAAGTTAAGAGAAAATATCAAATACATCTGACCGTTGGAATCACGAATATGGCCCAAACAAGAATGGTCATAACAAGCTCCCAAAATACATCTATCGTATAAGGCCAAGATCTCAGCCGTCCGAACTCCGATTGAGGCTTATTATATACTGTTGAAAAGCTAGTTCAATTTTCTATGAATCCAATGAAACATACATTTTTAATTCATTCATTAAAGGAGCTACAAATAGGTCCATTTTAGGCAAATCGGAATCCTGCATGTGCTGATGGACAGCAGCCAAGTAAACTTGAAGTTACGGATGATTGGACCGTTGGATGGATACGAAATTTGGCCCAAAGTTAGATCATATTGTGGTTCATATTAATCCCAAGTTTCAACTCTATTCTTAGCACAATTGATTTTATATGATTTTTAGAACTTGGTATCCAGAAATTAAATAATAATAAAAAAAGCTAGGATTACATATGAAGGGTGTGGATATGTGTAATGCCCTGAAAATTGGGGGTCGAGTATAACTCAGCTCCTGAGTTTCAAAATATCACTTATGCAATATATCTAATGATGGATGTATGTTGTCTGTATGAGTTCATAAAACATGGAATAGATTAAGCCAAACTGCAAACATAATCCAGGGATAAGTGAAAGACGCAAGCGGAAGACTTAAAGAAATATATGTGTACATGTGCAAGTCCCTAAAATACGTATACATGCCAGGTCATAATAACAAGTGTTGCTTTCAAAATATAAGTATCAAAATGACATCATCTATTACAATTACAAAGAAAACCCAGAATCCCCGCATATTAGGACATGACTCACATGAACCCGCCTGAGAACTGTATAAAATAAAACGCGTCCTCATCATCCTCGTAATCTTGCTGTCTCAGGGGTTGCGTCAACATCTGCATCTAAGACAGGGTTTGGTTAGTGTTGAAACACTGTCCCAGAATATGGGAGTGAGTGATCAACTCAGTGGAACTATACAGTAAAAGTTAACATGATATTAATTCAATTAAGCAGTAATGATAAGGTAATACAATCAACACGTTCTAAGTACTCTTGTTAATGCAAGGATGTATGAAGAAATGATGCATGCCCTCGCCTGCACTCCCTCAGCGTCTTCATCTTACGGAACGCATGACAACCTCCCACAGTGCCAACAACTCCTACGCACATGTAATGCGGTGCATGAACATGATTACCAAGTTGTTATTAGTCCTTTTCATACAGCAGGATTGAGAAGCTAAGGTACCTTCCTCATATCAATTTCCAAACAGTGATCCATTCTAGGGTCGTTAGTCCTAGATAATCTCATACGATCATATGGTTTTAGGTCGCTGCAAAGGGCTCGTCACTAATCAATGCATGCCTATCATACGTTAGTTACTACCCTAAGGCTCGTCACCTCAATGCAGTAGCAAGGTATGCTCGAGGTCACTACAAAGGGCTCGTCACCAATCAATGTAGGCCGACAGCATGAATATAGTGTCCCATACCACCATAATCGGTTCACGAGTCTTCTATACTCACTGGTCACTACGGGGAGGCTCATCACCCCAACTTAGGCCGACAACTCGACCACGGTGTCCCATACCACCATGCCCGGCTCATGAGTCTTAGCGGATCAAGGTACAATGGTTAACGGGATTACATCGATAAGTTTGGTACCCTAGATTCAAACAATAGCGTCCATACATGGTGAACATACTTCGGGACAATCGGGTTACTTGACGAACTCGATTAGCACGAGCACACGTTGAGTTGAACGACATAGAGTGCGCAAACACTCTGTGTGGCCAAACCACTGCCGACAACCTTAATACGACTTGGTTTCATCAAACACGTCTTGCGTGGCGAAAATGATCTCGGCCACGTACGCAAGGATTGTTATCGATTTCCTGGACTATTCCATAGTCCCAAACATGTTCAATTATAACAGAGATTCATAATAACAATTTAGAACAGTAATGGAACAATAATTCTAATCATACAATTTGGAAGCATGTGATGAATATCAACTTAGCATGAATTACACATAAGTAGTGCTTGAAGTTAAACAACAAAGAATGTAGATTACATGTAGGAAATCATACACACCACTAGGATAGTTGAGAATCTCTTCTCAATGCCCATAATAGGTTAATATATTACACACTTAACCATTTAGACGTTTCTACAAACACTTAGACTACATAGTCCCACATACATGACGTATGTTGGTGATAACGTACATTTGGATAATTCCTTTTGCCAAGGAGTTGACACACATACAACTAGTACAAGTACATGACAATTAATCATGGCAAACACATGTTCATATTTTATACGTATACGATACTTCCTTCATATACATAGAATACACAAATCTCAATGTAACACATATATATCAGGAACGCAAAATAAACATCACAGTTGGCATGTGAAATTGCATCCATAACAATAATAAACCATTACTCAACATTGAAAGCCTTGAAAACCATAACCTATACGAATATAGTCTGTACCTTAAACCAGAAAAAGCGCACAGATCTGATTCAGACGATAAGTCTTCGTTAACGACGACTAGATAACCTAAAGCATGAATAGAAATGAGCTAGATCAACACTTAGACAAGTCTAAGCTCTAAAACAGACTAGGGTTTGATTAACTTACCCAAGAAGGAACTTAGAATCGCCGGAATAACGATTCAAAAGTAATGGTTTAGGTACACAGAGTAACAAGAAAGAATTTCAAGATGATTCACCAACTTCTCTCTCACTTTCTCTCTTTTTTTCCTCTCTCTTTCTTAGCTAGGGTTAGGAAATTCGTATGGAAAAAAGAGTGAGGGTTTTAAGGTCTTTATATAGGCCTAAAATAGATGAAAATAGCCCCAGGGCCAAGGTATACTTAGGTTATAACCAAATCAGGCCAATTCCAATCCAACGGAACACTTCTGGTGGTCCTTTCTCTACGTGCGGTTGGACTTAAGCTCACTGAGCATGGATCTAGGTCAGGCTGAGTTTTCGTACCGATCGAATTTACAAATCAGCCGTGGCAGACCACTCTTAATTCAACGGTCATTGAAACTCGATCAGGTCCACCGGCACTAGGACATGCCTGGGCCATCTTCCCTGATCCGAGGGTGAAATTGGGTCAAAATCCAACGGTCAGAGTGCTTAAAATCGTCGCGCAAGCGACACGACTCAGATTTCATAAAATCATATTTAATTTCTCAGCTTTCTCACACTCTTTACTCCGGACTCAAGCAAATCGACTCAGGACATCATCTGGACTTGATTTTTGAGGTGATGGTCAAGCCCAACAAGATGACCAAAATTTCCTAAGATCGACGCTATCGGACTTTCGACGAGCGGTCCAGGTCCGATACAAAATTTCCACGTACCCCTGAGAGCAACTGGACTTAGCGTTGAATCCTAGATTGCAGGGTACCATAGCGTTAATGATTCTATAGGTTTTGAGTCCTGCAGATCAAATTTAAAGTGATTGGTGCAAGTTTCACAAGCAATCGAGTTTAACGCAAATTAACCCACACATAACTTATAAGGAAAAAAATAGAGGTAGTACTCGAGTCTTGGCACGAAATTTTTTGGATCATTACAATATGATGCTCATCATGGTGGACCATACTAACATGGGCTACTTTGTTGACCAATCTAGATATAAATACATGCACACAAGAACTCCACACGAGTGGGGCCCATGCATATCAAGAAAATAAAAGAGGAAGAAAGAGGAGGATGAGGAAGATAGGAGCGGTGTAGACTCAGCTCAATGGATGGATGGTTGGATGATGATATGTGGTCCACTCCCTCTGGGATTTATGGTGGGCCACACCTTGGCCCCACACACTCTCTCTCACTCCCTTTTAAAATCTCAAAATTTTTCCAAGTATAGGAAAAAAATAAGTACAAGAGAGCTCATATTCTCATATAGGGAATTGGGGGTTGAGGTGGCAAGTTTATAGGATCTTATTGGTACTAAAAGTGAGGCGGAAGGTGGTGTATGACATGGGTAGTGGATAAATGAGGTGGATGGTGCTAAGCATGCATTGGCCAAGGAGAAAGAAATCTAGACATGCATTGGCTAATGGATGGATAAGGGTTTGGGTTATAAGTGATGCATGGTGGATGATGAAGTGGAGTGTTGCAATTGGTTGTTTGAAGTGATATGACACAAATCAAGACAGGCATTGGATGCATGTATAGGATGAGATGGACATGGGTCATTATTAGTTTCTAAGGCATGGGGAGAGAGCTAAGGATGGGTTTTGAGAGAATCCAATTTTGTCTTATAGTGCTTGTCTTATATTTGCTAGCTTCTTATTTTGTCATGTAGCAATTGTCCTATTTGTTGGTAATTTTCATGTTCTAAAGGTGGGCTTTAGGCCCACAAGGGCTCAAGTCCAATGGACCTAGCCTAATGAATGTTGCTTGTGTTACTGGATACATAATTTGGGCCTTTCCTTCAATAGGTCATATCTCACTAACGGAGCGTCGAATTGATCCACGATTTTCACCATTGCGACCACAATGATGATGCGGTCCACATGATAGAGGTCTCAAGATCAACTGAAATAAATCACTTTGGTGAGTTTTCTAAGTGCACTAGGGTGCAGTGTATGGTCTATCAACGGTGCGAGTTGGGACACATGTGCATACGAGCAGTGTTGCAAAAGACCGGTATCCCACACGTATGGGCATATGTCTGGGCATGATGTCATTATACTAAGCATGTTCTTAGTGTGTCCTATCAGGCCAAGTACACTAACATGTTATCAGACATATCAGGTAATAATCAACCTTAATCAGCACATTAGATGCAGAGAGTGGGAACTGAACGACATGCCTTACTAGAAATATAGAAGTCTATGTGGTGTGGCCCACATTAGACTAACATCAGCTCCTCATGTAGCCTATAAGGCATGAATAAAATATATATAACAAGGCGGGGTCCACTGGGAGTGACCCGGATGGACACCCATATGTATAACACGTGTGTCATTAGGCTACTAATCCATTTGGGCACAAGGCACACTAATGATGTCCCGAAATAATAAGATTATCAATGACATCACTATAATTACTTTAGTAGAATGATCTGCACCGTCTGATCATTGCTAACATAAATTGATGGTTACAGATCATTGGTTAGTCACTGGGATGTGATCATATGCTCATGGACGATCTGAGTCTTGGGACTTCATTAGTTCAGGCAAAGTATATGCTTAAATGGATTGAATAAAAACATAATTTCAACATTCACACACCAACTAATTTAAAGATTTGAATTCAAGATGCTAAACATAACTAAAGACCTAAGGGATCTCGATTCTAGGGATTCCCAAGTCCAAGAGACCTCAAAACTAAGATATCTCAAGTCCAAGAGGTTTTTACCCCCACATTACCCTACGATGCGGCCCATCCGAGATCAGGATGAACCTGAGTTTTGGGCCCATGGCCTAACATGGTCTGATAAGACGGATGAATGGAGTGGATATGATACATAAATTATGTAGGGTCCCACATGTGGGGACAATAACCTAAGGTGACTTCCATCCTCACATCACCGGGCAATAACGCCTAGTGACACATACCTTTTTCTTTGTTTCTCTTTTCTTTTCATGCACCATCAGTGCAGGCCCCACGTGAATTTTTTACTCCTTTCACTGCATAGTCCATCTCGAGAGGGTCTAATGGGCTCTAATTTGGGTTGATTTTGAAGAACAGAGACTCCATAGTTGGCCTTGGAAGATTTCAACAGCAATGGTTCGTTTCCCTTATTATGGCCCACTTGAGACCCGAATCTATCTCATGTTTTGGCCCAAGGCTTAAAATGATATTGAAAAGACGGTAGATGGTGTGGATTTGATATAAACATCAGAACAGGGTCTATCACGCCCCAAACTCGGAAACCGGGCTCACAAAATTCCTGATCACCGAATCCGGCGCCGACAGCCTCCGTAGTACCCCATTCTCGGCTCCTGAGATCCTATAATGAGGATTTTCAACTTCAGTTTGATTCGTAATAAGCATTACTAAAGGCATAACCCACAAACAACAACCAAAAACTCCATCACATTTCCACTATGATAAAAAAATATATGTACAGTGCACATAAAGGCAAATACATTGATAATAGACAAAAGCTCCAAGATGATCTGCTATACGCTCCTACTTCAGTGCTGCTGCGATCCAACGTCATCTGCACGCAACTGTCATGCATAAGCTTACGGAAAGCTTAGAAGGTGGTGAAAGTGTGTGCACAATATAGTAATACAATTATGCAATATCAGAGTAATGTAGAATATGCTGATGAATACATGAATACTATTGGTTGTACCAAGGCTATGCGATGCAAGGCATGAATGATGTCAGCCATACTAAGGCCATGCGATGCATGATGCAACTCAAACATACCAATCCTCATCTGAGTCCACATACCAATACAGCTCAATTTTAGAATATCACCAAGGTCTAGTACACTCTAAACCAGATTGCCACCTCATCACGTGCAACAAGGTGAGTGGAAGAGACCTCACTATCCACCTACCAATATCGGGCCTGGATCATCGATAGCAGACCCATTCCTCGAGTCGGTCAAACTTAGCCTATCTTTGCCCCCTCCTCTCAGGTAGGTAAGGCCACACTTCCTTCTAACCAACCCCGACACAATAGAAAGCGCGACCTCCTGGTATTCGGCACTCAGCGCTCATGCATCCACTCGGTCTAGACATTGAAGCAACCTCCTGGTATCATAAGGGTTAGGGAATTTCCCCCAGGGATATCTGTAACACCCCATATAGAACAAGATTTCTGGTGTCCAATCCTGTTAACCACGATATTCCTGTGGAGGCTACGTCCCTGATGTCGCTAGGGCATATAGTATACATGTCACACAATGCGAGATGCATGAATCAAGCAATCCAGTCATACAGCAATCATGCACGTACCGCGCACTCATGTAGGCATCTCCCTTTACCAGGGAGTCTCATAACAATCTGCCCAATGACATGTACTATGATCAATCACTCATCTCATTACAAGCATGGAGATGATGCATATGGGCATGTATCATGATGTTATGTTGTTATAATCGGTATTGATAATCGGCATTGGCCTCGATAATCGGCACCAATAATTGGCACCAATAATCAGCATCGATAATCGACATTGTTGATCAGTCTACATACAAGACAGGGTCCATATACGAACGGCTGATCAAATCATAATATAAAGATCAGCCCTCGGCCATGGTTATATTAAATCCGATGACATGGAGCCAACCATCTATGGAGAATGGGGCCCACTTATTTGGGTTAATCCACTAAGAGAATGATGAGAATGGGCCTAACAAGGCCTAAGGGAAGGTCACAATGTGGATATTCAACCATCATTACCCATCAATGTGGACATTTAACCAACATTGCTCCTAAGAAGTGGCCCAAGTAGAGCAATACATATAGTGGGTCCATGGCCTCACACAAGGGCCTAATATACATCACTACGAGCCTCACTCATGGGCCACATATGCATCACATTGGGACTCGTCATATGTCGTATTGGGTTTCATACAAGGGCCTCAAATGTATCACAATGGGCCACGTCCCATGGGCCTCGAATACATCACATTGGGCCTCGCTAATGGGCTATGAATACATCACATTGGCCTCGCCCATGGGCCTTGAATACATCACATTGGACCTCATATATAACGAGTGAGCTGCATCCTATGAGCCACACCATAAATAACAACGGAAATAATGATTTTCACTGTTTAAAACTCATAGGGCCCACCATAATGTTCATTTCCCATCCAATCTGTTCATAAGGTCGCAAAGTCCTGAATTAAGATGAAAAATAAATTTCATATAAATCCAAGACTTCTATGGCCCCAAATGTTTCTAATAGTAGGCATTCAATCCCGCTGATTTTTGCAGTGTGGTCCACTTGATAGACGGTAGGATATAACATATACATCACGGCATGGCCCACTGTCCAGCCATCTGGACAATGTGGGCCACAATGTGTACATCATGGCATGGCCCATAGAACCTGCTGTTGTAAATACAACAACTATTAGCTGGTGTGAGGGTACTCTAGCCACTCCAGCAAGGCAGATGAGTCCCACGTGGGGCCCACCACACATGCCTTAAGGTGGCCTAGCAGAAAAAATGGATGGACGGTTTGGATGGAACACATCCATTAGGGGTGGGATCCACGTACGTGGCCCACCAGACATTTAGATCTACCCCATTTTTATCTCAAGCCTTAGGACAGGCTCACTAAATGAATGAACGGTTTGGATGGAACATGTCCATTAGGGTGGGGCTACTGGCCGTCCAACAGATGGATGGCCCGGATAATAAAAAAATGTGTGGACGGCATTGATACAACACATGCATCATGGTTGGGACCCACCGTTCATGGGATGGACGGTGGATACAGCGCATCATCAAGGTGGTCCCACCATTAGGATAGATGGACGGTGTGGGTGCAACATGCACCATGGTGGGGCCATAAATGGCACCGTCCAGATGAAACACATACATCTATGGTGTGTCCCACCAAGTATACAGATGGACGGTGTGGGTGTGACCCGCACGTCAGGTGGGTCCCCACCGTCTAGCCATCTGGACGGTGTGTGGACACCAACCAATCCATTCCCAATAGGTAGGTCCCACATGGGGCCCACCACCATATAATATAATTATATAATTATATAATTATATATATATATAAACAGGACTAAAACGTCCAGCGTCTAGATGGACGACTGGATAAAATACATAAATTAGTGGCCCGCCATCCCAGCTCATCTGGACGGATGGCTAGATATGAAGCATACATCTGGTGGGCCCCACCTTCACATGTGTCACACGTGTGGGTGGGTCCCATGCAAATGAATGGACGATTAAATAAAACACATAATTTCATGGTAGGGCCCACAACTTGGACGGTGACAATACAATAGCCACCTTGCTGCTGTAAGTTAGATGGACGACATGGATGATATCATGCATCAAGGTGAGCCACAAGCCATCACACACAAAGAGAGAGAGAGAGAGAGAGAGAGAGAGAGAGAGAGAGAGAGAGGAAAGGGAACGTGTAGGGGAGGGACCTCGCCACTATTGGGCCCTCCTTTGAACAATACATCCATCAAGTGGATCTCACAACAAGTGGGCCCTTAAATAAAAAAAAAGTAAAAATGTGGGTCCAAGATCACCCACCATCTTCTTCTTCTTGGCTCTTAGGAAAGCTAGTCTCCTTGGCTTCGATCTTAACGGAAGATGATGAAGTTTTGATGGTTAAGAAGGGAGATGAGAGGGTAGGCAGTGGGCCACACTAAATCTTCTCCATGAGAGCTTGGGAAGTTCATATGTTGGAGCTTAGGTTTCTTAGAAGAGAAGGGAGAAATAAGAGAGAGAGGAGATGGGATGGAGTAATGGATGGGAGAGAGGGATGGGTTGTGTAAAAAATTTGTTGACTTTTGGGGTTGCTTGTGTAAGAGAGGTATGGGTTGTGATGGGTTGAGTGATGTGTTAGGTGATGTGTGTACTTGACATGGACTTGACCCTTGATGGGATTAATTGATTGATTGAGGTGACATTTGGGTAGAGATTTTCTTGGGTTCTGCAACCCGCGATGCTTTCCTCGAACTGAACGCGGGCCCACATCTCCTGGCTTGGGTATTACCTTGGCGCGCGAGACATGGCATTGCAATCACGGCGACGACGCAGTCGCTAGGGTACAAGTCTTGGGTTGAGTCGACTCGGGTTGACAACGTGTGACTCAGGGTCACGTGCAAATATCGGTTACAGATCGCGGGTCGCCGAAATTCGACAAGGAGGATCGCGGGAATCTACGGAATGGTATGGACTATGATACAAGGCTTATAGGGTCCCACTTGTGAGACTCAAAATTGGCCAAGAATGGTTAATGTCACGCCCCAAACCCGGGGACGGACAGCTTCCGTGATGCCCCGAATTCGACACTCGACTTCCATACACCAAGTCCCGAGTTCGGCGCACCACAAGGAAGATTTTTGACCGAATTTTTTTTTTTTATACATAGTAATACCTGAGCATGAAGACCCATGATCAAACTACCAAGCAACTCTCTTCATCATAAGTCCCGATGGTTATAAGTATAATGCTTTACAAAATATACGCAACGTCAACATTGCCAAATCGAAGAATAAATGCAATGCATCGAGAAAGCTAAGTCTTCCAAGCTACTCCAACCCTGGAAAAAAATGAGAAATAGGAGGCTTAGGCCAAAAAGCCTAGTGAGTACACATGTGTGTGCAGTGTGTCCTACAAGCAGGCAAGATAAATGTACTACAAGGAAATCATACCATAGCCATAACCATATTACATGCATCCGTAATCACGTCATCATCATCATATTGTCATGCCGTAATTATACAATATCGAAAATACTGACAAGTCCATGAGTCATACAATATCAGAGTACGTAATATAAATCAGCATGTAAATGAGGAGTTATAAAGAGTCAAATATCAGATGTCGAGGATGCAACACAATATGTGGTGCGAATGAAATGACTATGTTGGAGTGAAGTCGGGATGGTGGTACGTAGTATCGCAGACTATGGGGTCTGTCACAAGGGACCTCTATCCAAAATAGTCCCATACCTAATTTGGATAGTCAGACTCAATGTGGTAAACTCCTGATCTCAGGTTAGTCGCGCGCCCCAACCGAAATCCTGGCCATTGCGAAGGTACACACAATGTATAGTTGCGCACCACCGGCCCGAGTGAATAGTAAATGAATGAATGAATGAGTATGCAACTCCCGCTCAATAAGTCCACATATCAAGACAGTTCATCTCTGGGATCATCACCGGTTTAGTACACTCCAAATGACACTGCCTCTCTCCTAGCACACACCAAGTGAGCGTAAGAAACCTCACTATCCGCCCGGCCAATAGTCTCGCCAATACCTATCCGGCACGTCGATAGCGGACCCATTCACGAGCTGGTCAAACTCACCTAGTAATGCCCCCTACCCTCGGGCGGGTAAGGCCACACCCTCCCAACCGACCACGACACGTGGGAGACGCGGCCTCCCGGTATTCGGCACTCGGGCGCTCATGTATCCACTCGGCCTCGACGTTGGGGCGCTCCCGGCCTCGGAGGTTTAGGAATTTTCACTCAGGGACATCTATGGCGCCCGTATGCTAGAACCAAACATTTTCGGTGTCCCATCCGACCATCCACAATATGTTTGTGGAGGCTACGGCCCTGATATTGCCAGAGTATACAATAATCACAATGCCAAATGCATGAGTCATACAATCCAGTCATGCATCAATCCTGCACATACCGTGCACTCATGTGAGATAACCTCCGCCTATCGGGGAGTCTCATAACAATCTGCCCAACGACATATGCAATGGTCAACCACATCTCATAACAAACATGCAGATGATGCGTATGGGCATGTATGATAATGCTGTGCTGTCACATACTCATAATCAGTATCAATAACCGGCCTCAACAATCGGCTTCGACAATGTGGACATTTAACCAACATTGTCCCCAAGGAATGACCCACATAAATATCAATACATACATCATGGTGAAATCACACCACATCGGTCCTCAGATACATCACTTCGGGTCTCACACAAGGG
Source organism: Magnolia sinica (assembly GCF_029962835.1). NCBI lineage: Eukaryota > Viridiplantae > Streptophyta > Magnoliopsida > Magnoliales > Magnoliaceae > Magnolia > Magnolia sinica. Next base: position 52,899,252 of record NC_080582.1, read on the forward strand.
CCGCACATTCATCGCATTGGGCCTCACTCATGGGCCATGAATACACCACATCAGGCTGTACGACCCATGGGCTTCAAATACTCAAGAGGTGAGCCCTACACATGGGCCTCAAATACATCACAATGAGCCACAACCCATGGGCCTAAAATATATCTCAATTAGCCACGCTCATGAGTCTCAATTACATCACATTGGGCTTCGCTCATGGGCCTCGAATACATTGCAAGTGGCCTCAAATCTATTTCACAGGTAGACCACATACCTGGGCCTAATACACATCACTATGGGCCGCATCACATGGGCCGAAAATACCTCACAATGAGCTTCATCAAATGGACCGGAAATATATCTCAATGGGCCTTACCCATAGGCCACGAATACATGGCTACACCAATTATGATAAGTCCTATACTACAACCACTTCGCACGTCACATAGATAATGATTCATATTCGGTGTCACCTGGTTAAGGGCCGAGAGCCACATTTCATCATACCATTTATAGTTTAAAGATCACATTGTATAAAAATTCAGGATCTTGATAGCATTAGCTTGGGTAATATAACCCTAAATCATATTCGGTTTAGTGTACAACTTGGTCATGTGTGATTCAAGTGGTGGTATCTATGTCGATAAGTACAAATCTACATTGTTGAATGGTCATCAATGCCACTTGATTTCATACGGTTAGGTGGCCTTGTACTTATTTCACATTCATACAATTAGATGACTACGTATACTACATGTACTCCACCATTGCCTATAATTAGGTGGCTATACATACATCAAATACCCACATGATCAATGGGCCAAACAGGTAATATCACACCCTCACACCACTAGAGTTTATATATTTGTTATAATTAAACATGTTTTTAAGAGTTTAAACACAAGTATCATGATCTTATTACTTGGGGCCGCACTCTAACAAAAGTGCCAAGTGATCAAGGGATGTCCACAATCAGCCCATTTAAAGGATTAATCATCATTACTTCAAAAATTACCATACCAGTTCATCATACATTCCACACATGAAAATTACAAACTCTTATCGAAGAGGCCCAATGGTTAGCCCAAACAAGGCTATCACTGATGGGTCCACATGGCGTTCACTCAAAATGGGCCTTAACATTCTTGGGCTCACATATCAATGAAATTCATAATGGATCCTATGCAGTAGAGTCCATGGGGATTTCCCATGAGGTTGAGTTGTGTGTGACCCACCTACGACTTAGGTCTGCTTTGATTATTTTAGTCCAAGTCCTAAAATGATATGAGGAAGTGGATGGTCCGCATGGATTAAATAGATACACCATGGTGGCCTTAGGTTGGATTCAATAGTTAAGTCCTTATTCTCACAGCCTTGTATTGTATGGTCCAATTCAGGTTGGATTGACTGTTCTGTGGGATAATGGCTTAAAGGAAACCCGGTATATGGGTCGATATCTAATACATCGTCAGGATGGCTCATAATGAATTTTCAATGATGAGAGTTTAATTTGCATTATTTCAGAACGTACGACTATCTAATCATTGGATGGGCCTAAGTCTTGGTAACATATCTTCAAAAGAGTTGATAAAATAGATAAACGATGAGGATCTTAAACATAAATCATGCCATAACCATGGTGGATTAAGTGGCATAACACCTACATCAAAGTGGGTCATACCATACACAAGTTGAGAGGGTTACCCTCCATTAAATATTCATAATTATTTGTTGGGCCCACAGAGATGTGGTTCATAAATCCAGCCCATCCATTATGTGTGTCCCACTTGGTTGAGGGGTCAGACCAAGTTTCAGATACATCTAAATTTCAGGTGGACCTAACACATGATTTTACATGCTCGAGCTTCGAGTTGTACGAATGGTTCAAGGAGATCAAAGTTACATGTGTGCTACAGGGAGGTATTTATTACATATACACAGTTCATCTATTTTTATTTTTTTTTTATTTTTATTTCTTTTTTTTTTTTTGAGATCATTTTATAGCCCATCCAAAAATGAATCATATCCGAATATTATCTGGACCTCACCACAAACAGTAGTGGAGATAATGATTTCACCATTAAACAATTTACAGGGCCCACCATACCGCTTATTTTCCATCCAATCTGTTCATAAGGTTACAAAGACCTGAATTAAGGGGAAAAACAAATTTCATACTGCTCCAAAATTTCTGACCCGAAAAGGGTTCCAATGGTTTACGTTCAATCCCTACCACTTTTGTAGTGTGGCCCACTTGATAGTTAGATCTATCTTATTTTTTTCTTCTCAAGCCTTAAGACAAACTTGCCAAATGGATGGACGGTTTGGATATAACACATACCTCATGATCAGATTGATCCAAATCTCTTTTTTTTGTAAGTATTATTATTATATATATATATATATATATATATATATATATATATATATATTTTTATGGTGTGGGCCGCCTGAGTTCTGTGTACGGCTGAAATTTGGGGGTGACCCATTTTTAAATGGGACCCATCAAATGCAGGGTGCTGATGTTCGACATACATCAAGGTGGGGCCTATGGTGGGGCTCACTTCTTTCCAGCGTCAACTGAGACGCTGATTGCTGCAGCAACGCTGGCAGCAACAGCGTCATTGCTGTTGCAATTTTTTTTATTTTTTTTGAATTTCATATTTAGGGCCCATAACAAGACGATCTAGCCCGTCTATTACGTGTGTCCCACTAAGTTAAGGGGTCATTCCAAGTTTCGATTACATCAAAATTTCAGGTGGGGCCCAGCAAGTGCTTTTATATGTTTTAGCCATGATTACACATTATTTTAGATGGTGTGGGCCACCTAGGTTCTTTGTATGGTTAATTTTTGGCGTGACCCATTTTCAAGAGGGGACCCATCAAATTCACGGCGCTGATGTTTGACATACATCAAGCTAAGGCCTGTGGTGGGGCCACCTCTTTCCAACGTCAAAAGAGACGCTGCATGCGTCAACGTTGTTTTGTTTTTTTTTTTTTTTTTTTTCTCATATATGGGGCCCACAACAGGACGATCTAGTCCATCTGTTATGTGTGTCCCACATGGTGGAGCGTCCAATCCAAGTTTCAAATGCATCCAAATTTCAGGTGGGGCCCAGCAAGTGCTTTTATATGCTTTAGCCATGTCTACACATTATTTTAGATGGTGTGGGCCACCTAAGATTTGGATTGTCTTCATTTTTCAGCTCCATGGCTAAAATGAGCTAAGAAATTAAATGGACAACGTGGATTAAATACATACATCACGTGTGGGGCCCGTTGGGGACCCACAACCCCTGCCCCTTTAAATCAAATGGCTGGAAGTGTCTCTCTCTTCTTTTTTTTTATACGTGTAAGTGTGTGTGAGTTTGGCCAGCCCAATGGGCCAATGGATGGGTGATTTGGATGCCATACAAACATTTTGGTGGGGCTCACTATCAATGGGTCCCACATGAACTCTATAATAAATTAATTTTATATGTTTTCTCCTATGCATCCCCACCATTAATAGCATCATCATCATTATTGCAATTATCTTCACCATCAATCATACTATCTTCATCATCCACACCATTAATCACATCATCATTCATCATCTCTACCATACATAAACACAACAAAATAAAATAAGAATGAGTAGGGTGGGTGTACTCACCTTGATGAATTAGATGGATGGTTGAGATGAAATTAATGGTTGAGATGGATGGAAGGGATGTGATTGATGGCCCACCAAGATCAATCCTCTCTCTCTCTCTCTAATTGTAGAAAAATGGTGAAAGGCTAAGGGGTGGAAGTGTATTTATAGAGAAATGGATAAACTTTTGGTTAAGTTAGGCTAATGTGATTAATATTAGTTTAGGCTATAATTTTGATAATTAACTCATGATTTGTAATTAATGGTGGATTAAAGAAGCATGGGATGGCATGGTTTGATGATGTCATACATGAGGTGTGGCATGGAGAGATGTTGACTTTGGGGAGCATATGAGAGATGGGAGGTATGGGTATGTGACATCACACACATGGGTAGAGATTCTCTCACCCATGTGTGGCATGTACATGTGTGCTTGACATGTGTTGTGCACATGTGTGGAATGAAATACATGGTGCCATGCGCACATGATACAGTTATTATTCTTCACGGCGTATCTCACTAACGGAGTATCATACCGACGCACGGGTGGTACCTCTACGATCGCGGCGATGGGGCGGTCGATATGAGATAGGTTTCAAGGTCTTGGGGTTCTGGTCAGTTAGGTGCGTACTTATGAATGATCAATCCATGTCTAGCTTAAGGGCTTCAATCATCATAAGCATGGAAAATAGTACCGAATAGACCAGGTGTTACAGTTAACGCCCACGCTACATAGCATTCATATATATATATATATATTATATTTGTTGTATGTTTTGCATACACTATTAAGGTGGGCCCCAAGTGGATAATCTAATCTGTTCACCATCTTGGCCACCTCGAATGAGGTCAAATAGACTGACTTGGACTGGTTTGAATGATCAGAGACTTTAAAGCGGGCCCTAGAAGGTTTCAATAGATGGGCATTATTCCCCTTAGTACGGCCCACTCGAGACTCAGATTTGCCACAAAATTTAACACATGACCTAAAATTATATGAAGAAAGTGATGGATGGTGTGGATTAAACAAATTCAGCATGGTGGGGTCCATGTATGAGGGCAATCTAAATAGGCTTCCGTCCCTCACGTCACTGGGCAATAATGCCCAGTGACATTTTTTGTTGTTTTTCTCTCTTCCTTTTTTTTTTCCTACTATGTGGAGTCCACTAATGGATAATCCATTCCATCCCTTATATCGACCAGTTCTCTATGGACCAAAGGAGTCTAATGATGGATAGGTCCACCACTTATATACACAATAGTAGGCCTTAGAAAGTTCCAACAGTGGGACTTTGTTTCCATCGGTGCGGTCTACTAGGAATTCAGATTTGTCTCATTTTTAGCCTCGTGGCCTAAAACGACATGGGGAAGGTGGTGAACGGCATGAATTAAACAAATACATCAAGGTGAGGTCCATGGTTGGGATGCCCTCACCCCATGTACGCCTGACGTGAGGGGGTGCTCGCACTCTCACCGTGAGTTGTAGTGTGGTCCAACTGATGGTTGGATCGGTTAGATTTTTGGGCTACATGGCTAAACTGTGCCAGCAGATGGATGGATGGTGTGGATCTAAGAAATACAAGAATATGGATCCCATGAGTGAAAACTCACTCCAAACCTCTCATGCAAAGTAAGAAATGACGGTGTGTAACCCAACCCCTTAGTATTTGTGGTATGGCCCACCTCGGATTCAGATTAGCTTCATTATTTAGCTCAATGCCTAAAATGAGAAGGGAAATTGGATGGACGGTGTGGATAATATATATACACACACACACACACACACACATCATGATGGGGCCCACGAGTGAAGCCCAAATGGTGGCTTTGGAAGGTAATTGTGCCAGAGACATGTCTCTGGACATTTTGTGTCCAGCGACGATGGTGCCACTACCTCTCTTTCTCTCTCTCTTGTGTTTTAAGGTAAGGTAGGGCCCACCTAGAAAATCCACTCCATCTATTTGCGTGTCCAACTCATGGTGGGGTCAAGAAGCTTTGGATCACATCCATTTTTGGTGTATTTTCACCATCCAGTGTGCTTACACAATCAATTAGTTTAAATGAAAAAAAAATCACAGTGGGCCACACAAGGTGGTCCACGCTATGATAGCGTGCGGGGCACACTCTCTAATAGTGTGGCCCACTTGTGGGTCCCACAACACCATAAGAATAAGGAAAGAAAGGAAAATGAAGGGAAATAGATCCGGCCATCGGGGTGGCCTCCTGCCATTATGGGGTTCACCACATACTCAATACATGATCAAGGTAGTTCCCAGCCTTATGGGCCCACCAAAATAGAGAAATCACAAAGAAAGGGAGGGTTTTGACCCTCCTATGCACTCACCTCGAAGAATGGACAGTTAGATCATCTTGGATTGGTGATCGGATGGCCCACCAAGCTCCTCTTCACCCCTAATCTCCTTTAATCACTCTTTTCTCTTTTTATCTTACTCTTACTCTCTTAATCTTTCCTAATACTCTCACAAGCTTTCTTTCTTTTCTCTTAATCTCTCCCTAATCTTTCTCTTTTCTTTCTTTCTCTCTTAATTTCTCGCTAATCTTTCTAATATTTTTCTCTCTCTTCCTCTCTCTTAATCCTTCTCTACACTTGCTAGGAAATGGTAAAAATGAGAGGGAGTTAGAGTATTTTTGTGGTAGAGATTTTAGGATAGGGAGGGAATAAGGGAAAGATGGAGGGGTAAAATGGGAAGAAAAAGAATAAAAGAATGATGGCTAGCATAGGTAGGGGTATGGGTTGGATGAGAACGGCTTGGGTTTCTTTGACTAATGGGGAGAGAGTGACATGAGTGATGGATTGATTGATTTGACAACATGGAGATTTGTGCAAGTGGGGCCTGCGTGCATTGCGCGGCCCACCTCAGATTATGCCAAAATTGTAACTTCTAATTTAGGGGTCAAAATGGAGCGTGCCAGATGGCGTTGGAATTGTAATGCTCACGTGGTCGGTAGGGTACAAGTCTCAGGTTATTACGATACAAAAATAGGGTAATGATTAAAACTCATAGATTTAGTCCGATGGAAACATGCCAGCATCGAAAACGAAACATACAGAAGGTTAATTAGGGTACGGGTCTTACACATCACATTAATCAAGATTTTCTTATGGATATTTTGTTTCGTTATTATACATGAATTGATTATGCTATTATTGACATAATCTTGGAGGATGCCCTCATTGAATTGAACTTAGGCAACTCATTCCTCTTGTAGAAAAACAATCGTAAACTGTGCAAGTGATGATCTAATGAATGAGCCATATCTTAAAGGTGTGGACTATGAAAGTTCGTAGCAACAGATGTTGGATGATGAAGACAAGATGGCTTAGAAGAGATTTTGTTTCTTTTGTTTATTTCGCTTTCCTAATAGTTACTATATGAACTTTGATTTTGTAATAAGTCCTTATAAGAGGACAAAATTTGTACTATTTTTCAATGTTTGATTTAACTGTGATGAATGGAACTTACGGGCTGTTTGATTTTCCAATGACGGTGGTAATTCATGGTAAATGAGTAATAATTATTTACCTTTGTATTTACCACTGCATTTTCGAGCTGATGTTGATAGTGACCTTCATTTATATCACCTCATGTCACCTGAGACTAACAAACGTTGCATTTATAGGGCCTGACATGATATATGTTCATTATCGACACCATTCATCCCTTTAGTCAGCTCATTTTAAGGCATGAGCCAAAAAATGAGGCATATCTAAAGTTCAAGTGGACCACACCATAGGAGATAATGGGAATTGAGCTCCTACCATTAAAAGCTTCTTGAGGCCCTAGAAGTTTTAGATCAAATTGATATTTTTTTCCCTTTATTTATGACTATGTGACCTTAGGAACAGGTTGGATGACAAATAAACATCAATGTGGGCCCCAGGGAGAAAATAGCTTCCAATAGTTCATGTCTTTATAATCATTGTTTCTTAAGGTGTGGCCCACTCGAACTTGGGATTTTCCTCATTTTTGGACTTATCCCCTTAAAATGTGTTGTTACAAAGGTTGGATAGCCTGGATAACTCACATACATCACGATGGGTCCCACGAGTTTAAATCAGTAAAAATATGAGTTTTAGATCGATTTTCGAGATGTAATTCCTTGTGATTTCAAACAGGTGGCTTAGTAATAATTACTTTTTTTTACACATATTTCCTGTGAAATTTAAAAATCAAACAGCCCTGTAGAGTAGCTATTTAATGGAATAGGATTTAATTTTTTGGTCATTGTTAAGACTCAAATATTACATAATTTTCTCCATTTACATCTTGGTTTTATGAACATGAATCAGCTTAATGTTCTATTTTACTCATGTATATGTTGTAAGGTGAATTTAAGAGCTTGGATTGAAAAAGGGTGCTAAAAAGCATGGATTTGATGCTCGAGAATCACCAAGGCAAGAGATAGATCTTAGGAAACCAAGATTGAAGAATTCACATACCAAAGATCCAAGAAAACCAAGTGAAGAATGAAGAAAATCAAAGATTTGAAGTGAAGAATCCTTAAATCGTCCTGAAAAAGTGTATTATAAAGCTTTGAGGGTCTATTTTGGAAAGTTGCACAGAAGGAAATCTATTTTAAACAAACTGTGCAGCGATAAGTCTATTTTGGAAACTGCGTATATTTAAGGCAGTTTCTAGGGTTTTTCAATTTTGTACGAAAATTGGAGTTCCTTTTTATAAATAAGGCTTCCTAGGGCATTCCTAAGCATCATTCAAGGCATCCCAAAGTAAAATTTAGAGTTTTTAAAGAGGTTTTAATTTTATTAGAGTTTTATAAGTTATATTTTTTTAGATCTTTTCTATTTTCATTTATTTCTTTCTTATTTTACTTATGTTTTTCTAAGTTCCTTCTAGCCCAAGCTAGAAGGGAAGCATATGGGTTTAATAATTCTTTAAGATTATGATAATTGATTGTTTTAATGATGAGAAGAATGGTGTATGCATGTTATCTATTATTTAGGTTTTATTTTTTATCTTATTGTGAGATCCATATGTTTCCATCATATGAGATCTACATTGATGGATAGGCTTATCCTAGATCAATCAGATTTCCTAGATAGGAGAGGTTCTCAACCTGTTATATTTCTTTGATTTTCATTATCTCATTGATATTGAATTCTTAAAATCACTGAAGTTTTTTTTTTTTTTTTTGGGTTAGCTTGTTAGTATACACCCATGTCAGTACACACATTCCATGTTAGCCACCACCGCTAGGGATCGATACCAAGACCTCAAGTGTTGAAACGAGGTATCTCCACTCAGTCTGCCAGTTGAGCTATAGATCTGGGTGTAAAAATCAATGGTGCAAATCTATGATTTTCTAATATTTTATATCACTTATTAAAATATTTAAACTACTTTATTTTCCGATTAGGCTTACCATAGTACTCAGATCCTAGTTGTGTTATCCAAGTCATCATGATTTTGGAACATTAACCTATGTGCGGAACTTTGAAGCTTGGGTGTTATTTGATTCAGTTGAATTACATCCATTCAAAAATCCTAAAATCAAATCATTAGTTTAGTTTTTATTACTTAATTTATTTTGCATTTGATTTTTTCCTTCTCACAATTCATCTCCCCATGGGATCGACTCTGTATTCACGGGATACTACTTACGAACCTCTGCACTTGGAGGCAAGCAATCAGTCATTTATGCCGCGATATATATAAAAAATGTTAATCTATATGATTGTAAAGAATATGTGGAGCATTTATACTTTTGACATACTCAAATTATTACATTGGAATTTGGTTTTTCATGTTGTCCATGAGAGTTGAAATCTTAAAGGGTTACAACTTTGGGTACATTCAAATGGCCACTAATGCATATCCCTAATTATTGAAAGAGAAAAAATAATATTAAGTCAAGATAAATAATTGGGCTAATCTAGATACAGTTGAATGGCCTCAAAATAGCCTGAATTTCATACAATATGTAGGATTTATCTCACCAATGCATATCTTTAATCCCCTTAAGAAATTTGAGAAAAATTTAAAACTAGTCATAGCCCATTATTAATCTTAATCTTAATATGGCTCAAAATTGTTTATTAAAAAAAAAAAAAAACTGAAAAACACTGAGTCAGTGCATGCATGTATAGATTTAAACTTCATGCTCTTATTTGAATAATCTAAAAAAAAAAAAAAACACTGAAAAACACTGATTCAGAGCATGCATGTATGGATTTAAACTTCATGCTCTTATCTGAATAATCTAAATGAAAGATATTTTTTTTTAAAAAAAAAAATTCTGAAAATTTATAGAAAACCAATAAAAATACTAAAAATTATATAAAAACCAACAAAAACACTTAAAAAAAAGTATACAAATATCACCAAATCAAACTCAAATCCTGTAAGATCTGGTCGATTTTGATAATAACATGTTGAATCAATACATTACAGCAAGAAAAAAAAAATTTATTACCTATTTTTCACTTCGTCTTTAAAATAAATAAAATCCAACTTTGCATATTCGATTTGTCACGAAAGGCTAAAATTTTGTATTCTAATCTTAAAAAATAGTACAAATCTAGTTTAATATGGATTGAAAACAATATCAAAAAGCAAAATATGTCCAAAAGAAGGAAAAGGGAAGAAAAATAGGAAGCAACTCCATTTGGGTGCTTATATCTGCATGAGGATCCTGGTCCATTCCCCGTTATTGTAATGGCCATTAAGGCCCGTTGCAAGCCCTTTCCGGACCAAAAATTCTGCAATAAGTCGTTACGAACCTGTATCGCATAACAGCCTGTGCCGTTACTATCACGTGACAGCCATTACAGCCGTTTGGTTGCGGTTTTTAATACTTTCCATCCAACGCATGCCACGATGGACTCATTATAACTTAATGAAATGGAGCAGAGATACATAAAAAGGGCCAATTGCAATTATCATCTATACATGATGGTGCTGTTTACCAACTAGTACTTAAATTAAAAATATAATAATATTAATAATAAAGAGCCAGTCGTATAAAAAATCACAACGTGAATCCACCTTGCAACATATTCTTCAAAGAAGTTTCCTTTTTACACGCGATTCAAGCCCACAAGATCGATGATCCACCGTAAGTTTCTACCATCAATTGCGTCCCTGATGAAAATCAGAAGTGGGCCTTGCTTGTAATCTTAATGGTGGGAGTAAAATGGCCCCAGTTTCAGGTGGGGTCAATTCTAGTTCTATCAATTTAGAGAGTTGGAATGCTATCACTGGATGAATAGTTATGAATTTGTGTATCACGTGGGCCAGGCTTCCAAAAGATGGATTTCATGATAACAGGCCAGGGCATCCTGTTAAAGCATCGGTCGAAAGGGACATGATTCTTCTCTGATGTAAACTGGCTCTGAACATTTCATAGGTTGGTCCACGGTTAGTTGGCTACAGCTCAAAACAGTTCTGGTCAAACAATCTGACGTAGAGAGGGTCGTGGACAGTTACATGGCCAAGATAGGATCAGAAAAGGCCAGTTGACGACATAAGTGATCTGGCCTGTGGGACCTTAAATCAGGCATATCTCATAATCCAGAATGAGTTATCAGATGTAAAATATATGATTTTGGGGTAGAACGAGCTATTTTAGCCAACCAACCCCACTATGCCGGGTTGCCTAAGCCGGATTTGCGAAATACCACCAGATCGACGGTCGTTTCCCGATTTTAATTCTGTTTTTACTATAGATTGTAAGTTTTAGTTTGATTATAACTCTTAATCCATTGGGCTTTAGGAGTTGCGTCCAACGTGAAAAGAGCTTAGAAAAATTAGGAGAATAGCTTGATGAAGCGAAATAGGACACTTACTATTTTTCGCCGAAAACCTTGTACACCAGTAGACATCACGACCGTCTATAAATTGTAAGTTTACCATTTATAGTAAGTCGCGAATTCTAGGAGTTTTAGTTGTAGTTTGATTCTGATTTCTTTCTCATTGCTTGGTACCCCTATTTAAAGGGTTGTGATCTCATTTTTAGTCATTCATCAATCAATTTCGAATTTATTACAATTTATTTCTATTTTCTTGCTTTCTTTCCTCGTGGATTTGAGAAGTCTCTATGAGGAGTCCAGAGAAGTTCAGTGGATTCAGAATAGTTATCCTCTTGAAGAAGACGGTGCTCGAACTCATGTCCTTCCCTGCGTCAGTTTGGTATCAGAGTGAAGTTTTTTCTCGGATCGATGGCTTCTAACGACGGGCCAAGCAATAATCGCATGGGCGGTACTCTAGGAAATTTACGTTTAACGGCGGCAACTTTCGAAGTACCACAACGCGAGAATCGGCAAGCTATGTAAGGGCTGCAAGCTTCCATCGACCATAAGGTGGATCTCTTGGCGGAAACCCTAGGGCAACTCCGTGTTCCTGGTGGTAATCCTCTATTGCCAATTGCTGAAACTCGCAATCGCCGAAATCGCAGGATAGTACCGGTAGTGCATCCATGGGTCATTCATGAGGAAGGGGGATCCAGCGAGGAGGAGATCGACGACATAATCTTCTAACACCCCAGATAAGTAGGCGATCGAGTAGATCGAATAGATTGGGAATTCAAGATGTTAATATTCCTAGCTTCAATGGCCAACTATACATTGGGGATTTTCTCGATTGACTTTCTGAAGTTGAGTGATTCTTCGACTATATGGACATCTTTGAACCAAAGAAGGTCAAGCTTGTGGCCTACAAGTTGAAGGGCGGAGCTTCATCTTGGTGGAAACAACTGCAACTCGCACGTACCGGGTAGATGAAAGCACTAATCTGCACATTGCAGCGGATGAAGCAACTATTACATGCTCGATTCCTCCCTAGCGATTATGATAATATATTATTTCAACAATACTAAAATTATCGATAGGGTAGTCGGTCGGTGAGAGAATACACAGAAGAATTTTACCGCTTGGCGGTGCGTAACGATTTGCTCAAGACTGAATCGTAGCAAGTTGCCCGATTCAACGGTGGATTGTGTATGTCGATCCAGGATCGGGTCCAAATGCAGTACATTTGGATGATGAATGATGCAATCAAGTTGGCTACCCGGGCGGAAGCGAAACTTGAACGTCCTCACACAAGGACGTATCCTACTGTAAGGGTCGCTGCGACAGGTCCGCCCCAAGGAGCTCCACAGCCTAAGGAGAAGGAGCTCATATGAGCACGCACTCAACCTCTTACGTCTGAGAGACAAGATCAAGGAAGTGGGCAAGCTAGACCCCAAAGGGGTGTATCGACTGTTGCTAGTCCAAGTAGAATTTTGAACCCTTATGCTCAGCTAAGGCCTGACAACTGCTATCATTGTGGCCAACCGAGACACCTTTCAAATACTTGTCCCCAGTGAAAAGTGACGAACCTCACCATCAATGATGGTAATTCTGATAACGCTTATGAAGATCCAAATGTTAAAGAACAGGAGCACACTACCGGGGACGAGGCAGATGAGTTAGGTTAGGTTCTGAAAGATCGCAGTGAGTCACTCATCGTGAAGCAACTATTATATGCGCCAAGAAAAGAAGTGCATCCACAGCTACATGACATCTTCCAAACTAGGTGTACGATGAATCGAAAGGTTTGTGATGTGATTATTGACAGTGGAAGCAGCGAGAACATCGTCTCTAAGGTCATGGTGAAAAAATTACAATTGAAAATGGAGCGTTATCCTTCCCCACATACAATCAGGTGAATCAAGAAGGTCAGCGAAATAAAGTTAACTGAATGGTGCACCATATCCTTTTCAATTGGCAAACATTACAAGGATGAAGTAGTATGCGATGTGGTTGACATGGAAGCATGTCACATACTACTCGGTCGACCTTGACAATCCAACCATGACGCCACTCATTAAGGGTGAGATAACATATATATCTTCGTTAAGGATGGCCGGAAGACCATATTGGCCCCTATGGATCCAGAGGGACCACCTGAAACTTCTAAAGTGGAGGACCATTTTCTCTTAACCATACGAGACTTCGTGGAAGAATCCAAAAAAAAACAGGATAGGCTTATACATTAATTGTAAAAGGGGAAGAACTCGAGCCTACCATTACCGCTGAAAGATTAAGGCCCTTGTTACATGAATTCAAAGAAATTTGCCCCGATGACTTTCTCGATGGGTTACCCCCCATGTGAGATATCCAGCACCATATCAACTTTGTCCCTGGGTTCGGTTTACCCAATCATCCTCACTATCGGATGAGTCTAAATGAGTGCAAGATTTTGCATGGGCAAGTGGAGGAACTGATCCATAAGGGTCTTATTCAAGAAAGCATGAACCCATGTGTCATACCAGCTCTATTAACTCTAAAGAGATATGAGAGTTGGTGCATGTGTGTCAACAGCTAGGCCATCAACCAAATCACCATAAAATACAAAATTTTCATACTATAGCTGGATGATATGTTGGACATGCTTGAAGGTGCGAAATTATTCTCTAAGTTGGATCTGAGTAGCGACTACCATCAGATTCGATGTAACAACCCCAAAATTTTGATAATTAGTGTACACAGAAATGCTTCAAAAAGAAAATAGTAAATGAATAGAAATATTAAAACGGATATTCCTATTCCTAGGAATAATAGGAATGATGAATTTCGAGGATGAAATTCTCTTAAGGAGGGTAGATTGTAACACCCCATACTTTTAGTACTCGTGTGTTACCATAAATACTCAGCCTTTTTGAGTCATTAATCCACGAATCAAACTAAATGACTGTCTAGCTATAAAATCAATTTTTAGATTTCCACTTAGACAAATTTTTAGACATATGGACCAATGTAAAGTGAATTCGAACAATTTATGTGTTGAACCTCATGATCTGACCATTAAGACTGAAAATAAATCATTAGCTTGGAGATTGATCATTAGATTAGACCTCACATCATATGATAAAAGATTTGACCATAAAAACCAGTTAGTAGATTCATTTTTATGCTTTAAAGACTCCTAGATCATGATGATCGGTTCTAAATAATTTAACCATTCAAACTCGCAACCATTCATTCAATCTAGTTACTAAATAGGGCTACAAACCCTGATGACCGTTGACGAGCAAATCAAATACAATCTGGCCATCTGATCGATATGAATCTACAATTAGAGGGCTAAAATCCAAACGTATAGCCCACCTGAACATTAGATCTGTTGGAAAAAGGGACTAGTGTCCTATTAAGAGTGGTAGAGAAGAATGGACAGAGTAGATCTCTTAAAACGTCCCTGTGGGCCCCACACTTGCGGTGTAAGAGTACACCATTGGTTGTACACATGCGGTACACCAGTCCGCAGACCGGGTCAAGCTGGCATTGACCCGAATAAAACAGAAAATGGAAGAAATTTCCCTCCTTTTCCTCCTTTCTCACTTTCAAATGGACGAGCACTGCTGCACTAGGGATATGGCCCACCAGCACCGTCGGTTCCCAAATCTGAACCGTTCATCTTGTCAAGCCTCCAAAACCACTTAAAACCATAAAGTGTCCACGTTTGAGAACATAGGTGTGCAAGACAATAACCAGCCCAAGCGAGATGTGTACACGGCTCATTTTCATAAACGGAAATCCTTTTTCCTTCTTAGCTGGCAGCCCATGTGCGGGATTCTCCTTTAATCCAAACCCTTCACATAGGAAAATCTCAGTCGTCCATTCCACTTCACACGAGTTAGGGCTTGTTTGCAACAAGAGAACCGCCGCCGTAAGTGGAGACCTATTCCCATTCAAAACCCTAACGACCGTCCGTTTGGAGGGTCCCACGAGGTTCAGTGGTCCAATCCATGCCCTCCAAGTGCATTGGATCGGACCCTTAACCTTCAGATCCAAAATCGCCATGAGCGTCTGCATCATCTCCCCCATTCACTCGAGAAACCCATCACCTGTGATGTGGCCCATTCTCTGATCAGGGCTGCCCATTCGGTGGGACATGGTGTTAGCAATCCAACTGTAACATTGGATTACATCCATATAAACAACTTCCAAAGAGATCATCAACAATCTTTGCATGTTAATTGAGAATAGGGGCCAAGCTTACAACTAATCGGTTGATTAGGAGCCGATCTTTTTAGGTATTTTGGGAGAGTCTATAAAGGCTCTTTTAGGGCTTCCCTTTCCAAGGATGGAAAGCCTAAAAGAGAGGAATGATACACTGCTCCTTCTTTCCACTTTAGCTGACTCGAACCGAGTCACGAGTCAGCCCATCCATTCCTTGCCGAGTCTAGAGCTTCACCCAGTTGCTTCCAACAAAGAGAGATGAAGAAAAAGAAGAAGAAGCAGAGAAGATCGAGAGAGAGAGAGAGAGAGAGAGAGAGAGAGAGAGAGAGAGAGAGAGAGAGAGAGAGAGAGAGAGAGAGAGAGAGAGAGTGCGGCTATTTCCGCATTACATGAAGATTGATCGAGTCACGATCCAAGTCGGATCAAGATCGCTGGGTTCGGCTGCTGGACGAGTTTGGCAGAAAAGAAGAAGTTCAGAGTAGAGGAAGAAGATCTGGGGGAAAGGAGGGAGAAGATTCTTAATGTTGAGTCTGCTGGCGGGTCACGGCCTCGAGTTAAGTCGAGTTAGGATGTAATTGGGCCATGTTAGCCGAATTCAGGTTAGGCATGGATTGTTCAGACCTCCTTGCTGATTGTCCAAATCGAACAGAAGGAGAAGGAAAGAAAGAAAAGGAGAAAAGAAAGGGAAGAGAAGATGAAATGTGGCAGAGAGCCGGGTCTCCCATCAGCAGCATCGCCGAGTTGACCGGGATGTTCTCCACCGAGTTGAGCCGAGTTGTGTCTGGTTCGGTCCAGCCACCATGCTGGTCATGGGATTGAAAAGAAAGACAAGAAGAGAAAAAGAAAGAGAGAAAGAAGAAAACAGGATAAAGAAGGAAAGAATGAGAAGAAGGAAGATGGAGGTAACCCGGATGTTCGACTCGCTGAGTTAACTTAGCCAAGTTAACCTAGTGTACTACCGAGTCAGGCCACTTCGGGTCATTTCTGGTCCAGCAACTCAGGCCTAGATTGGGCTTGGTACAGAGAATTAGTAGAGGCAGCAACTAAGCTCGATCTAGCTCGAATTTGAACCAACTTATGTGGATTCCATGCTACCGAGTTAACTTAGTAGGAGTTGATCGTTGTCCAACTCAGTCCTCCTCTAGCATGGATGAATCTGGGCAAAAATTCTGTTGGACGTTGTGTCAGACTACGGATGAGGAAAGTAGAGAAAGAAAGAATGAGAGGTATTCTCTTGTTATTTCATTTAATTTAGGATAATATTTGTTGTTATTGTCATTATTATTATTATTATTACCATTATTATCATTATCAACTTTAGTTATTATTATTATCATTATAATTGTTAGTATTATAAACTCTTACTGAAATATTGCTCTCAATTAATTTTATAATTATCTTTAATTTTAATTAGATTATTATTTTTATAATAATATTAAAAAATTATTAGTGTTTTAATTTTAAATTCTTAAATCATCATTACTATTAATTTGTATTTTATTGTTGCACAACCTAGATTTTAGAATTCCTAAAATGGCTAACCTTAAACATAGGTTGGAGATCATAGCCTGAGGTTAGATCTTAACCATAGAGGGTGTGTGGAACTTAGATTTAAACCATCCAAGTTGGATTCGTGCTTTAGGGCATTCATGTTGCAATCTCCTAATTTAAAGGTGAGGATTACCCTTCAAGCTTTTCTAAATTTAGATAATTGACTTGTTTATTCGCTTTTGTTCATATATCTTATCGATTGCCTAATATGGTTGGTTTCTCATGTTGAATTCGAATATTATAAATAGTTGATGAATTAAGTTTAAAGTCAAATATTTGAATATGTGATGAATTTCAATTATCTCTATCCTGTTTTAAGGTTAATACTTTAGCTATGCATGTGTTATCAACATTATACATAGCAAATTTTATTATTTATGATTAATTAATGGTGTTTTTAGGAAATCCTTGAATTAGTGGCCACCTGTGTTATTGTAACACCCCATACTTTTCGTACTTGGGTGTTACCATTAGAACATAATTAGTAGGCTTACGTGGGAACACATATGAACCACCTTGCTAATCACCTTTCGAATAGCCACAATTTGATCATCGTGACCATTTAAAGTTAGGCTATCCAACCGTTGACTCTTAGGGCCAGACCATCAATAACTCTGACTCTTAAATCATGACCTCGATATGAAACGAGTACCTTGCACCATTGAAATCCAATCCTAACAGTGGGAAATATGCCCTAAAGCATTTTGAGCCTTTTATGGTGTATGTGTGTAGACCTGGCCATTAATAGTATGGATCATCTATACATTTAGGCTTGAATATTCCAAGAAGATGTCGTGGGACACCTATAGTGCACCTTTGTGACAATCTAGTTATTGGGTTGCAAGGACGGTCATCAAACGAGTGAGACTTGGTTTTGTCGGAAATTTAGAGCATTTGACCCTTAAATCGACCATCAGAACCATCTAATGCGAGCCATGGAAAGCCTTTATCTTAGATCATCTTAGAATCAGGACCCAAATCATGAGGATCACCATTTATTCACTCCACACGAATCATCAATCAATGCACATCAAGTAGCCCACAACTTACATATAGGCATGATAATAATGATAATAATAAATAAATAAATAAATAAAAAGATAAGCAAATAACAATATGTATAGGTAATAATAATGACGATGATGATGATGATAATAATAATAATAGTAAATATTAAAACTTATTCTAATAATAGCATTTACTATTCTAAATCCATAGTGTAGGTGGTCCCGGTTGCCTGAAAAAATCCCTTAGACCCTTTTAACCATTGTCGTTCAATTTCGGTATGATTCGACCATTGGATTGACGGGAATCCACCAATACGACCCAAATTGAGATGTGGGCCTCACCTAAACCTTTAATGAGCCTGATCAACAACCCAAGACCCTTTGGTAGAGCTCCCTAGAAGAATGGGTGGTGTGTATTTCACCTTAATGCCAGTATAGACCCCATTCCAAGTGAATGTGCATAGAGTGCATGTGCACACACGGTGCACTGGACTAAGGGACCCGGTTAAACTGAGTTTGACCGAGGTTTTCTAAAAGAGGGAAATCCTTCCTCCTTTTCCATCCCGCGCTCAGCGCGTTTTGAACGGACGGACGTCTGATCTTCTGATCAAGATAGGTCCCACCATTAGGACCATTTTGGGTGATCGGAACCGTTCATCTTGTCAGGAATCAATATTTGAACAAATCCTAGGTGGTTTCACCTGCTGGAATGCACCTACGTGCACACGAGAACCAACGCAAGCCGGCCCTACAAACATTAGTTTCCGAAAATGGAAACCGTTTGCTCAGCCAGCTGTCACCATTCGAGTGTGCCCCTCATCATCAAATCTTGGTCGTTCATTGAGGTAAATCCCAGCCATCCAATGACTCTCTACGTGGGAGTGGATTTTCGCCCACAAGAAGCCAAAACCGTGGCCGGTTTTGGCCTTACTAGGCGTATTTCAAAATGGCTTCAAGCCAGGGCGATCCGAGCCACCCATTCTTCATCCAACGGCCTAGGGAAGCTAGGTTTTCCTACAAGAAAAGGAGAAAACATATCTTCTCCTATCCTCCTACTAAACACCATGAAAACCGGCCATTTTCTTCTCCACTCACGAACCCACCACCCGAACCTCCAAGAAGCTTCGAAAGATCACCTCCACAAGCTCCTGTGGACCAATCTAAGGTGTCTAGTAGGAGCAAAATGAAGAGAAACACGTTGCAGCAAGGTCTGCCATTAACGACAGTTCTCTTCTCCACTGCATGGATCGGGCTATCAGGCGATTTCGGGTCAGATTAGGAGCTCCGTCTGGCCGGAGATGGAAGAAGAAAAGAGAAAGAAGGAAAAGGGGAAGAAGCGGACAATTGTTGCCAATGTCATGAAAGAAGGAAGAGAGTGGGGACGGGTCGCTGCCGAGTCGGCCAGGTCCGTCCCGAGTTAAGACAGCCTGGATGTCCATTGTTGGATGTACCAACATTTGGAAAAGAGGGGAAAGAAAAGAGACAAAGAAAGAAAAGAGAGAGAAAGAACGGGAGAAGAAAGAGAGAAAGAAAGGAGATGGAAGGAGGACATGGGCCAGGCACAGCCCAGTTCCATTGGGGCCACGCAAATGGGTCAGGCCAGTCAGCCCAGTCCCATTGGGGCCACATAAATGGGCCTGGACGCAGCCTAGTCCCGTTGGGGCTGCACAGTGGGTCTGGACTTGGCCTTGCCTCAATTTGGGCCCGGTTTGCTTGGGTTTGAGCCCAATTTCATGGGTGGAGTAAATCCCAATAAGCCCACCTAATGGTGGAAACCAAGAAGTATGGAGGCGGGCCTCATTACACTTGCATGAAAGAAAGGGTCGAATTGGGCTTGGAAGCCCAACTCATTGTCAAGACGTCTATGGTGAGTTACTCTTCTCTCCCATAGCAAATTTTCTGACTTCTTATCTTCATTGGGGTTATTATAGTCATTGCACTTATAAATGTGACTAGCCATTAGCAGGATAATTATGCTAGTGTTAGTTATTATAAATAAAACTATAACTCTTAGATATTAGACTTTAGTGTTTAATTATCATTCCTATATATTATCAATTGATAATAGATCGTGCTATTCATTACTATCATGATAATTATTTTGCTACATTAGCTAATACTAATTATAACACTAATGTTAGTAGAAATTTTATAATTAACATTAAAATTAATTGTACACCAAGTAGGGTTCAAACCCTAGAAACCTAGCCTAGACCTGAGTAATCTAAACTCTAGGTCAGTACCCTAAACCTAAACAGTATCACAGGTTTAGATCTAATTGCAGAAATTCATAATATTAGTCCTTACCATATTATTGTTAGTAGAGATTCTATTATTATTACTTACATTTTTTGAGAGGGTATTAGTCATTATAAGAATGTTAGAGAACGTCGGTGCACTTAAATATAAAATTATGAACCATCATTGTTAATAATGATGGATTAATACTCCTATTATGAATGTTATTATACAATAACAATAACAATAATAATAACAATAATAGTAATGATAATTGAGGATTCAAATCCTAAAATCTAAGTTTAGAACTAAACTCAAGGATAAAACTTTAATTATACATCAAATCCTAAGAACAATCAATTCAAACCTTAGGCCATGATCTCAACCCTAATTGGTGCATGGAACTCGAATCTAATCGTAAAATTTCATAACTCGTAGTAGGATCGACCCTAAGGCGCACACACTTCCTAGCGATGGCGTAGACGGTTCAAAACATCAGGTGATTATTTCTTCTCCTTGAGCTTTCCATTTTCCCATTAGCTTAAGTGATAGTTTTTATTTTAATTTCATTTGATAATTGCTATCTCCATCTTATAATCATATGTGAAATTGTTGGAATTAAATGGTTAGATTACATGCTTAATATTTACCCTGTATAACTTCTCATGCTTGTGGATTACTTGTGATTGTTTAGGAAATTTAAACTGGTACATTAGTGAGAAACCCCCACTTATAAATGTACACCCATACTTGGGATGCAACCCTACTGGTTATGATTGAAATAGACCATTGACTTAGTGGCCACTTGAATGATGGTTTAGATGGGATAATGATGTGGGCCTACCATCCAGG
Source organism: Magnolia sinica (assembly GCF_029962835.1). Lineage (NCBI taxonomy): Eukaryota > Viridiplantae > Streptophyta > Magnoliopsida > Magnoliales > Magnoliaceae > Magnolia > Magnolia sinica. The sequence goes on from NC_080582.1 coordinate 52,920,499, forward strand.
GGTTGTTGTGCCTAAGGATTACCTTTTATCATATAGCTTTGACACTTGCCCTATGTGGCTTTATTTGATATTTGCCCTATCTGGGTTCGATGTATGATTTTGTGCAACCATGTGATGGGAAGACCCATATACCGAAATATGATTAACCACTAGTCGACGAGTTCCATTAAACATCCTAAGGTGGTAGCCTCATGAGCCGGGGATGGTCGTATGGGACCTATGCCCGAGCTGTTGGCCTATGCCGGGTGATAAACCCCCCATAGTGACCTTTGAGCTTTCTTAAAATGATTGTTTGAAATTGGAATAATAATGGTTAGGCTAATCATGCATTTTCATAGCATATGCTCTTTTCCAGGTGATTAATTCTCCTTGGGCGATCTATACTTTATGGTCTTTTTTGTGTGATTAAATTCTCCTTGGGTGATGTATGGTCTTTTCCAAGTGATTAAATTCTCCTTGGGCGATCTATGTTTTATGGTCTTTTCCGGGTGATTAAATTCTCCTTGGGCGATCTATGTTTTATGGTCTTTTTCAGGTGATTAAATTCTCATTAGGCGATCTGTGTATTATGGTTTTTTTTGGGTGATTAAATTCTCCTTGGGCAAACTATGTATTATGGTCTTTTCCGGATGATTAAATTTTCCTTGGGCGATTTATATATTATGGTCTTTTCCGAGTAGCTGGTTCCCCTTGGGCGTACCTTTGCGTATTTTTTCAGGTGACTAGTTCTCCTAGGGAGACCCTTTATTTCGACAACGGGATGTGTATCCCCTGGTCGATGATGCATTCATGCATCCATGCATTTAATAAGCCTGCATCATGTATTTTTTTGTATGCCTTGCCATATTTTTATAACTATACTTACTTAATGCGACAGTATGTAATATTGAGGGGAATACACACTGAGCTGGCCACTCATTTATCGAATATATAGTCGTACAGGTAGCGCAGGTGACCTAATTGATATTTATGTTCATATTGACGAGGAGCAGAGTGAAAACGTCATGGATGCATGATTGTACTGCTAAGAGTTGCTACGAATTTTACAGTTCTAGATTTATTATAATGTATTTTGTTTCACATGCAATGTTATCTCATTTTGTAATTGTAAGTATTGGGACATTAGTTTGTATAAGTCATTATCGGTAGTCGCTTGAAATTTTTTAATATAAATGCAAAATTTTCGTTATGTTGATTTGTCCATTCTACGCTTATCTATTAACTTTGATATATATATATATATATATATATATATATATATATATATATATATATATATATATATATATATGCGTGTGTGTATGTATATATTTATATGTGTATATTTTATATAATATATATATACTCGGGTCCTGAGAATACGGGGTGTTACAGTTATGGATTAAATAAATTTACATTATGGACTTATCATCTTGTGGATCATTTATGCCTATATGGCTTTTGGGGAATAATCCATTCTTATCGTACCATTAAATGGAATATTCGGCCCTTGTGGCTTTTATGGAATAATTGCCCCACGTGGCTTTAATGGATTATTCTATATAACCTTTCGATAATAAGTTCCACTTGTTGGGATACAATTAGCCACTAATTACGTAGGTAACCTTTAAATACCCTATTTGCTAGCCTCATGAGCCATGGTTGGTGGAATGAGATACTATGCTTGAGTTATCGGCCTATGCTGGGTGACAAACCCCCCATAGTGACCTTTGAGCTTCCTTAAAATGAGGGTTTAAAATTGGAATAATAATGGTTCGGCTAATCATGCATTTTTATGGTATATGGTCTTTTCCGGGTGATTAGTTCTCCTTGGGCGTACCTTTGTGTAGTTTTTCGGGTGACTAATTCTCCTTAGGTGACCTATATTATTTGGTCTTTCCGAGTGGTTAGTTCTCCTTGGGCGTGCCTTTGTGTACTTTTCCGGGTGACTAATTCTCCTTAGGCGATCTATATTATATGATCTTTTCCGGGTAGCTAGTTCTCCTTGGGCGTACCTTTGAGTATTTTTCTGGGTGGCTAGTTCTCCTTGGGAAGCCTCATTGCATAGTCTTTTTTGGGTGGCTAGTCCTCCTTGGGCGTACCTTTAGTATTTTTCTAGGTGGCTAGTTCTCCTTAGGCGACTTCTTACTAGCTAGATGTGCATCCCCATGTCTATGAGCATGTGCATACATCCATGCATTTAAACAAGATTATCTTCTATAATTTATTTAATGAATGCGTATTTGATGAACCTTACCTAATTTCCATGATAATCATTGTGTAATATTTGTTATACATTCTCTGATAACTGTGGTTAATTATCTTCATGATACGATAAATCTTGGGGGTTATACCTCACTAGGTAGCCATTAACGCTATCGATTCGTATTCAGAGTGCAGGAGACGCAGAGGATGTGTATGCTGGTGTTCATGTGGAATGGGAAGAGCCAGATGATCTTGCGACTCTCCATTCCTAATTTTATTTGTATTTAATTTATACTGTTATGTTTGTAAAGGTTAAGACATTTGTTTGTATAAGTTTTTGGGTAACCACTTAAAATCTTAGTTATGAATATTGGACTCCCTCTAATATTTGATTTATTTCTATTCCGCTATACTATTAACTTTGATAAAGGGAAAAAGGTACGTGAAATTGGCGATCTTTAAAGGTTAACACTCGGGTTCTGGGAAAATGAGTAGAGTACTCGGGTTTTGGGAACCAGGGTGTTACATTCGAATATAGCCAGGTGATGAGTGGAAGATGGCCTTTAAGACCAAGGAAGTATTGTACGAATGGATGGTCATGCCCTTTGGTCTTATGAATGCGCCTAACACATTCACGAGATTGATGAACGAAGTTCTGAAATCTTTCATTAGGTGATTCGTTGTGGTTTATTTCGATGATATTTCGATATACAGTAAAGATGAAACCACACATATGGAATACCTTAAGAAGGTCCTTCAAGTGCTCACTGAAAATAAATTATATTTCAATTTTAAAATGTGCACCTTCATGACTAATAACATGTTGTTTCTAGGTTTTATCGTAACATCCACAGGTATTCGGGTGGATGAGGAGAAGGTGAAAGCAATTAGAGAGGCCGATTTCCACAAATATTCACAAAGTGCGAAGTTTTCATGGACTAGTAAGATTCTATTGTCGGTTTGTGAAAAATTTTAGTACAATTATGTCACCAATCATAGATTTCATGAAGAAATGACAGTTTTAGTGGACTGACGAAGCCGACAAGAGTTTTGCCAAAATTAAGCGCAGGTTATCCACGACCCCGGTTCTTGTACTTCCCAACTTCGACGAACTGTTTGAAGTCGAATGTGAAGCCTCATATGTCAAGATTGGGGGAGTTTTATTTCAAGAAGGTAAGTTGATAGCCTTCTACAGTGAGAAACTTAGCGATGCACGTAAGAATTCTACATATAACATCGAGTTGTACGCTGTAGTTCAGGCACTGCGACACTGGCAACATTATTGATTTAAAGGGAATTTATACTTTACATAGATCATCAAGCTCTCAAATTCATTAATAGCTAAGCTAACATTAACCGTGTGTATGATAGATAGATCTCATTTTTGCAAGAATTCACGTTTGTGCTAAAATATAAGTTTGGGCAACAGAACAAAGTAGCCGATGCACTAAGTCGTCGTGCAGCTATGTTAGTCACCATGAGCAATGAACTTGTTGGGTTCGAGTGCCTCAAGGACATATATGCTAACGACGAAGACTTTAAGGACGCATGGGTTAGATGCCAAGAAGGTCACTGTCACGCCCCGAACTCAGAAACTGGGCTTACAGAATTTCTGATCACCGACAGCCTCCGTAGTACCCCATTCTCGGCTTTCGGCACCCATATGCCAGATTCCGATCCTGGGATCCTACAAGGAGGATTTTTAGTCTGAATTTTTTTATAAGGGAGCATAACCACAAGCATAACCAAGTCACAAAACAACATCACCACATATCTACTATAATAAATCATTTGAGAACAATGCGGAAAGGGAAATATAAGTATAACCAAAAGCTCCAAGAAGATCTGTCACGCGCTCTTGCCTCAACGCTGCTACGACCTAACGTCACCTGCATGCAACGATCGTGCATAAGCTTACAATGAAGCTTAGAAGGTGTGTGCATGTGTGTACAATACATATACCAAGCATACAATATCAGAGTAAGCGGAAATACTGGCAAGTCCATGAATGCTGTCAGCCATACTAAGGCTATGCGATGCAAGGCCTACATAGCCAAATATCATATGCAAGATGCAATGGAAGAATGTTGGTTCTCATCAAGTACATATATTAGTATAATTCATCCCTGGGATATGAATGGGGTCTAGTACACTCCATACCAGATTGCTGCCCCAACTGGCATGCACAACTATGCAAGTGAAAAAGACCTCACTACCTGCCTGGCCAGGAGTCTGTCAATATCTACCTAACTCATCGATAGCAGACCCATTTATGAGCTAGTTAAACTCAGTCGAGCTTTGTCCCTACCCTCGGGCGGATAAGGCCACACCCCCTTCCAATCGACCACGACACAGTGAGAGACGCGGCCTACTGGTATCAGCACTCGGGCACTTATGTATCCAACCGGTCTAGGCGTTGGAACATCTCCTGGTACCAAAAGTATTCTAGGACTTTCACCCAAGGACATCCTAAGCACCCACAGTGCTAGAACCAAATATTTTCGGTATCCAATCTGGCCATCGACGATGTGCTTGTGGAGGCCATAGCTCTGATATCGTTAGGGCGCCAAGTGATCATGTCTAACAAAATGCGAGTTGCATGAGTCATACCATCCAGTCATGCATCAAACCTGCACGTACCACACGATCATGTGGGGCAACTCCGTCTCTCAAGGAGTCCCATAAATAACTCAGCCCAACGAAAAATGCTATAATCAATCATTCCTTACAACAGGTATACAAATGATGCGTATGGGCATGTATCATGATGTAATACTAAGCATGTTCGGAGTGTGTCCTACTAGACTAACATGATCATTAGATAAAAACAATAACCGGCCTAAATACATGGTGAGGTCCATAGTGGGATGGTGGATCTAGCCCAAATATTCAGATAGGCTCTAAACAATGGATATACTAAATCTGATACCACATATTCTTCCATCTATGGCAAGGGGTGATGATGTACTAAACAATGGATGTATCAAACCTAATACCACATGTTCTTCTATCTATAACAAGAGGTGATCCTTATGGTTACACAACAAGGTGGGTTGAGAGGGTGAACTATGTACAACAAGTGGGCTTCCTCACCCTTCTCTTATCATGTAATAAACTAGGCCTTCCTATGGGGCCCGATATGAATACAAGGTGGGTTCCAAAGTTTGGATAATTCCTACAAGGCATGGTGGAAAGCACCATCATCAATGAGGGCCCAACGGTTTGGGTTAGCCCAAGAAGGGTATGGCGGAAATGGGCTTAACAACGGACCCTAGGATAGTCTACAACAGTGGGCATTTAACCACTATTGCTCCTAAGGTGCGACCCATTTGGGGCTAGGATTTAACTCATGGTGGGCCTGCATAAGGCGGCCCATGGTCCATATAAATGAATGGTTAGTGTGCATATAACACACACACACACACATCATGGTGGGCCCCTCACATCACAATGGGCCTCACACATTACATTGGGCCTTACATATCAAAATGGGCCTCACATATCAAAATAGGCCTCACATATCAAAATAGGCCTCATACATACAACAAGTGGGCCGCATGCATCACAGTGGGCCTCATATATACAACAAGTGGACCTCACACATACAACAGGTGGGCCTACTTGGCTAGACGGTTAGCCCATGCTGGCCACTGGCCCTGTCCGGGCATCCCACAGATGGACGGTGTGGATACAATACATATGTCAGGGTGGGTCCATGTGTATGTGGCCCACCAATTGTATGATCAAGCTAATATTGGTGGTTTCCCTTCATCCAGGCCTGTTTAAAATAGATAGCCAGGTGGGCCCTGTCCACTAGATGGTGTGGATAATACACATCATGGTGGGTCCCACCGTCCCACCTGCTGGACGGTGAAGATACAATGCATACATCAGGGTGGGTCCCACCGTCCCACCTACTGGACGATGTGGATGAAATACATACATGGTAGGTCCCACCGTCCCACCTGCTGGATGGTGCTGGATACAACACATCATGGTGGGTCCCACCGTCCCACTTGCTAGACGGTGTGGATACATCACATACGTCAGGGCTCCACCGTCCCACCTGATGAGCGGTGTCGATGAAACACATACGTAAGGTGGGCCTGCTGGGCGTCCCTTTGACGGACGGCCTAGATAAACTCTTATACTCATGGTGGGCCACTGGCCCTATTGGGCTAGATGGTGTGGATACAGTACATACATCAAGGTGGGGTCCACGTGAGTGGGCCACCCCACTCCCCAATCAAGCTGGTATTCGTGTTTTCCTTATGTTTAGGCCTATCAAAAAATAAGCAGCTAAAGAGGCTGCTGGACAATCAGTAAGGTGGGCCCATTAGTAGACAGCGGTGTGGTCCCACTTGGGTGGACGATGTGGATGAACTCATGCAATCGAGGTGGGCCATCAACATGGAAAGAGAGATAGAGAGAGAGAGAGAGACGCTTGGTGGAAGGGAGCTCTGCCACTATGAGCACCCTTTAGCTATATTACATACATCAAGATGGGTCCCAAAACATGTGGGCCCTCAAAAATGGAAATCAAGGTGGGGATACCATCCCTACCATAAACTTAAGGTTTAGATGACCTCTTCATGTTGATTATCAAATAAACATCATGGTGGGGTCCGTAGAGAATGGCCCCATCATGGATTTACATATATGAATCATGGCGGGCCATTGGCCACGCCTGGGTCCCAAATAGGATCCATACCATTAACCAGTAGGCCCTGCTTGGCCCATCATCAAAATCAAGATCTAGTCCTATGAACACTCACTTATAGCTTATCTTCTTAACTCCGTGAAATACTTAGCTCCTAAGCATCCACTTTAATGGTGGATGATGAAGTTTGGATGGTTGGATGGTGAGATTTGGGGTAGGAAAATGGATCTTGAGCTTGGGTTCTTTTTTCTCTCCTTAGGATTTTATTCTCTTGGTTGCTAGGGAATTGGGTAGAGAAATGAGATGGAATGAGTGAAAATGGGAGGTGCAAGGAGAGAAGGATGGGTGTGTAAGAAAGGATGGGGTGAAAGGTATGGTAGTGTACGAGGAGTGACATGAGAGTTGACTATGGGAATGGGTTGCCATGCCTTGTTAGTAAGAGAGGGATGGGCGAGGTATGGGTTGTACTTGACTAGTGATGTGATAGGTTGGGTAGAGATTCCTCTCTTGGGAATCACAGCACGCGGCGTTTCCTCGAGATATATGAGAGCCCATAACTCCTAGCCTAGGCATTGCATTGGTGTGCAAGGCCCGGCGTTGGAACCGCGGTGAAAGTGCGCCCGTGGGGGTATAAGTTTCGGGTTGAGTTGACTCGGGTTTTCGAGATGCGACTTACGGTCATGAGCAATCGCTGTCTACTAGTTGTGAGTCACCGGAATTTGTCGGAAAGGATTGCCGAAGTTGGTGGAAAGGTACGGTACTAAGATATGTGCCTTACAGTCACCCCGGCAACTTACATTTGCAAGACGGGTTTCTTTTCAAGGGGAACCGATTGTGCATCCCCAAAAGTTCGTTAAGGGAACATATAATCTAAGAGCTAATGGAGGTGGCCTTAGTGGACACCTTGGGCATGACAAGACGCGAGCTTTTGTGGAAGAGCGGTATTACTGGACACAATTGGTACGTAATATGAAAAATGTAGTCCAACGTTGTTATATTTGTCAGACCTCTAAGGAGCAATCTCATAATGCAAGCCTTTATACCTCGTTACCCGTGCCTGACGGCTCTTGGGAGGATTTATTTATGGACTTCGTGCTTGATCTCCCACGAACACAATATGTCATGGATTCAATGTTTATGGTAGTAGATCGTTTCTCCAAGATGGCGCACTTTATTCCATGCTAGAATACTCTCGATGCAACACACGCGGTGAATCTATTCTTCAGAGAAATTGTGCAACTACACGAGGTTCACAAGATTATTACTTCTAATCGTGACACGAAGTTCATTAGCCACTTTTGTCAAACTTTGTGGACTCAATTCGATACACGACTTCAGATCAGCAGTGCCTACCACCCATAGACTGACGGGCAGACTAAGGTTGTGAATCGTACATTGGGAAACCTCCTTCAATGTATTTCAGGAGAAAAACCAAAATAGTGGGATTTAGCCTTGTCTCAAGTGCAGTTTGCATTTAACAACATGGTGAACCGCTCAACAGGAAAATCTCCGTTCCAGGTTATTTATGAACGAGTACCTCGCCACACACTTGACTTGGTCCCTTTATCCAAGCTCCCTGGCATGAGCATTTCAACAGAACATATGACAGACAAGATCATGGGCATTGATGCGAAGGTACAGATAAAGCTACATGCCTCGAATGAAAAGTATAAGGAGCAAGCGGACAAGCATCGACGACAAAAAGTGTTCGAGGTGGGCGACCAAGTATTGGTTCATCTGCACAAAGGATGATTTCTGACTAGAATGTACAACAAGTTGAAAAATAAGAAGATTGGACTGGCACCAATCATCTGAAAGATCAATGACAACGCTTACGTTGTTGATCTTCTAGATGACATGGCGATCTCACGAACTTTCAACGTCGTGGACCTGACCGAGTATCATGAACGAGAGCGAGGTGAGAACTCGAGGACGAATTCTTTTGAAGTGGAGGAGACTGATGTAGAGAGGGTCGCGGACAGTTACATGGCTAAGATGGATCAGAAAAGGCCCGGTTGGCGACAGAAGTGATCCGGACCGTCGGACATTAAATCAGGTGTATCTCACAATTCAGAATGAGTGATTAGACGTAAAATATATGATTTTGGGGTAGAACTAGCTACTTTAGCCAACCATCCCCGCTAAGTCGGGTTTCTCAAGCCGAATTTGCGAAATACCACCAGATCGATGGTCGTTTCCCTATTTTAATTTCATTTTTTTTACTATAAATAGTAAGTTTTAGTTTGATTATAACTCTTCATCCGTTGGACTTTAGGAGCTGCGTCCAACGTGAAAAGAGCTTAGAACAATTAGGAGAATAGCTTGGTGAAGCCAAATAGGACACTTACTATTTTTGGCCAAAAACCTTGCGCACTAGTAGACATCACGACCGTTTATAGTAAGTCGCAAATTTTAGGAGTTTTAGTTGTAGTTTGATTCTGATTTCTTTCCCATTGCTTGACACCCCTATTTAAAGGGTTGTGAACTCATTTTTAGTCATTTATGAATCAATTTTGAATTTATTAGAATTTATTTCTATTTTCTTTCTTTCTTTCCTCGTGGATTCGAGAAGTCTCTATGAGGAGTCCAGAGAAGTTCCGTGGATTTGGAATATTTATCTTTTTGAGGAAGATGGTGCTCGACCTCACATCCTTCCCTGTGTCACAATCCTAACCATTCAACCCTGTCTTCTTCACTGGTGAACGTGGATTATTGATACTTATTAGAGGTGTACAAGAGTCGAACCGAGTCGAGCTTGGCATTGCTCGACTTGGCTCGCCCAGTAGTTGACCTCGGCTCGAACTCGGCTAAGCTCGGTCCTTGAGCCTGACTGGCCAGCTTGGCTTGGTTTGGTAAGCAGCTCGGGCTAGTTTGAGCCGAGTTCGAGCCTATGCAACATTTTCTCAAACACATGGAGTGCATCTTCAAATTCTTATAGTATGCAAAACAGCAATAGCAGTTTACTGGTATTTCATTAAACACTCATTAAGCAGCATCAAAATTAAGATAAAAATGTAGTTTTATCATGTAAAGTTGGTTTTTTTTTTGTAGTGATTTGTTTCGTATCCATACCTTCTTGGCCATCAGCCAATCCCGTGGAGAATGTATGCACCCGAAACAACACTTTATTGAGTTGATGCCTGGTGAGCAACGTCAATAGCAAAATAACCAAATCACTGAATTGATTCAATCCAATTTTGATTCGAGTTGAGATTCGATCCAAGTTGATTCGAGTTTGGACAAGCTCAAAGTCCGCTTAAAATTTTTTCGAGCTCTAAAAATCAGCTCAAACTCAATTTCAAACCAAGTTGAATCAAGCTTTTTTGAGTCGAGTCAAGCAAGTTAATCAAGGTAACTCGGTTGTGTAAAGCTCTAAATTACTTATGATCCATGCTGTCAATGCGCAGGGTTGGCCTGTTGGGCTTTTGGGCCGGGCTTGCGTTGGAGGATTAGGCCCGACGTTCGGTCTTGGGGAAAAAATCTAAGCTTGTTTCTCAGGTGGGCCGTGCTTGGGTTGTGAACAACAGCTTGAGTTCAGCCAGCTTGCCCCGTTAGGATTTGCAAGGGTGATTTTATAAATATACAAAAACCCATCTCTCTCTTTCGGGGAGCTTTAACCGGAATTCAAGGAAGGCTTTCAAGATTCTTCCAAGGATTACGTCAAATATAAAAAGGATTTAGAGCTTTTCTGCTCCATTTTGTCTTTAACTGCTTTTCTCCCTGTCATTCGGGCTCTGTCTCTAGCAAACAAAGACAGTCAGGCTGTACTATTCTGGCTCATCGAAGGCCGGGACAAGGCTTGGGTTTATGCTTGGGCTGAAAGTCGGCCGGTTTGGTCAGGTTGGTGCTCAATCCTAGCCCAACCCAAGGTTCCTATACCTCAACCATAACCCAACCCCCAACCTCAGGTTGGGAATTCTCAACCTAAGCCCAACCCAAGCGGACTAGGTCGGGTTAGTTGGGTGGATACATGTTAATATTTTCATTATCATATTAGTCTATTATATTTTCAATATATGTCTTAATTTTTGTATGTATGGTTTTATTAATTATATATGTAGTTATTTATCATAAAAAACTTCAATTTTCTAAACAAACAAGCTAAAATACATGACAATTAATGCTTTAAAAGTCATGTTGTGCAACACGCAATCTATTTGGGAGAGAGAAATTGGGCGTATCTTATTACCTTAAGTCATCGAAAATGATGTAGACCAACTGAAATTTCCTATGCCTTCAACACATACGATCCGCACTCAATTATAATTTATTACTTATATATTGATCAGGTTTGGGTTGCGTCAAGAAACCCAAGACTTTAATCAGATCCCGAGCCAAGTTTTATTAGGTTCGTGTTTATATAGCCCAAGCCTGAGACCGAACCCAATGCATCATGCTCGAGCCCAACCCAATGTCAGGTCGATCACGAGTCTGTCAGGTTGAACCCGGCCAACTTTATTGGAGAAAATTTTGTACTGGTTGTTTTGTGGTGGACCATCCAAATGATGACCATCAGATAAACAGGTGTGATCACCTGACACGTTTGAACCATGTTAGCGTTTTCTTGTCCTGTATAGGAAAAATGAATGCCAAACCACAAAAGCCACGAACAGGTGCGGAAAAAAAAAGCAATTTCTAATTTCAGTTAGCATCTTTCACTACAAGAAATGCCAGAATTATCAGCGCTTTTTTACAAGTGGCTGACACCCGTAAATGACCCACGGTCACAAATATGTTGTAAAAGTTCTACAAGTGGCTGACACCCGTAAATGACCCGGGTCACATGTATGTTGTAAAAGTTCTGAAACCCTAAATCATCTCACCTCTGTCTCTCTCTCTCTCTCTCTCTCTCTCGTCTCCTCCCTAAAAAACCCACCGACTAACCCTTTCTCCCTTAAAAAAAAAAAACCCAATCTCTCTTCTTCTCCACAAAATACCCTTATCTCTCCATCGTCTTCTCCTCAATTGACTGTCCCTCTCTTGCTCTCGGTCTCGATTTTCCTCTCTCTCTCTCTCGTTGAAGATGGTTGGTTTACCGTCCATGCCGACATCGACGCTGATAGAGGTGAGTTTAGGGATGATCAGATCTCTGCGTTCAAGGAGGCATTTGGCATGTTTGAGAAGGACAGAGATAGTCAGGTCCCTTTGATCTTCACTTTTCCCCCCTTTTCTGCTGGAAACTGTTGATTTTATGATTTTTTATAGCATTTTTATGGTTGAGGAATTTTTTTCCTTTTTTAAATTCGATTTGATGTTGATTTCATCAGATTTGATGGTTTACTTTTGAAATTCTCTGTTGCCGAGTTCTATTCAAAATGACAGATGTGCAGGACATCCGATCTATTGATCAAAAGGAGGGGACCATCATGAAAGATCAACTGAGGTAAAACTCAGGCTGATTGATTCATTAGGTGGGCCAATCTAGTACAATGATACAGATCGTAGGTCTTCCATTGATTTCAAACACAGGGCCTACCTGAAGAATAAATAGCCTGGATTTTTCTCCTGGTGATCTCCACCATAGGTCCACATTTTGCATTGCTCAGATGTATACGCTAGGGGCATAAAAGGCATACCATGCTAAAGTAAGTATGAATGGTTGTATGGGAGCATTCCTCATTAAAACAATTAAATACCGAATTTCTCTCCCTCCCTCTCTCTCTCTCGTATATATGAGGCAGTCGTTCATGTCAATCTCTCCAAGAAGCAATCTCTTCAGTCCAGCTAAAGGAGTTTCTGGGTTTTCTTCCCATCATTTGGTTTCTTTAAGGTAAAGGTAAAAAGAAATAATCTTTTAAAAATAATAAAAAATGGGAATGATTTGGAAGAGAGGTGTAATTCATAAGCTTCTGTTTTTGGGTTTTATTCCTTTGTGGTTTTCTTTCATCTACGTGGATGAAGATGCCTTCTTTTCATTGAGAGAAACCTTCCCTTCCCCTATTTATCTGAGACTATGGATGACTGTTGATTGAGTTGAATGGTGGAATGGGATTCATCTAGCCGACCCTATAGTTCTTGTTAGTTTAGTTTGTCTGTTCTAATATCTTCTTTCGCCCTTGATTGAGCTGTTCATTCTATTTTAGCATTGACCAGATCTTTTGGATCTTTTGGGTTCTGATTGTCCATGAACAAGGGGAAAAAATAGTTGGGTCCATGGGTTCTCTAATGGTTGGATGGGATTCTAAATGGAATTTCAAAAATCTTTACAAGATTCTGCCTTTTTTTTTTTTGAATTTTTTATATATTGAGTATTAGTTGTTGATGAGCTCTGTTTTTATTCAAAATCAGTAAGTTCTTTCATTTGATTTTCTTTTTTATTTGCTCTTTTAAATTCATTGCAGACTGTTTATTTGATTTCTTTTTTGTAATCTCCGGGGTATATCATGCTTTTGTATGATCTCTCTTGATTGATGTCTATCTTCTTACAAATTTGTGTTTCTATTTTCAGGCAAACATACATATATATCTCGTATCAATGGCCAAACAGTACATTATGTTGCTTCTCTTTGTATTTCTATTCTGGACAGTACTGTTTTCTGAAACATCTGCAATCACCGATCCCTTGCATGGTAAGTTGAATATGTTTATTGCTTCTCCTTTTATTGTTTGTATTTTTTTTATTTTCTTTTGGGTGAAGTTTTGATAGATCATTTGGGAGAATATAGATCATTTCCTTTGGATTACCACTTCTAAGAAAATGCAGTCCATGCCCAGCTTCAGAGGTTGAATGCCCTCGGCCACCAGGAACATATGGAAATAGGGATGATTGAATAGATGCCATTAAACACTTCTTTGGAGCCACCAAGGATATGTATTTGCCACCAAGCTGTTGATAAGGTCACAAAGACATGGATGAAGGGACCACCCAAGTATCAACTTAATTCAAAACTTTTGTCGACCTAAGAAAATTTTAATGGTAGGCGTTCAATCACCACTGTTTCCTGCGGTGCAGTCACCTTAGATTTAGATCTGCCGCATTTTCTGACTAGCCTAAAATGAGTTAGTGAAATACATGGAGGGCATGGATATAATATACATACATCATGGTGGGCCCCAGAAGGATCCACCGTGATCCACCAAGCCGCTTCAATGACACGTGTCATTTCAATAACCAAAAGTCTCCTGCTTGTACTTTTGCTACTATTTTTTTTTTTAAAAAAAAATAACTTTTGCAATTTGATTCAGTTGTGCATCCAAACAAAGCTTAAATAGATATAAAATATTGGTTTTATTGAGCAGAAGTAAGGTCTAAGTCTTTGTGATATCAAAATAGAACTTTTTTGGTTTGGGTCTTGGTTATGTGAGAAAAGGGTTTTTCACTTTCACCTTTATTGTACGGGTATGCTATGGTAGGATTTAAGCTAGCTTGTTGGTTAAAATGGTATTTGTTTTTAGTATGTAGACCATTTGCAAGTGAGGATTCTATTTCAGGAGGATTGACTATATTTAATTTTGTAGTATGACTATATATGCTGCATTTTGATGTTTCTAAGTAGCATGTGTGCTTCTACAGATTGGTCATGCTGATTATGGTTCAGCTCTAGGAGAGTCTCCTAAGTTTGCATCTGATTATGGTCAGTGTTAAACTTTAAAAAAAAAAAAAATCAAAAAGAAGAAAAGTTCACCTTGAAAATATGGAATTCCAAGCCGGTCATTATTTGATATATGCTTTTTATTGAGCGAATACCAAGCGTAGTATGTCATCAGGTTTAGAGATGAAGCTTGATGAGCTGCGAAAAAAGCTCTCTTTAAGTCATGAGAGAATATTGCCACATACCATTCTTTCCACCCAATAGATCAACACGTAAAGCGCCGAAAAACCAACTTCCATGGAGCAGCTAGGGACTAGCCTGGTTCTGGCTATCATAGGAGCAATTTTCAAAGGGCTAATGGTGGGTGATCCACTCTTCTCGTTGCATACAAGTGGGGTAATCCAGAGTTCAAATCACTTCAGCCTTTTGACGCCACTCGTGCTAGGAGTAAGACCATATAGAGGATTTGTTTTTATTTATTTATTTACATTTAAGACCATTTATTGTAATATTTTTCTTTATTGTGTGGTAATATAAATTTTGTTTAATATTCAGTTTTATTTGTATTACATCATTTTTATGTTTCAAATATTTAAAAAATACAGGTTTTGATTGAATTATATATAATAAAAAAAATTACTGGCATGTTAGGGCCTCACAAATCCATACAAAGGCTTCTACCGGCGCTTGTGTAGAAATCTTACGGCGCTTTTTCGCTAGAAAAAGTGTCCACAAACCATTTTTAGCGGCGCTCTAAGTGATTTTTAGCGGCGCTTTTTCGCGTCGGAAAAACAGACAGCTATCGGCGCTCAGAAAGGCGCCGTTAGAAGTTACCTAGCGCCGCCAATACTTTTAGCGACATACCCATTTATCGGCGCTTGACTAGCGCCAATAATAAAATCGCCGGCGCTTTTAGGGACTTATAGCGGCGCTTGTGAGCGCCGCTAAAAGTCTCATTTGTTGTAGTGTTTGTATCATTTTTAAATCAACGCAACAAACCTCAGACCACTCGTTCAATCAAAGAAACAGGCAAGTAAAGCACTAATTGGATTTGCTACTTTAAAATCAACGATTAGATTCCCATTTCGGGTATTCAAACATTCATCTGAGGCCCAAATTCAAGTTATGTAGCTGTAACTGTCCCGATCGCTCCTCGCAGGAATAAAGCATTTAATGGTTGGAATTCCATTCCTTGTTTCTTCTTCAGCTTGAGCTTGGGCCTGTTTGGATGGGCCACTAATATGGTGTAAAAAGGTAATAATTACCTTCCCCAGTAGTACACCCTGACAGACTATCCAACCATCCATTTAACACAAATGGAGGGATCTAGTTTTGATCTTACATGCGGATGGATTACTATTTTCTTTGGTTGGATAACTGACATAGCTAATGTAAGAAAACAGGCAATCATATGCAGTTATATAAAACCCTAGGATCAAATCATGTCTTAAACAAAACCAATCCAAAATAGAGAGTCTACTACCGCCAATGAAAGGCAAAAAATATACAAAAGAATCAATGAATAATTTAATTTTTCACCAATTTTGATAGCCAGAATTATATGCCATACGCGTGTAAATACGTAATTACACAAACCCTGGCCCAAGACTTATAAAAAAGATAACCAGATGTCTTAAAAGTTGCTAGAAAAATTTTATTATCGAGTTTTATATGAAATGGAACAAAAGAAAAACCCTAAACTTATTATGGACCTTACATCAAAGCATAATTATTTGTTGTATGTTGTAATCTTAACCTTATAATTTTATTTTAATTAAGTGAGGTATAAGTAAAACAAAATTAACTAAAATTTGTTCCAAAAAGAGAAGTAAAAATCGTAATTTTATAAAAATATCACCAAAATATATTTATGTGAATCTATAAGTTTATCATGGGTACCATAATGCAGGGTCTATTGATGAGTTTATGGGTCTGGTTTATTATGGAATATATTTGGGCTCATTTACACGCTTAACTTAATGCCAAAACTCATTGGCAAGTAAATCAGTTCAATCACACCCTGATCCATAGCTCAAAGATACCTCGTTTCAACACTGAGGTCTTGGTATTGATTCCCTAGTGGGGGTGGCTAACAGTGAAGTGTGAATTGACAGTGGGTGTACAAGCTAACAAAATAATAATAATAATAAGATAAAATCAGTTCAATCCAACAATATTACATCTTCCATGTCCTCGTCAATAACTTTTCCAAAATGCATGGAAATGAACAGCCCGCGGTTATGGTACTCCACACCCCATCCCCCAACAGCCCCACATTCATTTCAAGATGAACTTACTCCATCTAAACAGGTTGCGATTTGGCTAGTGTCCCCAACACCGACCAGCTATCACGTGTCAAAGATCTGTGGGTCCCACCATGATGTTGGTGTTTTATCCACGCGGTCCAACCTTTTTCTAACTTATTTTAGGGCATGAGCCTAGAAATGAGGCATATCTAAATCTTAGGTGGACTGCACCACGTGAAATGGTTTTGATCGAACATCCACCATTAAAAGTTTCCTATAGCCTAGTCTAATGTTTATTTACCATCGCACAGACCAAAACTTCTGTGGCCACCAAAAAGTTTTCTATAATAAACGTTCAATCTACACTCTTTCCTGTGGAGTGGTCCACTTATGGTTTGGATCTGCCTCATTTTCAGGATCATGCCCTTAAATGAGTTGAAAAAATAAATGAACGGCATGGATTAAATAAATACATCATGGTGGGCCTACAGTGCTTTGACACCAGCTAGCCAGCTGAGACAGAACCCTCCATGTCCCATTAGAGCTAGACACACGGATGAAGTGTGTGATCGTAGCATACGTGAATTAGCAATTTCTACTACACTGTGTTTAAGGAAAATAGCTGATCGTATGAGAAGGCCACTTGCTGCACACGAATTTACAAACAGACCATTATCGTCCACAGGCGCACCTGAGTCCTCGGCTATCCACGGTGGGGTTCACCGTATCTGCACCGCTCAACGACACTTTATACCAACATCATGGGGAAGAGCGCAGATCGATTACAAACGTTTGTAGGAAGCTTATCCTACAAATGTGGATACTTTGGTCATTTTCTGAAGAAAGGCAGTACTTGTTAGGGCTAAAAGTCGGCCGGTTGGGTCAGGTTGGTGCTCAACTCTAGTGTTGGGACTCAAATATTGCATATTTTCCCCCAATATCTTGGTTTTATGAACGTTATATTGCTTACTGTTATGTTTTACTTATGTTTATATTGCAAGGTGAATTTGAGAGCTTGGATTTAAAAAGAATGTTAAAAGCATGGATTTGATACTCAAGAATCATCAAGGCAAAGAATGGACTTTTGAAGACCAATATTGAAGATTTCAAGACCCTAAGAGTCAAGAAAATCAAGTGGAAAAGGAATTGCAAAAATTAGTAGAGAAATTTGTAGGATCTAAGCTTAGATGACATCGAAGCTGTCATCGAAGTCGGTCTTCGATGACATCAAAGGAGTTTAAATGACATTGAAGAATTACAAGAAAATCAAGTTTGGTTGCTGGACAAATTGGATGTAGTCTTCTGATGACATCGACGTTGTCATCAAAGCCAGTCTTAGATGACATCGAAGGCTGCTAATGTCATCAAAGGGTTTACGCGGAGCCTACGCGGAGTGAGAAAATTTGAAGCAGTTTTCGAATTTTTCAAATCAATTTGAAGGAGGGAGTTCCCCACTTATAAATAGGGCTTCCCAGGGCATTCCTAAGCATCATTCAAAGCGTTCAAGGGTAAGATATAGAGTTATTTCTACTATTTTTTAGAGAGCTTTCAAGTTTCATAGTTCTTGTTTTTCTTTACAATTTTTTGTTTATTTTTCTTAATTTTCTGTTGTTTTTTATTTTTGCAATTTAGTTATGTCTTTTTTTTTTAGTTCCCTCTAGCCTAAGCTAGAAGGGAATGTCATTGGTTTAGTGATATCATAAATTATGATGATTGATTATTTTTAATGATGAGATGAATGATGTATGCATGTTATCAATTATGTACGTTTAGGTTTTTGATCCTCATGCAAGATCCATATGTTTCCTCATGTGAGAACCATATCGATGGATACACTTAACCTGGATTAGTTAGATTTCCCAAATGGGAGACGTTCTCAACCTGTTACATTTCTTTGATTCATTATCTCATGGATATTGAATGCTTAAAATCACTGGTGCTTGAGAATGTATATCAATGATACAAATCCATGCTTCTCTAATCTTTTATATCATTTATTAAAAATATTTAAACTGTTTTATTTTCCGATTAGGTTGACCATAGTACTCAAATCCTAATTGTGTTATCAAAGTCATCATTACTTATGGAACATTAACTTATGTGTAGAACTTTGAAGCTTGGCTGTTGTTTTCAAATTAATTGAATTCCATACATTTAAAATCTTAAAAATCAAGTCATCCGTTTAGTTTCCATTACTTAGTTTTGCATTTGATTTTTTTTATTCTCATAAATTATCTCCGTGTGGGATCGACCCCGTATTTAAAAGAAATTACTTACGAACCTCTGCACTTGGAGGTAAGCAATCAAGTTTTTGGCGCCGTTGTAAGGGAGAGACAAAAATAGATTAGATCTGTGTAAGGTAGCTAAGGTAAGTTCTCTTCTGAACCCTCCAAAATTTCTATAGATTTTCTATTTTATTTTGAAAGTAAATTCAGTTGGGTTTTTCAAGAACTAATTGTGACATAAGGTTGCCCTGCTTTGGATTTCATCACCCAAGTGCTATGGTTGTCCTACAGTTGTTGTTTGATCACAAAGATCATCCGCTTAATTTATTTTTCAGATTAGCATAGTTTAATTTATGCATTAGTTCTACTTTCTTTTTATTTATTTTGCTTTGTGATTTGAACTCTCATGGTCGGCTCTCCCGCCTAGGTTGTTGGTTAAGTTTTTATTTTTATTTTAAGTATCATACTTGCTATTTGAATTGGTGGTATTTGTTGTGTAGTGTAGATGATTTATATCCCATTGGAGTAGAGATCAAAACAATCGACTCTCCTCCGAAGGTGGACTAGTCCCAGGCCTTGATCATTCATTTAGGAAAGACATTCAACACTACTTGGATTCCATGGCAGACCCAGTTGATAATGCAAATCTAAATCTACCAGATCTAACTCCAATCCAAAACAGAGAAAATTAACGCAATCCTCCTCTTGAGGATGAGAATGAAGTTCGTAGGAACGTGTTAAACCAACCACAAACTTTACGTGAACATCTACACCCTAAGAGATCAACTTTACCATCTTACATTGTGTTCCTTGCTCACACAGGGAACATTGATTTTAAACGAGGTATGATTCAATTGATTCCTAAATTTCATGGTTTGGATTTTGAAAACCCCTACTTGCACCTCATGGACTTTGAGGAAGTAATTGCAATATTACAAGTAAACAATGGCAATAGGGATGTACTCAAACTTAGGTTATTTTCATTTTCTCTAAAGGACAAAGCATGGCTCAACTCTCTAAGACCTCATACCATCACTACATGGCAAGCCTTAAGTAGAGAGTTTTTTTTTTTTTTTTTTTAAATTCTTTCCCGAGCACAAAACAAATGCACTGAAATAGGAAATCATGTCGTTCTCCCAAAAGGGTAATGAACTATTTTTCCAAGCTTGGGATCGCTTCATAGAACTTCTACTCACTTGCCCACATCATGGTTATGAACCATGACACTTGTCTGATGCATTCCGGAAGGGGCTCACCATGGATACCCGTCAGTTCATAGAGATGATGTGTGGTGGAACCTTTCTCGACAAAGATCATAGTGGGGCTTGGTTTTTTCTAGACATGTTAGTAGAGAATACTCAAACATGAGATGTCTCTGCTAAACCAAACCAAACTAGACCCATTCCTAGAGAGAAAGCGGGGATGTATGTCCTAAGAGAGGAAGATGACCTTAATGCAAAATTCGCTACATTAGTTAGAAAGGTCGAAGCCTTGGAAATTAGGAAGGTTAATGCAATTAAAGCAAAAACCTCCTTAGATAATTTTTTGTAGCATTTGTGGTGATGCTGACCATGACACAAAGGATTGTCTAACAATCCCAGTTGCATAAGATATCATGCATGAGCATGGGCAAACAAATGCTATAAATAACTACCAAAGGTCAGTTATGCAACCAATGAGAAACACATACAATCCAAATTGGCGTAACCATCCTATTCTTAGTTGGAGGATGTTGAGGGTCAAATATTGCATATCAGACCCCAGTTATCACATGATTTTATGAACATGATAATGCTTAATGTTATATTTTAATCATGTTATTGTTGGAAGGTGAATTTAGGAGCTTGGATTGAAAAAGGGTAAGAAAGGCATGAATTTGCTGCTCACAAATCACCAAGTCAAAGGACGAATCCTAGGAGACTGAGATCGAATAATTTACACGCCAAAGATCCGAGAACATTAAGTGATTGAAGTTAAAGGGGCTTGAAAGTCATCCTGAATGCAAGATCACAGGGTTCTCACCATTTGTTTGGCTCGAAACTTTATATCTAGCCTAAGGACCCTATATTAACCATACACGTCAAAATTCAGTCCTTGGATCTTTGTGAAAGTGGCCCAATGGACAGATCAACCCATAAATCAATGATCTGGGGTACACTTGATCTCTGGATATGCTTCAATTTTGGTCTTAACCCCTTAAATTAGAGGGCGAAAAGGATGAATGGAGTGGATTTCTCATAAACATCACCGTGGACCCCACCTGGGGACATGCATGTGCACAACACACGCACCAGCCGGGCACCGGACTGGGAATCCTGATCAAAGGTCGGTTGACTCGACCCCATCCTCTCTTATGCACAAAGGCCGCACGTCCGTCCTATGAGACATGTAGTGGGCTACCATTGTCCATCATTTGGTTGATCCGAACCATCCAAAGTGTTCACGGAGTGGGGTTGACCGTACCCATGAAGACCTTTTGGTTCCATGCATGTATACACACGCAGATCATCATTAAATGCAGGATGAACGGTGGGAAGATTTGATATAGTGGGCCACATTAAACTCGAGCAAAATTGACCATTCTTGACTGAAATTTCATTACGAATTTAGTGGACAGGGTGGATTTCTTCGAAAACATCACTATGGGGCCCACCGAGCAGCCCAGCACAGTCACGTGCGCAAGAAAACGTCCGACGCTGCCCGATTTTCATGGCCATCGTGGCCCACTACCGATGATTGGATGGCTGATCCGGACCGTCCATCGTGTAGGCCATCCAAAATTGTCTAAGGGGACATTATCTTTTTGGGAAGAAAGAAAGCTAGGAGAATTACATTCCCGACTTTTCATGCATGTCTCTTGCGGTTTGCGTTTTTTGGGTGCGTAATAGCTATGCAGGCTGCTGTCATAAACAACACTTATGCCTTCTCCACCACCTCTAAACCAACTCCAGTGCCTATAAAAGGAGAAACAGAGAGAGAGAGATAGGATATCCCGAGACGTGGGTGAACATGGAGCACAAGAGAGAGAAAGAGAGTGGCGTCATCGAGTCTCCATCCTTCTTCCTTATTCTTTGGTTTTTCCTTCCTTTTGATGTCATTTTTCTGAGATTAGAACATCATGTCTATGATGAGATAAACCTCTTAGCTAGGGCTAAGAGGTGAAGCTTGTAGTGTGATGGGATTGTTTCTATGCCTTTGATTCATGTTTAATGAACTCTCTTTGATTATAATTTGATTATAAGGAATTTTTTTAGTTTTTAATGGTTTATTGTGACTTAAATTACAATGGATTTGTGATAGCTCTGAGCATGTCCTTTTCATTATTATGACTGTGAAGTTAGAAAGCCCTATTGTTCACTATCGTCTCATGGACATGGTTAGATGATGGAATCCTTCCTAATGTTCATAACTCTTTTAGATTGGTTGTGGATTGGTTAAATTCTATTATTTGCTTTGTCTCTTGGGCATGGTTTTGTGATGGAATCAATTTTAATTCTCATACATCTCATCTCTTGAAAACTAGATCAAAGGAAGTTCAGATTTAGTTTTTAATGATATATCTTCCAATTAGATGAAGATGAGACTCTAAATTCATTTGTATTCGTGAATCAAGCATATATCTCCCTGATTGCTACAAGTGGATCCATGGAAACCTATTTTCCTACTTTTGAATTTTACAAGTTTTAGTTACATAATTCACAATTATTCTCTTAATTTTTCCTGATTTAGATTACATCTTCTTCTAGTTCTAGTTCTAGTTACTTTCAGAATACGTACAAGGTTCAGTCCCTGTGGATTCGACCTCGGTCTTACCGAGATTATTACTACATCGCGACCCTATACTTGGGGTGGTGAACAAGTTTTTGGCGCTGTTGACGGGGATTGACGGTTATGTTTTTTTTTTCTTTAGATTAACTAGTTTTAGAATTATGTTAAGATTAGGGTTTTTTTTAGTTTTTAATTCTAAGTTTAGGTTTTTCTATTTGATTTCTAGAAACTAACCTAACTTTCCTGTTTTTTAGGACCCTGATATAGGCTTTCTAAATTGGTAATCTCTTTTTAAGTTTTCTATTTTTTCTATTTTTAGGATTAGGGTTTTATTTTCTATTTTTAGGATCTCTTTTATTTTTAGAAACTAACTTACTTTCTAATTTAGGTTTAGAACTTTCCTAATTTGTTTTTAGAAACTTTCTATTTTCTTTTTTTTTAGGAATTTTTCCTTTTTAAAAACTAGTTTACCTTCTAATTTTAGACTTTTTACTTTTAGAAACTGACTTGTTTTGTTTTGTTTTGCAGGATCTTAATTTAGGAACTTCTAATTTGGTAACCACTTTCCATCTCTTCTTTCTCTCTATTTCTAGATTTCTATTTATTTTCTTCTTTAGGTTTAGGTTAGAATCTGAGATTAAGGACTGCGAGTGTTTCATGCCCAAGCGGGTCTGTGACAACACTCGATGTCTCTTAACTGAAGGAGGATTGGTTGAAGGGTTAACTATCCATCGCAGGACTAGACACCGCTCGAGATCCCCAAAGTTAATTGAGGTTATGACTGCAAATCAACTGGCCAATCAACCAGAAGGACTACATCAACCTAGGGTTGGGAAAGTCCAGGATGAGAATGAGGTGCATCAAGCACCCCAGCCTCGTACTTTATGAAATTATTTACTACCAGCAGGGGTGAGCATGCCCTCATACATGGTTTTTCCAGAGAATATGAGACACATGGATATCAAGCCAGGGGTGATCCAATTCCTTCCTAAATTTCATGGGCTTGAGTTAGAAAATCCATACTTACACTTGAAAGAGTTTAATGGGATCATAACCACTTTATACTTTCCTAACATGTCTGATGACACAATCAGGGTAAAACTCTTTTCCTTTTCTTTGAAAGAGAAAGCTAAGATGTGGTTGCATTCACAACGTTCTCAATTTATTGGCACATGGAATGACATGATAAGGGAGTTCATAAAGAAAAATTTTCCACATCATAAAACGATCACTCTTAGAAAGTCAATCATAAACTTTGCCCAAAAGGAGGATGAAACATTCTTCCAATGTTGGGAGCGGTACAAGGATCTTGTCAGTTTATGCCCACAACATGGATTTGAAATGTGGCGCATTACACACTTCTTTTGTGATGGTATGACATCTTTCAAGCGCCAATTGGTCGAGACAATATGCAATGGGGAATTCATGAATAAAAATGGCAATGATGTGTGAGACTACTTGGATAGACTTGCTGAAAACGCATAATCATGGGACACATACCTAAAACCAAGCACCATGTCTAGGCCGATTCAATCCAAGGAGAGGGGTGGAATTTATCTCCTGAAAGAGGATGATGATATCAATGCTAAAATAGCTTATCTCACCAGGAAACTCAAGGCCATAGAATTAAAGAAGGATAAGGAAATTGTTTGCGGTATTTGTGGTTGCAACATTCACACTAATAAAAATTAGTGAATGAGCAATCCACTAATTTTTAACTACCTTTCAAGAGGTACTGAATGAGCAATCCAATGCTGTGAGCAATTACCAAAGACCTTTCAGTGGGTCCACTTCTAATACATAAAATCCTGGTTGGAGAAATCATCCAAAGTTCAGTTGGAAGAATGGATAAACTACTACCATTCAAAGTTTCTTTAATCAAAATCCAAATCAAGGGAAACCTCAAGAAGAACTGGTTCAAAATTCCATACAAGAGCTTACTTAAGCAATATGAGAACTTACAAAATTTATGCAAAAGATGGATTCACTTATGACGGTTATAAAAATGGGGATGCTTCCTGCTCGACCTCTACCCAATCTTAAACCACAATATGAGATAAGTGATTCAAGCTCTTCAAATCAGATGGAGCAAACTAAATCTATCACCACTCTTAGGAGTGGGAAGACCATTGACAAAACCATTCCAGTTAGAATTGAAAAACCTGAGGAACCAGAAGAGGACAAAGATGATGGATCTAGCCATGCTCCACAAGAATTAGAACCGGAACCTTAAGGGAAGCCGGTTGCTCCATTTCCCCAACTATTGGTTGCACCAAAACCTCTCTCTAACTCTCAGGACATTCTAGAGGCATTGAAACAAGTGAAGGTCAATATTCCTCTACTTGATGTTGTAAGACGAATACCTTTATATGCCAAATTCCTGAAAAACTTGTGTACGACCAAAAGACGACAAAATATTCAAAAGAAAATCTTGTTGACTGAGAAAGTGAGTGTCATCCTAAAGAAAGATGTGCCACAAAAATTCAAAGATCCCAGTAGCCTAACCATATCTTGTGTAATCGGGAACTACCGAATTGAGCACGCACTTATTGACTTAGGAGCAAACATAAATCTGATTCCCTACTCAGTGTACAAATAGTTAGGTTTGGGTGAATTAAAACCCACCCTAACCACCCTATAACTTGCTGATTACTCTGTTCGTGTATCGAGAGGGATAATTGAGGATGTGTTGGTCCAGGTTGATAGATTCTACAACCCCATAGATTTTATCGTCATGGATACTGAACCCATCAGTAACATCAGCACTTAGATTCCCATCATTCTTGGTCGCCCATTCCTTGCCACTTCAAGCGCAATCATTAATTGCATGAATGGAGTTATGAGCATGTCTTTCAGGAATATGACATTCGAGTTAAACATCTTTTTCAACACAGGCAGACGGTTAGAAGATAATGACAACTTTCATGACATTAACATGATCAACTCTTTCGTGGAAGATAGAACGCCTCTGACTCTTCAGAGATGTGGCTGGCCCACTCTCATGATTTTTTTGATGACATGATTAGGGAGATGAGAGTTATGCTTGATACTGTGCTGGTACTTGAAGTTAATCGATTGAGGCCACAATTTAAAGAGTTGCCCCAAACTGATGAAGTGCCTCTATCGTCTAACCTCAAGCTACCGAAGCTTGACCTAAAACTTTTACCCTCTGATTTGAAATATATTTATTTAGGTCAAGATGAGATATACCTGGTGGTGATCTCTTCCCACCTAGAGAAAGAATAGGAGAGTATGTTCATATCTACTTTCATTGAGCATAAGGGAGCCCTTGGAAGGATGATTGTGGACCTCAAGGGAATTGACCCTTCGATTTGTAGTCACTGCATTTATCTTGAGGATAATGTGAAGTCTTCTGGAAATCACAACGTAGACTAAATCCAAATATGAAAGAAGTGGTTAAAACCTAGCTTCTTAAACTATTGGATGTGGGTATCATATACCCTATATCCGATAGTCAATGGGTGAGTCAACTCAGGTGGTTTCTAAGAAGTTCGGAATCACCATCGTAGCCAATGCCAATAATGAACTCATACCAAATAGAGTTACTACTTGTTGGAGAATGTGCATTAACTACAAGAAGTTGAATACCATCACGAGGAAGGACCACTTTCCTTTGTCCTTCATTGATCAAATTTTGAAAAGGTTAGCTGGTCATTCCTATTATTATTTCCTTGATGGGTATTCGGGCTACAATCAGATAAAGATAGCCCCTAAAGATTAGGAAAAGACTACATTTACATGTCCTTATGACACCTTTGCTTACCAAAGGATGTCATTCGGACTATGTAATGCCCTCGCCACTTTTCAGCGATGCATGATGAGTATTTTTTTGATATGGTGGGGCAATATCTAGAGGTCTTCATGGACAATTTCTTTGTCTTCTGTCTATCTTTCAATGAGTGCTTAGAGAGTCTGAGATGCGTGCTGAAAAGATGTGAAGAAAAGAATTTGGTACTCAATTGGGAGAAGTGTCATTTCATGGTTTATAAGGGAATTGTCCTTGGACATATCATCTCGTCCAAAGGAATCGAGGTAGATAAGGTAAAAATTGAGCTTATCTCTAACCTTCAGTTAAATGAACTTGAAGAAATCCGGAACGATGCATATAAGAACTCAAGAATTTATAAGGATAGGATGAAAGCATTTCATAACCATCATATTCTGCAAAAATCATTCACGCCATGTCAGAAAGTCATTTTGTATAATTCTCGGTTACATCTCTTTCTGGGTAAGCTCCGATCTCGTTGGACCGGCCCTTTCACCGTTATCAATGTTTATCCTTATGGGGTTGTTGAGATTCAGAATCCAGACAATGAAAATGAGTTTAAAGTAAATGGACATCGATTAAAGCCATTTGTTGGGAAATTTGATTTAGAGGACATGTCCATGCCTCTTAATAATCCTGTTTACCAGGATTGATCTCCTAGCCTGATGGAGGTATAGGTAGGTTTACTGCTTTCATAGGACTATGGTAGTTTACTTTTTATCATTCTAGGGATTTATGTCGTTAGGATAGTTTTCTTTCTAGTTGTTCTAGGATAGTTTGCTTTTGTTGGTTTAACTCTTGTGCTAACTTACCTTCATGCTGAGATCTCTTTGGAAAAGTCATACAACTCCTTCATCAGGTACCATCTTTCCATCACTTCTCCTTTACTTTCGTTGTCTCATGTGCATTGCATCTTATATCTTTTACATTAAGGATAATATAGATTTTTAGTTGGGGATGAGAGATTAGGTTACCTAATCAGTATTTTCTTAGTCTTGAGCAAAAGTTGCGAAAATTTTTAATTTTTAATTTTTTAAAATTTTAGTAAATTCGAGTGATTTTGTAGGTCATTTTTTATTTAGAAGTATAAGATATGTAATGTTGGTAATTTACGACTCTTGGATTCAATTATCTATTAGATTTCACAGTTAAGTTCGAATTATTAATCCATGATTAGAAGTTTTAAACAGTGATTCAGTCATGATTTCACATGTCACATCTAGCTTACAAATTAAAGCTTCAGTTCAATATTGAATTGTTAACCTGGTAATCACTGAGCATGGAAGGAACCAACCTGGGGAATTTATCCATCATGATTCATTGAAAAAAAAATAAAAAAGAATACCCAACTAAAAAAGTAATTGTGTTAAAAAATGGCTACCTGTTAAAGATCTTTAAAAAGGTTGACGTAGTGTGAAGCCATCGATGGGAAAAATCAAAAGTTGGAAGATTAAAAAGGCTGAACTGTAAGGCAAGTTTCGGTTTAGGTTTGGTTATCCGGATGCTCTTGTTGGCTACCAATGATATCATGAAAATTGAGAATTGGACCTTTAATTGTGATAAGTCAGGGTTGCACTATACACCCATTGAACTCAATGTTTAGAATTAATTGTTGTAATTGATGGATTACTACCTTTAATTTGACCATGAAGTTTACCATGTGCTTGAGTTTAGGAGAAGCAAATGCCCAACATTGTTGTATCTTGGAATTCTAGTATCTAGATTATTTTTCAAAAATCACTCGAGTTTATAGAATTGTCATGTAATTCTTGAATTATTTTTCGTATACTTTACTCGGGACTAGCAAAATGCTAGTTGGGGATTGTGTTGAGGGTCAAATATTGCATATTAGACCCCAGTTATCATATAGTTTTATGAACATGATAATGCTTAATATTATATTTCAATCATGTTTTTTGTTGCAAGGTGAATTTAGGAGCTTGGACTGAAAAAGGGTACTAAAGGCATGAATTTGATGCTCACAAATCACCAAGGCAAAGGATGGACCTAAGAGACCGAGATTAAAGAATTTACATGCCAAAGATTTGAGAAAATCAAGTGATTGAAGTTAAAGGGGTTTGAAAGTCGTCCTAAATGCAAGATCACTGGGTTCCCACCATCCGTTTGGCTCGAAACTTTATATCTGGCCCGTGGACCCTAAATTAACCACACACGTCAAAATAGACCTGGCCCAACGGACAGATCAGCCCATAAATCACTGATCTGGGTCCCACCTGATCTCTGGATATGCTTCAATTTTGGTCTCAACCCCTTAAATTAGAGGGCAAAATGGATGAACGAAGCGAATTTCTCATAAACATCACAGTGGACCCCACTTGGGGACATGCATGTGTACAACACACATGTACCAGCCACGCACTGGACCAGGAATCCCAGTCAAAGGTCGGTTGACTAGACCTCATCCTCTTTTACGCACAGAGGCTGCACGTCTGGCCTTGGAGACGTGTAGTGGGCTACCACCGTCCATCCTTTGGTTGATCTCGACCGTCCAAAGTGTTCAAGGGGTGGGGCCGACCGTACCCATGAAGACCTTTTGGTTCCATGGACATATACACATGCAGATCGCCGTCAAATGCAGGATGAATGGCGGGAAGATTTGATAGTGGGCCACACTAAACTCGAGAAAAACCGACCATTCCTAACTGAATTTCGTCATGAATCTAATGTATGAGGTGGATTTCTCTGAAAACATCACTATATGGCCTACCGAGCAGCCTAGTGCAGTCACGTGCGCAATAAAACGTCCAACGCTGCCCAATTTTCACGGTCATCGTGGCCCACTACCGCTGATCAGATGACCGATCCAAACCGTGCATTGTGTAGGCCATCCAAAACTATCCAAGGGGACATTATCTTTTTAGGAAGAAAGAACGCTAGGAGAATAACGTTCCTGGCTTTTCGCACAAGTCTCTTGCGGTTTGCGTTTTCTGGGTGCATAAAAGCTACGCAGATTGCTGTGCATAAACAACAGTTACGCCTTCTCCACCGCCTTTAAACTGACTCCAGTGCCTATAAAAGGAGAAGAAAAAGAGAGAGGATATCCTGGGACATGGGTGAACATGGAGTACAAGAGAGAGAGAGAGAAAGAGCGTGGTGGCATTGAGTCTCCATCCTTCTTCCTTCTTCTTCAGTTTCTCCTTCCTTTTGATGTCATTTTTCTGAGATTTAGAACATCATGTCTATGATGAGCTAAACCTCTTAGCTAGGGCTAAGAGGTGAAGCTTGTATTGTGATGGAATTGTTTCTATGCCTTTGATTCATGTTTAATGAAATCTCTTTGATTATTGTTTGATTATAAGGAATGTTTTTAATTTTCAATGGTTTATTGTGACTTAAATTACAATGGATCTGCGATAGCTCTGAGCTTGTCCTTTTCATTATCATGATTATGAAGTTAAGAAGTCCTGTTGTTCACCATCGTCTCATGGACATGGTTGGTTGATGGAATCCTTCCTAACGTTCATAACTCTTTCAGATTGGTTGTGGATTGGTTAAATTCCGTTGTTTGCTTTGTCTCATGGGCATGATTTTGTGATGGAATCAATTCTAATTCTCATACCTCTCATCGCTTGAAAACTAGATCAAAGGAAGTTCAAATTTGGTTTTTAATGATATATCTTCCAACTGGATGAAGATGGGACTCTAAATCCAGTTGTATTCATGAATCAAGCATAGATCTCCCTGATTGCTACAGGTGGATCCTTGGAAACCCTAGTTTCCCTCCTTTGAATTTACAAGTTTTACTTACATAATTCATAATTATTCTCTTAATTTTTCCTGATTTAAATTACATCTTCTTTTAGTTCTAGTTCTAGTGTAACGCCCTGAAATTCGGGGGTCGAGCGTAACTCAACTCCCGAGTTCCAAAACATCACTTATGCAACATAATTAATGATGGATGTATGTTAACTGTATTAGTGCATAAAACATGGAATAGATTAAGCCAAAACACAGATATGATTCAGGGATAAGTGAATAAAGCAAGCGGAAGACTTATAGTAAAATGTATACAAGTGTAAATCCCTGAATTACATATACAAGCCAGATCGTATGAAAGTGTTATTTAACAAAATTATAAATATCAAGTTACATCATTTAAGTTCCCAAAAATAATCCCATGGTCCCGCACATCAGACCGAGGCTCTCTAGAACCCGTCTGAAAACTGCATATAGGAGAAGGCAGCCTCGTCATCATCCAGCTCCCGCTTTGCCTCAGAAGTCGCATCCACATCTGCAACATCAGAGCCTAAGACAGAGTCTGGTAGGTGTTTAACACCACCCCAGAAACGTGAGAGTAGTGATCAACTCAGTGGAACAATAAGGCACTGGTTAACATGTTATCAGTTCAATCAAACAGAAATGATAAAGCAGGACAATTAAATAAATCCTAAGTACGCTTGTTAATGCAAAGATGAATGCAATATGATGCATGCCCTCAAAGCGTACACCCTCAGCGTCTTCATCTTACGTTACGCATGACATCGCCTCAAAGTGCGCCACATCTATAAAGCACATGCAAATGCGGTGCATGGATATGATTACCAAGTTGTTATTAGTCCATTTCACACAACCGGATTGGGAAGCTAAGATACCTTCCTAGTGTCACCATCCAAACAGTGATCCATTACTAAGGTCGTCAATCCTAGACATCTCATACGATCATATGTTTGAGGTCGTAGCAAAGGGCTCGTCACCAATCAATGCACGCCTTTTATGCCTTTACTACCACAATTCGGCTCATCACCTCCTTGCGGTATCCAGGTATGCTCGAGGTCACTACAAAGGGCTCGTCACCAATCAATGTAGGCCGACAGCACGAATATAGTATCCTATACCACCATAATCGGCTCACGAGTTGAGTTGCTCACTGGTCACTACGGGGAGGCTCATCACCCGAGCGTAGGCCGACAGCTCGACCACGATGTCCCATACCACTATGTCCGGCTCATGAGTCTTAGCGGATCAAGTACCATGGTTAATAGGATTCCACTGGTAAGTTCGGTACCCTAGATTCAAACAGTAGCGTCCAATACATGGTGAACATACATCGGACAATCGGGTTACTTGACGAACTCGAATAGCGCGAGTGCACGTTGAATTGAACGACATAGAGTGCGCAAACACTCCGCGTGGCCAAACCACTGCCGACAACTCTAATACGACTCGGGTTCGTCTAATACGTCTTATGTGGCGAAAGCAATCTCAACCACGAACATAGGGTCAATTACCGATTTCCTGGACTAAGGTATAGTCCCAAACATCTTACACTACTACAGATATTCATATGGAATGTAAAACAATAATGGAACAACAACTCAAATCATGGTACATACGCATCTGAAGAATGTCAACTTAACATAAATGTAAGCATAGGTAATGCTTGAATTTAAATAACTTGGAATGTAACTGCATAAAGGAAATCATGCGCATCAATAGGAGTATTGAGAATCACTTTTCAACGCCCACAATAAGTGTAATAAGTTACACTTTAGATCATTCATGCATTTCTACAAACACTTAGCATACATGGAACAACATACATGACGTATGTTGAAATACATGCATTTTGACAATTCCTTTTACCAAGGAGTTGTCATACATGCATCTAGCATACGTACATGATAAATAATCATGGCAAACACAAGTGCATATTTTATACGTATACGGTACTTTATAAATACACATAGAATACACAAATCTCAATATAACACATGCATATCAGGAAAGCAACGTAAACACAACATTTGGCATGTGAAATCTCACCCATAACAAGAATAAATCACTAACTGGGATTGAAAGCCTTGAAAACCATAACCTATACACTTAAAGTCCGCACCTTAAGTAAGGAAAGGACACCGAACTGATTTAGACAAGTTGTCTTTGTCAATGGCGATAGAATACCCTAAAATAAGGATAGAAATGAGATACAACAACACCAAGACTAATCTAAGCTCTAACACAGGGGTTAGGTTAACTTACCCCAAAAAGAACTCAGAACCGTCAGAAAAACGATTCAAAGTGAAGGTTCAAAGATGAAGAAGAACAAGGAAGAAACCAAGATGATTCACCAACTTATCTCTCTCACTTCCTCTCTCTTTTCCACTCTCTTTCCAAGCTAGGGTTAGAGAAAATTCGTATGGAAAAGAGGGCTAGGGTTTAAGGACTATAAATAGGCCTATTCTTGATGAAAATAACCCTAGGGACAAGGTATACTTAAGTTATAACCAAAGCATGCCTTTCTCGATCCAACGAAGCACTTCTAGTGGGCCTATAACCATGAAAGGTCGGACTTAAGCTCATTGACCATGGATCTAGGTTAAGCTGAGTTTTCGTACCGACTGGCTCTTCAGATCAGCTGTGGTGGACCACACTCAATTCAACGGTTACGGAATCTCGATCAGGTCCACAAGCACTAGGATATGCCTGGGCCAACTATCCTGATCAGAGGGTGAAATTGGGTCAGAATCCAACGGTCAGATAGCTTAAAATCGTCGCGCAAGCGACACGACTCAGATTTCATAAAAGCTAAATAAATTCCAATCGTTCTCACACTCTTCACTCCGAGCTCAAGCAAATCGACCCAGAACGTCACATGGACTTGACTTTCGAGGTGATAGTCAAGCCCAACTCGGTGACTGCAACAGCTTAAGATCATCGCCATCGGACTTTCGACGCGCGGTCCAGGTCCGATCCAGATCTTCCAAAAATTCCCCAGAACAACTGGATTTAGCGATGGATCCCAGATTTCAGAGTAACGTAGCACTAACTAATCTAAAGTTTAGAGCCATGCAGATACAATTTAAAGTGATTGATGCGAATTTCACAAGCAATCGAGTATAGCGCTAATTACCCCAAAAATAACTACTTAAGGAAAGATTAGCACAAAAATTCCAAGGTCGTTACATCTAGTTACTTTCAGAATATGTACAAGGTTCAGTCCATGTGGATTCGACCTCGGTCTTACCAAGATTATTACTACATCACAACCCTATACTTGGGATGGTGAACAGGGGATGGACCATAAATTAATGCACCTAATGCATCTCAAGTAACTTCACAAAACTTCTTTTAGGCATCTAACAGTGCACCATATGTACCCTCACCAAAGCGATCATCTGTGGAGGATGCATTGGCCGCATTCATGAACTATCAAGCTTAAATGAATCAGTCTTTAATCCAATTAAATTAAGAATTAAAGACAGCCATGGCTAAGATTGAGACTTAACTAAATGCTAGGGAAAAAGACACCCTTCCTTCTCAACCTGTGCCAAACCCTAGAAATACACATTTCATTACAGACTCAAATCCAAGCGAGCTACATCATAAACAAGCCAAGGCCATCATTACCTTAAGAAGTAGAAAAGAGGTTGATAACAAGATAATGCAACCGATAGAAATATCGGAGGATAAGTTGTAAGGCTCGTATCCTTATCCGTACCGTTCCATAGACTCCTGTGACCCTTCCTGTCGAATTTCAGCAATCCGCAACTTATAATAGACGTTTGCGCACAACCTTAAGTTGTATCTCATAGATTTGAGTCGGCTCAATCCGAGACTTGTACCATTGTGACCGTACAGTCGCCGCAATTCTAACGTCGTGGCTTGCACACCGATTCGATACCTTGGTCAGGAGATGTGGGCCCACGTTTATCTCGAAGAAACACCGTGCATTTATGAACCCAAGAGAATCTCGACAACCCATTCCATCAATCAATCAATCAATCAAAGTACATAACTCATGCTTTCTTTCTCCCCAAGTGAAGCAACTTACCCTAACTCAACTCTCAAGTGAAGTACATCTATCAACTCACATTCATCACTCACAACCATCACCTCTCTTACAACCACCATTTCTCTCTCTCTTTCTCTACACATTTTCCAGGCAACAAAGAAGAAAAAAAATGCACATCCAAGCACTTCTAAGGAGAGAAAAAGAGTGTGTTGTGTGTGGCCCACTTCCTACCCCAAGATCCATCATCCTAGCCCTTCATTTCTCATCATCTTCCATCAAAGAGAGGCACAAGGAGTTCAACGTTCCATCGGACCAAGAAGATGGAACGGTGGGTGTTTTATAGGCTTAGATTTAATGCTTTGATAATGGGTCATGTGGGGCCTACCAATTGATGGTATGGATCTCACTTTGGACCCTAGATGTGGCCGATGGCCCACCTTGATTCTCATGATCATTCCATGATGGGGTCATTCTCTATGAACCCCATTATGATGTGTATTTTCCTCGCATGAATAGGGTCATCTAGACATTGCGTTTTGGTAGAGAAAGGATCTCCACCATTAATTTTGATCGGTGGGCCCACATGTAATGGGACCCACTTGATGTATGTTATGATGTATGAAAGGGAGGGCCCATAGTGCTGGGGTCCCTCCATCACTCGATCCTCCTCTCTTTCTCTCTCTCTCTCTCTTTTTCCATTGTTGATGGCCCCATAATGTATGTAACTTATCCATGTCATCCACCTTCGTGGGACTCACTTGATGGACGTGTGGATCTACATCGCCTAGGCCATGTGGGCCCCACCTTAATGGTGATGGGAAAATAAAAATATCAGATTCATCTAAATCAAGTGGGCCACGTCCATGTGGAACCTACCTTGATGAAATGTATACACACCGTCCGTCCAGCGTCCCTGGACGCTGGACATGGTTTAGTGAAGTGTGAATAGACAATGGGATATATTAGCAAGAATATATGTATATATATATATATCACCTTGATTTAAGGCTTTTGGGTGGGGTGCTCATGCAGGCCCCACCTTGATGTATAAATCTAATCCAAGCCATCCATCCTATTTCTCAGCCCATTTTAGGCATTGAGCCGAAAAATGAAGCCAATCCGATTATCTGGCAAGCCATACCATAGAAAATAGTGATTTTTACCGTTAAAATTGATTAGGACCCACCACGATGTTTCTACACACCAAAACATGCTGAATATTGGGCTCGTTTAGACTGTCTTGAGCCATAGAATCCAATGGGTGGAGTGGATCCACCTAATGCGGGCCCCACCAAGGAAAAGCCACCAGAAAATAAAAATGAAAAAAAAAACAATGTAACAGGCGCTGCTATTGCTATACGTCCAGAGGATGCTGCAGCAACATCTTGTTGTTGCGCCGCTGGAGAGGCAGGGACCATGAGCCCCAACCGTAGGCCCCACCGTGATGTGTGTGGATGTCAACACCGTGCATTTGTGGGCCACTTTTAGGGCAGTGGGCACCCCAAAGGTTTGTCGTACGTGGTAACTCAGGTGGACCACACTACAAGGAACAGTGGGATTGAACGGCTACCATTGAAACCCTGTTTGGGTCACAGAAGTTTTGGATCGTTATGAAATTTGTTTTTGTCTCGTTATTCTGGTCTTTGTGACCTTATTAACAGATTGGATGGAAGATAAACGTTATGGTGGGCCCCACATGGGACCCACCCACATGAGGATTGGCTGGTGTACGCATACAACAACATAATAGCTGCTGTATTGACATTCCAAGCCATGTGGGCCCCAGGCATGAGGTATGTACTATATCTATGCCGTCCATCTGTTCTTCTAGCTAGATCATCCACCCATGTGAACCCTACTATGATGTATGCTTGGTGTAGCCACACCGTCCAGACCTTGGATGGCGGGACCCACCATGATGCATGTTTTACATCCAAACCGCCCATCCATTTGGTGGACTCGTCTCAAGGCTTGAGACTAAAAATGAGACAGATCTAGTTATTAGGTGGACCACATTTCAGAAAAACAGTGGGTCCGATTGTCCAGCATTAAAACCCTTGGGCTACCACATTTGGACCAATATGATATTTGTTTTTCCTCTAAGTCCAGGTCTTTGTGACCTTATGAATTTGTTAGATGGGAAATAAACCCTATGGTGGGGCCCACTGGAATTTAACCGTGCAAATAATTATCACCATAGTTAGATATAGTATGGTCCAATTGATCTTTTGATATGATTCTTTTTTGTATAATACTCTATATTGATTTCTAAAAATAGATGCATTGTGCTCCGCCGATTCGACTTGGCCCATTGATTCGGCTCATTTGGTAAGGCCCGATGTGATATATGAGGCCCGTTGTTGAGGCCCACCTTGATGTGTATGAGGCCCATTGTTGAGGCCCACCTTGAATATATGAGGCCCATGTGATGCAACCCATTTGATGTATTTGAGGCCCATGGGTCGAGGCCCAATGGGATGTATATAAAGTCTATTGCAATGTGTGATTCCACCATGGTTTGTGTAATGATGTTTATGGTGGGCC
This sequence comes from Magnolia sinica, assembly GCF_029962835.1. Taxonomy (NCBI): domain Eukaryota; kingdom Viridiplantae; phylum Streptophyta; class Magnoliopsida; order Magnoliales; family Magnoliaceae; genus Magnolia; species Magnolia sinica. The sequence continues at coordinate 52,957,198 of NC_080582.1, forward strand.
ATGCCTTGGGAGCAATGATGGTTTGACGCCCACATTGTAAGAACAATGATGGTTAAATGTCCGCATTGTAACTCTCCCTAGGGCCCATTGATAGGCTCATACTTGTTGTGTATAGGCCATCTAGGCCTATCTTCGTTGTGAGGATAGTTCATCACCATATAACATGCTTAGTATAATTCCATGACTCATGTCATACACATCATATGTATGCTTGATATGAGTAGTGACTGATCATAGCATATGCCATTGGGTAAATTATTTATAGGACTCACTGATAGGAGCTACCCACATGAGCGTGCGGTACGTGCAGGATTGCTGCATGACTAGACGGTGTGACTCATGCATCTCGCATATGTGTGACATGATCATTGTACGCCTTAGTGACATGAGGGCCGTGGCCTCCACAGGCACATCGTGGATGGCCGGATTGGATACCGAAAATATTGGGTCTAGCACTGGGGCACATAGGATGTCCTTGGGTGAAAATCCCAGAAGCTTTTTGGTACCAGGAGATGCTCCAACGTCTAGACCGAGTAGATACATGAGCGCACGAGTGCAAATACCAGTGAGGGGGTTGTAAGCTAGACTGAGTTTGACCAGCTCGTAAATGGGTCCACTATCGACGAGCCAGGTAGGTATTGACAGACTACTGGTCAGGCGGATAGTGTGATCTCTTCCACTCACTGGGATGTACGACTAGGGAGGCAACAGTCATTGTGGAGTGTACTAGACCCTGGTGATATCCCAGAGGAGAACTGTACTGATATATGTACTTGATGAGGACTGACAGCTTACATTATATCTCGCATATGACATTCGGCTACATAGGCCTCGCATCGCATGGCCTTGGTATGGCCGATAGCATCCTTGTCTTGCATCACATAACTTTAGTATGACTGATAGTATTCATGGACTTACCAGCATATTTTTGCATTACTCTGATACTGCATACTTGGTACTTGCCTTGCACACACACTTACACCACCCTCTAAGATTTTGTAAGCTTATGCATGACAGTTGCGTACAGGTGACATTGGATTACAACAATGCTAATGCAAGAGCGCGCATCAGATTATTTTGTAGCCTTTTGATCACCTTGTATTTTCCTTTTTGCATTGTACTTAAAGCTTTTGATATAGTGGATATGTAGTGATTTTATTTTGTGACTTGGTTATGCTTGTGGTTATGCTCTATTATAAAAAAAAATTCATACTTTAAATCCTCCTTGTAGGATCTTAGGCTCAAAATCTGGCAAATGAGTGTCGGGAGCCGAGAATGAGGTACTACGGAGGCTGTCAGCATCGGATTCGACGATCGGAAATTTTATGAGCCCGTTTTCCGAGTTTGGGGCATGACAGAAGTTGATGTCAGAGCATAACTTGGGAATACTTGAGGATCACATCACATATCTACTATGAACTCAGAATAAATAGGTCCCGAGTCTGAATAACTTAGCGACTTTTCGACATATACCCTTAACGTTTATGCCTTCGAGAAATCTCAAGGCTAATAGCCCCTTGTTCCTTCCTGTGGGACATGCCGCATAGGAGAGCAACCTGAGCAACTCCCGCTCCCCTTGTGAGCCTGGCGCAGCCTCGTTAGTACCCGTGACTGCAGAGCACCTTCAGCAGATGTTACAGATGATGACCGCTATCTTTTAGGGGCAGGGCGGGCGGCTCGTTGTTAAGCTAGCCCAGGCATAGTAGGAGAGCACGAGAGCCCTTTTCAGAGACTTTCGACAGCACGATCCCCCGTGCTTTCAGGACGTGCCAGACCCTATTGCAGCAGAGATATGGCGCTCTGAGTAAGAGAAGATTTTTGAGACTATGAGATGTACAACCCAACAGCAGGTCCCGTTAGCTGTATTTCTTCTCCACGGCAAGGCTCAACACTGGTGGGCATCAGTCACTCGAGTAGCAGCGACCAATTTCGAGTAGACTTGGGAGGACTTTGTAGACTGGTTCGACCGAAAGTTCTTTCCTGAGCACGTTTGATAGCAGCCCGCATTAGAGTTTGAGAGTCTGGTCTAGGGAGGCATATCCATGTCGCAGTATGAGGCACGTTTCGTCGAGCTATCGCAGTTCGCTATGTATCTTATTGATGATGAGGGGCTGAAGGCCTGATCATCAGAGACCCCGGGTCCCTTGTAGCCGTTGAGCGTCTCGTTGTGGAAGTGGGAGCATGTATCCACCGATTTTATCATGGGTTTGCCGAGGACTCAGTGCGGTCACGATGCCATCTAGGTTGTCGTCGATCGTCTGATGAAGTCGGCGCATTTTCTTGAGATTTTTACAACTTGGACTTTGAACCGGCTTGCGAGGTTATTCATCGAGGAGATTGTGAGACTGCACGGCATTCTAGTTTCGATCGTTTCTAACTAAGACCCGAGGGTCACGTCTTAATTTTGGAGGAGCTTGCAAATGGCGATGGGATCTATTTTGTAGCTCAACATTGCATATTATCCGCAGATCGATGGACAGACCAAGAGGGTCAATCAAATCATGAGGATATGCTTCGAGCTTGCGTGATTGATTTCTTGGGTAGTTGGGATGAGCACCTGCGATTGGCAGAGTTCGCATACAACAATAGTCATCAGGTAACCATTGGCATGGCTCCTCTTGAGGCATTATATGGTAGACCATGCAGATCTCCGAGTTGTTGGACTAAGATTGGAGAGCAGCATCTCCTAGGTCCCGAGCCTGTGCAGCAGACATCAGAGTTCATTAACATCATCAGGTAGAGGATGCACACAATTCAAAGCCGGCAGAAGAATTTTTTTGATCGTCGATGTTATCCCTTAGAGTTTGTCATTGGGGACCATGTGTATCTCAAGGTGTCACCCATAAAGAGTGTGATTCATTTTAGAGCGAAGGGCAAGCTTACCTCGAGATTCATAGGACCTTTCGAGATCACCGGACGTGTTGGCGCCATGGCCTATCGGCTTGCCTTATCATCTTAGTTGTCTGGCGTCCACAACGTTTTCATGTCTCTAACCTGAGGAAGTATGGGTCAGACATCATTCCAATTATTGATTGGCAGACATTGGAGGTTTGTGAAGACGCTTCTTATATTGAGCAGCTAGTTCATATCCTCGATCGGAAGGAGCAGGTCCCTCGGACCAAGGTCATTCCCTTGGTGAAGGTACACTGGGGCCATCATAGTGTGTATGAGGCATCTTGGGAGCGCGAGGCAAAGATTCGCGGGCACTATCTCATTCTTTTCAATGTTTGATTGTATGTTGTATTGTATTTTGATTATATATAATGTTATGTTTTCTATTCCCTTATGAGTTATGTTTACTTGCAATGGTAGTGTAAATTTCGAAGATAAAATTTTTATTAGGTGGGGAGAGCTGTAATGCCTGTATCCTTATCTGTACTGTTTCGTAGACTCCCGCGACCCTTCCCGTCAAATTTCGTAATCTGCGACTTATAATCGACATTTGCGTATGATCCCAAATTATATCCCATAGATCTGAGTTGGCTCAATCCGAGACATTTACCAATGTGACCGTACCGCCATTGTGGTTCCAACACCATGTCTTGTGCACCGATTCGATACTCTGGTTAGGAGATGTGGGCCCGCGTTTATCTCGAAGAAACACAGCGCATTTATGAACCCAAGAGAATCTCTACAACCCATCCAATCAATCAATCAATCAATCAAAGTGCACAACCATTCTTTCTTTCTCCTCAAGTCAAGCAACCTACCCTAAGTCAACTCTCAAGTCAAGTACATCTATCAACTCACATCCATCACTCACAGCCATCACCTTTCTCTTACAACCACCATTTCTATCTCTCTTTCTATACACATTTTCCAAGCAATAAAGAAGAAAAAAGTGCACGTCCAAGCATTTTCAAGGAGAGAAAAAGAGTGTGTTGTGTGTGGTCCACTTCTTACCCCAAGATCCATCATCCTAGCCCTTTATTTCTCATCATCTTCCATCAAAGATAAGCACAAGGAGTTCAGCGTTCCATCGGACCACGAAGATCGAACGGTGGGTGTTTTATAGTCCTAGATTTAATGCTTTGATGATGGGCCAAGTGGGGCCTACCGATTGATGGTATGGAACTCACTTTGGACCCTAGATGTGGCCAATGGTCCATCTTGATTCTCATGATCATTCCATGATGGGGCCATTCTCCATGGACCCCATCTTGATGTTTATTTTCCTTGCATGAATAGGGTCGTCTAGACCTTGCATTTTGGTGGAGAAAGGATCTCCACCATTGATTTTGATCGGTGGGCCCACATGTAATGGGACCCACTTGATGTATGTTGTGATGTATGGAAGGGAGGGCCCATAGTGCCAGGGTCCGTCCATCACTCGATCTTCCTCTCTCTCTCTCTCTCTCTCTCTCTCTCTCTTTCCCTTGTTGATGGCCCCATGATGTATGTAACTTATCCATGTTGTCCACCTTCATGGGACCCACTTGTGGACGTGTGGATCTAAACCGTCCAGGCCATGTGGCCCCAACCTTAATGGTGATGGGAAAAAATAAATATCAGATTGATCCAATTCAAGTGGGCCACATCCATGTGGGCCCACCTTAGTGAAATGTATTCACACCGTCCGTCCAGCATCCCTGGACGCTGGACATGGTTTAATGAAGTGTGAACAGACAGTGGGATGTATTGGCAGTATATATCAGCTTGATTTAAGGCTTTTGGGTGGGCCGCTCATACAGGCCTCGCCTTGATGTATAAATGTAATCCACGCCGTCCATCCTATTTCTCAGCCCATTTTAGGCATTGAGCCAAAAAATAAAGCCAATCCAATTATCTGGCGGGCCATAACATAGAAAATAGTGATTTTTATCGTTAAAATCGACTAAGACCCACCTTGATGTTTCTACACACCAAAACATGCTGAATGTTGGACTCATTTAGATTATCTTGAGCAATAGAATTTAATGGGAGGAGTGGATCCACCTGATGTGAGCCCCACATAGGAAAACCACCAGAAAATAAAAGTAAAAAAAAAAAAACAATGCAGCAGGCGCTGCTACTGCTACACGTCCAGAGGACGCTGTAGCAGCGTCCTGCTGCCACGCCGCTGGAGAGGCAGGGACCATGGGTCCCAACCGTAGACCCCACCGTGATGCGTGTGGACGTCAACATCAAGCATTTAGTGGGACCCCTTTAGGGCAGTGGGGCCCCCAAAGGTCTGTCGTACGTGGCAACTCAGGTGGACCACACTACAAGGAACAGTGGGAATGAACGGCTAGCATAGAAGCCCTGTTTGGGTCATAGAAGTTTTAGATCATTATGAAATTTGTTTTTTTCTCTTTATTCTGGTCTTTGTGACCTTACTACAGATTGGATGGAAGATAAACGTTATGGTGGGCACCATGTGGGACCCACCTGCAAGTGAATTGGCTGGTGTACGCATACAGTAGCATAATAGCTCTTGTATTGATGTTCCAAGCCAGTGGGCCCCACGCATGAGGTATGTGCTATATCTATGCCATCCATCTGTTCTTCCAGCTGGACCGTCCACCCATGTGGACCCTACCATGATATATGCTTAGTGTAGCTAGACCGTCCAGACCTTGTACGGCGGGACCCACCATGATGCATGTGTTGCATCCAAACCACCCATCCATTTGGTGGACTCGTCTTAAGGCTTGAGACTAAAAATGGATAGATCCAGTTATCAGGTGGACCACATTTCAAAAAAACAGTGGGTCTAAACGTCCACCATTAAAACCCATGGACTACGAAGTTTGGACCAATATAATATTCGTTTTTCCTCTAAATCCAGGTCTTTGTGACCTTATAAATAGGCTAGATGGGAAATAAACCCTATGGTGGGGCCCGATGGAATTTAACTGTGGAAATCATTATCACCACGGTTAGATATAGTATGATCCAGTCGATCTTTTGATATGATTCATTTTTATATAATACTCTATATTGATTTCTAAAAATAGATGCTCGGCTGATTCAACTTGGCCTATTGATTCGGCCCATTTGGTAAGGCCCGATGTGATATATGAGGCCCGTTGTTGAGGTCCACCTTGATGTGTATGAGGCCCGTTGTTGAGGCCCACTTTGATATATATGAGGCCCATGTGATGCGACCCATTTGATGTATTTGAAGCCCATGGGTCGAGGCCCAATGGGATGTATATAAAGTCCATTGCAATGTGTGATTCCACCATGGTTTATGTAATGATGTTTATGGTGGGCCATGCCTTGGGAGCAATGATGGTTTAACACCCACATTGTAAGAACAATGATGGTTAAATGTCCGCATTGTAACTCTCCCTAGGGCCCATTGATAGGCTTATACTTGTTATGCATAGGCCATCTAGGCCCATATTCATTATGAGGATAATTCATCACCATATAACATGCTTAGTATAATTCCATGACTCATGTCATACGCATCATATATATGCTTGATATGAGTGTGACTGATCATTGCATATGCCATTGGGCAGATTATTTATGGGACTTACTGATAGGAGTTACCCACATGAGCTCGTGGTACGCGCAGGATTACTACATGACTGGACAGTGTGACTTATGCATCTCGCATATGTGTGACATGATTATTGTATGGCCTAGTGACATCATGGTCGTGGCCTCCACAGGCACATCGTGTATGGTCGGATTAGATACCGAAAATATTGGGTTTACCACTGTGGGCACATAGGATGTCTTTGGGTGAAAATCCTAAAACCTTTTTGGTACCAGGAGATGCTCCAATGTTTAGACCGAGTGGATACACGAGCGCACAAGTGCCAAATACTAGTAGGCTGCGTCTCCCACTGTGTCATGGTCGGTTGAAAGGGTGTGTGGCCTTATCCGCCTGAGTGAGGGGGTTGTAAGCTAGGATGAGTTTGACCAGCTCACAAATGGGTCCGCTATTAACATGCCGAGTAGGTATTGACAAACTATTAGTCAAGCGGATGGTGTGCTCTCTTCCACTCGCTGGGCTGTGCAGCTAGGGAGGCGGCAGTCAGTGTGGAGTGTAGTAGACCACAGTGATATCCTAGAGGGGAACTATACTGATATACGTACTTGATGAGGACTGACATGCTTGCATTGCATCTTACATATGACATTTGACTATGTAGGCCTCGTATCGCATGACATTGGTATGGCCAATAGCATCCATGTCTTACATTGAATAGCCTTAGTATGGCTGATAGTGTTCATGGACTTACCAGCATATTTCTGCTTTACTCTGATACTACATACTTAGCACTTGTTTACGCACTCACTTACACTACCCTCTAAGCTTTTGTAAGCATATACACGACCGTTGTGTGCAGGTGACATTGGATCGCAGTTACGCTGAGGCAGGAGTGCGTATCAAATTATTTTGGAGCCTTTTGATCACCTTGTATTTCCCTTTCCGCATTGTACTTAATGTTTTTGATATAGTGGAGATGTGGTGATGTTGTTTTGTGACTTGGTTATGCTTGTGGTTATGCTCCACTATAAAAAAATCATACTGAAAATCCTCCTTGTAGGATCTCAGGATCGGAATCTCGCATATGAGTGTCGGGAGCTGAGAATGGGGCGCTATGGAGGATGTCGGCACCGGATTCGGTGACATGAAATTTTATGAGCCCGTTTTCTGAGTTTGGGGCATGACAGAAGTTGGTATCAGAGCATAACTTGGGAATACCTGAGGATCACATCAAATATCTGTTGTGAACTAGAATAAATAGGTCCTGAGTTCGAATAACCTAGTGATTTTCTGACATAGACCCTTAACGTTTATGCCTTTGAGAATTCTCAAGGCTGATAGGCCCTTGTTCATTCTTGTAGGACATGTCGCCTAGGAGAGCAACCCGAGCGACTTTCGCTCCCTCGTGTGAGCTTGGTGTAGCCCCGACATCACCAGTGACTGCAGAGCAGCTTCATAAGATTTTGCAGACAATGACCACTATTTTTTAGGGATAGGGCGGGCGGCCCATTGTTACGCCAGCCCAGGCAGAGCAGGAGCACGCGAGTGCGCTTCTCAGAGGCTTTTGACAGCATGATCCCCTGCGCTTTTAGGGTATGCTAGACCCTACTCTAGCAGAGATATGGTGCTCTGAGTTGGAGAAGATTTTTGACACTGAGATGTACGACCCAGTAGCGGGTCCCGTTAGCTGTATTTCTTCTCCAGGGCAAGGCTTGACACTGGTGGGCATCAGTTACTCGAGCGGCAGCGACTGATTTCGAGTGGACCTCGGAGGACTTTGTAGACCGGTTTGACCGAAAGTTCTTTCTTGAGCACGTTCGACTGCAGCGCGCATTAGATGTTGAGACTCTGGTCCAGGGAGACATGTCCGTGTCGAAGTATGAGGTGCATTTTGTCGAGCTATCATGGTTCCCTACGTATCTTATTGATGATGAGGGGCTGAAGGCCAGCCGTTTTAAGAACGGCTTACGTCGTTCCCTCAAGAGCCATGTGATCGGACACATGCTTCTGACGTTTGAGCAGATTGTTTAGAGGGCTTAGGTCTATGAGGAAGATTTGGCTTGTTTGTAGAGGGCTCGTGACTAGAGAGGAGACTAAAAGAGGAAGGCACCCTCCGGTAGCTCCTAGCAGCAACAACATTGTCCACAGCAATGACGTATGCCCGCTTAGCATTCCGAGCACCAGTGGCACCCCCAGCACCACCTCCAGGACCGTTCCCAGATACTTGCTTTGGATGTGGTAGGACAGGACATCATAGGCACGAGTGTCCCCATTCGCAACAGTAGCAGCCGAGGGCACCATATCAGCCTCTGTGGTAGCCCCCACAGTAGCAGTAGCAACCACAACACGAGCCTCCTGGACCTCCCCCATAGTAGCAGAGGCAGCAGATCAGGCCGCCACAGTGGCATTAGTAGCAGTAGAGACCTCAGAGGGGACATGCACCTCCTTAGTAGGCCCAGGGCAGATTTTGTCTCCCAACAGTACCCTCAGTCATCAAGAGGGGTCGTCGAGGGTACTCTCCCTATTTCCGTATGCATTGCACGTGTATTGTTTGATTCTGGTGCATCACATTCCTTTATGGCTGATGATTTCTGCCAGTTGACCGGTTTACCGATGGAGTCTGTTCGTGAGGGTTTATCGGTGTCGACGCCCTTGGGGAAGATGGTAGTGATAGACCGATTTTGCTCATCTTGCCTCGTTCTGATTGGAGATATCTTTTTGCTTGCTGATCTGTTCGTATTGCCGATGTCTGAGATTGATTTCATCTTGGGCATGGATTGGCTCGCTGAGTACCATGCCATATTGGACTGCTCCATGAGGACAGTCATGTTCTGTATACCCGGCGTGCTAGAGTTCTAATTTGTTGCCGAGCCCAGAGGAGATCAGCTTCTTGCCTGTTGTTGTGTGCCGTTGAGGAGTCAGCTGCTTTGAGTATCGACCAGCTACCAGTTGTTTGTGGTTTTATCGACTTGTTCCAGGAGATTCCGGGGTTACCACCTCATTGGCACACTAAGTTCCAGATTGATCTTGTATCTGGTACCACGCCTATTTTGAAGGCCCCATATCGTATGACACCGTTGGAGTTGCAAGAACTGCAGAAGCAGTTGAACGAGTTACGTGATTTAGGCTTTATCCGTCAAAGTGGTTCACTGTGGGGAGCACTGGTACTCTTCGTGAAGAAGAAGGATGCCTCATTGAGGCTTTGCGCAGATTACTGCGAGCTCAACAAGGTCACGATCAAGAACAAGTACCCGCTCCTGTGGATCGATGATTTGTTTGATTAGCTGCAGGAGGTGCAGTTCTTTTCGAAGATAGACTTGCGGTCCAGTTATCATCAGGTTTGGGTTCGAGATGAGGATATCCCGAAGACGGCCTTCACGACACGCTATGGTCATTTTGACTTCCAGGTCATGTCCTTCGGACTGACCAATGCGCCCAGAGTATTCATGCAGTTGATGAACGAGGTCTTCCATCCGTATTTTGACCAATTTGTTGTGGTGTTCATCGATGACATTCTGATATATTCGAGAACCCATGAGGAGCATGAGCGGCATCTGGAGATTACCTTGTAGACCCTTCGTGCACACAAGCTTTGCACAAAGTTGGAGAAGTGTGAGTTCTGGTAGGAGGAGGTAAAGTTCCTTGGTCATGTGGTGATGAGGCAAGGCGTCACAATGGACCACTCGAAGATTGATGCTGTGCGTCAGTGGGGCCAGCCCACGAACGTGTCTGAGATCCGCAGTTTCCTTAGTTTGGCGGGCTACTACAGATGTTTTATTGAGGGATTCTCTCGTATTGCAGCCCTGTTGACTAGGTTGACCTAGAAGGGCACCGAGTTCATTTGGAGCGATGCTTGTGAGCAGGCATTTATGGTGGTGAAGGACTACCTCATGTCCGCTCCTGTCCTCACTCTTCCCTCTGGGAGTGATGGATTTGTTATATTTACCGATGCCAGTGGCTTATGCATCTCGCTAGCTCAAGGTCCATGAGTTGAACTACTCTACGCATGATTTGGTGTTGGCAACAGTTGTCTTCGCACTGAAGGTGTGCAAGCACTATCTTTATGGGGTGAGGTTTGAGCTCTTCTCCGACCACAAGGGCTTGAAGTATCTGTTTTCTCAGTCCAAGCTGAACATTAGTCAAAGGCGTTGGATAGAGTTCCTGAAGGACTATGATTTTGATCTTCATTACCACCTGGACAAGGAGAACATGGTGGCGGATGCCCTTAGCCATCATCCACGATGCCTAGTGGCACACATGATGATTCAGGAGTGGAAGATGCTCGAGGATGTGTCAGCAATTGACTTTGAAATCGGCTTACAGTCTTCTATTGTGTAGTTATTGAGCATGTCGATTCAACCCTCTCTTATCACAAGGGTATTCGAGGCTCAGCAAGTAGACGAGTCAGTGCTGAGTTATCAGGCATATGCAACATCTGAGAGGCAGTCAGATTGACAGATTGGCTCTGATGGTGGACTTCACTTTAGATGCCGATTATATGTCTCAGATATTCCTGAGTTGTGCAGACATCTTATGACCGAGGCACATCGATCACAGTTCTCTATCCACTGTTGCTCGACGAAGATGTATCGCGATATAAGGCGTCAGTATTTTTGGTCGGAGATGAAGTGTCAGATAGCCAGTTTTGTGGCCAAGTATGACAAGTGCCAGCGTGTTAAGGCCAATCATCAGAGACCCCCAGTTCCATTGCAGCCGTTGAGCATCCCGTTGTGGAAGTAGGAGCATGTATTCACCGATTTTATCATGGGTTTACTGAGGACTCACTGTGGTCAGTACGCCATTTGGGTTGTCGTCGATCATCTGACGAAGTTAGCTCATTTTCTTGCGATTCGTGCGACCTGGACTCTAGACCAGCTTGCAAGGTTATTCATTGAGAAGATTGTGAGACTGGACGGTGTTCCAGTTTTGATCGTTTCTGACTGAGACCCGAGGTTCACGTCTCAGATTTGGAGGAGCTTCTAGATGGCGATGGGGTTTGTTTTGCAGTGCAGCACCGTGTATCATCTGCAGACCGATGGGTAGACCGAGAGGGTCAACCAGATCCTTAAGGATTTGCTTCGGGCTTGCGTGAATAATTTCTCGGGTAGTTGGTACGAGCACTTGCGATTGGCTGAGTTCGCATACAACAACAGTTATTAGGCGACCATTGGTATAGTCCTTTTGAGGCATTATATGGCAGACCGTGCAGATCTCTGAGTTGTTAGACATAGGTTGGAGAGCGGTGTCTCCTAGGTCCTAAGCTTGTGTAGCAGATATCAGAGGTCATCAACATCATAAGGCAGAGGGTGGCACAACTCAGAGCTGGCAGAAGAATTTTGCTGATTATCGGTGCCGTCCCTTAGAGTTTGCCATTTGGGACCATGTGTATCTCAAGGTCTCACCCATGAAGGGTGTGGTTCATTTTGGAGCGAAGGACAAGCTTGCCTCGAGATTCATAGGACCTTTCGAGATCACCGAGTGTGTTGACGTCGTGGCCTATTAGCTTGCCTTACCATCTTAGTTGTCAGGCGTCCACAACATTTTTCATGTCTTTATGTTGAGGAAGTGTAGGTCAGACATCGTTCCTATTATTGATTGGCAGCCGTTAAAGGTTTGTGAGGATGCTTCTTATATTGAGCAGCCATTTCTTATCCTCGATCGGAAGGAGCAGGTCCTCTGGACCAAGGTCATTCCCTTGGTGAAGGTGCAATGGGGACATCATAGTGTGGATGAGGTGTCTTGGGAGTGCGAGGCGGAGATTCGAGAGCGGTATCCTCATCTTTTCAATGTTTGATTTTATGTTGTATTGTGTTTTGATTATATATGATGTTATGTTTTCTATTCCCTGAGTTATGTTTAGTTGCGATGATAGTGTAAATTTTGAGGATAAAATTTTTATTAGGTGGGGAGAGCTGAAGGCCCGTATCCTTATCCATACCGTTCCGTAGACTCCTACGACCCTTCCCGTCGAATTTTAGAATTCCACAACCTATAATCAACGTTTGCGCACGACCCTAAGTTGTATCCCGTATATCTGAGTTGGCTCAATGCGAGACTTATGCTATTGCGACTGCATCGTCACTGCGGTTCTAACGTAGCGTCTTGCACACCGATTTGATACCCTAGTCAGGAAATGTGAGCCCACGTTTATCTCGAAGAAAAGCCGCGCATTTACGAACCCAAGAGAATCTCTACAACCCATCCCATCAATCAATCAATCAAAGTACACAACCCATGCTTTCTTTCTCCCCAAGTTAAGCAACCAACCCTAAGTCAACTCTCAAGTCAAGTATATCTATCAACTCACATCCATTACTCACAACCATCACCTCTCTCTTACAACCACCATTTCTATCTCTCTTTCTCTACACATTTTCCAAGCAACAAAGAAGGAAAAAAGTGCATGTCCAAGCACTTCCAAGGAGAGAAAAAGAGTGCGTTGTGTGTGGCCCAATTCCTACCCTAAGATCCATCATCCTAGCCCTTCATTTCTTATCATCTTCCATCAAAGACAAGCACAAGGAGTTCTGCATTCCATCGGACCAAGAAGATTGAACAATGGGTGTTTTATAAGCTTAGAATTAACGCTTTGATGATGGGCCAAGTGGGGACTACCGATTGATGGTATGGATCTCACTTTGGACCCTAGATGTGGTTGATGGCACTCCTTGATTCTCATGATCATTCCATGATGGGGTCCATGATGGGGCCATTCTCCATGGACCCCATCATGATGTTTATTTTTCTTACATGAATAGGGTCATCTATACCTTGCATTTTGATGGAGAAAGGATCTCTACCATTGATTTTGATCGGTGGACCCACATGTGATGGGACCCACTTGATGTATTTTATGATGTATGGAAGGGAGGGCCCATAGTGCCGGGGTCCCTCCATCACTCGATCTTTCTCTTTTTCTCTCTCTTTTTCCCTTGTTGATGGCCCCATGATATATGTAACTTATCCATGTTGTCCACCTTCATGGGACCCACTTGATGGACGTGTGGATCTACAATGACCAGGCCATGTGGGCCCCACCTTAATAGTGATGGGAAAACACAAATATCAGATTGATCCAAATTAAGTGGGCCACGTCTATGTGGGACCCACCTTGATGAAATGTATTCACACAGTCCGTCCAGTGTCCCTGGACGCTGGACGTAGTTTAGTGAAATGTGAAGAGACATTAGGATGTACTAGCAGCAATATATATATATATATATATATATATATATATGTATATATATATATATATATATATATATCAGCTTGATTTAAGGCTTCTGGGTGGGCCGCTCATGAAGGCCCCACCTTAATGTATAAATCTAATCCACACCGTCCATACTATTTCTCTGCCCATTTTAGGCATTGAGCCGAAAAATGAAGCCAATTCGATTATCTGGCGGGCCATATCATAAAAAAATAGTGATTTTTACCGTTAAAATAGACTAGGACCCACCTTGATGTTTCTACACGCCAAAACATGCTGAATATTGGGCTCATTTAGATTGTCTTGAGCTATAGAATCCAATGGGTGGAGCAATCCACCTGAAGCGGTTCCCACCTAGGAAAAACTATTATAAAATGAAAAAAAAAAAGAAAAAAAAACAATGCAGCAAACGCTACTGTTGCGTCGCTGGAGAGGTAGGGACCATGGGTCCCAACCGTAGGCCCCACCATAATGTGTGTGGACATTAACACCGTGCATTTGGTGGGCCCCCTTTAAGGCAGTGGGCCCCCCAAAGGTCTGTCGTACGTGGCAACTCAGGTGGACCACACTACAAGGAACAGTGGGATTGAACGACTACCATTGAAACCCTGTTTAGGTCATAAAAGTTTTAAATCGTTATGAAATTTGTTTTTTTCTCTTTATTCTGGTCTTTGTGACCTTATTAACAGATTGGATGGAAGATAAACGTTATGGTGGGCCCCACGTGGGACCCACCTACAAGTGGATTGGTTGGTGTACGCATACAATAACATAATAGCTTCTGTATTGATGTCCCAAGCCATGTGGGCCCCACGCACGAGGTATGTGCTATATTTATGTCGTCCATCTGTTCTTCCAGTTGGACCGTCCACCCATGTGGACCCTACCATGATGTATGCTTGGTGTAGCCACACCGTCCAGACCTTGGACGGTAGGATCCACTAGGATGCATGTGTTGCATCCAAACCACCCATCCATTTGGTGGACTTGTCTTAAGGCTTGAGACTAAAAATGAGGTAGATCCAGTTATCAGGTGGACCATATTTCAGAAAAACAGTGGGTCCAAACGTCCACCATTAAAACCCTTGGGCTACCAAGTTTAGACCAATATGATATTTGTTTTTCCTCTAAATCCAAGTCTTTGTGACCTTATGAATAGGCTAGATGGGAAATAAACCCTATTGGTGGGGCCCACTGGAATTTAACCGTTGAAATCATTATCACCACGGTTAGATATAGTATGGTCCAGTTGATCTTTTGATATGATTCATTTTTATATAATACTCTATATTGATTTCTAAAAATAGATGCATTGTGCTTGGCCCATTCGACTTGGCCCATTGATTTGGCCCATTTAGTAAGGCCCAATGTGATATATGAGGCCTGTTGTAGAGGCCCACCTTAATGTGTATGAGGCCCATTGTTAAGGCCCACCTTAATATATATGAGGGCCATGTGATGCGACCCATTTGATGCGTTTGAGGCCCATTGGTTGAGGCCTAATGGGATGTATATAAAGTCCATTGCAATGTGCGATTCCACCATGATTTATGTAATGATGTTTATAGTGGGCCATGCCTTGGGAGGAATGATGGGTTTAACGCCCACATTGTAAGAACAATAATGGTTAAATGTTCGCATTGTAAATCTCCCTAGTGTCCATTGATAGGCTCATACTTGTTGTGCGTAGGCCATCTAGGCCCATCTTCATTGTGAGGATAGTTCATCACTAAATAACATGCTTAGTATAATTTCATGACTCATGTCATATGCATCATATGTATGCTTGATATGAGTAGTGACTGATCATAGCATATGCCATTAAGCGGATTATTTATGGGACTCACTGAGAAGAGTTACCCACATGAGCGCGCGGTATGCACAGGATTGCTGCATGACTAGACAGTGTGACTCATGCATCTCTCATATGTGTGACATGATCATTGTACGCCGTAACGACATCAGGGCCATGGCCTCCACTGGCACATCGTGGATGGTTGGATTGTATATAGAAAATATTGGCTCTAGCACTGTGGGCACATAGGATTTCCTTGGGTGAAAATCTCAGAACCTTTTTGGTACCAAGAGATGCTCTAATGTCTAGAACGAATGGATACACGATCGCACAAGTGCCGAATACCAGTTGGCCACGTCTCCCACTGTGTCGTGGTCAATTGGGAGGGGGTGTGGCCTTATCCACCCGAGTGAGCGGGTTGTAAGCTAGGCTAAGTTTGACCAGCTCACAAATGGGTCCGTTATTGATGAGCCAAGTAGGTATTGGTAGACTACTGGTCAAGCGGATAGTGTGGTCTCTTCCACTCATTGGGTTGTGCGGCTAGGGAGGCGGTAGTTAGTGTGGAGTGTACTAGACCCCGGTGATATCCCAGAGGGGAATTGTACTGATATATGTACTTGATGAGGACTATCATGCTTGCATGGCATCTCGCATATGATATTCAGCTACGTAGGCCTCACATCGCATGCCCTTGGTATGACTGATAGCATTCATGTCTTACATCGCATAGCCTTGGTAGGGCGATAGTATTCATGGACTTCCCAGTATATTTTCGCATTACTCTGATACTGCATACTTGGTACTTACCTTGCGCACACACTTACACCACCCTCTAAGTTTTTATAAGCTTATGCATGACTATTGCGTGCAGGTGACGTTAGATCGTAGCAGCGCTGAGGCAGGAGCACGCATCAAATTATTTTGGAGCCTTTGGATCACCTTGTATTTCCCTTTCCACATTGTACTTAATATTTTTGATATAGTGGATATGTGGTGATGTTGTTTTGTGACTTGGTTATGCTTGTGATTATGCTCCATTACAAAAAAAAATCATACCGAAAATCCTCCTTGTAGGATCCCAGGATCGGAATCTGGCATATGAGTGCCGGGAGCCGAGAATAGGGCACTATGGAGGCTATTAGCGCCAAATTCGGCAATCGAAAATTTTGTGAGCCCGTTTTCTGAGTTTGGGACATAACATAAGCCACCATCTCAAGAGAATGATGAACCAGCTATGGTTCAAGAGCCGCAACAACAAAAGGATAAAGAGACTAAGTCACATGAGCCTTTAGTTCCGTTCTCATTTAAACTTCAGAACCCAATTGTCCCCATGAAATATTAAGATGTGTTGGATGTGCTCCAAATGGTTACTGTCAATATTCCTCTGCTTGATGTCATTAGACAAATTTCATCATATGCTAAATATCTCAAGGACTTGTGCACTGTAAAGAGGAAATTAAATGTGTACAAGAAGGCCTTCCTCACTGAGAAAGTGGGTGCCATCATTCACAAAAGGGTTGTACCTAAATACAAAGACCCAGGAAGTCCCACTATTCCTTGTATTATTGGGAATTTCTAAATTGAGCATGTTTTGCTAGATTTGTATGCAAGTACCAATTTAGCACCTTATTCGGTTTACCACAAATGGGGTTAGGCAAGATTAAACTAATCACGATTACACTCCAACTAGCTGATCGCTCCATTAAGGTACCAAGGAAAATCTTAGAAGATATATTAGTCTAAGTGAAGCAATTTAACTTCCCCATGGATTTTATTGTACTAGACATTGAACCATGTATAAATGTTAGTGCTCAAGTTCCCATTATTTTAGGCCACCCATTCCTAATAACTTCAAATGTAATCATAAATTGTTGGAATGCAATGATGAAGTTATCTTTTGATAACATGACTCTAGACTTAATATTTTCAATCAATGTAAGCAGCCCATGGAAAATAATAAGATCCATGAGTTGAATTTTATAGACTGCTTCATAGAGGATGAGGAATTGGAACCTGGCCTATCTAAGGAATTGATTAAAGTCTTTGGGGACTTGAAAAATTTTGATTTAGAAAAAGTCCTTGCTAAAATTTATGATGATAATGAGAGCACTACCACCCATGACATTGGTATATACCAATGGAGACCGCACACTCAAATCCTATCTATCGAGGACTCGTGACCTCTACCATCACTAACTAATGTTCCAAAGTTTGATTTAAAACCACTATCAAATGATCTTAAGTATGTATACTTGGGTGAAAATGAAACTTATCCTATGGTGATCTCTTCATTTTAAGACAAGGATTAAGAGATTAAATTGTTGAATGTTCTAAGGGACTACAAAGGAGCCTTGGGCTAGACCATTTCCAACATCAAGGGTATAAGCCCTTCCATATGCACCCATCAAATCCACCTCGATGAGGACGCTAAACCAATTAGACAACCTCAAAGGCATCTCAATCCAAACATGATGAAAGTTGTAAAAAATGAGGTGATCAAATTGTTAGATGTGGGAATCATCTACCCAATATCCGATAGTGTTTGGGTGAGTCCAACTCAAGTAATCCTAAAGAAATTCGGAATAACTATTGTCCAAAATTCTAATAATGAACTCATACCAACACGTGCCACCACAGGTTGGCATGTTTGCATTGACTATAAAAAATTGAAGCAGCTCACAAAGAAAGATCATTTCCCTCTACCATTCATTGATCAACTTTTAGAGAGGGTAGCAGGTCACTCTTTCCATAGTTTTCTTAATGGATATTCTGGATATAACCAAACAGAGATAGCCCTGGAAGACCAAGAGAAAACCAAGTTTACTTGTCTATTTGGCATGTTTGCTTTCAAACAGATGTCATTTGGATTATGCAATGCCCTGACAACTTTCCAACGGTGTATGTTAAGTATTTTTTCAAGTATGGTTGAGAAGTTTCTTAAGGTTTTCATGGATGATTTCTCTGTATTTGAGAGTAGTTTTAAGGAATGCCTCAACAATTTATTTCTTATCTTATCTAGGTGTGAAGAGAAGCACCTTGTCTTAAATTAGGAGAAGTGTCATTTCATGGTTCAAAAGGTAATTGTTTTGGGCCATGTTATATCCAAAAATGGAATCGAGGTGGATCGCTCAAAACTAGACATTATTGTTAATTTACTTATTCCCCAAACTGTTAGAGATATTAGGTCACTTATAGGGCACACCGGTTTCTATAGAAAATTCATCAAGGACTTTAGTGTCATTACTAGACCCTTGACTAATCTTCCTCAAAAGGATGTTCCATTGAAGTGGACAGATGAGTGTTTAAGTGCCCTTAATAAAATTAAATAATCCCTTACCATTGCACCTATCATGCGTCCACTAGATTAGACATTTCCTTTTAAACTAATGTGCGATGCAAATGATTATGCCATATGGGCTGTTTTGGGCCAAAGGAAAGATAAACGGCCCTTTGTTATTCATTATGCGAGTAAAACTCCAAACTCGACCCAAGTGAACTACTCAACAATTGAAAAGGAGTTGCTTGCAGTAGTTTTTACTTTGGATAAGTTTAGGTCGTACTTGGTGGGATCCAAAGTGGTAATTTTCACGGACCACTTGACTTTGAAATATTTGCTATCTAAGAAGGATGCAAAGTCGAGACTTTTGAGATGGATCCTCGTATTCCAAGAATTTGACTTAGAGGTAAGAGATAAGAAACAAGTAAAAAACGTAGTGGCCGATCACCTTTCCAAATTGGTGTTAAATGATTCCACCGAGAAGATACATATCCAGGACACTTTTCCTGATGAACAATTATTTGCAATCTCTAAATTGCCTTGGTATAAGGATATAGTGAACTATCTTGTAATGGAAAAAATGACATATCATTGGAAGTCACAAGATAAGAAGCATTTTGAAACCGAAGTTAAGAACTTCTTCTGCGATGACTCGTATTTATATAAATATGGGATTGATTAGATTTTTAGACGTTGTTTCTCAGAGGATGAAGTTCAGGGTGTTATTTCCTTTTACCACATGGAAGTATGTGCTGGCCACTTTTCTGCTAAGAAAACAACTACAAAAATCCTGCAGTGTGATTTTTATTGGGCCACCATGTTTAAAGACACTCATGCTTTCTGTGTTGCTTGTGATAGATGTTAAAAATTGGAAAGAGTGTCCCAATGCAATATGATGCCCTTATCCCCAATTTTATCATTGGAGATTTTTTATTATTGGGGTATTGATTTTCTGGGCCCATTTCCATCTCCATTTGGATTTCTTTATATATTAGTTGGTGTGGACTATGTTTCTAAGTGGATTGAGGCAGTTCTAAGTAGGACCAATTACAACAAAGTGGGCATACAATTCCTCAAGGAAAATATTTTTTCTAGATTTAGAACTCCAAATGCCATCATTAGTGATGTGTGTCTCACTTTTGCAATAGGACATTTGAAGCTTTGATGAAGAAATATGGCATCAAGCATAAAGTGAGCACCTCATACCACCCACAAACGAGTGGTAAGCTGAGATTTCTAATTGTGAAATTAAACACATTTTGGAGGAAACTATAAGGCTAAATAAGAAGGATTGGTCCCTCAGACTATCCGATGCTTTATGGGCTTATAGGACTGCTTATAAAACTCTGATTGGAATGTCCCCATATAGATTGGTGTATGGAAAGACTTGTCATTTGCCTCTGGAGTTGGAACATAACCTACTAGGCAATAAATAAATTAAACTTTGATATAGACCAAGCAAGTGTACAAAGAAAATTATAGTTGAATGAATTAGAAGAGCTGAGGAGAGACTCCTATGAAAATTCTAAAATCTACAAGGAGATGACAAAAACATTTCATGATAAAAACATCCTGTGGAAGAATTTTGAATCTCAGCAAAAGGTCTTATTGTACAATTTGTCTCTAGTTCTTTCCGGAAAAGTTAAGATTAAGATGGACAGACCCCTTCATTGTGAAGAATGTTTATACTTATGGGGATGTTGAAATTGAGAATCCATGTAATGACAATATGTACAAGGTTAATGGTCAGAGATTGAAGCCTTATATATTAAACTTTCATTTGGGAGATGAGTCTGTCCTTCTTCATGAGCCAGAATATTCGGATTGATGCTCCTAGTCGGACGGAGCATTTATATAGGATTTGTATAATATTCATTTTTTATGACACCTAGCATGTGTGTTTCTTCATGGCAGGTATTATCCACCATTTCTTTTATTTTTATTATTTTCTGCATTACATATATCATTACATTGAGGACAATGTAAATTTTAAGTTGGGGGGTGTGGATAGTCATCCATGTAAGTTTTTTTTTTTTTAATTTTTTTTAAAAAGGTTTGTGAGAAATTTATTTGATTTTTTTTTCAAATTTTTCAAATTTTTTATACAAGAATGTGAATATGATATTATGCGAATTCCAAAGGTAAAGTAAATACTTAATTTAGGTTGATAGTAGTCAGAATTCTGATGATTGAAAATTATAGATTTGAGTTCGATTATCTAATCACTAGTTTAAAGTCAGTTGTAATTTGATATACTAAATTCACAATACACCCTAGCTAACTAAGTGAGGAATATGATATGTGAACTAGAATAAAAAAATTTGATTCAAATAAGGTTGAATGAACTGGTACCATTGACATATGCTTTAAACGGTGAATAGAAAAAATAATAATTTATGACCATAACAATCGTGTCAGTAATTCGGAGTAAGGATACCTAAGTATTCATTGCGATTACCATTACAATTATGATACCTTAGGTTATGAAGCAAACTCGATGAGAATCTTCATCTAAGGGTTGTCTATAATAATGAGGATATGATGATAAAAGAATAAAAGACATGAAGAAAAAGAGATAACTAGAGATTTCATATTATTGAGATGATTGAAAGGAGTTAGGATAGAGAACATGCATATTTCTCAAAGTTAGACTAGTGTCACTGAGCATCTATGTATATTGGATCATAACTATTTTAAATTTTGATTAGGTCTATGAACTCAAGGATATAATGGATTGGGAAAATGAGATTCTAACTAACTTTCGACTTAGGGTAAGTCTTGTTTTGTTTTGAAATTTATATATGATGAATGAAGCATAATTGTATAAATTTATGAGTTTTGAACCATTTTCTATGCTTTCAACGTTTGTGGGTAACATTTCTGAAAACTCTCGCGAGACTATAACTTGTCCAGTAAGAGAAACCTAGGGGTTTAAAGGCTTGTTGCATATACTAAATACAATCGAGATGACTTATGAAAGTGGTGTAGTTAAAATTCTTATTTTCGTTTTAATTTTTCTAGAATTAGTTTTTATTCTTATTTATTTTTATTTTTTTTTGCTTATTTTGCTCGCAACTAGCAAAATGCTGGTTGGGGGTGTGTTGAGACTCAAATATTGCATATTTTTCCCCATCTATATCTTGGTTTTATGAACATTATATTGCTTAGTGTTATGTTTTACTCATGTTTGTGTTGCAAGGTGAACTTGATAGCTTGGATTAAAAGAGAATGTTAAAAGCATGGATTTGATACTTAAGAATCACCAAGGCAAAGAATGGACTTTTGAAGACTAAGATTGAAGATTTCAAGACCCCAAGAGTCAAGAAAACAAAGTAAAAAAAGAAGGAAGTGATTTGCAGGATCTGAGCTTAGATGGCATCAAAGTTGTCATCGAAGCCAGTCTTTGATGACATCGAAGAATTACACGAAAATCAAGTTTGGTTGCTTGACAAATTAGATGCAGTTTTCAATGACATCAAAGCTATCATCGAAGCTAGTCTTAGATGACATTGAAGGGTTTACGCGGAGTAAGAAAATTTGAGACAGTTTTCGAATTTTTTAAACCAGTTTGAAGGAAGGAGTTCCCCACTTATAAATAAGGCTTCCCAAGGCATTCTTAAGTATTATTCAAAGCATTCAAGGGAAAGATCTAGGGTTTTTAGAGCTTTTAAGTTTCATAGTTCTTGTTTTTCTTTACAAATTTTTTTGTTTATTTTTCTTGCTTTCCCATTGCTTTTTATTTTTACAATTTAGTTATGTTTTTTTTTTTAGTTCCCTCTAGCCCAAGATAGAAGGGAAGCACGTTGGTTTAATGATATCATAAATTATGATGATTGATTATTTTTAATTATGAGAAGAATGATATATGCATGTTATCAATTATCTAGGTTTAAGTTTTTGATCCTCATGTGAAATTCATATGTTTCCATCATGTGAGATCCATATTGATGGATATGCTTAACCTGCATTAGTTAAATTTCCTAGATGGGAGATGTTCTCAACCTGCTACATTTCTTTGATTCATTATCTCATGGATATTGAATGTTTAAAATCACTGGTGCTTGGAAATGTATATCAATGATGATAATCCATGATTCTCTAATCTTTTATATCATTTATTAAAAATATTTAAACTAATTTATTTTTTGATTAGGCTAATCATATTGCTCAGATCCTAATTGTTTTATCAAAGTCATCATGACTTATGGAACATTAACCTATGTGTGGAACTTTGAAACTTAGGTGTTGTTTTCAAATTAATTGAATTCCATACATTCAAACCTTCAAAACCAAATCATCCGTTTAGTTTCCATTACTTAGTTAATTTTACATTTGATTTTTTTTATTCTCATAATTATTATCTCCCTGTGGGATCGACCTTGTATTTAGAGGATATTACTTACGAACCTCTGCACTTGGAGGCAAGCTAGCCCAACCCAAAGTTCTTGTACCTCAACTCTAATCCAACCCAACCCAACCCAACCTCGGGTTGAGAATTCTTAACCCAAGGCCAACTCAAGCGGGCTTGGTCGGGTTAGTTGGGTTGGTCAGGTGGATAAATGTTCATATTTTCATTATTACATTAGTCTATTATATTTTCAATACACGTCTTATTTTTTCTATTTATAATTTTATTAATTATATATGTAATTATTTATCATAAAGAACTTCATTTTTTCTAAACAAACAAGCTAAAATATAGGACAAGTACTCCTTGAAAAGTTGTGTTATGTAGCGTGCGATCTATTTGGGAGAGAAATCCAGCGTATCTTGTTTTGGAAATAATGTGGACCAATGAAACCCAATGTCACTAGAATTTCCTGTGCCTTCAACATAGACAATCTGCACTCAAGTATAATTTATAAGCTATATCAATTGGGTTCGGGTTAGGTCAGGCAACCTGAGACCTCAACCTAAGCCCAACCCAAGTTCGGGTTGGTGTTTATATAGCCCAAGTCCGAGACCGAACCCGATACATCCTGCCCGAGTCTAACCCAATGTCGGGCCAGTCACAAGTCGGTTGGGTTGAACCCGCCCGACTTTCAGCCCTAGTAGTTGTAGCTATGGAGTCGGGTTACTGACTTATAGACTCGCGGACTCACTTCTTTTCAAATTCAATATTACATGGCTTGCCATTAAAATTGAGCTGGCCTTTACAATCACAAAATGGGCCCACGTGTATTAAATATAGAGGTCGATACCGTCCATACTTTTGCTCGTATCCATTTTGATAAAAGGACACAAAATTACGCTGATTTGAGTGGCTGGTGGGCCTTATGAAGCGTTAACAATGTGTAATTCACGGATCGTTAAAAGTCATCTAGCTACACTAATACACTTGATCTTTTGATCCGCACAAATATTTTAGCCATTTCATAATATTTCCATTAAAGCTCGATGGGTGCCATGGGTCATGAATATTAGAAATGGTTTGGCGTATGTATATTCCCACGTAGAAGCACACTTGCTGCATGAGGGTCTCTGTGGGTCCGACCATGATGTATATCTTTTGATCCAACCATCTATCTATTTTGTCAGATCATTGTAGACTATAAGCTAAAATTTGAGGCAGATATAATTCTCAATTGGACCACACCATAGGAAAACAACGGTGTTTCAATGCCCCCATGAGTGTTCAGTTAACACTGTTTCCTTCTGGTATGGCCGACATGACATTTGGACATGCCTCGATTTTGGCACCATGGCCGAAAATGCTCTAAAAGAATGGATGAATGGCGTGGATAACAGAGATAAATAATCGTGGGGCCACATAGCCCTGAAATGAAGTAGACCCGATTTCAGCTCAGGTGGGTCAAGTAAGGTCAATTAGAGTTCATTGGCATTAACCATATTAGATTCTGCTAGAAACTGGTGTCGAGCCTCCTATAACTAGGTCCAATGTATCAACAAATTTTCAACTCAAACAGAGATCGTTCTAAGGCATAAAATCAAAGAAGACCCGATTCTGGCTCAGGTGGGGTCTAGCAGGGTACTAGGGTGGGGTCATCTAAGGTTTAGTGGTCATAAATGGCTCAGATTTAGCTTGAAACCAATGTTGAGCCTGTAATGGCCATGTTGGACGTGTCAACAAAACTTAAGCCTGAACGGGCTCGTTTAAGGCGTCGAGACTTAGTACGCTCAATTCTTGTAAAGGTGGGGTCAAGCAGGGTAATCTAGGGTTCAGTGGCCTTAACTATCTTGGATTCAACTTGAAACTAGTGTCAAGCCTCCTAAGGCTACGTCTGATGTGTCAGATAAATTTCAGCCTGAAAGGGACTCGTTGGAGGTGCCCAAACTTAGGAAACCAGATTCTAGCTCGGGTGGGGTCAAGCAGGTCAACTGGGGTTTACTAGCCTTAAGTGGGCTGGATTCAGCTAAAAAAAATTGGCATTGAGCTTGTTACGATAATGTCTGGCGTGTCATCCAATGTTCAGCCCAAATGATGCTTATTTGAGGCACTGAA
Source organism: Magnolia sinica (assembly GCF_029962835.1). Taxonomy (NCBI): domain Eukaryota; kingdom Viridiplantae; phylum Streptophyta; class Magnoliopsida; order Magnoliales; family Magnoliaceae; genus Magnolia; species Magnolia sinica. Next base: position 52,982,370 of record NC_080582.1, read on the forward strand.
ATGGAGTAGCCCCGAGTCATTGTTGAGTTGGGTCAAGTGGGATCAATTAGGGTTCAATGGTCTTATTTGGCTTGGATTGGGCTCGAAAGTGGCATCAAGCCTTTTACATGCACGTCTGACATGTCACTGAATTTTCAGCCTGAACGATGCACATTTGAGGGGCCGGAACTAAGTAGTCCCAATTATGGCTTGGGTGGGTCAAGCGGGATCAAGTAGGGTTCAATGGCATTAACTAGCTCAGATAGGCTCAAAACTAGTGTGGGGCCTCTTAGCACTATGTACAACATGTCAGTGAATTTTCAGGCAGAGCAGAGCACCAAAGCATAGTAGACTCGATTTCAACTCGGGTGGGGTCAAGCGGGGTCATTGTAATGCCCTAATTTTTTGCTAACTTGGAAATTGCATGTCCTTAGGCTTTTCATTTGATTTCTCGATTTAAGTGCATGTCTATGTGTGTGTTTACACATGTTTGAAATCAAAACGAGTGATTTTGGGTCCACCAAAATTGCCAGACCGAGTGAATGTGTGAAGTTTAGGCAACTTAGATAGAACCCGACGGTGCCACCATGAAAAATGATGATTTCCCTAGTTTTAGGAATATCCAGAAATGTAGAAAATCTAATAAATTAGGGACAAACTTTAGGACCAAATTCTCTAGTTTGATGCATTTTGGAACTTAAAAAAAATAAAATAAAAATAAAAATAAAATAAAAACTTGAAATGAGAACATTTCCTATCGGAGGCCTACACAAGGACTTGTCGAGTTTGGTATTTCAGACTCTAAAACCCAATCCTACGCAAGTAATGGTTTCCAAATACAATTAGACTCGAATAAACTTTCTTACCTAAACTGGATGAACCCCATTAAAGCACCTAGTTGAAAATCTTCCTGAATTATGAAGCATCTTCAGCTCCCTTAAACCACAACCATAATGATGATATGCCTTTGGTGATGTCGAGGTTTGGGTCAAGGGTTAGTGAATCCTAACTTAAGAATGATGAGTTTTATGGTTAGGGTTATGATTCTCAAGGTTAAGCACTCATTGCTATCTAGCATAAAAGATTTGCCAATAAATATGGTTACTAGAGCATTTGTCACGCCCCAAACTCGAAAACGGGCTCACAAAGTTCCCGATCGCCGAATCCAGCGCCGACAGCCTCCATAGTGCCCCATTCTCGGATCTCGGCACTCGCATGTCAGATTCCGATCCTGAGATCCAACAAGGAGGATTTTCAGTATGAATTTTTTTATATTTTTTATATTTTTTGAAAACCTAATTTCTCAGGTTTTTGAGTGTGGGGCCCGCATAGGAAGAATCCAACTCGTCCATTGCTCTCTATGGCTCAAGACTGTTCCAACGAGTCCAATATCTGATGTTTTTCGGCGCATAAAAATTGTCGGGGTGACTTTTAACGGTAAAAACCAATGTTTTACATGCTATGGCCCGCCTGAAGATTGGATGGACTTCATTTTTTGGCTCAACGCCTAAAACGATCCTCTAAATGGGATGGACGGCATGGATTGAATATATACATCAAGGTGGGGCCTACACAATTGGCCCACCCAATAAGCTTGAAATCAAGCTCATATTTGTTCTCACATCCAGTGTCCAGGGGACGCTGGACGTTTTGGTGCATAGGAACATTTAAGGTGGGCCCTGCTCAGGTGGGCGACCACATGGCTAGGTGGTGTAGAACAACACATATAAAGTGAGCCTCACCCACCAATGACTTGGATCCAATACATGCTTCATGGTGGGGTCCATCTAAGTGGGCCACACGACCATATCATCACACACAAAAATAAATAACTAAAAAGAGAGGGAGAGAGAAATAGAGTGGGACGCATGTGATGGAGGGCTCCGCCACTATGAGCCCTCCCTTGCAAGAAATCATACATCAAGTGGGTCCCAATACATGTGAGCCCACCAAATCAAGGATTCGACGGTGGAGATCCTTTCTCCACCAAATGCAAGGTCTAGATGACCCTATCCATACATGGAAAATAAACATCATGATGGGGTCCATGGAGAATGGCCCCATCATGGAATGATCATGAGGATTAAAGTGGTCCATCGGCCACATCAAGGGTCCAAAGTGAGATCCACACCATCAATCGGTAGGCCTTACTTGGCCCATCATCAAAACATGAAAATCTATCCTAATAAGCACCCACCATTCGATCTTCTCGGTCCACTGGATGAGAAGTGGATGGCTTGGATGAAGGATTTTTGGGATAGAAAGTGGGCCACCAAATCACATTTTTCTCTCCATGGTAGGCCATGATTACTTGTAAGAGAGGGTGACTAGCAATAAATGCTTGTAAGAAGGGCTAGGGGTAGGGTGGCTAGCCATAAGTGTTTATAAGAAGGGCTAGGGGTAGGTAGGGTGGCTATAGCTAGGGTAGGGTGGCTATAGCTAGGGTAGGGAGGCTATAGCTAGGGTGATGTCATCCATCACTCTCATGATTACCTAGAGATTGGTGCCACATGGGATGGGTAGGTCCCACAATATGCGGTCCATGGCCATTATAATGCATGGTCCACATCTTATGATCTAAGTGTTGGGTTGGCACACGAGACGCGACATTGGAACCGCGGTGACGGTGCGGTCGCAATGGTACATGGCTTGGATTAAGCTGACTCAAATCTACAGGATATGGCTTAGGATCGCACGCAAACGTCAATTATAGGTCGCAGGTTATCGAAATTCGACGGGAAGGATCGCGACAGTCGACAGAACAGTACGGACTAGGATACGGGTCTTACAGTATTAATGAATGCTGGAGTTTATTCTTCAATCCGAGCTTTGAATGCTCAATAAATATCTTTAACACGAAGATTAAATGATAAACTATATGAGGAAATAGAGCTTGGGAAAATGGATTTTAGCTAGGGTTACACACACATACAGGTATCTCTCTATTTCTCACCACTTTGCAAAGAAATCCCTCTTTCGTATAAGTAGAGGAGATATAATATGGTAAAAACAAAAAAAAAAGAGGACAGAAGATGTCAAATTCGATGTCATCGAGTGGTCTTTGATGCCATCAAAGTGTCTCTTTAATGCCATCGAAGGACCTTCGATGCCATTGAATGCCATTGAGAAAAATAAGAATTTTCCTATTAAGTTGCTAGACAGTTTTAGAGCATCTTGTCGATGTCATCGAGTGGCCTTCAATGCCATCCAGAAAATTCAAAATTTGAACTTGAGTTTGCTAGACATTTTGAACCACTTTCTCGATGTCATCGAATGGTCTTTGATGTCATCAAAGAAACCCTTTGATGCCATCGAAAAAAATCCAGATTTATGACTTGAACTTCCTAGACATTTTTGTTTGCTTGTTCGATGCCATCGAAGACACTTCGATTGGGGGTCAATGGGATCGACAATGAACTATTTTTGTGATTTTCTTTTTAAAAAGTTTTCTTCCCATGACCACTTACTAGTATATCCTGAATAGGTTTTTCCTTATGTGGTTTGGCTAGATGAAAGGTCAACTTTTATAGGGTAGGAATAGGTTTTTTGAAGAGGTCCCGATATTTTACCATTACAGAGCTTTAGACGCCTTTGATCTTTGGGTCTTCATTCTTGAATCTTCCTTGGGGCTTTCTGGACTCTATGACTCACAACTCATGCTAATTGACAAACTAGGGCACTTACAACTTACATAAACTAATGGCTCAAGTCTAACAAATATAGGAAAGCACAAAACTCAATATAAATGAAATCTAAAATCTAGACCTGCAAGGTCATTTAAATCATCATGCTCCACATGAGCACCGACCTGAACATCATCTACGCCTCCTGCAACAACTGCATATGGTTCGATCACGTAAATGGCTATCCCAGTGAAGTATACCCCTTAATATTTACCAAACTATTATAATAGTTTAACATAGTTTGCACCAAGCAAGACTGCCCTGGTCCCTTTCCTTTCTCTATTCAGCCTCCTTTGCTTTGTTCCTATAAATTCTAGGGTAAAGCTAAAGTCCAAGATATGTCTACACTAAACCAGTCATAATGATTATAACAAATGAGATTACAATCATTCAATGATAGTTACAAAATAATTCATAATGCAATCTTATTTAAATGCATGGGTGTATGCACATACACATTAGCCTGGGGATGCTCATCCAGTTAGCTTTCGGCGAAAACTCACAAGTGATGCAAAACACTCATGCAATCTCAAGTGGCCACTTATCAGTGAAAGTACAACAAATATGTGCTCAAGTGACAAGCTCACACAAAATTGAACGTTTTTACAATGCACTGATCTTTTCAAACATTTGAATAAGCACCCGATAACGCTCACGTGCCATAAAATGCGTGATTTGCCGAGCCATTATTAGTCAAATTTACAAACAAACATTTTAAGGAAGCTCAAATGTCATTATGGGGGCTCTTTACCCAACATATGTCGACAGCTCGGGCATAGTGTCACATATCACCATCTCTTGCTCATGAGAGTTTACTAAGTAAGATGTTAATGGTAACCTTTACAACTAGTAGCCTATCATATTACAACAAGTGTAACTTACCCTCATAAAGTTATACAAAAATAGTCCACGAGGGTCACATTGGGCAAACAGTCCATTTAAGGATAGGACAAACAAAGAGAGTTAACCCAAAAGCCACATAGGCATAAATGATCCATGAAATGGTAAGTCTACAACAAAATTCCATTTAATCTAGTACACAAAATGGCCACTAGTTTAAGAAACCTCTAAAAATATCATCCAGTAATCTTTAAGTAGTAAAACAAGTTACAATCAATTGAACATACATCATCAATAGCAAATACACATGTAAGGTACTTGTCTTAAACCAACATAAAGAAATTTGAGATCCATGAGATGTTAGAATTCTTAAGTAGAAATTTAAACATCAATCATAAAGAATTATTCAATTAGAAACTAATAATTATCATCCATTTCACTAAATACTATATTAAACAAGTATTATAAATAAATGAATTAAATTAACTATCATAATGTTGGAAAGCTTGAATGGTGATCCTCACCTTAGGATGTGGATCCAATCGAGTATAGATTCCAAAGTCGAAAATTGGGGAAAACCAATTCCTACATTCCAATTAAAAATCAACTTAATTAAGCCCAATTTAAGCCCTAATTCAAATTCTAATAAAAGTTAGGAGGTCGACTCACCTAAACCAACAAGGGAATAACTCAATCCTAACCCAAATTCAAATAAGATGAATCTCTAGATAGCGAATTAGAGAACCCTAATTCCTTACATTTTTACTAAGAATTTCATATTAGACAATTTGGAAACGATTTGATGAAGTTTTTTGGAAATAATTCACTTGACTCAATATTTTGACTCAGCTTGAGTCAACATACTTGTAACTCAAACTCGGGCCAAGTGAATGAAACCTAAACATGGGATTTAACTGAAAATCCTCAAAACTCCACAAACCTAAAACACTCGAGAAAACTCGACTAGCTTTTGAATACAGTCATAGCCCGATGCACGACCCATAACCAATTGAAAATTCACTGGTTTGGTTGGACTGAAATGGAGCCCAACTGAACTCTCCCAAAACCAAACTAAGTGAGTCCCATTGAATCAACTCAGAAACAACTCGAACGACCTGGTCTTGAGCTTGGATTCAACTAAGCGGCATGATAACCTAAATATACTAGTGCTACAATAGGGTAGATCCGTTTGGTTAGAATAACACTCAAATTGCTGGAACCTTGCTTAACTCCCAACTAATGTTGAACTTAATGAAGACTCACCAAGTCAACATGCTAGCAAACTAGTGTAAACTGAAAAAACTCAGCTCGAACTGGATATTCCTAACCCACTAGATCTTCTGTACTACCCCAGATTGGTCTAGAACAACTGATATGGTCTACAGAACAGGAACAACCCAACTCAAGCCCACCACAAAGTTGAACTCGGAACACAACTCGTTGATTGACTCATTGTTGGTGCAACCCGCTAAGATGAAACAACAACTTCCCATCTGCTTCTCTCATTTCTTTTCTTCTCAAAAGACCCAACATTGAGCTGGACTTGCACTAGGTCTAGTAACTGACCCAAATTTCCTACTAAGTCAAACAGTGAGTCACAAACTCAGCTGCGACTAAGAGGTGATGACTAAGAGTAGCTAGAATCGGACACACCCAACAACAACCCGACTTAGGAAAATCTTCCTCTAACCCAGTATCTCCTCTTTTCCTTCTTCTTCTATGCTTCTTGAAAGTCCAGATGAGTCTCAACTCGACTCAGATATGGCTCGAACTCACCAGAATCGGATGATGACTCGACAGTTAGGTGTAGAGCAACAACTTCATGATAGCTTCTTTCAAACTCTCCCTCTCTAATCTTTAGAGATCTATCTTAGCTATCAGAAGTCCCTGGACAACCTGAATTAAAGGCCAGCAAAATATTATTTATTTAGTCATTGGTATAGGTTAAAAGTTCCAAGTGGTGGCCCACTCATATCTTGTGCGTGGAGTCCACCACAAAGGCCCAAAGTTGGTCCAAAACTTAGAAAGTCATATATGCAATTTCAAGAATGGATTTGTCCCAACTTTAGGCCCACTTCTCAAACATTTGGGGATCATTCCTGATTAAGTGGTGGGGCATCCTAATACTCAAACATGTCAAATAAACATCCCCCATAGTAGGACCCTTTTTTTTATAGAGCAGGGCCCACCATGAGGTGTCAAAGAGGCCTACATGTAAAGTAGTTAGGTACTTGAAAAATTTTCAGCAAATAAAAAAGTGGAAAAGAAAGGAAATAAATCCAATGGAAAGTGGGGCCTACACGCTGGAAAAGCATAGATAAGACACACACATCAATGCATATGGCTGTCAAGATTGGATGAACTAATAAAATACATAAATCACAAATGGTCCCACTACCAAGTGGGTCCACATTAAGAGGATGAATGTTGTAGACAACATACATACAACATACAATTAGTACATGGAATGTGTTGATCAAATCTCTATGATCAGATTCTCTATTAGAAAATCTAATCTAATGGATGATTTTTGAATACATCATTCAGTCTACATATAAGTTTCTAACCATATAGGTTGTTGGATTCATCTGGATCACACATAACAATTCAATATTTATCCTTACATAAGTATTTATCGGTACAGAATTTCATAAATTCTATTAATAAAGAATATAAGCATAGGGATTGTATATATGATTATTAACTAACTCATGTAAGCTAAAGAAAATCTCAAATAGGTCTGACTGTTGGAATCACGGATATGGCCCACACAATATGTAGCCATAATAAGCCCTCGTATATTTTTTCGTACAAGGCTAAGATCTCAATCGTCCGAACTTCGATCGAGATATAGTATACAACATTGGAAAGATACTCCAATTTAATACGAACTCAATGGAATATATATTTCTAATGGGTAAAATAAAAGGACAAAAAATGGGTCCATTTTTATTTTTTATTTTTTTGGAAATCAGAACCATCTGTGTACTGTTGGACAACAACTAAGTAAAATTGATGCTATATGAGATTAGACTGTCAAATAGCTACAAAAATTTGTCTAGAGTTACTTCATATTATGATGCATATTACACTAAGTTACAGTATAGATCTTAACATAGTTGATTTTATACAATTTTTACAAGTTTTTCTGCAGATAGGAAAACAAGATTACATGTGAGAAGTGTAGATATAATGTCCATCTTGGTGGACCATACCAATGTGGGCCACCTTGCTGACCACCATGGAAAGCCATACATAAACACGGAGCCCCACACCACTGGACCCTACACACATTAAGAAAATACAAAATGAAGAAAGAAAGGGGAGGATGGAAGGAGGGGGTGTAGACTCACCTCAAATGGATGGACGTCTGGATGATGATGAGTAGTCTACTCCATCTAGGTTTGATGGTGGGCTACACCTTGGCCCCACTCTCTCTCTCTCTCTCTCAAAATTTTAAAAATTTTCTAAGTGTAACAAAAGTATGAGTGTAAAAGATCCCCTACTCTTTTATAGAGAATGGGGGTTTGAGGTGGCAAGATGATGTGGAGAATTTGGGGGATCTTTTTGGTGCTAAAAGTGAGGTGGAAGGCAGTGTATGTTATGGGTAGTTGATGGATAAGGTGGATAGTGCTAATCATGCATTGGCTAAAGTAGATGAAATCTAAACATGCATTGGCTAGTGGATGGATAAAGATTGAGGGTTGTAGGTGATGCATGGCAGATGATGAAGTGGAGTGTTTTAATTAATTGTTTGAAGAGATGTGGCACAAAATAAAGCATGCATTGGATGCATGTGTAAGATGAGGTGACTGCCATGATTAGTTTCTAAGGTATGTGGAAAGGGTTAGTGGTGGATTTTGAGGTAGAACCCATTATCTCATAGTGTATTATCTTATATGTGCTAGCTCTTCATTTTTCACGTAGTAGTTGTCCTATCTTGTGATAATTTTTATATTCTAGAATGTGAACTTTAGGCCCACATGGGCCCAAGTCTAATGGGTCTAGCACGATAAAGGTTGCTTGTGATACAAGATACATGATTTGGGTTGTAAATTCAATTGGCCGTATCTCATTAACAGAGTGTCGGATTGATGCATGGTTTTCACCATTGTGACCGCAACGACAACGTGGTCCTCATAACAGAGGTTTCAAAGGCATCTGACACAAATCATTCTTGTGAGGTTGCTAGGTACACTAGGATGTGGGGAATGGTATATCAACAATGTCAGTTGGGACACATGTGCACGAGTGGTGTTACAAAGGACCGAGATCCACATTCTACCCACCTTATGAAAAAATTGCATCCTCAAAATTTTTAACTAAGGTCACACATAATCAAGACAAACAAATGAACAACATGATCTCAAATGATCTCATATAACCAACACTTGGCGGGGCCTATTTTATAATGCATAAACTAGACAATTGCATTTTTTATTGGTTTTCTTGTATCTATGGCTAGCACGCCCAATATGATGTATGACGTTAAAGATGTTAGTATGTTGCCCATATGTTTGAGATTGTGCATTGTTTCTAGTTGATGGTGGAATGTGTGGGGCCCACTTAGTTGTGGAATTGGATACGCATCATTAAAAGCCACGTAGTTAAAATTTTATTCCTTTAAGTTGGCCTAGTGGTTCACCAAGTGGGACTCATGCTTGACCTATAAGACCACATGCCTTGTACATACTCCAATGTCAATGTGGGGTTCACACCTTAGTGGGACACACCTGTTTAATGGTTGAGATGATGATACATGTGTGGTAACACGATGATGATGGTAAGTTGTTGGTTGAAATAATAGATATAATCTAATTGATGGTGATTATGGTAGGGTTAATATCGATTATGTTGATGATTTAATGGATTGTGAATTGATGGCATATGCATGATGATGGATGAGTAGTTGTTTGTGGTAGTTATGACATTGCTTATGTTGAAGTGAAAATGATCATCATGCTAATGATGATAATAGTATGTATGTATATATATATATGTATGTATGTATATGACAAGAAAATATACTAGTTGATCACCATGCTTTACTTGATGATGGTTACATAAATAATGATGTTGATATCCTAGTTGATAATCATGCATGTGTTGATGCTTATAATGCTGATATATGTATAATCATAGTGCTTTATTTGATATTAGTTATATAGGAGATGATATTGATATATAAGTGACAATAATGCACATGTTGATGGTCATGATGGTGACATGTATGCGATAACTATGCTTTACTGATGCATGGACGAAAATAACATATATAATGATGATACATCTAATGATAACCATATGCATTATGATGAACAGACACCTGACATGTAAGATGTGTGATGATGGTGTTAGATGATGACTATGATAATTGTAAGACCCGTGTCCCAATCCGTACTGTTCCGTTAGCTTCCGCGGTCCTTCCGGTCAAATTCCGGCAACCTTCGCACCGTATTCGGTGTTTGCGCACGATCCTAAGCCAGGTCCCGTGCACCGACGTCGGCTTAATCCGAAAGTTGTATCATAGCGACCGCGTCGTCGCCGCGGTTCCAACGCCGTGACTTGCGCACCGAACCGATACCCAGGCAAGAAGATGCCGATCAGCGTTTATTCCGAAGAAACACCGCGCGTTGCGGATTTCGAGGGAATCTCTACACAATTAGTCCCACTAATTAACCATAAATGCAACCATACCTCAAAGTACTTCACCCATTCCCTCTTTTTCCAAAAGTCCACCATCTTTCCACCTCACCATTCCTCTTTTTCTCATTTTCAACCTCAACCATCCCTCTTCTCCACCAATTTCAAACTAAACCATACCCCTCATCACTTCTTTCTTACAACCATCACTCCACCCATCCCTCCACCCATTATTTCTATCTCTCCCTCTCATTTTCTAACAACTTTTCCAAATCCCATGAGAAGTTTCACACATCCAACACACACTCTCTCAACTTCAAGTGTGGCCCACCCTCTCATCTCCAATCTCAACCATTCATCTTTCATCAACCTCCATTAAAAGTGAAGGTAAGGAGCTAAGGAGTCCTAGGGAGCAAGGAGAAGAAAGATAAGGTGGGTGATTGGCCATTATTTTAAATTTTAGGGCCCACTTGTTGGTGGGACCCATTTGGATGTATGTGATTTATTCAAGAGGGCCCATAGTGGCGGGGTTCCTCTATCTCGCCGCATTTCTCTCTTTCTATCTCTCTCTCTTCCTTTGTGATGGTGTGGATCCCACCAGTATGTGTTACATCTACCCGTCCATCTACATTAGACAGGTGCGGCCCATCTTATTGTAGGTGATGATCCACACCATCCACCGTTTAGGTGGGCCAAATGCTTTATACATGTAAATATATGTTATATTTTATATAATATATATAATAAATATCATATAATATGTATTATATATATAATATAATATAATATATATATATATATTATATGTATAAGTATTGGTGGGCCACATTCACGTGGGACCCACCACATTTCTGTGAATATATACAAATCGTCCAGCGTCCCTGGACGCTGGACGTTGCAACAATGGGCTTTATAAAAAAAAAAAAAAAAAGGAAAGGGAGTGGTGGGCCACTCATGCAGGCCCCACCTTGATGTATATGTAAGATCCAAACCGTCCATATTGTTCCTCAACTCATTTTAGGCGTTGAGCCGAAAGATGAAGTTGATCCCATTTTCTGGCGGGCCGTACCATAGGAAACAGTGTTCCTACCTTCGGTTTACTCCCTAAGGCTCCTGCATATCAAAAATAGCCCGATATTGGACTCTATGGGCTTGTATCAAGCCATAGGGACCCATGGCTGGAGTGGATCTTGCGGATGTGGGCCCCGTCTATGAAAATCCGTAAAAAAATCAAATTTTCAAAAAAAAAAAAAAAACAAAAGCCACGCCAGCCGCGGGCGGACGGACGGACGGACGGTCGGGCTGGGCTCACGGCCCAGCTGTGGGCCCCATCTTGATGTGTTTCGACGATCAACACCGTGAGTTTGATGAGTACCCTCAGTCCACGCGTCCACGTCAAAAATCAACCTTATACGAGACACAGGTGGGCCACACCATCTGAAATCATATGAAGACATGTCTAAACATATAAAAGCACTTGGTGGGGCCTACCTGAGTTTTGGATGCAAATGAAACTTGACTTGGACCATTAAAATTTTGGGACACACGCAATGAATGGGCTGGATTGTGAATCACATCTTGGTGGGCCCCAAAACAAAAAAAAAATATAATAATAATTTTTTTTTAAAGGGCAGCAGCACTGCTGGACGGCTATCCGGTGTCAAGGCCCTGTGGGCCCCACCTTGATGCATATCTCCCATCCAAACCGTACATTTGATGGGTCCCCACATTTTATCCGTCCATGCCAAAATTCAGCTGTATATGGAACTCCGGTGGGCCACATCATTTAAAATCATGTGAAGACATGCCTAAAACATATGAAATCACTTGGTGGGGCCTACCTGAGTTTTGGATGTCACTGAAACTTGGTATGGACCGTCCGTCAGGTGGGACTCACACAATGATTGGGCTGGATTTGTGAAACACATTTCAGTGGGCCCCACATCCGCCCCAAGGTCCAATGACCTTATAACAGGTTGGACGCCAAATATCGCCACGGTGGGCTCCCTGCCTACGTGAACCCATCCACGGGTTAGGATGGAAATAAACATCATCGGTGGGCCTTTGGTCCACACCACCCTATCAACGGGGTGTGTGGAAAATAAATAATACAGTGGGCCCTATCCAGGCCCACGTGACTTTATGAATAGATTGGATGAAAATAAACATTATGTTGGGCCTTAATTTAGGTGAAAAATAAACATTATGTTGGGCCTTAATTTGGGTGAAAAATAAATATTATGTTGGGCCTTAAGTTGGGTGGAAAATAAACGTTATATTGGGCCTTAAGCTGGGTAGAAAATGAGCATTTTGGTGGGCCCCACTTAGGTAAGTACTGTAAACCGCACCCTCTATTAGTGTGGGCTCCATCATAATGTATGTGTTTCATCCAACTGTCCAACTGTTTTGAAGATAATTTAAGGCCCATTTTATGAGGCCCATTGGGATGTATGCAGGCCCATGTGACTAGGACCATGTGGATGCATTTGTGGCCCGTCATTGAGGCCTACCTTGATATATGTATACGAGACCCATGCATGAGGCCCATTTGATGTATTAGAGGCCCAATGGGATGTACATGAGGCCCATTTCATGGTTTATGTGTTGACCCTCATAGCGACAGTGCCTTGGGAGCAATGTTGGTTTGATGTCCACATTGAATGGATAATGTTGGTTAAATGTCCGCATTATAACTATCCCTAAGGCCCACTGATAGGCCTAAAATTATGGTAAGTAGGCCGTCTATGCCCATCTCCATTATACCTAGAACCCATCTCTTATTACATGTTTAATATAGATGCATGATTCATGATCATTCGCACCATATGTATGCCTGATGTGAGGAATGACCGATCATAGCATTTACCTTTGGATAGACTGTTTATGGGCTCCCTGATAGGCGGGGTTGCCTCATATAAGTGCATGGTATATTCAGGGCTGTTGCATGACTGATAGTATGATTCATGCACTTGCATTTGTGTGATTGTAGTTACTGTATGCCCTAGCGACATCAGGGCCATAGCCTCCCCAGATACATCGTGGATGGCAGGATTGGAGACCGGAAATATTTGGTTCTAGCATACGGGCACCATAGATGTCCCTGGGTGAAAATCCCTAAACCCGATGGTACCAGAGGATGACTCCAATGTCGAGACCGAGTGGATATATGAGCGCACGAGGGCCGAATACCAGGAGGCCGCGTCTCCCACTATGTCGTGGTCGGTTGGAAAGGAGTGTGGCCTTACTCGCCCGAGGGTAGGGGGCAATACTAGGCTGAGTTTGACCAGCTCGCGAATGGGTCCGCTATCGACGTGCCGGATAGGTATTGGCAGACTATTGGTCAGGCGGATAGTGAGGTTTCTTACGCTCATTTGGGCTGTGCGGCTAGGAGAGCGACAGTGCCATTTGGAGTGTATTGAACCCCGGTGATTATCCAGAATGAAAACTGTACTGATACATGTTGAGAATTGGCATGCTTGAGTTGCATCTCGCATCGCATGGCTGTGTATGGCCGATAGCATTCATATCTTGCACCGCATAGCCTTGGTACGGCTGATTGCATTCATGTGCTCATCACCATGATTCCGCATCACTCTGACCTTGCATTTTGAGCACGTTTATATTGCGCACACACTTACACCACCCTCTAAGCTTTCTATAAGCTTATGCACGATTGATGCGTGCAGGTGACGCCAGGACGCAGTCGCAGCCTTAGTCTCGCCATAGTTGGAGCGTGCAGCCGAGCTTCTGGAGTTTGTTTCTTTTGTTGCATTGTATTTCCCCTTTCTGCCGCATTGTACTCAAAAGTTTTTGATCATAGTGGATTTTGTGGTGGTGTTCTTGTGGTTATTGTTTGTGGGTTATGCTTTTGTTATGCTCATTATGAATCAGACTGATGACTTGAAATCCTCCTTGTAGTATTCCAGGATCGGAACCTGGTGAATGGGTGCCGGGATCCGAAAATGGGGTTCTACGGAGGCTGTCGGCGCCGGATTCGGCGATCGGGAATTTTGTGAGCCCGGTTTCCGAGTTCGGGGCGTGACAATAATGATGAGGGATGTAAATTCCTGCATGACATGCATTACATGAACATGCACATTGAAAAACATACAAGCTTGTGATGATATAATTAATGGTGATGAATTAGATGTGATTGAGGGCTATGAAATGATGATGCATGTAAATACTTGAAATTGTGAACCTCACTACACCAAAATTCCTATTTAGGGATGATTGAAAACCATTACTAAACCATTTAGGAACAGTTTTCAACCATGGTTAAATAGGGCATCGCAAAAAATTAGGAATGGTTTTGAACCATCGCAAGTTTTCAATTTAGGAACGGTTTCGAACCGTCTTAAAATTTAAAGTTAGGGATGGTTGAAAACCATCGCAATATGGTGTGCAAAAGCTGCAACCCAAAGAAAGGGATATCACACAAACGTATACATATATGTATATATACACATTATATGTGTATGAAAGGTAATGGTAACTTTATTGGGGAAAAAAAAAGAAGAAAAAAAGCCAAGATGGAGCAAAAGCTACAACCCAAAGAAAGGAATATACAAGAGGCCCATTCCAATACATCCTTGTTAGAGACACCCTAAACCATGTTAGGTAAAACAACATATATATTGGAAAGATGAAAGAACCAAAACTAGTCACTTTATCAGTTAATCATAAAGGGCAACTCTAATAATGTAAACCCTCCAATGGAATCTAATGATGGATCAAACCACCAAGTCCTATATATACTGATTCTACATTTTCTTCATGTTACTCCTTAGAGAATGTCTATCTCTGTGTACAAATAAAACAATCATGTTGATGGTATATATGCAGGATATTCCTTATATGGCAGAATATACACAATGGTAAGGGTATATGCAGGAAATTCCTCATATGACAGAATATACACAATGGTAAGGGTATATACATGTTCAGTTATATACACAACCATATGACTGTGTATTGAGCCCCAATAAACAGCCCTAAGAGAGTACACAACATATTATGAGAATAATTTGAGTTATTTCCTATTTTATAGAGTTTTATCAATATTGTGGGAGATCCTCACCACTACTTCTTAGGGCAAGTGCATTCGCACTTTTGCCAATCCACACATGCTAGTTCTAGCAGTTCAAAGGCAATGGGAGTTGTCCATAAATTTTGGGTAGCCTAGTTTTACTTAAATCAAGGGAATGACTTGAATATAAAAAGGGATGTGTACACAACTTACCCGCCTAGGAAAACTTTCTATTGGTGAGTCCATACATCAGTTTATTCTTTGCTGATTTCTTTGGGCTGCAAATCGGTAGGTAGGCTTTCAATTTTCTGCAAACTAGTCAACTTTCCATGATAGTTTTACATTAGGATCCCCTTAAGACAAATTGATGCCTACTATCACCACCTCCAAAAATCTTGCCTGCCTAAAGAAACGGAAGCCGATAGAGACACTTAACATGTCAAAACAACTTAGCTACCTAAAGAAAAAATTAATAAAATGATAAAATAAAAATAAAAAGAGTAGGAAAAGTTTATGTATCTCAAATAAACCCCTCTTCTGTCACCATCATAATATGTTGAGGCTAATATAAATCCGTCAATGAAATTCAGATCGGATCTACCACAACATATTCAGAGAACTAAATCAAATGAGAGGGGGGAAGAAAAGAACGATTGCCTATAACCAACTATTAGAATCTTCACAAAACAAACGCCTTATCTATCACAAAAGAGGCAGACCATTACTGGCAAAGCAGGTAAGGTAAAGAATTTCCATTTTTTTTTAACAAAAATAGAAACCAAGTAGAATGTAAAAAACAAGCGAAACATTATTGGTGGATGTGCTTTAAATATTATGAGCAATTATTTCTTCTTATATTACACCATGTTTTGGATAGTGGACTAGAATTCTTATATTTTCTTCCTTTCTTTCTTTCTTGGATGGTAATGAAAATTTTATTAAGATAAAAAAGAAAGGCATACAACAGTGCACCGTAGCGTGTGATGAGAGATCACTGCACATAAGTAACCAAAAGAACCAAGAGAAGCCCCAAAACCCAAAAGGTTACAAAATAAGCATGGTAAAACAAGAAACACAACAAGCATCCTTAATGGAATTCTAGTTCTTCATGAGTGCATAAAATGAAATCCCTCTGAAATCTTGAAGAGGCGTGGCCCAGCTAACAACCATGAATGAAATCTTTAGCTAGGCCATCCACCACAGAAATACCTTTTCTAAAGGAATGGGTTATCTTGAAATTTATGACTACTATCAATCGTATGATAGCCTTTACTCCATATGGGTTGGTGCTAAGGGGTTTGATGGAACCAAGGGGTTTGAAATAACATCGGTAATTATTTTGGAATTTGATTCCACAATTTAAAAGAATCCATAGATGTGAAGCTTTCAGGGAAGCAACTTGGCCAGCTGCCCCCAAGATCATCAACCCCATTCTCCTATATGTCCAGCTCAGTCAAATTCATGTAAACCATATCAAATTTTAAGATCTTTGACAAACAACGTAACTAGAAAAAAAATTCTACTATGGGACAATGTTAACCTTTCCTTTCTTCTTCTTTTCTTTTATCCTCCTCTCCTCTATTCTTATTTATATGTCTCTGTACTCCAAATTGGGTGAGACCTAATGTCATAGCCCAGACCCAATAGTCTTAGAATACCGCTATATCTATTGGATTTGGCACGCGACAAGCTGAACTCCGGGATTGGTACCCGATGCTCACACACTAAGCCCCAATCTCGGCGTCCGGCAATATAATGTAAAGGATAAATCTCACCATTCATTCTTCACAAAAGAAACATCAGAGATAAGATAAGTAACATCTGCATACAAGTAAACTGGGTACTACAAAATTCCAAAAGTACAACATCTGTCTACGTGATACATATATTCATCATGTACAATTCAAACTTTTCAAAAGTCAAATCAGTTCCCTTGACGTGGCACCTAACTCGTAGTCGCTACTTGTTTTTCTTCTTTAGATCCTTTACATAAGTGGTTAAAAGACAAGTAAGTCTTATAACTTAACAAGTGCAAAGCCTTCATCGTAAGTACGCAAGATAGGTTAACATAAAAGATATAATTGACAAATGCAAAGTCCACATGATAAGTACGCAAGATAAGCTAACACAAAAGATATAATGAAAGAATTACCAAAAGTAATAAACTGTGAAAAGCAATGTCTTAATGAATGATGGAGCATGATCATCTGTGAAATGCATAGCATAACTGTATGTTAACTGTAGAAACACCTGCCAATAGTCCTCTCACCACGGACTTGATTGCACTACTCCTGAACATCATCATATCGACTATGATCAATATATTGTTGGAACTTAGGATCCACCAGGGTCGATGCCCATGTGCCAGACACCAGCAATCGACCTCACTACCCACCAATGGGGTTACAACTAACATTGTGTATAGCAGTAGCGAACCTCGTTTGCAATTCTCCTCGCCGGTGGGTCAAACTGGTCCCCGTTTGCCACCTCAGCCCTAAGGCGGGTCGGACATACTCCTTCTCAACCTGGCCTCCTCAGTGAGAGTCAAATCCATGGCTCATGTATCCACTCGGCCCAACGGTGAGGCATCCTAAGGTACCATTGGGGTTTAGGGTCTCTCAACCCAAGGGGCACATCATCCCCTACTATTTTTATATTTCTGGTGTCCATGATTCAATATCATCATCCTTATCGTAATACGGTCAATTCGTGATGTCGTAAAGAATTTAGTTATTATTTCTCATCATATATCATGCCATGGAATGCATAGTGATGATAATGACAAGTGATTCAAAGATAACTAGAACTCAATGTATACCGATATGCAGGGTGCAAGATTATTAAAGAGTTGCGTTCCTGGGTAACCAATTCCTACATGATGTTGTCAACTTGTGGCCTCATAGCTTGGTGCTTTCGACTACAAAATACTTTTCTCTTCTTGTTTTAATCATGACTATTCGAATTGTAGTCCATGTAATTTTTAAATTATGGTACTTAATCGTAATTTTAGTTATGACTCATTTTTATAAATTAACATCCCTTCTTATGTATGAATATCCTACTAACAATCGAATTGCATACTCCACGATTTGATCATTGCATTGTATTGGATGATTTACATGCCTAGTATGACTATTTAAGATAATTATGAAATTAGGCCACAAATTCTTGCCATATAGGGTGACTTTAAGTCCAATACACAACGAAGTATTCATGGTGGGCTTATATGGGCTTTGGATTGGGCTTTGATGAGGAGAACATATAGTTATTGAGAGGCCCAAAATTTAGTTTCACCATATATGTATTATGTATATACACCCTGATCCATAGCTCAAGTGGTAAACTGAGTGAAAGATACCTCATTTCAACACTTAGGTCTTGGTATGGATCCCTAGTGGGGGTGACTAACAGTGAAGTGTGGACTAATAGTGAGGTGTACTGACTAGCTAACAAATATATATACATATATATATATATATATATAGGAAAAGGTTCTAAGTGGTCCAGCACATGGGGAGTTCCCATGAGGTCGAGCTCTTGTGGGCCCATCATGATGTGTGTTGAATGCCTACCCCAACTGTGTGGACCCAAATGCGTGTCGAACATCTGTCCCATCAGTTAGATGCACCGTTACATGGTGGGCCTAGGTTTAAAAATCAAGTCCACCAGTGACTTGTGTCAGGCACACCATATGCAAACTACGAGGGGGTCACCCTTCATTAAAACATTCTTAATCATTTGTTGGGCCCACCAAGGTGTGGTTCACGAATCCAGTCCATCTATTATGTGTGTCCCACTTAATTAAGAGTTCAGTCCAAGTTTCATATGCATCTAAATTTCAGGTGGGGCCCAACGAGTGCTTTTATATGTTTTAACATGTCTTCACCTAATTTTAGATGGTGTGGGCCACCTGACTTCTATTAACAGCTGATTTTTGGGATGACCCAATTTTTAAAGGAGGCTTATCAAATGGACAGTGTAGATAGTCGACATACATCAAGTTGGGACCAGTGGTGGGACCCACCCTTCCTCCAATGTCTAGTGGCAGGAAACTACTGGCTGCAGCGTCTACTGTATTGTTTTTTTTTTGTTGTTTTTCAGTGGTGGGGCCTACATCAGGATGATCCAACCCATCTACTGGGTCCTCTGGCTCGAGACGGGTCCAATAAGTCTAATATTCAATATTTTTTAAGTGTAGAAACATTGCAGTGGGCCCTAACAAACTTTAACTGTAATTATAACTGTTTTCTATAATGTGGCCCGCTAGCGATTCAGATTGGCTTAATTTTTTGACTCAACGCCTAAAATGATGTGAAAAATAAGATGGACGGTGTGGATCAGATACACGAGTCATGTTGGGTGTGTTTTTGCCCACAACCCCCTTCTTCTTATTAAAGCAGTTTGGACGCTGCTTCCTTCAGCGTCTCCTGGACGCTGTCAGCACACTCCTTCCTGTAGCATCTCATGGACGCTGTCAGTGTCCACTTCTCCCATATATATATAATTTGTTTAGTTATTTATCTATTTATTTATTTTTATTTCTAAATTTTTGTGTGGTGTGTGAGGGATGTGTGTGTGAGTTTGGCCCCATACATAGATAGTTTGGATGGCATAGAAACATTTTGGTGGGGCCCACTATCAGTGGGTCCCACATGAATTCCTTAACAATTTAATTTTGTAATTTTTTCGCATGCATCCACACCATTAATCACATCATCAGCATCATTACAATTATTTAGATCATCATCATCATCTCCACTATACATAAACAAAAAAAAAGAAGAATAAGACTAAGTGAGGAGGGTGTACTTACCTCGATGGATTAAATGGATGGTTGAGATGGATGAAAGAGATGTAATTGATGGAATGGATGGTTGAGATGGATGGAAGGGATGGGATTGATGGCCCACCAAGATCACTCCTCTCTCTCTCTCTTGTGGTAGAAAAAAATGGTGAAAATGCCATGGGGTGGAGGGGTTTATGTAAAGAAATGGATACGATTATGGTTAGATTAAGCTAATGTGATTAATCTTAGCTTAGGCTAAGATTATAGGAATTTGTACATGATTAAGAATTAATATGGATTAAAGGGGCATGGGATGACATGGTGTGATGATGTCATGCATGAGAGAA